>NC_135659.1:75492398-76092398 GCF_964188315.1 Podarcis muralis
AAACTGGGACAGAAGCACTAGCATTATAACCAGGAAAACTAACGTACCGGCAATAATCCTCATGTCTGAATACAGCCCTATACACTCTGCTGAAGAAATGTGATGTTTACCAGGGCAGAAAGTTCGTGTAGATCATAGGACTTTGTGGCTATGTTGTCAAAATATATGCTCTATCACTTTTTCCTTGCACATGAGTCTCTGCCCAGATACATTTTCCCTCATCACTTTCTACGTTGACCAACCTCTCCCTTCAGGTCTTGTACAGACCTGCACAAGGGAAAGGTAAAAAAAGAAAGAAATGTAATTGGCTCTTTTGTGTTCCTTCATAGGAAGCTTTGCCCTCTCCTGTGGACTAGATTCCTCATCCAGGATGTATTTCATTGGCATCTTCTCTGTATGGGTGAAGGTCAGCAGCCACTAATGGAACATCTGTCATGCCACCTTCTCACTTGCGCAACCAAAGTCAAATGTTGAGGGACGAGAACCAAAAGTGAGGCCCAGGGCACCTCTCTCTGCCAGCCTCTTCACACCTGTTTTCTCTGTTCTTTCCACCTGAATGAAATAAGGCCCCAGGTTGTATAAAATTGGGCTGTAAGTGGCCCATCCCTGACTTAGATGATATTACTTCCAGGCACTGCTGACAACGACCAGGATAACTGAGTTATTTACAGTGGTACCTCAGGTTACATACGCTTCATGTTACATATGCTTCAGGTTACAGACTCCGCTAACCCAGAAGTAGTGCTTCAGGTTAAGAACTTTGCTTCAGGATGAGAACAGAAATTATGCTCCGGCGGCACAGTGGCAGCAGGAGGCTCCATTACCTAAAGTGGTGCTTCAGGTTAAGAACAGTTTCAGGTTAAGTATGGGCCTCCAGAACAAATTAAGTACTTAACCTGAGGTACCACTGTACTGGATCTGAGCTCTATAGCGAGTGTGATTTCAGTAAGTCTTAGCTATAAGGAAGTCTTTGGTAAGAGTGGTCTCACTGGGAAGAACGTTGTCTTTTCTGCTGCTCCCTGGACCTTCTTCTTCTACACTTCCTCTTTTTCATAAATTGCTCCAACTTCTTTCTTTGATTCTAGCATTGGAAGCAGAAGCTCTTCAGTTGGCTAATTATATTTGCCAGCACCTTTTGATGATGCCATTGCTATTGCTTTTAAAGAGATGGACTGGCTGTGCTTTTAAAGCAATTTGCATAGAATTAGCATTAAATGTACTCATCTCTACCCCCAAACACAGAAGTGTATGGGAGACAATTATGGCCTGTTCGTAAGTACTTCAAAAATATCACTGCTTTTAAAAAAATATTCTTTCAGGGTCAGCTGAACTCTGTTAGCGTTCAGTGCTTAAATTCAATAACAGTTGGCAAATATCCTGAGCCACTCTGAACAAGTAAAGCAGAAAAAATAAAGGGTTTGAGTAGCCACAGAGCTTTTATCAACTTCAGTGGGAGTCCTGCACATGCTATCTGAAGCATAAAATTTGATTATCCTTTTTTTTCCACTTTATGCAATGAAAACAGTTATTATGGAGTGTTGTGGGGGAGGGTCCTGTTTTAATCTACCATGCAAGGCCAGTCAATATCCCTAAGTAGGCTACACAAACACAGCATTTATACATATAACTGAACCTCATCATCACAGAGTACACTTACTAGCTTGTGTTATAGCCAGATTTCCAAAGTTTCAACTTCCCCAAGCATGGCCGATCCAGGATATTTTGCTACAAGATGGTGACCTCACCAATCAATGTACAGAAGTCATCTGAATTTGTAACAGAATCTTATTTCCGTACACGCCACAGAACAGCAGGCTAATTGTGGGGGTGCAGGACATGCCACACGACACGCACGCATGGGGTTCAGGAGGGACAGCCAGAGAGCTGCCAGTGGTGCCCCCTCCCCAGCAAGTGCCACCTGATACAGTCACTTCACTTTGCCTAATGATAGGGTCAGTCATGTCCCCAAGATGCACCCAGGATCCATCTTGAAAACATGTCATTTAACCACACTCACTTTGTTGTGAAAGCAGACTGAATTCTATTCTAATGTCATCCTAAGACCATGTGGTTTTAAAGTATAATAACAGTTCTGCAGAACTGAACCAGTGCTCATTTAGTCCTGTTTTCTGGCTCGAGATAGATGGCCCAATGTCTCTGGGACCAGCTCTGTCATTAAAGATAAAGGTACCCCTGACCGTTAGGTCCAGTCATGGATGACTCTGCGGTTGCGGCACTCATTTCGCTCTATAGGCCAAGGGAGCTGGCCTTTGTCTGCAGACAGCTTCCAGGTCATGTGGCCAGCATGACTAAGCTGCTTCTGGTGAACCAGAGCAGCGCACGGAAACACCGTTTACCTTCCCGCCGGAGCGGTACCTATTTATCTACTTGCACTTTGACGTGCTTTCGAACTGCTAGGTTGGCAGGAGCAGGGACCGAGCAACGGGAGCTCACCCCGTTGCGGGGATTCAAACCGCTGACCTTCTGATTGGCAAGTCCTAGGCTCAGTGGTTTAGACCACAGTGCCACCGGTGTGTGTTGCAGTATCTCCCCCACTCCAGCCATTCCTCCTGTCATTCCCAATGACACCTGGAGAACTCCCCATCACTGATTTAAATGGTGACTACCAACAGAGACATCACCTTGCTAACAAAGGTCCGTATAGTTAAAGCTATGGTTTCCCCAGTAGTGATGTATGGAAGTGAGAGCTGGACCATCAAGAAGGCTGATCGCCGAAGAATTGATGCTTTTGAATTATGGTGCTGGAGGAGACTCTTGAGAGTCCCATGGACTGCAAGAAGATCAAACCTATCCATTCTGAAGGAAATCAGCCCTGAGTGCTCACTGGAAGGACAGATCCTGAAGCTGAGGCTCCAATACTTTGGCCACCTCATGAGAAGAGAAGACTCCCTGGAAAAGACCCTGATGTTGGGAAAGATAGAGGGCACAAGGAGAAGGGGACGACAGAGGATGAGATGGTTGGACAGTGTTCTTGAAGCTGCAAGCATGAGTCTGACCAAACTTCGGGAGGCAGTGGAAGACAGGAGTGCCTGGCGTGCTCTGGTCCATGGGGTCATGAAAAGTTGGACACGACTAAACGACTAAACAACACCAACACCAACAAAGGGCAGATGTTGGAGGTCATGCAAAATTTTTGGAACATAGGAAGCTGACATAATAGGTCAGATTATTGGTCTCTCCAGCCCTGCACTGTCTGCTCTGACTGGCGGCAGCTCTCTGGGGTCTCAGACAGAAGACTTATATGACCTGATATTGCTAACTGGAGATGCCAATGATTAACTTGCACCTATGCAAGAGCTATGGTCTCTCCAGTGTATATTTGTTCTTCTGGAGGTACACATATGTTGAGCAGGGGAACAAGTGAAATTCAGCCAAGTTGTGTAAGCTCCCTCCTTGCTCTCAGAAGAATGCAAACAAGGCAACCACTGTCCTTCTGTTGATCTTTTAAGGGAAATATATGCACTGTAAGTGCACCTTGTGGCTCCTTTATTTGCCACTTGGCATTTTGCACTCAGAACGCTCAAGCAGAAAGGATACAGATAAAAGTCAAAGTAAGAGGGACTGCCTATTATACTTGGTACATTAAACAATAGCATGAGCTTTCGATCTACCATGGCATATTGTTCATTTCAAAGATGCTGTTACTCCTGACATCAGCTGAGTCTGGGATGAGTGCATAAAAATCCTGAAGTAAATCATAAAGCAGTTGACGGAGTGTATGGAATGAGCTACAGTGCAATTCTTCATTTGAAAAGTGATGGATGATGGACAACCGCCCATGTATATCACTAAGGCTATCAAGGCCCAATGGCCCAAGGAGAATTGTGTATAGAAGAGCAGTGGAGAGAAAAGAAAACCTATGCTAGTAGGATGTGGGGAACAGATTTGCCTTTGTACAGATGTCTCATTTTGAGGCAGTCTGATGTGGGCCATTCATTACACTAGTCCTCATTTAACAATAAGTTCTGAAAGGTGCAGCTACCACCTGCTTTGTGAATATATTCCCCATGGGGAAATGTGCTTTGGTTGTATTTCAACTGCTGCATATTAAAAGTCCAAAATGGCAGCAACTATCCTTTGTCTGTATTGGGGTGGGGAACCTGTGACTCTCCAGATGTTTTTGGACTACAACTCCTATCATGCATGACCATTGGACATGTTGGCTGGAACTGATGGGAAATGGAGTCCTGGACAGCCTGTGTATTTCCCTCTGCAAACAAAATCAAGTTGTTGTTGTTAATATTGATATTATTTTTTATTATTAAACAAATGTATAGACCACTTCATGGCATGAAGTCATCAAAGTGGTGTACAAGGTAAGAAAAAGAAACACATGCAATAAAATCAATTCAACAAATTCTACAACAATAAAACCACCCGTAGAAACTCTAAAAACAATGGAAACATTTAATCAAATATAAAATGTATTCCTCACAGGAAGCCTTCCTAAACAACAAAAATGTATACAGTAGGTGTCTAAGCATCATCTCATTAGGCACCAGTCTGATTTTGGCTGGTAATTTATTCCAGAGAACTGGAACTGTGACTCTAAAAACCCAGTTTTTAGACATGTAATTCTGGGGGTAAGCTCTGCCATGAAGCAGATGAAGTGAGAGTTATGTTTACGCAGTACTTTTGGGGGCGGCACAGGGGTACATATACCCCTAAACATTTCATGGATCTTTGTACTTTTGTCCATTTGCTGTATTCATTTTTCCTGATTTGAACTATAAAATGGTGATTTTCTTGAGTCAAAATGAGAGTACCCCTAATTTTTTTTTATTTATTTTTTTGCGTTTAGGTACCTTAAAAACTGGATAAAGGTAAGTGAACATGGGTGTTACAGAAGTTTGGGCAGAACACTCTTCCTGACTGATCAGTGCCCTCCAAACTATGAAAAGGAGGAAGCAAGAGGACAAAGAGAAGTGTTTGTTGAAATTTCCAGTTACCTTGGTTCTCAAATGTAATCCATTCTGGAAGCCCATTTGACTTACGAAACATTTGAAAACCAAGGCGCAGCTTGCCATTGGTTGCAAGAGCTTCTTGCAGTCAGTGGAAGACGCGTCACACATTTGGGTTCCAAAAAACATTCAAAAACAGAAGCATTTACTTCTGGGTTTTTGGCATTCAAGAACCAAAACATACGACAACAGAGGCGTTTGGAAACTGAGGTACCACTGTACTAGTGTTGTGCAAAAAAACCCCTCCTGCATTCCCTACCCTCTACCATTCTTCATCAATTCATGAAAAAAATAATATTGCATTCAGAAATTACCAAAAGGAAGAGAAAATTTTGCTGACAATCTTACAAGTGTTTTTCTTTTTTTTAATGCACTTACCTTACTTTTGAGGTGGCCAAGGGGTGATGACCATTCTTTCTTTCATTCTACAAAGCCTCTCCTCACTGGTCTGTGCTCTGTAGCTTCCCCACCTTCTGCTCTTCAAATAAAGTCCAGGGCAAGACATCAAGAGGCGACTCCTCCCATGGGACTTTTTCAGATCAGCAAGCAAAAGCAGCCAGGGAGGCTGCAGAGTGGTGAGGAAATGTTCACGGGTGGGGAAAAGGCCTATACCTCCCTTGCTACCTTGCAATAAAGCACCGTGAGAATGAGGCAGAAAAACCGAGGCCTGTTTCACAGAAATAGAAAGGAACTGAGGGACAAATTTTGGCACAGTACTATAAAAAAGAACTGGGTTTTTTATTAGGCCATACGCAGTTTATATCTCTGATCTCTTTATTCATGGCATCGCTCTATGGAGAAAGAAAGCAACAGTCATCCCGAGAACCCACCAAATTGCACCTAGCACTTATATTTGACTTGCACTTCTACGGTACATGGATTTAATGTACAGTAATAAATAGCGCCATAATACCTTGCATTTCTATTGCACCTTTATACTCTCCAGTATAACATTCTGTAAATGATGGGGCTTGCCTCTCCTCTCGCATTAGGCATGCAAGACCCATTGATTTTAGTGGAGTTACTCTTGACTGATATTGGTGCGGGTGATGCTGGAATCAGGCCCTTGTTATGCAAGAACTACTTGATGCACCACTGAAGCATAGCGAGGCTATTATGGAACAAGACCGTCCTGCATTGTGGAGATTGGTTAGCACAGGAATATAAAACACAACCTGTGTTCGTTTGAAACAGTAGTGTGCATGGAGAAAAGGTAAATATTAAAAAGCTAGGATTGCAGGTCTGCTAAAACCTCAGGACCAAAACCAAGCTCAAGCATGGTATTGCATCAAAGTCCTCATCAGAACAGTTTAGCATGGGGTTGGTCCTCTTTTGTAGCAAAATGTTCTCTAGTCCAGGGACTAGAATCACCTCTGCCCTACTTTGCATAGAGCATAGTTAAGCTCTTCAGTAAAGTTAGTATCACCTAGGCTTGAGCTGTGTGGAATGCATGAGCTCAGAGGGCATGCAGTCATTGACAGGGGTGCTGAAGAGAGAAATCTTTCCTAGTATACAGTGGTACCTCGGGTTACATACGCTTCAGGTTACATATGCTTCAGGTTACAGACTCTGTTAACCCAGAAATATTGCTTCAAGTTAAGAACTTTGCTTCAGGATGAGAACAGAAATTGTGCTCCGGCGGCGCGGCAGCAGCAGGAGGCCCCATTAGCTAAAGTGGTGCTTTAGGTTAAGAACAGTTTCAGGTTAAGTACGGACCTCCGGAACGAATTAAGTACTTAACCTGAGGTACCACTGTATCCCCCCACTCCAAGAAAGCAGATTCACAGTACAGTAGTTCTTTGTCTCTCCAGGACCTACATGAAATAGTGACACCGTGCCATTTGCAGGAAATAGAGGAAAGTCCTACATCACTCCCAGACAACCTGTTTAATGCTCACTCAGCCTGATTTGTTTGCAAGGGCATTAGGAAACATCAACTATTTAAAGAACATTCAGCCTGATTTGTTTGAGGGAAGATTAGATGGTGTTGTGCCAAGCCAAGTGTTATCCCACACTTTCCATTGCATTTTCTCGCTACTTTCTTCATCACTAAAACTCTGAACTTTGAGGGAAGATTATTTTGCAAGAGCTGCAAATCTGCTTTAATTGCACAGCTTGAATCTGCTGGGATGTGACTGCATCCCAACCCAAAATAGTGACAGTCTAGAAGTGCCCCTATTGTTTATTTTCCTTTCATATGAAAAGTTTGCAGCCCTTCTTTCTAACTCTGCACTTTTCCAGTTTTTTCGCAGATTACCTGATCTGGAAATCTAGTGTGTTAACCCTAAGAAATATAAAATCTGGTATCACTCGGGAAAGGGGGAAAAAACTCTCCTTCATAATTCCTGTTCTATGGATGGTGAACCATTGCTTATTTGCGTGCCAAGGCACCTGAGACACAAAGTTCCCAGGAGAACAATAAAACACACTGACATGGAGTATTTTGGTTTATGGGTTCAGCTAGGCCACAACTTTATTGGTTACAGATATGAGCGGTTTGGCTTGGGCATTGGGGTGAAGCCAGGGGTGGAGGAAGAAGGGGTGCAGTGGGTGCAGGTTGCCACTGGGTGTGTGTGACAAAATGCCATGTAGCACTCATCGCGGTGCCTGCATCTCTCCTGGGAGAGACGCAGTGGCTTGGGCGCACACAAGCTCTGCCCTGCCCAAACGGTCTGCCCACTGCCTCCCCCAGCTGTAGGGCAGCTGGTGTGATGGCCTGGGAATTGGATTTGGATGCTGAACCTGAGGAATCCCAGCCTGCACAGGATTCCCCGCCTCCAGAACCAGCTGAGCCGGGGCTGGGGCATGAGCCTGAAGGGTCCTCACCTGTGCTGGATCCTCAGGTGCAGGCACCAGCTGAGTCTGCTCTGGCTCCTGATGGGATGGAGGACCCATTGCCTGCAGGTGCTCCACTCTCAGCCCTGTCAGAAGAAGGTGAGGTTGCCTCTGGGTCCAGTAACCCTCCAGCCTCTCCTGAGCTGCAGAGGCTCAAGGCAGAGAGGCGGAGGGAACTAAGTTCCCGCAGGAGGAGTGCTTGCCAGGAGAGGAGAGTCACCTGAGGATTGGGGCCGCCCTATGCCTCGGGGGAGATAAAAGCCAGCCAGCCGCAGTCCTAAGTTGTGGGAGCAACATCGTTGGTTGTCAGTTCTAGCCTGATCTCTGACCTGCTTCCCTGCCGGAGCTCCTGACCTCACCCGACTATCTGCCCTGCACCCAGCCTTCGACTTCTACAGACTGCCTTCATTTTGCACCATCGACCTCGGACTGGACTCGGACCTTGCCTCTCGGTTAGCCCCCAGGACCAGCACAGCTGAGTGGAAGGAGGCAGGCAGACTCCGGAGGTCCTGCAGTGTGCCCTGCCCCTATGGGTGGCTTGTCCCACCCCATGGGCAGCTCGCCCCACCCCTATAGGCACACTGCCCCAGGAGCCTGAGCGGCTTCCTTGCCGCTGGGTGAAGCCAGGCTATATCTTGACTCCTGCCCATCTGCAGGGAGTCCACGGAATGGTAAACCACTGATAAGGGGTGTCCTGTAAAGGTAAAGGTAAAGGACCCCTGATAGTTAAGTCCAGTCGCAGACGACTCTGGGGTTGTGGCGCTCATCTCGCTTTACAGGCCGAGGGAGCCAGCGTTTCTCTGCAGACAGTTTTTCTGGGTCATGTGGCCAGCATGACTAAGCTGCTTCTGGCACAACGGAACACCAAAACCAGAGCAGCACACGGAAATGTCGTTTACCTTCCCGCCAGAGCGGCACCTTTTATCTACTTGCACTTTTTTTTCGGCATGCTTTCGAACTCCTAGATTGGCAGGAGCTGGGACCAAGCAACTGGAGCTCACCCCGTTGCAGGGATTCAAACCACCAAAGGATTATTAGGATATTTCCGTTCCACCTTAAGAGAGAGCAGGCTTGTGAGTCACAGAGTCTGCGTATTTCCTGTTGAGGATGTTTATGTTTGCTGTTTCCTTTCGATTTCAGTCGGTCAGAGACACTGACTCAGAACGGTCATGTTTTTCCTTTGTTCTGTTCAACGCTGAATAAAGTCTGTAAATTATGCTCTCTTCTGCGGTGCAAGCTTTCTGGCTGTGGTTTCTGCTGATAAAGAACAGTGTGCAGAAGCCTGGAATTTGGCAATCTATTTCTGAGGCTTTGTGTCGCTAACTGCTGGATCTGCCTGGCTACGGGAGATCGATGGACGTCCGACAGCCGGCTTGGGGCCATGATGGACAATATCTCCCTGGCAGTTTCCCAACAACAAGGTTTCGGGCCCAGATTCACAGCACCTACAGGAGAGTAAAAGCTGCAACAGACTGCGTTTGAGAGGTACGTGGGAAAAGCGAAAGAAAGGGAGGCTTTTCTGTTTTACCTCGGACGGAGCTTTTGATGTCCGGCAAGGCTTAATTGGCCTGGGAGCCGAGCCAAAAGGCATCGTGATTAATGGCTGCCAAGATAAGGAGCCTCTGAAGTTAAAAAAAAGACTCACGGCTAAAGCAGAAAGCTGGAAATGGAGTTTTTCCAAGCTTCTGAGGCAAATGCTGAATGCCTTAAGTTACATGGGCAGAATTATGAAACCTGGGCAAAATGGTGTGAGAGTTTGCTGCGTCAGTTTAGGGTGTGGCATACCGTGAGTGAGGCCCCCCCAGTTCCTCTGACAGAGAGATGGAAAGCCGATGATTCGAAGGCGATAGACGTAATAGTCTTATCCGTATCTCTTGAGGAAATTAAGACGCTGGCTGGCAACACCACTGCACGTGGAATGTGGTATGCTTTGATGAAAGCTCACAAGTCAGTCGTCCCAGCCCAGAGTTTGACTGCATCGGAGGTCCTGGCTGTTTCCCAGAATGCGAGTGAATGCAGGGATGCTGAGGGCACGGGTTGCAAGCTGCAGGGGGAGCTGACCGTCACGTCATCCCAAGCAGCATTCCAGCCTCCAGGGGGAGCCAAGGAGTCGGCAGCTGAGAGCTCTGTTTCTCATGGGAACCAAGGTCATCGCCTTTGCAGAGGCCGGAAAGGCAAAGGTAAACAAAGACAGATGCCTGCAGATGGCCCGAAGCAGAAGGGGGGTGAAGAGCCCACGCCAGTGGAAAACAAGGCTTTGTTAGCTGGCACTGCTTCACCAAAGGCTAAAGGCATGTCTGCTGACCAGAAGCAGGGGGGCAAGCTGCAAAAGCCCACGCCAGTGGAAGACAAGGCTATGTCTGCTGGCACAGCTTCACCAAAGGCTAAAGGCACGTCTGCTGGCCAGGAGCAGCAGGGGGGCAAGCTGCAAAAGCCCAAGCCAGTGGAAAACAAGGGTTTGCTTGCTGTGAAGGCTGCTCCAACAGCCAAAGGCAGCTTTGTTGTTGATTCGGGCTGTACCCGCCACATCTCGAAGGATCGGCACCTCTTTATCTCCTTCAAGCCTCAGGAAGGTGAGATCCACCTGGCTGATGGAAGGACGTTGCAAATTGCAGGAGAAGGGACTGTGAAACTTGCAAGTTTGCACACAACCATCAGCGGTGTACTATATGTTCCAGGCGCTGCAAGCAATTTGTTGAGCGTCCCGCAGCTTACTGGACGTGGTTTTCAGATTTCCTTCAAGAGGAGCGTCTGTGTCATCAGTAAAGGCAAAGAGGACTATTTGCATGCAAAGTTTATGGATGGTTTGTTCCATATAACTTATGATGACACTGCTGTTGTATCTAATGCTGATTCTTGTTGTGTTGCACAAACTAACAAAGTTCTTCATGCAGGTTGCATTCATGAAGCGCATCGAAGGTTTGGTCACCTCTCTTGGAAGGCACTGGCCAAGATGCCAGAGGTGGTTGAAGGTTTGAACATCAAACCCTGTAAATTTC
Source organism: Podarcis muralis (assembly GCF_964188315.1). Taxonomy (NCBI): domain Eukaryota; kingdom Metazoa; phylum Chordata; class Lepidosauria; order Squamata; family Lacertidae; genus Podarcis; species Podarcis muralis. Next base: position 75,503,215 of record NC_135659.1, read on the forward strand.
ACATGAAATGTGTATCTTGTGCAGAGAACAAGGTGAAGGTTGCTCCAAAAGGCAAGGAGTCTAGCAGGCAGGCTTCCAAACCCTACCAGCTAGTGCATGCGGACCTGGTTGGGCCACTTACGCCCTCTTTAGGAGGAGCAAGGTTCTTCATGGTTCTAATTGATTCTTTTTCTAGGTACATTCATGTGTTTTTGCTCGAACAGAAATCGCAAGCGTTTCCGAAGTTTAAAGCATTCTGTGCTTGGTTGGAGAATGCTCACGGTAAACGTATTTCCTGTCTGTTTACCGATCGGGGCGGGGAGTTCACTTCTCAGCAGTTTGAAGCTTTCCTGACTGAGAAGGGAATCCAGCATGACATGTCAACCCCCAGATCGCCATGGATGAATGGGCTTGCGGAGAGAGCAAATCAGACATTGCTGCAAGGAATGAAAACCTTGTTGCATGATGCCAATCTCCCTGATAAGTTTTGGGGGGAGGCTTTGGGGAATCTGGTTTACTCCTATAATCGCAGATTGTCATCACCCATTGGTTGTACCCCCTATGAGAAGATGTTTGGCAAGAAACCCAACACCAAACACATGAGAATTTTTGGTTCTGACATGTGGGTACGCACCCCACAAACCAACAAGCTTGGGAAGCGTGGGGCACATGGTTTGTTCATGGGGTACGAAAAAGGTGCATACAGGGTATGGATGACTAACTCTAAGTCCATTAAGTTCACAAGGAGTGTTGAGTACAATCCTAAGTGGGGGGGAAATGTGGGAATTTTCCAGAGTTACCCAGAGGAGGATGAAGGTGATGTCAAGCAAGCAGCTAAAGCTGAGGAAGCTGCTGAGGATGAGGATGATGATGATGATGATGATGATGATGATCAGAGTTCGGATTCCAGTTCAGTGGGCGGCGCTGCTGCTGATGTCAGTGAGAGTGATGACACAGCAGACTACAAGAGTGCAAAGGCCTCAGTCAGACCATCTGATGCGTCTGACAATGAACTGGAAGAACCACTGTTCACCATTGGTCATTTTTCTCCTAAGAAAGAGGAGATGAGTCCAGAAGACTTGCGTCTAGTACGTAGGTCTGAAAGGGCGACCAAAGGCAGACCTCCTAAGAGATTTGCTGATGAGTTTGCTAAGACTGCAACTGCTGTTCTTAGTAGCTCAGAGAAGGTGTGGGAACCTTCAAGCTTCAAAGAGGTTCAGGAGTTAACCTCTAAAGATGCTGAGCCTTGGCTTAATGCCATGAAGGCTGAAGTTGATTCCTTGAACAGGAACCAAACTTGGGAGCTGGTACCGGTAGTCCCAGGAATGAGACTGGTTGGCAGCAAATGGGTCTTCAAGGCCAAGACAGACCAAAATGGCAAGGTTGTCAGACACAAAGCCAGATTGGTTGCCAGAGGTTTTTCACAGGTACCAGGACAGGATTACCACGAGACCTACTCACCCACCGTCAAATATGAGAGCATTCGGCTGATGCTCAAGGTCGCTGCGGAGGAGAAACTGCATGTTTCCCATCATGACATTAATACAGCTTTTTTGTACGGGATTTTGAACGAGGAGCTGTTTATGCTTCCACCTGACGGGATGCAGATACAGAAGGGAATGGTCTGTAAACTGCGGAAATCCTTATATGGTCTCAAACAGAGTGCTAGGTGTTGGAACACAAAACTCACTGAAACGTTGCTTTCTCTAGGTTTTCACCAGGGCAAAGCTGATCCATGTGTGTTTGTCAAGGAGGAGGGGCAAAACAAACTGTATTGTTTATGTTTTGTTGATGATCTTCTGATGTTTTGGAAGAATCAGGCTTTCTATCAAAGTACCCTAGCTCAGCTGAAGGAGCACTTTGACATGAAGGATCTTGGTGAGGTATCCAACTATCTTTCTCTGCAGGTGGAGAAGGACCAAGCAGGTAATTTTCTGGTACACCAAACACAGAAAATTGCTGATGTATTAACCAGGTTGAATTTGGTTGATGCAAACCCAGCAGACACACCGATGGTGACAGGTTACCAGGTAGACAGTACTGCTGAAGCGTTTTCTGACACAACGCTGTACAGATGCGTTCTAGGCAAGCTGAATTTCATTGCCAGATGTTCAAGACCTGACATAGCTGTAAGCTGTAATTTGCTTAGCAGACATGCCAACAATCCTACGGTTCAGGATTGGAAAGCTCTGAAGCGCATAGCCCGCTATTTGAAAGGGACTATGCACTACAGGCTGAGGTTCACCAGTCAGAAGACTGGAGGTCTTGAAATCTTTGCAGATGCAAGTTTTGGAAGTGACACCACAGATGGTACAAGCACTTCTGGAGTATGCTACATGTACAACCACTGCCTGTTTGACTGGTTGTGCAAGAAGCAAACAACAGTGAGCCTAAGTTCCTGTGAAGCAGAACTCAATGCTCTGTCTTTTTCACTCATGGATTGTGAATGGTTGATGCAACTGTTTAAGGACATCGGGGTTTCTGTGAAATGTCCTATACAAGTGTATCAAGACAATAGATCGTGTTTGGCTTTGCTGAACTCCGAGAGTTGCAAGCAAAGAACCAAGTACTTGCAGATTAAGCTACATCGTGCAAGAGAGTGTATTCAAAAGGGACTGATTCGGGTGTCCTACATGGCAGGAAATGAAATTCCTGCTGATCTGTTGTCTAAGGTTGTTAACAAAGAACAACTAAAGGTTTACACACAGAGGTTGCAATTGGGTGAACCACAGGTACTACAGGTTACACGGAAAGGGGGAGGATGTTAGGATATTTCCGTTCCACCTTAAGAGAGAGCAGGCTTGTGAGTCACAGAGTCTGCGTATTTCCTGTTGAGGATGTTTATGTTTGCTGTTTCCTTTCGATTTCAGTCGGTCAGAGACACTGACTCAGAACGGTCATGTTTTTCCTTTGTTCTGTTCAACGCTGAATAAAGTCTGTAAATTATGCTCTCTTCTGCGGTGCAAGCTTTCTGGCTGTGGTTTCTGCTGATAAAGAACAGTGTGCACAAGCCTGGAATGTGGCAATCTATTTCTGAGGCTTTGTGTCGCTAACTGCTGGATCTGCCTGGCTACGGGAGATCGATGGACGTCCGACAGCCGGCTTGGGGCCATGATGGACAATATCTCCCTGGCAGTTTCCCAACAACTTCTGATTGGCAAACCCAAGAGGCTCAGTGGTTTAGACCACAGCACTACCAGTGTCTTAAGGGGTGCCCTAGAACTTACATCAAATAGTGGCACCCCGAGGGGTTCCCGTAGGTAGTGTGATATGGCCCTAGCCCATACCCAGGCTTCAGACAGTATTCACACTCTGGATCCCTTTAACAGGATACCCTTAGTGAGGAGGGGCAGGTGAAGGCAACAAACTCCCCTGCAACTGAACAAAGTTTTACCCAATACCTAACCTCGCAAAAGTTGTGACAATTGCTACCAGGTAGGCAAAAACCAAATGGCTGGTGCCAATTTGCCAAGTGGAAAAAATTCCTACCCAGCCCCAACAACATGGCGACCGACAATTGCCATAGCAAGGTCATATCAGAGCAAGGCATGAAAAGATGGTGGGTGGGTAGGGTGGTCCAACAAAGAGGCAAGAAGAGGGTGCTAGCCGGCTGCACCACAGTTCAATTACCTGCGGCCCCACCCACCCTGCCAGCTGATTGGCTAGGGCTGTCCCCCAGCACAGATGACACAGCTGGCTGTGACATAGGGGGGAAGTGGCCTGCCTCCACTCCTAAGCTGGAAAACCATTGAGGGACGGCTGCCTGGCTGCAATGCTGCCCACTGATGAAAAGGTGAGCGGATTTATCTTCTGGCTAATCAGATGCAAATGCAGACCAGAAATGTTCCTGCAAAATTACTGGTTTGCTTTGAACAAATGATGTGCAAAAAATAAACAAATAGAAGGATTAAGATCAGGAAACAGTAATAAAGTCAGGTGTTACCCGTGCAGTTGACTTCCTAGGGGAGCAATTTAGCAACACCAGTGATATTTGAAGCTCTTTCCTTTCAATCTGACATACCAGGCTTATGATGGTAAATGAGGTTGTGTAGTGGCTGGGTGAGAATAAGAAGCAACTATGGCGGAATTGATCAAGGTACTCACTCACATTTCCCTGGAGAGCTTTTGCCTTGGAGCTGGTGGCTCTTCATTTAAATGTGCATATCTTGCTTCTGGTGGCATTTGAGTCCATACCTACTAATCTGTTAAAATAAAGTGAGGGGAGCTCGTGTTGCCCGCTCTGACCTGGAGTTCCCCAACCTCTTTCCCCAAACATGTTGCCCATTGTAAAGGTAATTAAAAATAACAACAAGCTTCATATTTTTTTATAGTGATATACTATATTATTCTTTCTTCTTTTTTACTTTTCTCCAGTTCTTTTTAATAATAATAATAATAATAATAATAATAATAATAATAGTAATAGCACTTTGTGTAAAGAAAATAATAATAATAATGCTCCATATTGTTATATTTGGAGTTAACTGAGAAACTTTCCTAACTCATTAACTTGGTAACGAAATAGCCTTAATGCTTGGCAAAGGCTGCTTGAAATATCTTAGATCTGAGCTCTATAAGGAGTTCATATTTTAGCGCTATGTACCCTGAGCCAATAGGATGGCAAAATGCATGTGCAAACAGACCCTGGATCCATATTCCCAGCTCAGATCCAATCTTTTATTTATTCGTGATATTTTTTAACCCTAACTCTTCACCATTATGGTCCCAGGGTAGGTTACAACAACACAACACACCATTAATAAAACAGATAAAACTATTGCAATATTGTTATTTATTTCTATACTCCCATAGCATAAAAGCATCCAGATGACATCGGACTCAGCTACATTAGTCAAAAAACAGTGTTTTGAATGTGTTATAAACATGCAGCACCAGATGGCGATAGAGAGTAAAAAAAATCTATGTGATTTTCCATAGCGTTTTTTTCTTTTGTTATAACAATTTTGTTTATGACTTATTTATAGCGGGTTTTTCCCTTTGTGTAGATCCACCCATACAGTGTTAAAACCACACGCACACACACCATTAAGGGGACTGGCTGATCAAAATTAAAGAAATTAAACAGCTGCAAATGAAAAGCCTTATTGGCAAAAAAATTAAAATTAAAAAAATCAGCTTTGGATGTACATGCAGAGGCCTTACAAAAAGATTACAGGTAAGTTTGAGCAAAAGCAACCGAGAGAGAGAGAGAGAGAGAGAGAGAGAGAGAGAGAGTCTGATGGGCCCAATCTATACAAAGTGAAAGGGGGGATGTTTAAACCTTTTCAGTGTTCAGGAAAATGTCAAGGCTAGTAAAACCACAAATTTCAAGGACAGTGAGGTAGGGAGGCTCCTTCTTGCTTCTTGATGCTGCTGAACATCCATAGCACCCTCCTTTCCTGAAAAACAGCAGACTAGCAAGACTTTAGCTTTCTACAGCATGCATGTTCCTTTGGATGACAGTAATTGTGCAAGTACATCCATTCCCTTTCCCATGGCTGTCTATTGCAATTGCAGGCCAATTCGACATGAGGAAGCCAATTGTGTGTTTTAATAATATGCTTATTTACAAATGTGCAATTTGAATATGGTAGTACAGAAAAGCACACAGACAGGACCAGCATCAGTCCCCCAAAACCAAACCAAACAGCATGCCCTCTCCACTGTTGTATGCTAGTCAGGTGTAAGAGCTCCCAATGGCCAACTTGTTTCTTTCTAAACAAGTAGGTGGGATGTGTGCAAAAGCTAGTAGCCACCAGCCAGCCATGCTCACTTAAGCAAACAGATTTAATATTCTTTGCATTAGGTCTTCTGCCTGGCTTTTGCCTTAGTGCTAACCCAGAATTAAAAATGCATCTATTTACCTACTACCAGGTGTGGGTGGGTATTGTTCCCGTGTCTCTATTTCTTTTTTGTTTCATTTACAGTAATGGTATGAGCTGGTGTATAGCTAAAGGTGCATAAATTAAAACAAGTGAAGAATTAAGTATTTAAAGTCACTCGAAATTAAGCACTTTGGGTGGCGCTGTGGTCTAAACCACTGAGCCTCTTGGGCTTGCCGATCAGAAGGTTGGCGGTTTGAATCCCTGCAATGGGGTGAGCTCCCGTTGCTCGGTCCCTGCCCCTACCAACCTAGCAGTTTGAAAGCACACCAAAAAGTGCAAATAGATAAATAGGTACCACTCCGGCGGGAAGGTAAACAGCGTTTCTGTGTGTTGCTCTGGTTTCGCCAGAAGCGGCTTAGTCATGCTGGCCACATGACCCGGAAAAACTCTATGGACAAACGCCGGCTCCCTCGGCCTCAAACCCCAGAGTCGTCTGTGACTGGACTTAAATGTCAGGGGTCCTTTACCTTTTTTAACTTCAAAAGACAAGTAAATTAATCACAACTGCGGTCTCTTGAAGCAAATCTCCAAAATCATCAATACTTGCACTTTGGTGCAAAGTTGAAAAACCTGGGCCTTTGCTGCTGCTTCTCTTTATCTTGACAGTGATGCTCATAAGCAGAATGGCTCACGGTGTTCCATTCTGGAGCACTGCAGACACAGTCAGAGCAATATTGACCAACTGTTGTTTATTTTTATTATAATCATCATGCTTTGCTGTAAAAGGTTATTAAAAGCATAATAAAATCAATCCCCCAGAAAAGAAAGCACCAATCATTTGGGGAGAACTGTTAAGCCTTATGCAAACTTCAGTCTGCACCGGCAGAACAAAGATTTTTAAAGGATTGATTTGCCTCTTACCTTCTATGTTGCTTTTAATTTAAAAGAGAGCTTCAGAGAGAAGTTTGGTTGAAGGATGTCTTGCCACACAGGTTTCTAATACAGACCTCAGAACAATAATTAAACAAAGGCACATGTGAAAATTGGTTGCATAGGGAAATGGACTACATAATGGATTGTATGCAGCTGGTTTATTACTCAAACCCAAAGCAGATCTTTGAGGCAACTTCCATAATTTTCTCTCCAAAAAAATTGTAGTTCTGCCAAATTTCAACCCCTTAATCAGACCTCAAATGAGATTTATGAAAAATATTCAGCATAATGTATCTGTTGTGTACATTATACTTGGACAATGTTTCTTTGCACAAATCGATGCATAACAAAGTGTGGCGTAGCACCTAAATAAGACTGAATAGTTTGGGTAAACTATGCGAGGGATGCTGCAAGTTGTACCAAGGACTCCTAAAATACCTGATTAAGCCAAGGATGGGGAACCTGTGATCCTTCAGATGTGGGTCTTCCATCAGCGCTAGCCAGCATGAACAATGGCCAGAGATGATGGGAGATGCAGTAAAGTATTGCAACCTTGCAATACTATAGCAAGGCACAAGGGCTGCAAACACAATGGAGCATTATTTCTCAAAACCAAGGGCATGTTCTGAATGCACATGATGCAGCAATGTTGCTACAACTAAGCAGCTCTGTGCCTAGGCGGTGTATCCCTCGTTGCACAGAAGAAAGCCAGGAAGGAGATACTGTAAATGGAATAAAATACGTTTGGGACTTGTGCCACTTGTTGAAAAGGATAACCACCACTGCTTTGTTCCCTGCGCCTCTCTCAAGCGTTACCTATATGACATCCCCTAACCCAAGTCCTATCTTACACAACAGATCAAACTGAAGAAAATGGCAGCACCCTGCAAGGTGCTATTGACATGACAGAACAAATGACAAACGTTTGGTGAAATAATCCTTGTGAAGGAAATAAGTCTGACAGAAGCCCAGAAACAGGTTAGGAATATGTCTCGTTGTTCTAAATGAGTGAAAAGGTTTCCTCACTGGTTTGAATGGCATCTGAACCAAATGTTTAAAGTACTTTGTGATATGTCTTAATATAATCTGGGAGGGTGAGAGCAGAAGATGGTGGAGTGTGAGTATGGGTATGGGGGGGGGATGGTAAAAAAAAGAAAGGAAGGGAATGAATCCCTAGGAGATTAGATATCAATTCCATCTAAATAGATAGTCACAAACAATTTAGGAAAGGCCTTATGGAGCGTCAGATTTTAAAGAGATCCTTATCATTCAATGAAACTTCAGTAGAGCTGAGATAAGCATTTCTGTCCTTGAGAGTAGCATGTTTCAGGAGAAAAGAGTTTTTTAAAACCCACTTCAAAAGTATGTCTAGCCCTTTGAGCTCATTTTCTCATTTCTCTCTAGCTTTTTTCTTCTCTCTGTCTCTGAAATACACAAAATGTAATTTTAATAGAATTGCCTTCTCACCAGGAAATAAAAAAGGTTGTGAGGAAAGCTTCGCCAAAGAGAATGGCAGGCTTCCTTTTCATGCAGGTTAACAATAGCACCCTCCCTTCCATAAAATGGGTTTTCCTTCCATGAATTGCAAAAAACACACACACCATGTAACAGCTTCCAAGGGACTGTAGAAATCAAACCGGTGACATTCTGGCCCCTTTCTAGTGTAAGCAAAATTGGCAGACTGGGGGAGAATGTCTGAAAAGGAAAGTCATTTGTCAACGGAGGCAACAACTCCTCATTCAAGTGTGGCATGGTTTATTTATCAGGTGTGTGCATCAAAGTCCATCGCTTCTTGTGCGAAGTTATCAGGAAAGAAGACAAAAACAGATGTGTGATCTCAGAGACTGAATGTGGGGGACTCTGGTGTTGAATCATAAAACTTATGTTCTCAGGCAGGAACATAGCTTGGTGAATGCCCTGAAATGGAATAGGGCAGAAGTGGGCAAACATTTTGGCACTGTGAGCCACAAGCATTGGGGGACGGTGAGTGTGGGGCACATACATAGGGGCTGCACAGTCACATATGCGTAAGGATGGAGAAGTAATCCAATTCACTTTGCATTTACTGGCAAACTTACCTCATTGGTACTTTCTAAAATAATATGCAAACTCAAACACAGGCATCTTTCAAAATTGGCACGTCTCCAAATAATATGTACAAAACTGCACGTGCTAGGGTAAAGTGGGCATATAGATGCATATGTTTGTGAAAATAGCATACAAAAATGCATTAAATTAGGCTGGGGGGGCCTTTCTAAATATGTATATATTAGGAGAAAGCCGCACTAAAATGTTGATGAATTTTCACGAGGATTGTTTGTTTTTTAAAAAGAACATATTTGTTTGTTTGTTTGTTTTTTAAAAATGCAAACTGATCTGGAAATAGAGAGAATGGAACTAAATATAGGAAAAATGAGAAACTGAGAGAAATTGAAATTGGCATACAGTATTTGCCCATCTCTACATTGGTGTGACATTCCCCCCCCCTCTCTCACACGGAAGTTTTAAGTTCCTCAGACATGTACCCACACATTCTAATCAAAGCAAGCATTCAGAAGCAGGTATGAAGCACGACTGGTGACCTCCCTTCAACATTTCCTTCAAGGCGGGCATTACCTGCACACATTTTTCCTTTCATTTTCACTCCCTCCTCTACAGTTCCTTTCTTTTTATAGGCTTTCACAAGAACACCAGCTATTCCACTGGATTTTTAAAGGTCTCCTCCATTGCAGCACTGAACCCAGTGTTGATGCTGCTGCCCCTGCCCACTGCTGAACCCAATTCTGAGCAAAATTAAACCCTGTCACATCAGTGGAAGCACAGTGGGGTCTGGCTCTTCCCCAGCCTTCCCCGAGAGCTTTCAAACCCTCTGCCTCCTCTTTCTTCACAACCACCTGCTTATTGCTGCAGCGGAACCAGTGGCAGTGGGGAGGGGGGAGAAGGATGCTGTGTCCCTCCCCTAGCCCCCTTTGTCTGGCTACAACTGCAAGCCAGGTGCCAGAAGCACTGGGAGATATAATTTTCCTAGCGATACTGACAAATGAAGAAATTTCATATTTTGGGGCTGCTGGCACCTGGCTCACAGCCATCAAAGGGAAGACATCATTTCAGAGTAGTAGAATTTTCAAAGGTTGTTACGGGAGAACATAACAAGCAGCAGAAATTCATACTTCTGGGCAAAGGAGTACAAAACATTGATGATGAGTAGTCCTTGCCTATTCCAAAGAGTAGTGTCTACTGACTCCAGCTTTTCCACATTCTCATGAGCTAGACATTTGCCTAAAGCTCTGGTAAGCCCTGACATAAATATTAGCAAAGAGATGGGTTTTTTAAATGCATGTCTATCTAACTACCTACCTATCTACCAAGAGAAGCAGGGAGCTGAATCCAGCCAGTGGTCCAAATCATTACAACCCCAGCCCTTAACTCATCAGTTTTGACAGGTTGGTGGGGCTCTACACCAGCCATCATATGTAATAATACGTAGGTTTGTGCTACCAATTCATTTCGAACTAAAAGTTTCATGACTTTTTTCACTCTTACAATCTCTGTGGGGGTTCCTATTAATACAAATTCTCCTCTGTCTGACAGGCATAGTCCATAAAGGATTTCTTTTCTGTTTCAGAAATCCTATAGCAAATAAGCAGCAAAGACTTATTGGCAGGCCTAGTGTCAGGTAGCATCATTTGACAGTTGTCAGGGCCCCAGAGCCCTAGCAAGGCTTAGTCCTGATACCTTACTCTTAAAGGTTTGCACCAGGCAGCTGGGCTTGGGAGCTGCCATATTGACATCCCACAATGCCCCCAACATAACGTTGCTCTGGGACATTGGTGAGAAATGAAAATGGCAGCTGAGGCTGCTATGAAGAGGTCAGAGGCTGTGAGTCCTGGAAGAACTGTTCCCTTCCTTACAGGCCTTTTCCCACCTGGCCTGGGAGGGTGGGGACCTGACTGACTCCAGCTGCAGAAGCTGAGGCTGTTGAACAGACTCTTTGTTTGGGGGGATTGTTATTGTTGCTGTTTATGATATTATTTTGTATCTTTATTTTAGATCTCACTATGGTTTATCTGGAATTTGCTTAATGTGGTTGTGTCCGTTTTGTTGTTTTATTTATTCTTTATGACTACAATGTTTTTAATTATGTATTTTTTCCCCATTTTATAAACTATCTTGAGCATGGTTTTGACCAGGCTTCTTCAACCTCGGCCCTCCAGATGTTTTTGGCCTACAACTCCCATGATCCCTAGCTAGCAGGACCAGTGGTCAGGGATGATGGGAATTGTAGTCTCAAAACATCTGGAGGGCTGAGGTTGAGGAAGCCTGGTTTTGACTATGGAAAGGCAGCATACAAAGATAATTATGTATGTCTGTATATGCATTTCTGATTGCAACATTTCGAATAGTTTTTATTGTATGGTTTTATGTATACTTGTTATAGATTGCTATTACAGTGGAACCTTGAGTTGTGGACATAATCCGTGACAGAGGCACATCCGCAATCCACAGCGTTCACATCCTGACACGCCGCGTCTGCGCAGGTGCCGGCGCGATTTAGCACTTCTGCGCATGTGCGAGCAGCAAAACCTGGAAGTAACCCATTCCGGTACTTCCGGATTTCCCGCGGTCCACAACCTGAAAACACGTAACCTGAAGTGTCCGTAACATGAGGTATGACTGTATATTTTTTATGAAACGTGTCATCTAAATATTGTTATAAATCAATAAATGCAAGATAGGAGGGAGCCCACTTTACTGAGGACCTCCTAAGCCTGGGGCTGGCCTTGTCTCTATGTCTCACTTCTCTCAAGGAATCATGCCGTGTTTTTGACAAAAAGCAATGCCATAGGAATGGTGAAAGGAAAAACAGATATATATTAAGGTGAAACCCTGTTTCTGTTCTTGGAAAAGAAGAAACAGCCATCTAAAGAGCTAGACTGATGGAGTTGTACAGGCTTCTTTGCACAGGGAACAAAGCTAGAGCTAAAAGGCCGTGAAAAACACATGGGCTGTTATGACATTCAATCTGCAAAGTGAAAAGGCATCTCATTAACCATTAGATGTGCTATTGACAGGCCATAACATTTGGAATATGTTTATAAATGATTTACAGAGAGAGCCAAGTGACAACTAATTATGGTCACCCAGCACAAACTGCCTGCCCTACTCCTTCTCTTGCTATCAATCCTGCAGTTCTCCGCATGCAATTAGAACTCATATTGACTACCTATAAATTTACTTCATTAAACCCAGAAAGGAGTCTTCTCCTTTTACATAAAGGGCATTAAAATCAGACACTTAAAGTAGCAACGGTGGATTCTGACTTAAGAGAAAGTTATCGTCATTCATAATGGAAACAGCTGGCTGTTTTTACTGGGTTGGTGATGGGAGATTTCACCCACCCCCATTTAGATTTTAAAAAGACAAAACTGTCTATACCTATGCATTTTTTTAAAAAAGTATGATGTGATTACATGTCTTCTTTCTTTTCTAGAATAAATATTTTTGCTTCTATTTAAATGCGTTTTGCCTTGGGATTCAAAGCGGTAAAGCTTAGATTGCTTCTACTGATTGTGTGAATGCCTGGTCAATGACCACTAGGGTTGGGGAAGACATTCATTCAGCTTTAAGGGGAACTGAAATAATGCCTTCCTTCAAAATATGCACAAAATATTCACAAAATTTGTGAACTCCCCCGAAATGTTCACAAACAAACATACAATAGGAAAAAACTTCACAAAATGTGTATACAGTATTGGTGAAAATAGCATACATAAATTCATTATATTAGGGGAAATTGTTTTTAAATGCATATATGAGCCTTTTTCCCCTAATAAATGCACACAAAGATTTGTATGTATTTTCATGCAGATTCTTTGCAAACTGATATGGAAATGGTGCAAACTGAATTTAAGATCTGAAAAATGAGAAACCCGTATCAATTGAAGTTGACAGATTAGTTCGTCCCTGGAGATGCTGAGGCCCGAAGATAGGCTCTTGCATGCACAGTGCATCCTCTCTCTACACATGAGAGATGGCTACTCTAGGGAGAACATGGAGAATGGGGGATCAGCTATACAACCCAGAAATCACAGATGGAATGCAACATTATGTTCTTCCAATCCTTTAGTTCGTGCAAGCATTTCAGCTTGCCAGGTGGGACAATATCCCAGCTCCTCCCTCCATGCACTGTTCTAGGGATTCTCCTGACACCCCCCGAGTCAGTTTTGGTGGGTGGAGGGGTACGTGGGGAGAGGAGGGGAGGGGGAGGTCCTGTTGCACGAGTGGAAATCCTTGAGCAGGGCCTCTGTGGATGAGACTGGTTAAGTAAATTCCGCCCCACATGTTTAACAAGGGAGTTTTGAATATAAAGTTGTAATTGCCCAGTGGAACTGATATTAACTGAAATGGAAACAGATATAAACAAGAAAGAAGCTAAGGCCTATGCCAAGGGATGAAGACGCATGGGTTTTTAAGTAAGTGAATCTCATTTGCTTTCTTTTCGGAGACACTTTCCCCATAGGCTGGCCGTGGTGATCTCTTTCCATTTTATAGATTTGTTTTGCTCTGGGGGACTGTATTTTTACTGCAGAGTTAAGAGGTAATTTTTACATAGACTCCATTACCTGCTTATAATTAAACTCATAAAAAATGTGTCTTGAAAAGAGGATAACTTCCTCCCTTGGCTGAAGAGAAGTTTCAGAAAAAGAAAAAAAACCTTAAAGGAACTTGTCCCCAAGTTCCATAAAATGACAGAGAAAACAAATTATTTTTCTCTTATTATAACATCATGGACGAGATGAGTCCAACTTCTTCCTTTATAGCTGTACACATAGTACAAGAAGTGTCAAAGCAGCTGCTCTTGCGGGAATTTTCACCTCCCTTCTCAGGAAGGTCCCCATCCAAAAGCAATGCTCAGGTAAGAAGCAGGTATGAAGTGCCACTTCTGAACTCAGTGGTGCATATTCCTGTTGTTGCCATTAAGAACATCATCACAGTGCATTGGCAATGCCTTTTGCACGTATTTCTCTAAATCTATTTCCATTACAGGAGATTAAGAGCTGTTTCTGGCTGCTTGAAGCAATACTTATTTTCAGGGTGGGGTGGGGTAATAATATTAATAGAAACAGCAAAAAGAAAGAACTCTTAGATGCTTAATCCTATACAGAGTTAAATTCCTGTAAGCCTATTGACTTGAGTGGGTGCAGGCATGCCTAACTCTGTGTAGGATTGCATTGTAAATGTTGTGCTATTGAGAATCTAGATGGAATTTAGCAGAGAAGTAGTTAGGTGAGTTTGGGGAGGTTTGTGCATGCCTTCTGAGCACAAGTGGTTAAAATACATCTGCCACTATCTCTGTTTTGTTCTTAGATGCAATGACCATTCATATCTCAGTGGAGCATGCAAGGACAGATCGTTCAACTTCATACAGAACCATTGTATGAAAGCTTATACAGTCTAATAACAGTCTTTTTAAAAAAATATATTTTTTATTAACAAACCAATCAAATCGCATTAATTCCAAATTACACAGCCAAATTTTTAAATTTTTGTTTGGGGTACCCATGCTTCGAGCTCAGAAAGGGATCCAAACATCTCTCTTGCTGCTGCTTTAATGTTCACAATTCTGTCCAAATAGTATTCACAGTTCTGTTCAATCTTCTTTTTATTATTTTCCTCATCTTCTTCTTGTTGTCATATATTCCTTTCTTTGTTACCTCTGATAGTCTCCACAAGCGGGTTGAAAACAAACGTCGTTATATCCTGTGTGGATTTTCTTTCCTCCAAGAGCCATATTCAAACAGACAGATGCCATTTCCACACTTCCGTACAAAACATTCTTAAAGTCTGTCCATTAATCCTCGCAGGCCTGTCAAAGTCTCTTAGGGGGTTCTGCCAGGTCAAACTCACAGTCCGATATAACAAGCCATGGTCTCCTCCCCCTCGATCATAAATCTGTAGCCAGGCCTGCCCTAACAAGTCTCTTTTTATAAATGCGTCACAAAGACCTTTCATTCCTTTCCAGACATTCCACAAGCCATGTCTTTGATTAGTAATTTATTTCCACACAGTTCTTAATCATCCTGCTTGTAATCAGTAATTGCAACAATTCTTCTTGGGGGGGGGAGTTATTAGGTACTCACATAAGATAAAAAAAAGAAAAGTTTCCCCCCCCTTCAGTCCCGTTCCGACATACCGACTCTTTGATGTATCTTCTTCTTGATATATTGTTAAATCCAGCCCGTCGCTCCACTTCACAGAGGTCACTTCAATTAGCAGTCTTTACTCCTGATCTTCACTCAAAATATGTGCATTTGCTTCTCTCTAATTGTTTATTTTGAGCTCCTGCAACCAGGCCGTGCAATCAGAGACAGCGTCCGGGAGAGCCGTCCCACACGAGGGCTGTGCGCCTAGTGCCCTCACCCCCTTCTTTCGAATCCAGGGGTGATTTATGGCAACCACAGGCAAGGCAGTGTTCCCCATTCCCTTGGGGTAACAAGGGAGGCTGCATACTTCCATATCAGCCTCTTAATTACCTCGTGTGAGACGGAGAGATGTTATTGTCGGCCGTCTTCCAATGCGCCCCTAGCGGGCCCCCCAGTCTAATAACAGTCTTGAAGTTTATTAGCCTCTGTTCAAAGAAATAAGTTGTAGACAGAGTCTGATTACTTTTACCTAATGCATATGGGCCTTATTCATAGAAGCCTCTAGCTACAAATCAAAGTTGTGAACAATCAGCATTATAAAATAAATAATCAGCATTATTAAGACTGCATTTCTAGAAAGGGGGTGGAGAGAGTTTGTAGAGCATCTGTTTTGATAGCAGAAGTTCCCAGATTCAATCCCCAACATCTCTAGATGGAGCTGGAAAAGACTCCCTGCCAGAAACCTTGGAGTGCCACTGACTCCAAGGCAGGACAGGACAGAGCTAGATGGGCAAATGTTCTGACATGCTCTAAGGCAGCTTCCTATGTTCCTAGCAACACTTTTGCACATCTGTGTTCTATTCTGTGGTTGTTGTTGTTGTTGTTGTTGTTGTTGTTGTTGTTGTTGTTGTTACCTTTCATTCCTTTATAATGTCCCTCCCACTTTAAACAATGAGAAAGAAATGAACTACCTCAGCTCCAGGGTGTAGTTTTCTCACTTGCTTGAGGGCATGTTGGAGGACTAGCAAGTCTATAGGTGCATCTGGTCTATGGTTTCTCCTGGCTCATCCTGGTTAAGCCTGGACACAGAGATCCAGACAGAGGGCCTTCTCGGTAGTGGCACCCACCCTGTGGAATGCTCTCCCTGTCATGTGACAAAGACACGAGAGCAGAAGCAGCAAAAACAGGCTGGGAAGTGCTGGGACTGCACAATCATTTGGGTCTACTGAAGTTGTTCAGGCCTAATTGCTAACTGTTGAGTCACTCTGACATGTGACTTAGCAGCCAGTTTCTCTTTGTGCTCTCTGTGTAAGATTTCAATGAGAGTCGTCTGCCTCAGCTGTGAACAGTCAGTATGTAATCTCACTCAAACTGTTTGGAACCATGTTTATGAAGAAGTTTATTTTAACTCAGTAAAGCTTTTATTCTTTAAAAACTCTGCATTATTAATTTACGCTGCACGTCACTCCCATCAGATGTCAAGGAGATAAAGAACTATACAACTTTTAGAATACATCTGAAGGCAGCCTTGTATAGGGATTTTTTAAATGTTTGATGTTTTATTATGTTTCTGTATATGCTGGAAGCTGCCCAGCATGGCTGGGGCAACCCAGTCAGATAGGCAGGGTAGTTGTTGTTGTTGTTTTGTTGTTGTTGTTGTTTTATAATCCTGGACACACACCATTTTCAGCCCTACTGACCCCAGAGTTCCAACATCACTAGGGCAAAAGCAGTGGACATTTATGCAGTGGCATAGCTGGGAGATCAAAGATTATATCTCCCACTTCAAGGTTGGACCTCTCTCTGTTCTTGGAGAGGGAGAACTGATACTTCCCGGGGACCATAGAGATGAGTAATTAAATATGATCACTGAACCTGATGAAATTCCTACAACTAAAACGAAACCTATTTTTTAAAGGATTTCTAAACTTTCTAAAACCCTGCATAGGTGGGCTTTGGAAGCAATCCAGAGATAATGAACTGTTAGCTTGCTTTCAGCTGCCAAATCCTATTGTTAAAGGTATGCCATATTTTTTCTCCCACTTGGAGCTGTTTTTTGTTAGGAGATGCAATAAATTAAAAGGTCAACCACTGCTATGGGCCCAGTGCTATTGAGTATTTTGTGCCCTCCTTGGAAACAAGTAATGTCTTCAACATACAGTCAAGTTTCTAAATAAATATGAAATGGACTGAAGAGGCTGGCAAACAAATACAAACTGGCTTTGTTTTCTAAGAAGAAATCAAGGGAAATATTGTATAGCTTTGAAAGAAATGGAGAACCCAAAGTGTTTAGTAGATGCAGTTGGCAAATGACTTAGACTGAGCCATGCATCATTGGGCAAAGAATGGACAACAACATAAACGTGGACAATGAAGGAGACGTCTATCTAAGTCAGGTTTCCTGTGTAAGTGCAAATAAATACACAGCTTTGAAATCCATCTAACTGGCCATAATCAATGAAAAGGTAATGGGTGGAAGCCAAAAGAAAATGAGAAGAATTAACATAATAATTGGGTGCTTTAACACTAAAGGGACACAGAATCTAAGTTGAAAGCATAAAGGATTTCAGAAAGAGGGAATGTGAATGGCAATCAGAGGGACGCAAATAAAATAAAAAGTTCGTAAAACTTAGGGAGGGAAGCAACTGCTGCAGAATAAATGAAGAAGCGTCAAGCGTAGGGCAGAGAGTACAGCAGATTGTCAGGAGTTATTGTTGACAATTCTGGTTTATATCACAGTGTAGTGAGAGATGTTACAGTGATGAACCCTCAAGCAGTGATTTGGTAGGGGTGATAATGATGAAACCTCTGGAAGTATTTGGTTGAGATGGAGGAGATCTGTGACCACATGTGGTATGTTAGCAACCCCTGCCCAAACACCACACAGGGCTACAGTAGGCAGACATGCAAAAGCCAGAGGCTTCTAAGCACTCATCTGTGCTTCGGTCAAGAGGTCAAAGTTCAAGGATACATTGCAGCCAGGCAAGTATATCAAGAAAGGCATGTAGTGGGGTTGGAAAGGGGCTGCCACTTGGGGAAACCCTAGTGACTGGATAGAAAGACCTGTAGAACCTCATTCAGCCTCTGGACCTGAAGTTCCTCACCCACCACAGAAGACAATGCAGCTAAGTTGCTGTATGTGGAACCCCATGAAGAACCAGGTATTTGTACCCATCAGTGACCAGTACAGAATTAGATTGTAATTTGTGGGATTTGACATCTTTCCACAGGGCCTGCAAGATGGAGTTGTTCCGTCAGGCCTTTCGTCAAGGCCCATCCTGACTCCCCTTTTCTTTTTGTATAAGAACTAATATGAAAGAGGCCTCACAGCATTCTCACAGGCCCATATAAGATCAGCACAAACAGTTGGGCGAATGAGCACTTGCTGTTCCCAACCCTAACCATGAGGAAAGCCATCTAATTAGACTTTAATTTGATTTTGACCTGTTTTTGGGAGGTAATTTAATTATTGTTTGATTTTATACCAATGTTATATATCTGATGTTAGCCGACCTGAGCCCGACTTCAGCCGGGGAGGGTGGGATATAAATAAAATTTATTTATTTATTTATTTATTTATTTATTTATTTATTATTAATATTTTATTTATTTATTTTAAACCTGGAATATTGCACACACACAGATCCATACATAAACAACTTCAATTGCTATGCTTCTTGAAATTCTACAAGTTTTCGATGAAATGGGCTTGGCATTTGCCTAACATTTGTACAAACCTCTGGTGGTGAGCATTTAAGTATTGTTAAAATACAAACAGTTAAACATGAATGGTTCTAATAATATATGGGAGGAGGATGAAGCAGCTTCAAAGATGCTCTGAAGAAAGTGACAGCTCTTTTCAATGAACTTCATTTATTCTGCTCTACAGATGAGAACTGAAAGCAGATTACTACAATAATTGAATGGGAATGTTTTGTTTTCATATAGGAAATAGAAATATTTATTGGACTTTTCTGGCTTCTTTCCACCACTGCTTTCAGTTTCTCTGTTTATCTCTCAGTTTGCTGTCATACTATTTATTATTGCCACAATTTCGTTAATCACTAATCTTTTTCTCCTACTCTAGATCAGGAAAGGGTTGGGTTTGTTTTGTTTTTTTGAGAAGTGGAGGCTGAAAATGCAAATTCCCATCTTTGAATAAGACAGTCCCAATCTGAGTCTGGTGACACCACCTTTGAGTTTTCCTGATGTGAAGGTACCATTTGTGCCAAGGGGTCATAGAGATTTGTATTATTCTTGACTCCGAATAAGGGGAGCTACCTACTACAAGGGCAGTGTGATGCAAGAATGCCTGTACTGTATTTCCTTCTCATATTTCCATTTTGTCTCTCAGGGTTCATCTTGTCTATCATTGGCTGCCAGACTGGCAAGGGTTGGCAACCAAGGATAGGGATACAGAACTGACCAGAGTAGCCTCCACCCTTCAATGAAATGCAAAAGAGAACATCTTAGTGACATTTTTACAGAGGACAGTCCATTATTTGAAGGACTGTCAGAGTATAGTTCTCTATTTGATGGCGTTCTTTAGTTGAATGTCTCTCTGGTCCAAGTCCAATTTAAAGCAAAAGAACCATAAGAAAGGAGAGCAGGGTCTATGGAGAAGCCCATCAAAAGTTAGCACCTAAATAGCCGACAGGCACATAGGTCACCTGGTCACAGTCTTCCCCACTATGCAGAGATGAAGTGTACTTCTCTTTAAATTATGGTAAATTATTTCTAATTTTGCATCCGATATCTGAATTTTAGGCCTCTTTGTCCTCTTATTTGGTGTTGTCTTGCTTCTTTTTTTGATAATGCATAAGTAGTCACTCTATGGTGTTCTTCCACCTAGCACCAAGACATGTCACATGTGTTGGACCAGTTCTATACTGAGACAGCCCCATGGTTGCCACAGAGACCATGAAGTCCTAAGCTGGCCCATTTGAGGCAGCCTTGGCCTGGATATTGAAATCCCTCAACACCACCATGAAAGAGCTCTCCAGCACCACACCTGAGACTACCTCCATCAACTTGCTCAAGGAGGTTGTAGAACAATGGGGAGGATAGTATACTATCATACATCTGTCTCTCTGGCCTGTCACCACAAACAATCCCAGAAACCCAGGCACAGTGAAGTCTTCTGGTGAAGGAGATTGAATTTTTATAGACTGCACCCCTTCCCCTGCCTGCCCCTCTGATCTGGAACGGTGCTGCACCAAGTAGCCAGGCAGACACAGCTCATCTGCCCATATTTTTATCCTCCTCACCTCACTCAAAGATGCTGCTGGCAATCCAGCACTGACATGACAGAGTCTCACCTGTGACTCCAATGAATAGGATACTTTCCCTCATTGCTAACAATCTGCACCTCAAAAGACTCCTGATTATGGATGAATTGGCCTGATTGAGCACTCACAGTATTATTATTATTATTATTATTGCAAACATTTCAGCAGCCGGCAAGTATCATGACCTATAATTAATACATAAAAATAACCCAAACAACAGCAAATTCTTTTTGGTCTTCAGTTTTTTGTTTTTCTGACAAAAGAAATTAATCCCTCACCTGGCTATTTTTAGAATGATCACTCATGGACAAGAATTTTTTTTCAAAAAACTTAAACAAAAAACAACAAGCAGAAATTAAAAGCAATTATTGCAGTCAAGAGTTGGACTCTCTTTCTCCCAGAGAGCTCGAAGAGTGAAAAGAGCCCACAGCAATTGCTTTCTTCAAGAAGAACACCACTGCAAAATGGGATGTGTGCATACAGTTTGTACAAATGGTACCCAATTAACCACTTAAAGGCAGATTAATTGCTCTATACTGCCAAGAAATATGGAGGTGTTGTCAGACTGCAATAAAATCAATTACAAAAAAATTGTCTTGTGAAATATTCCATCAGCTAAATAAGCTGTTCCAGGCTTCTGGGAATATGTGTGGTTTTGTGTGTAACCTGTTTGATGTTGCTGAACTCTAACACTGAACTCCATGAAGAATTTTAGAAGATACTTTCCCCACAAAGCAGTGAAAATGAATTGTCCCTTCTCCAACAAACATGGTTTGCACAAGGAAAGATGCCTCTGCATGTAAATCTGAGTTGGACTGATCAATGGGAACTGATTCATGGAGATTAGACTTATATTGAGTCACACCATTGGTCCACCTAGCTCAGCAGGAGCCAATGTGCGGCTTTCCTGGTGTTGTCAAACTGGCAGCTCCCACCATACCTGACCATTTTGCTGATGATACTAAATTGTGGCTAACCAGATGCCTTTGACAAGCCCACAAGTGTGATCTGTGTGCAACAGCGCTCTCCCCGCTTTTGATTCCCAGCCACTGACATCAGAAAGCGTGCCACCTCTGACAATGGAAGTAGAACATGATGGTGAAAGTGTCATAAACCACTTGCAGCTTCAGGCAATTGTTTGGATGCCAGGACAAGCCTTCTGGTCTAGGGAACCCATTGCTTTCCAATCCTAAGCATCACTGTGAAGACAAATGATATATAAAATCCTACATAACAAATCCTAGGCATGTGCAAAATACTTAGAGCCAATTTAGAACTCTACAAACACCGCAAAACCCTTTCTCTGTGATATTTTTTAAGACCCCATGAAAATCCCTCACCATTTTAGTGCCAATTTCTCCTAATATAAACATTTCTTTCACTAATATAATTTTTATGTACTGAAGTTCTCACCCTGGGCCAGCAGGGGGATACTGTAGATAGTTCAGGTCCAGATATGCAAATAAGGGATCGAAAGTGACGTTCAGTGATTGGATAGTTACAGAAAATGGTTACTGTTGCATTCTAGTGGAGCTCTATATAAGCAGGCTGGCTGAACCCTTCATTTCAGTTCTGTTCTGGCCTGTGAATAAACAAGAGATGTTTGAAGAATCACTGTGTCGTCTGATATGTTCACCCACAACTTAAAAATAATGCTTTTCTCCCCCCCACCCCCCACCCCCGCTAATATAAGCACTTCTATGCATACTTTACCTCAGTACATTCATTTTTGTGCACATTACTTGTCTGGAGATGCTCACTACAAAACTTGTAGAAGTACAGGTTTCAAAGGATAGCTGTGTGCAAGATCAGCAGTGTGAGGAGGGCTCATGACTCATGCAATTTGTGATGCAGCCCCATCTGCACTATACATTTAAAGCAGCATCATACCTCTTTAAACAGCCATGGCATCCTTGAAAGAATTCTGGGAAGTATAGTATGTTAAGGGGGCCAAGAGTTGCTAGGAGATTCCTGTTCTCACAGAGTTCCAACACTCAAGAGTCCCTTGGGAAGAGGGATTGGTGGTTAAACCACTCTGAAAACTGTAACTCTTTGAGGGGAATAGTGTTGGTGATAACAAATGTCAGGGCCCTGACCAAACTTCACTTCCCAGAATTCTTTGGGGGAAGGCGTGAATTCAGTTCCCAGAATTCTTTGGAGGAAGTGGTACGATACTGCTTTCAATGCTTAGTGCAGATGGTACCTCAATTTTATTTTGAGGCCAGTGAGATTCACACACCACAGTTCATGGCTCCATTTGGCCTGGTTGATCTCAAGCTGTACAGGACTAGTTTATCTGCATTTTTAATCCATTAAAAAAAAAAGCTAGCATTTTGTTTGGGAATTATGTAATGCCAAATGGCTTGTTGCTCCTTTTTGTTAGCGCATATTTTCCATTTAATAATTTAAAACACAATATCCAGCCCTTTGTCATAATACCAGGGCAGCATTTATGCAAACCTCCAGCTGGATGCATATTTATTGGCACCTTTGAATATACAGAGTTTACATTCCAGCTCTGTTTTATGCTTGCTCTCTCTTCCTCTCTGGTACATTGATGGTCGTGGGGCCATTATTGTTTCAAGTTATAAAATATGGATATCACTACCATGAATATTAGATCTCAATATATGGCCTTCTGAGGCAATTTGAACTGTATAAAACAATGTTTAAATACAGCTAACAGTGAAGAACTTTAAAACGTGCACAGTAAGAACAAAAGGGCTGAGCAAATCATGCAACAATGGACAAAATCAGGCAGTAGCAATAATAGAAAATGCTGAAACCATGGGGATGTCTCAATAGTATAGAGAACTGGGTATACTGTCATGGGACAGGAATCAGCTTCACCTGCAGAACAGCAGCCTGAAGAGAGAGGGAGTGACTCCACCTGCAGCTGATCAGCCTTCAAGGACACAGAGGAGAAGGCACTGATGAGAACCAGCTGGCTTCAGCCTTCTCAAGCAGAGCCAAATGCTGGAAACACTGCTAGTAGTTCCTGGCTCTACCTTGCAGCTTCCTGCTCATCTTGACCCTGGACCCCATAATTATTGGATTCCTTGACCCTTGGACCATGTGGATTGCTGTTTGCCCAACCCTTGGACTGGACCTAACTTTGGATGCTGATGCTGCCTCCAGGCAAGTACACCTCAGAGACTCTTCTGGTTGGCTGGTCTCCCACTCCACTGAGCTCATTGAATGAATGCACAGAGGCGGTTATAGGTCCATCCCCCCAATGAATGTGATGTTCACTGAAAAGGGTTGTTTGCATGTATAGATAGAAAGCTCCCACATGCAAGGAACAACCCCTGACTCCATTTAGCCCTGACGGAAGGTTTCCCAACAGGGGAAGAGGTGTCCCCTGAAGCTGCCTGCACAAGAACCCATTTAGCCTGGGCTAGTGGGAAGGGTTGTGCCATGGGGACGTTACATGATTTCCAGCTTGGTCTGGATGTACGCACAATAGGCTAGGCACTTCTCAGTTGCATGTACAACTCATCACACAATAGGGCTGTTTACATATTACACTCAACAGATGTACAATCTGCGTACCCATGTACATAAGAAGTTGAGCTGTACACTTGTACAGTTGTTTACATGTAGATATTTTTACTACGCAGCAACAGACCTGCTCCAAGCAGCTGTAAAATGTTAAAAGAAAGAAAGATGCCATCTCAGACTTCCTTGCAGCTACATTTTTATTTGTTTGTAAAGCTATATGGATTTTTATAAAGGATTTTAAAGAATTTTCACTAAAAAGATCCACCCACAAATGAAACAAGATGGAGCCTGGCACAGGATGGAAATATGGCAAAACATGTTCTCCTAGTTGTATGTGGATGCTTAGGCCAATACAAAATGGTGGCGTGAGGCAGGCCATGTTCATGGCATGGATGGACTCGGATGCTTTAAATGCCCCATTCAGGATCCACTTCAGACTCGACTCTAACCTAAAAAGATCTGGACGCCACTGTGACATGGACCCAAAATCTGGAGTTTACCACCACTTGTAGCTACTGCATAGTTTTCTGCTTGGCATCCTGGTTAGTTTTCTAATGAACTTTGGCAGGTATCTATAACTCCCAGCTTCATAGCCCACTTCCATGGCTAGTCTTTTGGAATTTGATACCCTTTCAGTTATTGCTCTGAATCAGCTTGTATTTGTTGGGTTGCTTTGATTTGAACAAGATCCCTGGTGTCACCTCACAACATGAATTTTTGTTTGCAGATAAGGTTTACAGACTATTCTGTGTCTTGCCTCTTCAGGTTTATCCTATGATATAGATTTCCCCAATGTCTCACATTGTGTGTCATATGTAAGAAGATAAAAGGTTTTTGTTTCTTCCCCCCAAAATAAAGATGCTTTAAGTACTCACAGAGGATTGAACGCATCCACCTGAATCTTAAGATCCAGGTAGTGGTTCTATCCATCAATGGCTTTTGTTTTTTAAAAAAGAGATCCCTGCAAGCAGTTGGTTGATTGATGAAACTTCGTGTCTCTGTGGAAACTCTGGCAGAAAGTGCACTCTATTCCTAAGTGGCTTAGAGCTGCCACTGCTGGGTCTTGCTCTGATAGCTCCAAGGTTGTGATACATATTCAGTAAAGGCTAGGCAACATCTGCCAAGACTGGACCACATCCGTGTCTGCAGTAGAGCAGGGGAGGGGTGGGACCTTTTACAGCTCAAGCTTCTGAAGGCTACATGCCACTGGTGAGCAAGGCCAGTGGCAAAAGTGGATTGAGCAAAAAGTGTAGCCTACATTCTGTTGCGGGTTTCAATACTCACCTACATGCACACATCTTTCCATCCATTTAAACAAGAGGTTCTCTCAAAGTTCAAGAATGTGCAGAAGCACTTGAAGATGTGGAACGGAGCCACTGAGAAGTGCAGACCTTTCAAGTGTCCCTACTTTCCAGGGACAGTCCCGGATTTACAGAAGCCATCCTGGTTTCTGATTTGATCCTGGAATGTCCCACTTTTCCTTAGGATGTCCCTATTTTCATCAGAGAAATCTAGGAGAGTATGGTAGGACATCCCTATTTTCATGGGAGAAATGTTGGAGGGTGTGGAGTTATGCAACCCCTGAGCCGAGGAGAAAAGTAACTATACAACCTTTAGAAGACTTCTGATGGCTGCCCAGTACAGGGAAGTTTTAAAATGTTTAATCATGTTTTTTTGTATAGGCTGGAAGTTGCCTAGAGTGGCGGGGGCTACCCAGTCAGATGGATGTGGTATAAATGTTGTTGTTGCAGTTTTCAACTGCAGGGTATGGAAGTGTATGGAAATTGGGGTATGTGGCCTGGGCGGGGTTACAAAGGACTGGAGGGCCATGTTTTTACCCCCCAGACCAAAGGTTTCCCACTCCTGCGGTAGAAGAAAGTCATGATTAACATTGCATGGTATGATGACATTTAAACTGATGACATGAATGGTGGGGATAAGGCTGGTTTCCACTAGGGCTTGTCCCCTTGAGGAATGCTCTATGATATCCTCCCTAAGCCCATCCATGAATTTTCAGGTTTCATTCCAAAGAAAAAACTGTACAGTGGTACCTCGGGTTACAGACGCTTTGGGTTACAGACGCTTCAGATTACAGACTCCGCTAACCCAGAATTAGTACCTCGGGTTAAGAAATTTGTTTCAGGATGAGAACAGAAATCGCGCGGCGGCGGCAGTGGGAGGCCCCATTAGCTAAAGTGGTACCTCGGGTTAAGAACAGTTTCAGGTTAAGAACGGACCTGCAAAATGAATTAAGTTCTTAACCCGAGGTACCACTGTATAGCTAAAATAAGATATAAGGAAAAGCACACAGGCAGTGTTGTAGGCAGTTGCTCACTAAGCAACACAATGAAACAACAAACATGTTAGCTTCCTTATATTTATGTTTTGGCTGCTCTGCAGTGATTCACTGCTGCCAAAGTTCCCCTTCACCATAATGTTTCTGCCTACAGTTCTAGGCAGAGACAATCTGGTTTAGGATATTGAAGGGGATGCCAAAACAATGAGGACTGTCACAATTCTAGACATGAAAATGCTTTTTAGAGCTATTAAATACAGAATTATTTGGGCTTATATACCTGATTCTGTGCAAATAGTACCTGTAATCAGTACAGGTTAGTGAAAGTTGAGGGAGAGAGACCAAACTTTGGGCACAGCAGCTGCTATAGATAGATGCTTTCCTCCAAAGATGATTTCTTTCCTCCAAAGATGATCCTGCTTAATAGCACTGGAAGTAGAAGACAGCACCAAACTTTGCAATTATTTGTTTCATATAATTATATTCCTGGGATCCATGCCTATTTTTTTCAGATATTTGCCACTAAATGCCAAATGAGCTATGTGCTTAATTTCCATAGGAGGCAACTAGGTATCTTGTTTTTCCTCATCCAACTATAGGGAAATGTAGAGTCAGATTTTCATTGTGAAGAGAGCATGCAGGAAGGAATTACTTTGCTCCCCGACTAAGATCAAACTGGGGAGCCCGACAAACACGGCTGGATGACTTGTGAATGGAGATATTCATTCATTCATTCATTCATTCATTCATTCATTCATTCATAACAGTATTTCTTCACCACCATATGATAAAATATCAATATGGTGTACAGCACTGTTTCCCTAAGTGTGGTACTCAAATACCCAGGGATACATGAAATGGTTTCAAAGGGTACATGGCAAAAAAAATGTAGAACATTATCACAGTTGTTTTAACTGCAGAAAATTATTCAAAGATAAAATAGTGTCATTAAAACTACCTCCAAATTATCTTTGCCGAAGAAGGGGTACCCCAGTAAGACTAAACTTTCTAAAGGGTTACACAATCATTGTAAGTTTGGGAAAGACTGGTGAAGAGCGGTAGAAAACAAAACACCATTAAAAACCATACAAATAATCTTGAAAGTGGCTGGCTAATAAATTTAAACAGCTCCAAAGGCCTGTTGGCATAAAAGGGACTTCCAGACATGCCTGAAAATCAAAAGCGAGAATCCCTGCAGATTCGTGTTCTTATGTACCTGTATTATTTTATATTTCAAGGATGTCCCATGATCATATTATAAAGCAGTTATGTTCTGTGTTATAAATCAAGCACTATTAGGGGTTGTTTCTTCTTGTTTTTCCAATCTATTTTTCATCAATAAAAATTCAGTATGGTGCAAAAAACCTTTTATTCTGAAAGAAGAAGAAATTTGGGTTGGAGTCTGTCAGAAACCTCAAGCTTGTTGCTGACATTGCTTCACAACAATGGGGAGGTGTTGTGCAGTGGGGTGAGCCTTTGAACGAAGGAGCAATTCCTTACCAGACTTGCTTTTCATATAAATTCTGGTCCCCAGGTTGTCAAGGAAAGGTCCGGGGGGGGGGGGGGAGGTGGGCGCTCAAGTTCCTTACAGGAAATTTTGCACCAAAATTAACATCAAAGTTGTCCCCAGACTCAGAGGTATAGGAGACAAAGCCAGTGACGACATTTGACAACAGATATTTTCTTTTGGCATGGCTACTGATAATAATAATAATAATAATAATTTATTATTTATACCCCGCCCATCTGGCTGGGCTTCCCCAGCCACTCTGGGCGGCTTCCAAAAAATAAATAAATTAAAATACTGTAATACACCAAACATGAAAAGCTTCCCTAAACAGGGCTGCCTTTAGATGTCTTCTAAAAGTCTGGTAGTTGTTGTTCTCTTTGACATCTGGTGGGAGGGCATTCCACAGGGAGGGCGCCACTACCGAGAAGGCCCTCTGCCTGGTTCCCTGTAACTTGGCTTCTCGCAGTGAGGGAACTGCCAGAAGGCCCTCGGTGCTTGACCTCAGTGTCGGGGTAGAACTATGGGGGTGGAGACGCTCCTTCAGATATACTAGATGTTTGCCTAGGCTCCTTGTTTGCTCTTTGTCACCTTTGATTCTCTCACCCCACCCCCAATTGCAACATTTTAAATATATATTTTAAAAGCTGAAGATGAACTTTTCATTTATCATCCCACACTGAAAGTGTGTGAGAGAGAAAGGGGTGGGAGAGAGAATCTTTTTACAATCCAAATGCATCACTGTTATGCCAAATATTCATTGCAGGAGTTCGTGCAGTGGTCAATCCTTATCTGCAGAGCACAGAGATTAGAGCAGGTTTCTAAAGGTTTTCAGATTTTTAAATGTGAGCTTTTCTCTTCAGCGTTCATCCATTTGCTAACACACACACCCCTGAGGTCGTCTCAGTTTCTCTTAACAGGGGAATATGAGCTTATCGCATTTGCAAATGTACAGATGAGTCAAAATTGGGAAGAAGAGCAATGACTAGGTTGGACAGGATGCAAACTCAAAGAAAAGTAGGAAACGGTGAGGAATTGCTGGGGGAAAAGAGAAGAAAGACTCTCTTTATTCCTTGCCCCCCCCCCCCAGTTCTTCTCTTTAGGATGGCTTACACATTCAACTCAACATGAAAGGCTTGTTCACGTGTTACAATGAATAAAAGAACAGATGGTTTTTATGCATTTACAAGTTTTTCCTGTGTACACTTGTTGAGTTGCACAGCATAACTATTGTGTACACAGACTGTACACTCAGTGACTGTAACATGTGGACCTGTTTAAATATTTGGAGGTTGTAACCCATGTTAGTTCTACTCAAAGTAGGCTCATTGAAAGTAATAAACATGACAATCTTAGGTTCATTTATTTCAATAGGTCAACTCTGGAGACAAGTCTTTGCCTGGACTTTGTTCCCATGTACCAATTCTCTACAGAGCCACTGAATAACCAACATTTTCGGTATGTCAGGTTAGTCATGTAGCTTGGCCCTCAGAGAAAGTTTGTGAGAGAACAGCTAAGAACAGTGATTTGTGAGCTGGTTCTTAAGAGTAGGTGGAATCTGTTAAGCAAAGTGTCTAATGATGATCCTGCCACAGTAAATAACTTCATTTCAAAAAGATTAAATCCATCTGCAAGCATGATTTTTTTAAAGGTTATCTCTGAGTTCAGTAGGTATCGTGTACTCTTATCAAACCCAAAGAGCTTGCCATGGGTTTGATAACCCTTAAGCATCCCCTATTTTCACATTTCTGCAAGGAGGCAGAAGAGAGAACCAAATTGGAAATAATTGCCTCCTGCAGTAACAGGTTTATCACCATGAAAATATGATTCGTTCCCCTGGAATGTATGCTACTCTCAGATCATCTTGTGCTTCCCCGTTAACTTAGAAATTACATCAGATCGAAGATCCCAGAGAACTCCTTGCTGAGCCCCCATTTGGTGCCATAATAGAGATAATTATTGTGAAGGCAGGAATTGCAGGCTGCTAAGGAACGAACACAAAAGTGGTTGTGGCCTCCATCACAAAAAGATATACACAGCTCTGTTATGTGTTCTGCTTTTATTTCTTCATTAGATTTTTTTCACACCAAGATGTTGCTTTTTTGTTTTTAACGTTAGTTATTTAATGGCAAGCACCTGCAAATCTACTTGCCAGTTTGCCTGGGAAGAGCTTCTCACTAGATGCAGAGCATCTAGCAGTACACAACTCCCAACCTCCAGAAGCAAAGAAAATAAGAAGTGCCCTTTTGGATCAAGCCGTAGGTCCATCATATCTATCATTGTGTTCTCTTAGTGGCCAACCAGTGGCCTTTGGGAAGCTCACAAGTAGGACATAAGCACAATAGCACCAAGCCTACTGGTAAAGCCCAACACTTGGTACCCAGAGATATACAACCTGCAGTGCTGAAATTGGTACACAGCCATCATGGTTAATAGTAATTGCCAACTTTATTCCTCTGGCATATTTCATAAAGCCTCTCACAGTCACCCAAGTTGATGGCCTTCGCTAAATCTTGAAGCAACGAATGCCATAGTTTAATTATTCACTGTCGGAAGAAGTTCTTTTTGTGTGTCCTGAGTCTTCCAGCATTTGGCTTTATTGAATGGCTCTAATTATGTAAAAGGGAGAAAATTTCTATTTTCTGATGCTATTTAGAGGAACAGCAGGCATCTCTTCCAAGTAGTTAGTGGGAGATGACCTTCCCTTTCCAAGATCACTGGCTACGTTGAAGGAGAGACAATAACTCTTTTCAGGACTCACAAAAAGGGCACTGAAGCATTTTACAGAGGGCAGAGTGGATGGCCACACTAGGCCTGCCTCTCCATTGCTATATTTTCCTCACGTCATGGAAAGTGACTATATTAAGTGAGGAGCCTTTTGAATCCACGAATGCTTCCCAAATAATTTGTTGTTGTTTTGTCATTTAGTCGTATCCGACTCTTTGTGACCCCATGGACCAGAGCACGCCAGGCACTCCTGTCTTCCACTGCCTCCCGCAGTTTGCTCAAACTCATGCTGGTAGCTTCGAGAACACTATCCAACCATCTCGTCCTCTGTCGTCCCCTTCTCCTTGTGCCCTCCATCTTTCCCAACATCAGGGTCTTTTCCAGGGAGTCTTCTCTTCTCATGAGGTGGCCAAAGTATTGGAGCCTCAGCTTCAGGATCTGTCCTTCCAGTGAGCACTCAGGGCTGATTTCCTTAAGAATGGATACGTTTGATCTTCTTGCAGTCCACGGGACTCTCAAGAGTCTCCTCCAGCACCATATATCAAAAGCATCAATTCTTCAGTGATCAGCCTTCTTTATGGTCCAGCTCTCACTTCCATACATCACTACTGGGAAATAATTTAGACTCCTGCTTTTCCAGGTTTCCAAAATGCACTGGGGAGCCTCCACAAAAAATGTAAGCAATGATGGAATTTCCACACTGATTGATCAGTCATAAGGTATTCCATTAACATTTATTTAATTGAATTGAAGCCCTAAATAAAACTCAGTTTTTTAAATACAAGTGATACGGACCTCTATCACAGAATACTGGATGTAGCATTATCTCACAGTGCCTTTTCCTTTTCTCTGCCATTGACAACCAATCTTGTGGCATGAGGAAACTCTCATTGGCATCACATTGTGTAATACAAGATAGGACGTTACCAGAAACGGGTAAAAAGTAGAGTGTTGACAGCCTAATCCCTTAGTTTCACTCTCAGTTCTATGCAAAAGCTGTCACAATACAATATGGTGCTCTGGATATTGGCTGGCTATCCTTTGTCAAGCTGTTTTGGTTGCAAATGGTTTGCAATCATCACCTATCATTTGCTCAGTGGGCAGTTCAAGCTTTAACTAAGTGGAGGAAGCAGTGCTTGAATACAGGTACTATGATATGTGAGTTGTATGTGATTTTCCAGTGTTAATTGCTCTACCAAGGCTGAACCTCTGATCCCTCCTGCAGTCTGCAATGCACACCATGAAATTAACTAAAGAATCTTAATGTGCTTTTATGGCTGCAAAGCCTATCTTCCCTGTTTTAGAAGAAGACTCTCACAAGTAGTGAGAGGAGGGCCAGAAAACCATTTGGGAGTTTTGTAGTTGGAATTTAAGTGGAAGAGAAATCTGTGACCTGTACAAAACTGAAATATTATTCAAGTACCATTGCTCTTTGCACCCCTGATGCAAGATTGGCAACTGTACTTACCTGCTGTAGGAGTGATTGCTTGCTTACCTGTTCTTCGTCTATACTGTATTTCTAAATAAGAGGAAAACATGAAGCTTCCACAAATCTTCATTGCTCTTTCATACAAACTCTGTAGCAATTTCCTAAGCCAGGCCAGAACTTTTCACAGCTCAGAAAAGTAGAGAGTATGTTACAATAGCTAAAACATGTGGTTAGAACCAATGAGTGGGTTGAACAATCTCGGCATCTGCACAACCATACAAACAGGATTGGGAAACTGTTCCATTGATCCCCTAAACATGATCTCCCCATGACTTGGAGGAAATTAGTTCACATTTATTTATATCACTCATCCCTGGAGAATTGAGGATTAATACAAATTAAATTATCAGTGAATTTCTTGAAATTACTAAATAAATCAGTGTTAGCAAATAACAATAAAAAGAATTAATGATTTAGCAAATATGCCACAGGCTGCTTTAGCAGTCCTTTCTCTGGGCTGCTTACACACTTATTTAAATATTTAAAGCATACATTCCCCTCAAAAAATCCTGTGAACTTTAGTTTACTAAGGGGAGGGATTGTAGTTCTGTGAGGGGTAAACTACAGTTCTCAGGGATTGAGTGTTTGTGTGCTTTATTCCTGGTAACAGAATATTATAATCCAGATTTGCTGGATCTGGATAACTGTGGCCTGTATGGTGCAGAGCCCATGTGAAACAGGATATACTGTTGAGCTTGAACTGCAGGGACTGGGATTCAAATTCTGCTGGGCCATGATGCTCTTTGAATGACCTATAGCAAATGATAACTCTTCGTCAAAATCAGTTTACATGGCTGCTGTGAAGTGAAGAACGGATTATTCCATGTATGGTCTCCTTGGAAGAAAGGAGGGATACAGAACATGTGTGATAAAGAAATGCATGTGCAAAACTCCTATTTTGTGGCATTGTGAGTGGTGCAATAGCAATTCAAGTGAAAGAAAGTGGAATGGGTATCACTGAATTGCATTTTGGCTTAGCTATACCTCTTCCCTTCCCCATGGAAGTAAGTGAACATATTAAATTATATATATATATATATATATATATGCAGGTTTTGGTGTCCTCGGGTATCTTCCCGTGTAAAAGTTGGGGTGTCTAGGCGACGTTTCGACGAGGTCTCACTCGTCATCTTCAGGCTGGTGCTTTCGGCTTCTTGTTACTGGAACAGAGCAGGATCTCAGTGTTTGAGTTCCTATAAATACTGTAGAGGAGGTATGGTGTATAGCCTCCAATGTTCTGGGCAGAGAGGAAGTTCCCAGGCTAGTGTGCCTTTTCTTCTTTTGTTCCTTAATTGCTTGAGGGATATCTTGAGTGATTTCTTGAGTGATATCCTGAGTACCACTTAGGTGGGTCATTAGGTGTGGATTAGTTGCTAAAGCCTTTGTGTCTTGACCTCTTGAACTTTGTGAAGAGTTTTTCTGAGAAGATGGGTGTACTACATTTAGTTGTGCTCTGGCTTGGCTTCGTGTATAGGGGCGAGCTGTGGTTTTGTGGCCTGTGCCAGCCAGATCTGTGTAGGGATTGCAGGGGGGTGCAGCATCCGGAGGTGCCACCATGGTTTGGCTACTGGATGGTGTCTGTAATTTATCTGTGGAGAGGGTCTGGGTTTGGGTCTGGTGTGGTTGATTGGTGATGGCGTTCTGTGTGCCTCTGGATCTGGTGTCAGTTTTTGTGGGGAGGGCTAATTTCCAGATGTCTGGCAAGCGGGATGTGTCGTCACGCTTGTTCATGTTGTGAGGGTGTTTCTCTATCTCGATGGCTTCCATGATTATTCTCTTGTGGTGATGTTCCATGTTAGAGAGCAATTTGGAATCTGCAAAATTAATTTCGTGTCCTGTTTCTTTCATGTGTTGGAAGAGAGAGGAAGTTTTTTCTTCTTTTTTGACGGCATTCTTGTGTTCTGCGATACGTGCATTTATTCGTCTGTTTGTTTGTCCAATGTACGTGGCTGGGCAGACTTTGCAGGGTATTTCATAGACCCCTTGGTTTTCCAACTGGATTTTATCCTTGGGGTTTCTGAGGATATTGGCTATTTTTTGGTTGGCGCAAAAGGCTGTTTTGATATTGTGTTTATGGAGGATTTTGCTAATTTTATCTGTAGTGCCCTTGATATAAGGAAGGAGGGCCATGCCATTGTTTTCTTCTGTGTCTTGGTTTTTGGGGGGTGTTTCTTTTTGGATTAGCTTCGTAACCCTGTTTTGCTGGTATCCATTGGCAATTAACACATTTGAGAGATTCTGTAACTCAGTTGTCAAGTGGTCTTTGTCAGCCAGGCGTTTGGTTCTGGAGATGAGAGTCTTGGCTACGGAGTTTATTTGTGCAGGGTGGTGGTGTGATTGTGCATGTAAGTAGCAGTTGGTGTGTGTTTTTTTCCGGTAGATAGTGTGTCCTAGGGAGCCATCAGGTTTTTTGTAGATTAGGACGTCAAGAAAGGGAAGTTGGTTGTTGGCTTCTATTTCCATAGTGAATTGTATTTTGGGGTGTAGGCTGTTGAGATGTGTGAGGAAGCTGTCCAGTTTTTCCTTCCCGTGTGGCCAAATTACAAAGGTGTCGTCAACATATCTGAGCCAAAGTTTGGGTTTATGTTCTGACTTGTCTAAAGCATTGGTTTCAAAGTGTTCCATGTACAGGTTTGCGATGACCGGTGAGAGGGGTGATCCCATAGGTGCTCCTTCTATCTGTTTGTATCTTTGTCCATTGTGGATGAAATACGTGTTGGTTAGGCAGTGGTTGGTCAGGTCCAAGATGTATTCGGGGGGATTGTATTTGTTTTGAATGGCTGTCAAGGCTTCATTAATGGGCACTTGTGTGAAGAGAGATACAACATCGAAGCTCACAAGTAGGTCATTGGGATGTAGGTTTTGCTTCTTTATTGTTTCTATGAACTGGAAGGAGTTTGGAACGTGTGAAGAGATGGATTCTGCATAGGGCTGGAGTTGCTTGGCGAGAAATTTAGCGAGATTTTGTAGAGGTGAGCCTATGGAGCTGACTATTGGTCTGAGTGGTGTTCCTTCTTTGTGTATCTTGGGGAGGCCGTAGAGTTTGGGGCATCTGGATGATTTTTCTCTGGGGATGATTCTTAGCTGGATTTCTTCACTGATAGGAGAGGCTTTTATTTTGGATTTGGTGGTTTTTTCCAGGTAGGTGGTGGGATCTGTTTTTATAGGTTGGTAGGTAGGGTCTTGGAGTAGATTTGATAGTTTTGCTTGGTAGTCCGATGTGTTCATCACAACAGTGGCATTACCTTTGTCTGCTGGGAGAATGATTATGTTGTTGTCTTTCCTCAGGTTGGTGAGTGCTTTCTGTTCTTCTTTGTGTAAATTGCTTCTGGGTGGTTTGCTGGAGCAGAGGATGTTGGTGACTTCAAGTCTGATTTTATTGGCTTCATCTGGGTTGATTTTGGTTAGGCTAGCTTCGACTCCGCATATGATGTTTTCCGTGGGGATGCGTCTCGGGGCGACTGCAAAGTTGAAACCTTTGGAGAGTACTTTGGTTTCAGTTGAGGTGAGGATCCTGTCTGATATGTTATGTACTGTTTGTTTCATGGGTTGTTGTGGAGGGTGGCTGGGCTTCTGGCGTTTCTCTAGTTTGTGGAGTTTGTTGGTATGTGTGTCTGTCTTATGTGAGGTCTCCGTTTCAGCTCTCCAGACGGCTAGTTGTTTGCATTTGTCCCAGAGTGCAGGGTGGATTTTGTTACAGAGTTTGAGGTGAAGAGTGAGCAGATCTTTGTTGGTTTGGTTTAGTAGGTATCTTTTCTTGTGTAGTTCGTTTCTGATTAGGGATAGTTCAGTTCGTTTCAGGATCCTTTCGGTAGCTGGGGTTTTAGAGTGGAATTTAAGTTGGAAGCTTGTGGGAATTAAGTTGTTGTCTCGGCAGTTGCGTAGGAACAAGAGATCACATAAGATGGTGGCTCTTCGGATTTCTAGTTTCTCGTAGGTTCTTGTCAGCTGGAAGGTTTCCTCCCCGTAGAGGTGAGATATTTGCTTTCGTAGATTTTCACGGGTACAGGAATGCAGGTTTTGGTGTCCTCGGGTATCTTCCCGTGTAAAAGTTGGGGTGTCTAGGCGACGTTTCGACGAGGTCTCACTCGTCATCTTCAGGCTGGTGCTTTCGGCTTCTTGTTACTGGAACAGAGCAGGATCTCAGTGTTTGAGTTCCTATAAATACTGTAGAGGAGGTATGGTGTATAGCCTCCAATGTTCTGGGCAGAGAGGAAGTTCCCAGGCTAGTGTGCCTTTTCTTCTTTTGTTCCTTAATTGCTTGAGGGATATCTTGAGTGATTTCTTGAGTGATATCCTGAGTACCACTTAGGTGGGTCATTAGGTGTGGATTAGTTGCTAAAGCCTTTGTGTCTTGACCTCTTGAACTTTGTGAAGAGTTTTTCTGAGAAGATGGGTGTACTACATTTAGTTGTGCTCTGGCTTGGCTTCGTGTATAGGGGCGAGCTGTGGTTTTGTGGCCTGTGCCAGCCAGATCTGTGTAGGGATTGCAGGGGGGTGCAGCATCCGGAGGTGCCACCATGGTTTGGCTACTGGATGGTGTCTGTAATTTATCTGTGGAGAGGGTCTGGGTTTGGGTCTGGTGTGGTTGATTGGTGATGGCGTTCTGTGTGCCTCTGGATCTGGTGTCAGTTTTTGTGGGGAGGGCTAATTTCCAGATGTCTGGCAAGCGGGATGTGTCGTCACGCTTGTTCATGTTGTGAGGGTGTTTCTCTATCTCGATGGCTTCCATGATTATTCTCTTGTGGTGATGTTCCATGTTAGAGAGCAATTTGGAATCTGCAAAATTAATTTCGTGTCCTGTTTCTTTCATGTGTTGGAAGAGAGAGGAAGTTTTTTCTTCTTTTTTGACGGCATTCTTGTGTTCTGCGATACGTGCATTTATTCGTCTGTTTGTTTGTCCAATGTACGTGGCTGGGCAGACTTTGCAGGGTATTTCATAGACCCCTTGGTTTTCCAACTGGATTTTATCCTTGGGGTTTCTGAGGACATTGGCTATTTTTTGGTTGGCGCAAAAGACACAAAGGCTTTAGCAACTAATCCACACCTAATGACCCACCTAAGTGGTACTCAGGATATCACTCAAGAAATCACTCAAGATATCCCTCAAGCAATTAAGGAACAAAAGAAGAAAAGGCACACTAGCCTGGGAACTTCCTCTCTGCCCAGAACATTGGAGGCTATACACCATACCTCCTCTACAGTATTTATAGGAACTCAAACACTGAGATCCTGCTCTGTTCCAGTAACAAGAAGCCGAAAGCACCAGCCTGAAGATGACGAGTGAGACCTCGTCGAAACGTCGCCTAGACACCCCAACTTTTACACGGGAAGATACCCGAGGACACCAAAACCTGCATTCCTGTACCCGTGAAAATCTACGAAAGCATATATATATATATATATATATATATATATATATATATATATATATATATATATATATATATATATCTCTTCTCATTCGTATATTGGTTTTACTACTCAAACACATTATATTAAGCATCTTTCCAGCACTGGATCAGGCTCCTCCATAACTTTTATAAATGGAAGCCTGACATCACAATCCTAGATATACTTACTCAGAAGTAAAACTCATTGAGTTGTGTGGGGATTACTCTAAAGTGGCATTCATTTGCCATCTGTGTGAACCTTGGTCCATCTAGATCAGAACTGCCTACGCTGCTTGGCAGTGGAGATGCTGGGGATTGAGTCCAGGCCGTTTTGCATGCAAAACAGATACTCTGCCACTGAGCTATGGTCCTTCCCCAAGCTAAAAAGCACCATTCACCAGTAGATGCTATTTATACAGAAGCATAGGATGCTGCCTCATACCAAAGTCAGGCCCTTTGTCCATCTAGCTCCTCCTTGTCAACATTGATTGACAGTGGCTCTCAATGGTTTCAGATATGGTAAGCTATCTGGAGGTGCTGAGGATTGCACCAGGGACCTTATGCATGCAAAGCAGATCTTCTATCACTAAGTTATGGCCCTAATCCCCCTTTGGAGATCTCTCTTCCTCCTTCCCCCCCTTTTGGGAGATGTCAAAAAGCCACATATTTTCAGTAGTTGATTCACTCCCACCTAAGAATTTATTTCTTGGAGATTAGTCTTCTATGACAGAGCGAATATGTTCCTTCTATGCTTAACTACTCCTTCTAATCCCTTCCAGCAGTCTTTTCTTCCTGAGTGGCCTGCTGACCCTAAATGTTTGAATCAGCACATCTGCCTGTAAAACCCGTCATAATTCATGCTTTGTGACAGTACATTGGCACAGCAGTCTGGTCATTGCCTCTTAAGCACCATGCTGCTGGTGCAGCAGGTCACAGGATTAGG
This sequence comes from Podarcis muralis, assembly GCF_964188315.1. Lineage (NCBI taxonomy): Eukaryota > Metazoa > Chordata > Lepidosauria > Squamata > Lacertidae > Podarcis > Podarcis muralis. The sequence goes on from NC_135659.1 coordinate 75,541,240, forward strand.
CCATTAGGGTATAAATATTTTTCATGACAAAGTGACAGCACAGTTAATGAAGTTTTTGATATATTTGTGGGGGGAACCCAACAACTTGCTAAACATTTGCGGTGTCTGTAAAGCAAGAAACCTGCTTTGAGTAGGATTGAACCCAGACTATTCCTAAAGGTTTGTTTTTGGATATAGGAAATATTAGCTTATGTGTGTGTATCACACTCATTTCCCCAAAACTGATAATTTTCAAGGGTCCATGCAGTTTCTAAGCAAGTACACCCAGCATATAGTTGAATGATAGAATTAGCTACCACACAATGTTGTGATGGCCACCAATTTGGCCTTAAAATGAGATTAAATGACGAATAATGGCTATTAGTCACAATGGCTATAAACTACTTTCAGGAACATATGCAGTTGCGTGTTCAGACACAGAGACCACCCTCCTAAATAAAGACACATTTGACTCAAATTTTAGTTTTGGTTTTTGGCAGAATTTGGGCCACAACTTTATTGATTACAGAAAAGTGAGTGGCTGCATAGGCTCTGGTTTGACTAGCTCCCTACACCCTTGCAGGTAGCGTTGACCCAGAGCTCTATCATAGGTCAGTCAAGAGTGAACACCTGAGGAAGGTGAAAAGCCTGAGAGCAGACTCTATTCACTCCCCAGATGCTCCCCTGGACTCAGGCACGGGCACAACCACTTTTCAGGGGTTGGCCAAACCAAGTTGAGTCCCTGGATTCCTTTAACGGAATACCCTTCACATAGGGATGGCGAGACCGTTATCCCATCCCTATCACATGAACCAGTGCATATCCACAACATTACAAGTTCTGATGAATTGCTACGCGGCAGGCGAAACCCAAATGGCAACAGCCAATCGGCCAAGTGGGATAATTCCTCCCGTGCCCCTGTTCCAACGACAGACGACACACGACGGCATAGCAAGGTCAATCACAAAAGGCCCTAAATATAGGGAGAGGTGGGCGGGTGTTCCGATGCACAAGCCGAAAGAGGAAGCTCTGGGTCACGTGCATGGGTTTATATAGGTCCCTTGATCCATTTAGACTGCAACCCCATTAGCCAGATTAAAACCCAGCATCAAGGGACCTACCAATTGGGTGTTGTGGCTATCCAATGGACCCACCCACAACCAAGAGGTCAGTCTCCAGATCTCACCGCAACACATGCCCTCTTTTAGGGAGGACAAGATTTATGTGCCAGATGATAGGAAACAACTGCCAGAGAAGTCCACTGCACTCGTGTCTTGCTAGTGAGCTCCCTCCCCCATAAACATCTGGCTGACTGCTGTAGGAACAGAATTCTAGATTGGTGGGCCTTTGGTCTGATCTGACAGGTTCCTTCTCATGGTCTAAAGGAACATGCCCAACAGCCAAACTGCCTTCCAACCCAGTTTTTTCATTTTCGAAGCTGCTGTTTCACTGGCACATAATGAACCTATGCTCCCACAAGAGGCGGTGATGGCTACCAACTTGGATGACTTAAAATGTCTAATTCATGCAGGATAAGACTGTTAAGGAGTGCAGGTAATGGGTTAATTGCATTAAGGAGCAAAGAGCTGACTCATTCTCATTCTTGAGATGCACTTGGCTGAATCTGCTGACTTCCTTATTGGTGTTACTGGACAGATTAGGCATATAACTTTGTGTATAAAGGGGCTCATCTTACATTGTGGGCTGTGCATCTTTGGAAGTGGGTCATTGGTCATTGGCAGGAAGGACTGAATCGTTGCAGAACTGTGAAGTTAGCCGAATGCTTTGCACATATAAGAAAAAACTTGGAGAATTGCCAGACTTCAGGACTCTGAGACCTCTAAGCTTTTGCAGGCTGCTAATGTGCCTCTCTGGTCTGCAGCTTCCTGGGGTTCAGCACAACAGTTCTCAAGCTGCTTTACTCAATGAGAGGCTCATTGCTCTAGCCTAGTTACGAAGGAGGGCTGTGCGTGCCTCCGTTCCGTGAGGATTATCAGTCCCAAGTCAGTGTCCCACTGAACTTGGAGGGAGATGCTTTTCCCAGTAAGTATGAATAGTGATTGGTAGCTAGGAAGTGACAGCTCAGTTCTAGCCATGTGTACTTGGAAGCATAGGAATTTAATGAGGCTTACTCCCAAGTAAGTATGGCTAGGGTTGCAGCCTTGGTCCCATTGAATGGATTGTGCCCACGTAAACATTACAAGGTCGACTGTTTGCAAATAAGTTGGCCATCATGTAGCCCTTATTTTGTGGGGAGGGGGGCAGACTAGCTGTGTAATGTTAAGAGACAGTCTAAGCTCAGGGCAGCCCCTCCCAACAGCCACTTTTGGCTGCTTTTCTTCCTGTGTCTTCAGCCCCCTGGTTCCACAAACCAAGCAGATGAGAGACTGTGGGCTCTGGGTTGCCTTTCTTAGCCCGAATTCAGTCAGTGGACTGAACACTCCAGCCCTCATCAGACCTTCACATCCATATAGAACATTTAATCCATGGAATTAAAGCATTCACAACTAAACTGATGGGGACTCATTTCATTTTAGCAGTATTTTTAGACAAGTAATGTGTATGCTGCGGTAAAGTGATTTTTTGGCAGGGTGTGTGTGTGTGTGTGTGCATGGGTACAGTTCCTTGCCAAGGGTGCAAGGCAGCCTAGGAATGCATCTGCTCCACACCAACCTAGAGAATAGGTTCCCATGCTTCCCAGACAGATTTGCATGGCATTGACCCTTCTGTATTGTAAACACAGTGGTAGTTCCAAGGCTTATCTTCTTATTAAGCTTTACAGGAGGACCATAGTGTGCCTTGTTCTTGGCAACCAGATTTTGAAATCCCCGTTCTGTTCACGTTCACTGAATTCCATGCAAAAGAAAAAACACCAGTGCAAGAATCTCTTAGTAAAACATTAATCTTGGATCACAGGTTTATTGTATGGATTTTGCAACACAGCCCATTTTACAAACATTGTCTGGGAAACATTTACAAGAATAAATAAGATGGACTTGCAGTTGTAAAAAAAGATTACACCACTGTAATGTACAGTCAAAAAATATATCTGATATTCATTGACTTGACATTTTTTTTTAACCTTCCCTTCTTGTAAACTAGAAAGAAAAGAACTCTGAACGCACAGTGCTGATTTTTTTGTATTTATATATTTTTTCTTTCCCCCCTTTTTTAAATACGTGCTTTATCTATCAAACATCCAAACTGTACAAGTGAGCTTAATTGGTAACCTTAAGCATCCAGGGGATACTGCAAATGAAAATAAATTTAGCTCTCATGCAACAACCCCTCCCAGCTAGCAAAGAGTTGGATCAAAGGAGCTAATACAGGGAACTTCTAGCCAGCTTGGGATATTGATGGCACAGTTATAACCCCCTTAGCCTTGCAGGGAGAACATAACAAGAATGCTGTTGGCACAATACCTTTGTTGGATGCCAGTACCTCTTGGTTTCAACAGGGAGTGGGTGGGGAGTGGGGAGAGAAAAGAGGAAAAAGAAAGGGGTAGATAAGTGCTTAACCCAACCCTTCCTAAATAATCTGTGTAGGCCAGATGAAGTGAATTTGCAATTGCATTTTTTTTAAAAAAAAATTATGTGTGAATAGGACCTGATTCTCAAAGCTATTTTTAATCTGGGGAAAAGCCACCAAAATGTGACACACAGCCCCAGTCACAGTAGGGGTATGTGTGTTTGTATGTTTTTCAGGATAGGGTAAGTTGCGTTCTAAACAAAATTTACAGGACTGCTTTTTGATTCCAAATATAAAAGTAACCTTTGTGTGACATTTCTCAGACACAAAGGGTTCTGTGAATTGGGTCTTAAATGATTTAAAAAGAAAGGAATGGCAAAGAGAGATGATAACAGGGCAAGAATGTCACAAATATGAACAATTAATTTCAGCCATAACTGCTTGGACTTTTTACCAAAAGCTTGCTGGCAAACAGCAAATGATGAGACATGTTAACTCTTCCTTTTGCAGCTGCAACCTAACATTGCTTCTGGAAAGCTACACACACAAAGCAGGCAGTGGGATTCTTAGACACCAAACCTCCATATTTTCCCCCACACCCTCAAGCTGTTATCAATGTTTTACATGCACCTTCTTAGTACAGCACCACATGATCAGTTAAAGCTACCGCCATTGGGATGAATAACTGCAATGAATGAAACCAGCATGAGGTCCAAATTAGTGGCAAAAACTGTTCTTTCGGTTTGAAAAGGAGGAGAAGTGTGTTCAGGCCTCATTTCTCAAACATTCGCTCTGCCCCAAAACCTATAAACACCACCTTTTTTTTTTTGTCATACATTTTTTCTCATTACCAAGCTTGAGTTGTTTTGGTGTCCGAGACATGGGCAAGAATTTATGGCAGAGACACCTTTGTTGAAAAAGTACAAGAAAAATGATCTCTTTTTCGTAAAGGGCAATCTGGTTTCTAGTGGCGCAGAGAGATTTCAGAGATTTACTGTTATCGTGTTTGGGTTCAGCCAGGCGCTTGCCGCAGCTGCTGCCGCCTTCTCTTAAAAAACAGATGAGCTACTTTTAAAAATAGTCTCTAGCTGTTAGGTCTGTGAAGAGCTCCTCAAGAAAGTAAGCCAATCATAAGGTGAGGAGATGTTCACATTGACTGTGCGCGAAACCTCGAACAAACGCTTCTCTCTCTCTCTCTCTCTCTCTCTCTCTCTCTCTCTCTGTGTGTGTGTGTGTGTGTGTGTGTGTTTGTGTGTGTGAAATTCTTCATCTCCTCAGTGAGGTGTTTTTCCTCCACCACCCTGCCTCCCCAGCCAGACTGTGATAGAAAAATAGACGCTAACATTTGCAATTCTATTCCTGACATAACAAAGGTGAGCGAGAAGAATACAGCGGTGTTGCTTAATTAGTTCCAAGGCAGCATCGTTTTGACTTTGAAAGTTGTGAGGCATATTGGGAAATTTCTTCCTGGTTAAATATCTCTGCCAACAAGGCAGAGGAACAATGCTGAAACCTAAATGCACTTTTTGATCTGTTCAAGGCCAACTTGTCAGCATCCACATAAGAAGCACATACAGCATACTGGCATGATTTGAATAGATTCCCCCCCCCCCACTCCCCATCATCCTGTGCTCAATATTAATTTCATTTCAGCTTGTCTCATTTATTTCAAGGGTGGTGGAGGCTGGAGAATGTCAAGCACTCCTCAAGCCTAAAATAATCTTTAACAATACAGAATCAATACTCTTCTCAAAGGCACTGCTGAATGAGCTTTATAGCCTTGAATGGCTGGCAAGCATGAACTAAAGCATAGGTTGGTGAGGGATGCAGGGAGCAGCAGGTAAGGCTGCCATTACCTAGAAGTGTGACTCCTTTAACTCAGCAGGATGTGTAGAAATTGTGCTGTATACCACAAAGGAGTTTTCTCTCTGGAATGTCCCAGATGCAGCTCATGGTAAATCTCTTAACTTTGGAATCCATGTGTAGAAGGTTTCTGTGTAGTTACCATGGACCAAGCATGAAAAGACTATTTGTGTTCTACGACATGGCATACAAACCAGATTGTGCAAAACTACAACCTCCAATAACTCCAACTCACCTTCCTTCTCCCTCTCTCTGACATTTCCCCATCCCTCCTTCCCTAACACATATACAGTGGTACCTTGGTTCTCAAATGCCTTGGTACTCAAACAACTTGGAACCCAAACACTGCAAACCCAGAAGTAAGTGTTCTGGTTTGCAAACTTTTTTCAGAAGCTGAACATGCTCCAATTTGAGCGCCACGCTTCCGATTTGAGAGCCACGCTTCTGATTTGAGTGTTACGCTGAGCTCTGTCTGTTTTTGCTATATATTTTGCATTTTTGTTTTTGCGGCTCTTTTTGTTTTGTTTTTGTGACTGTGTGGAACCCAGTTCAGCTACTGATTGATTGTGGGACTGCAATACATTGTTTACTGCTTTCATTTTGTGGATCAATGGTCTCGTTAGTAAAATCCATGCTAAATTGCTGTTTTAGGGGTTGTTTTTAAAAGCCTGGAACAGATTAATCCATTTTGCATTACTTTCTATGGGAAGGCGTCTCTTGGTTTTGGAACGGACTTCGAGAACGGATTAAGTTTGAGAACCAAGGTATCACTGTATACACATTCCTGGACTATTGCTGCAGTAGGATAAACTTTAGTAACACTATTGCTGGATTCAGGCAGCCATATTTCTCGACAACCAGTGATTCTGCTTCCACACAATGGTGGAAACCAAGTGTAACCTGCCAGTATTTAAAATGCAACAAAATCCACTGCTGTTATGTACTGAGTTGAATAGGATCTAAAATGCAGCAGTCTGATTGGTCCTAGAACAATAGGCTCCAGAATGCAGCAGTCTGATTGGTCCACAGGAGCCACCCAATCCAACTCCAGGTGGAAGTGAATCCGCAACCTGATTGGCCTACAGGAGAATCCCGGAATTAGCCAATCACATGGGGCCCATTGTGTAAATAATGTATATAAAGCAGACATTCTGGGGGAACTTCCATTCCTCTTCACCACTATGAGCTGAATAAAGAGCATGAAATCCACTCTCGATGCCGAATATATTTCAACTGCCATCCCAACTTTACCAGGCTTCCCACAGCTATCCTACTGGAGCTTCATTAAGGGTCCGTTAGGTAGTCATGGTGAAGCCCCTGCTCTCTAGCTCATTGCCCTGTGACAGCAAAATAAAAGTGAGCAGTCTCGTAAGGCTGATGAATCAGATAATGTAAAGCATTCCACACGAGATGTGCCCAGGGAGTTGCATTTTTTAAAAATGTTATATATGCGGCAATAAATGATGATAGGATGGATTGCTTGTCCAGTAGGATTTGGGGGAAAGTACATTTGGATATTAGCTGGAGATGGCCTTCTGATAAGGACAACAAGCTTGCACATTGTAATTGCTAAAAACAAAGCTTGCGCTAAGGTTTGCAGAAAAACAAAATATAAATAAGTAAATAAAAATAACAGCAATTATACCAATGAGTCATCACTCAGCACTATTGTATCACTGATGCTCAAATTTCAAGGAACATATCAAGCACAGCCTTTTGGCTCTTTAATGCACAGTCAATGGTCAGTATAACGATCATCTGTGTACAGTCTAATGCCGCACACATTTTTTCCTAGCTCAGTTAAGAAAATTAGGTCACATTTCTGCCCTCTTTCACACACACACACACACACACACACACACACACACACACACACACCAGTAAACACTATACATATCTGTTCTAATTAACTGCCCACATGGAGCCCCTTTGGAAGCTGGGAGTTCATCTCAAGGACTTCTGCTATTATGTCATTAGAAAATAATCATAATAAGACCTCCTACACAGTTTTGCATGTGAATGCTGCAGCTGAAGAAAAAAAAGCATTTATTTGACATCATGGAGTGGTTTGCTTTGCATTACTTGTTCTTAATGTGAACAGGGAACAAATCTAAGAAAACAAGACCTACAATCAGTTTAATCGGCAGTGACCTGGAAGGAGTCTACCATGGCAGTGTTCCCTCTTTCATACCACTTCCAAAATGCTCTTCAGGTCTATTGTCTTGTCTCCAACCGTGCTGAGTGAATCTTTCTTAGTGTGTCTCTCCCCCACCCCCACCCCCTACCCCCTACCCCGGCCAATCAGCTGCTGACTGCACTGATTTAATGTGGTTTTAGATATTCTAATTTATATATGTGATTTTTTTTTTAAAGTGCATTTTCTTAGATTTGAAATATGTGTGCATATATCACATTGAGCTATAAAAAAGGTCTGATGCTAGGAAGAGTCCGGCTTACTCAGGACAAAGAGCTCAACATCATGTTCTTACAGTGACCGAGCAGATACACCAGTGCTCTGAGTTCACAAAACCTTTCCTGGTGCAATGTAGCAAGGTCCGTGACCAAGTACATTAGCTAATAATGACATTCTTGACTTTCACAAGCTTCTCTTCTTACTCTCACATACAGCATCAGAAACAAAGGAGTTCAAATCTGTACTTTTCCTTTTACCAACTGAATTCCCAGAAAGGCTGCAATCTCACTTGTGATGCTTCGTTTCTCTCTTCTCTCTGTTCCTCTCTACCTCCCCCTCCCCTCTCTTTCACTGTTTGCATTCCCATCCTGATAATTTTTCAGGGCTGGTGTGCTGATTCAGTGCACCATTCCCACCAACTTCATGCCATGAGCCAATGTGGATCTTCCCACTGCATCTACATGCACTGGTGTGTGCATAGCAGACTGGGTGGAATCAGAGGATCAACATCAGTAAAGGGATTAGCACTAGAAAATGGCATGCGGCGTCATACATACCATAGTACCTGTTTTCAGGTACTGTTGTCTATACTTCTTGCTCCATGCCAAACTGAGAGCATGGGATGCTCCCATTTAGACATATCTTCAGCTCATCATTGTGTGGCTGCCTTTCTTCCACATCCCTTCTCTCTCTCTCTCTCTCTCTCTCTCTCTCTCTCTCTCTCAAAATAACATTGAACATATGTATGCTATAGTTCACCTTTTGTGATTCTTGATTCCAGTATCTGATCATAAAATGGGCCATTCATCAGCTCCAGATTTTGACCAAAGAACAGGTTCACATGTTTCCAACAACACCAAAGCCTTCTGTTTCTTCTATATTATTATATGCCCCAAACAGGTGTTCTCCCCTCCCTGGATGCAGAGGAATTGCAACATGACCCCACTGCGTTGACAATGGAAGGCCTGGTATGCAATTCAGAATGGTTCCACCATCACCCCTGTATCAGATACATTGGCTTTCAATGCTGCAACTCCCTTAGCTGCAATAGTGTTATTTACTTCCACATTTAAAACAAAGATTGTTTCACTGGGATTTAATGATTTTACCCTCCCAGTGAACTTGTAAAAATATATATCTTGAGAGCAAAAGGGATTACTAATTAAAGGTGCCTTCTAAATTAAAATGTCTTGCAGTATTGCGACTGCTATTTATTTATTTATTATATCTTTTTTTTAAAAAAAAAGGAAATTAACACTATATTTCAAAGGCCAAAAAATCAATGTGTCTAAAGCCTGAGTGCCTAGTTATTAATGAAATGACCAGAGGATAGAATCACATCAGCAGGGGTTTGTATGGAATTATTTCTGATTAACAGAAAAACTCCCCCCCCCCCAATCACCAACCTGCAGTTGAAAAAATGAATAAGCCAAGGAAAGTAGAAATACCCATGCCAGCAATTCAAGTGTTTCTTACACAGGTAATCAGGGCCAAACAAAATGTTTCAAGAAAGGTGCAACTTTCACAAGGCTGAAAAAGAGATGTCATGAGCCTCCGGACTTGACAGGTAAGGAGAAGCCTCCTCCTGCCTTACCTCCTCCTGCCTTAGTTCGGTTTCCTATATGTTGCTCTAATCTGGGCAAATAGCAGCTTGGGGGGGGGGGCAATGATTTTCACTGAGAAAACTACATGGCAGGGGATATGTCCACACATCTTGGTCGTCATGTCTGGTTTGAGTCCCTGCAGGGATCAGGCCAGGATGCCAGCTCTGGCCTGTGTGAGAAATTGGCTGGATTTTAAACTCCGTCACCTGAGTCAAGCAACCAGTATTTTTACTACAGTACACAACACGCTTTCCCACCCCACCCCACTGTAAAACCCATTCTCTGTTCTTTTCTCAGCTTTTACCACCTGCACACTCTGTTGAGTGGAGCATTTTGTGACTCAAATTTATTTGATGACTGATCTACTCACAACTGAACTGTTGAATATTATTGTGTATTTAATTGTTGTGTTGTTCATCTTTGTTTCAATTGTGAGCTTTTCTGCTGAAATCTTCAACAAAGGTAAAACAGCAGCAACAACCCAACTTTCTGCCCAGCTGTTTGGAGTTTTCATGAGGAGACTGAAATAGGAATTGATTGGGGTTGGGGTTCTGGGGCTTATTAATCCCAATTTGTGCAGTTTGTGGGGGCACTGTGGAATAGCTTCCTAATTCTACTTGACTAAGACAGTGTTCTTGCTCTATTTTGAAACTGATTTTAAAAAGTATATTGGACTCTAGATAGGTTTGTGACCTTCCTGTTGCAGATAAGTAGCCTGTACAGGAAGTAATTTGATGATATTATTGTTATGAGTTTGGGGAGGGGGAAAGTAGGCTGAATGTGGAGACCCTCCTAACCCCTGGATCCAGCAAATGTAAAATATAAGCCAGGCTAGCTTTTTGTTGAGGTGATGTTAAGGGAAGCAAAGGAAAGGGGCTCTGTGCAAGATGGCAAATGGTTGGAGCCCTCTCCCAGCTTGTGATTGGTTTGAAAGGAAGGAAACATGAACCCTGGATAACTGATTGGAACCGCTGGAATCTCGCATTGCTCAGAGATTGGGGTGACGTGAGTCTACCAGAATCGCGTGAGTCTACCAGAGTGGATGGTGGGAGCATTAATCGCCTGTGAAAATTGCTGAACATTTGCAAATTATATGGATGCAATGAGTGATAATGGTTCAGGCCTACATTGTAGTATTTTAGAGACTTCTGTGCTTTCAAATAGGATAAGCGACGTACAACGACGCCAGATACGTGTGTAATGACGATGGGAAAATGCACTGTGAATATTGCAGTGCATATCCTCTTTTGCATGTACGCCTAAATGGAGTGTAAGACCCACTGGAATCATTCACACTTACTTCTTGGTAGAATATATGAGGCAAGCATTTGGAAAGATAAAAATGTAAAGGGGCATCTGTGAGACCATAAAGCTGGCATGTGATGAGCCAAGATGGGCAAAGAGCTCTTGGGAGATGCTACAGCTAAGACTACTTTCCAGGTAATTATACTTGTCGTGTGTCAGGTTTGACCATCACATCTTGCACAATGGCTCCTGTCATCCAGGAGGATATAGCTGCTGCTGCTGCATAACCCCACACTAGCAAACATGATGGACTGGTTTGAAACCGATGGAGACAATATTTTTTCTTTCTTTCTGCATCTTTTTAAAGAATCCTGATGGCTAAAACATATAAAAATACATGAACAGCTATAACAGCTGCATCATTTCAATACGATTGGCTGCCCACAATGAAACAGCAACCAGCCATTTCATATTATCCAATTTACACACGGTTCTACAGCTTCAAAATATAATTGTTGACCTGAGACAGCAAGGCAGAATTGTCCAGTGTATGTTTCCAAGAATTGCTTCTTAGGATTTCACAGAAAAATCTGCAGAATAAAACTTCCCCCTGTCTTCCTTAATATACCAACATCAACCCTCTCTGTGCACTTGCCAACTTCTACCTGAATTCTGTCCTTTTGAAAGGGAAAAAAACCACCAGTTCCTATATTTGGAGATGGGTATAGCATACTCCTCTTGCCTTTTACAAATTTAGAAAAGCTAAGTGTTCTGTTTTGAGGCATAACCATCAATTTACCATGTACCAATCTGGAATCGGATTGTTTGGAGAGCTGTCAGATCTCACGTACATTGCAACAATTCTATACTTTACCAATCTCCTTTGTTCTGAGTTACGAATACTCCACATCATCTCTCGACTCTCACAGTCAGATAGGTCTACATCACATTCCTTGTTTTGAGAATTTTGATTGGCAAGGTTAACCTGTAAACCTGACTATGCTGCAAACTCATGAGTTCACATGTTATATTTCCCCTAATAACTCAGTTCATTAGATGGTGTGAAATTTCTGTCACCCATTCGTACAGGTTCAGTTATAGCAGACTAGTGCCCCTTGCCAAAACAGGGAGTTGCATCTCTGATGAGCCTGCCAGACTGACCATTATCACCTATTCTCTTACAGAACTTGCCCTCAGAAAATGACTATATAGAAGGTGCAGACAACCTCCAAGCTGCGTGTACTGCAAAACAACCAGCAGATATATAAGAAGCCTGCCCCTCCATGACATCCTGCTTTTAAAGAGACACTGTACACAAACAAGTACTTAAGGTAAAACTCAATTAACTTCATTACAAACCAAAGACCAATAATTGTTTGAAGCATGAAGATAATTTTAGGGTGTCTTTGATTTAGATGGCTAGGAGGTGCAACTTAACAGAACTGCTTCACCAATGCTGCAGCCGCTATGAACCAACCCATGCACAACATTGGAAATTGAGTAGCACTGTGTAGCAACCAAGGCAGCAAATTCACCAACAGCCTCTTGGTTCCATGGCCTGCTTCTAAGACAATGGGAGCAGACAGAAAATTACAGCTTCATTGCAGTGGGCTTTTCATTTGAAAAACTGATCACAAAGACTCACTGTGCTGAAAGCCTTAACGTGGGTCTACTGAAGCTTTTCTCTTTTGCCAAATGGCTGATATAGAAAACTAAAAACATAAAGTGAGGATTTGTGGGGGAGGCAAAGAGAAAGAGGAGTTGAAAGGCGACTGATTATTCCAGTAATCCCCCTTCCCCATTCGTATCAAGGAGAAACAAAAATACACATCCAAAATGGCAGAGTGAAGCAGTCAGAAAGGATTAGAAATCAGAGTCTTCCAGCCTGCCCCGTGGCTTGCCAATTTGTACAGTAGGTTGTTTAAAAAGTGAGAGACGTTCCTGGAGAAAGCAGATGGTAGCAGATCCCTCCTCCTTCCAGTGGCACTGAGATCTGACCTGGTCTCTTGCTCCAGGGTGAAGAGCTTTGCTTTCCTCACCCCATTGCTCCCTTTAAGTACGAGGGGAACTAGTGCCCTTCAGACATCAGGGCTTTTGGAATTCAGCAAGCTCTCCACCTTTCATGGGCTAAAATGAACTCAAGTATTCCAGTGCAACCTCGTATACAAATTTATATTGTTCCTAAAAGAGAAGAAAAAGAGAGCCTGGTGAGAAAAAAGAGTGATTACAAGCCTCATCCTCCTGTTCTACTTGAGCACGTGAGTTTAGGATTGTCTCCAATATGAGTCCTGTTCAGAGTATGCCCATTGAAATTAATGGACAATGTGTCTACTCTGAGCAGGGATGTAAGGAGATGGCTATTTCCACTGCTTTTTTCTAAAAAAAAATGTTTAGGGTTACTCTCATTTTCCTACTCATATTGAAATACTGCCCCTCAAAGAAACCAAACTGAAATTCACAAAATGTTTAGGGGTATGCGTCCACCCAGAAAAAAGCACTGGTTATTTCCATCCAGTCCTGGGTTTATTGTGATAAGCACTGTATCCATTTCAGGGGTGCCAACTATAGGGGACTCTAGGTGCCTGAACCACCCACAATAAATTGTGGGTGCTCAGCACCCACACTGCAGGGCCTGCATGCAACTTCTGAGGTCTCGCAAGACCTCGGAAAGCATCTCTGAGGTCTCATGAGGTCACCAGGTACCACCAGAAATCAGGTTCTGAGGCTGGGAGTGCGGTGCATGACGTCATGATATCACACCGCACGTGACATCATGTCAGCACGCTGGGCACCCATAATCTGGTGCCGAAATTGGCTCCTCTGATCCATTTCATTACAGTTTGACTTCAGCTAAAACCTATGTTATTTATCTCCTAATTCTCTATGGTTGAAACAAACAATTAATGACATGATTAATTTCAGTAGAGGTTAAACATCAAAAATAGTGCAGTAAATAACATAATTATTTCCTTAACGTTTGCAAACTAGTGGGGGGGGGCACACTAGTTCCAATGGGCTATGCATGTTGATGTGTAACTCTAAAAGGGCTTTAAATTATAGCACAAATATTTATGGTTTGCAACTTATTGGGAGGAGTTATGTGTGCACATGTAGGAAACATAAAGCTTTTAAAGTTCCTTGTTAGCTGTCTGATGTCTATTGAAACTGACAGTCACAACCAAGTGAAGCTGTGTGGCAGTGGGGGTGATAACATTTGTTTATTTTCAGGGAATTTTTTTATCTTTCAATATCCAGAATGAAATGTGGCCAAGATAATGCATACCCAGCACTATTCATTTCTAATACTTATGTCTCTTTGTTACTTGAACCTCCACTTGTATTCCTCCAAAGGCCAACATAATGTTCTCAATGTTCCACAGACAGAAATGGTATGATACGCATTAACACTAGAGGGCCTGGCACCCCAGTTTAAGTTGGTGCCTAGTGCCTCAACAATGAAGGGTGAGGTGGAAGTGAATCAAATTAATTGGCAATCTCCCCAAAAGCACAAAGCATCCGAGCTGAAGCGTAGGGACAAACTCAACTAAGCTGTTGCACTAGCAGAAGCCAGCATGTTGAATCCCGCTAGCATAATGGGACCTACTCTGGTTCTCCCCAGATCTGCTCAGATCTCCTGCAGGGGGCAGGAGGGTAGCGCATTTCATCTTGCAAACACAAATGCTTGTGCTGGCTGATGGAACGGCTCTCCTTAGCCTGATGTTGAATTCCACCCACATAATTTAATTTAAAACTGGCCCGTTGTGTAAGCATCTCACTAGAGAGGCATTCCTACACCCTAACCCAGCCTGCAGTACTTACCAGTGTCTCCACCATGTTGGATTTGTTGTTCCGTAGGGTTTTCACTATGTGAAAAACATCAATGATGTTCTGCTGCTGGATCATTTCACACACACTGCAGATTGCACAGAAGGTGCCACTGCGGCCACCCCCATTCCTAGGTGCATAAGGATAGACATGGGGAAAGCAGGGGAATTTGTATTAGCAGAGGACTTCGAGGAGTGGCTTATTTCTCTCTCTCTCCTCCCCCCCCCCCCATCCCGCCATGCAATGTACCCTCTTGCATTTGCAAAGCTGCACATGGAAGTAGCAGACACCAACTATGGGATCCACTTCCCTCCTTCATGAACTGATAGGGATACACAAATATTCCAAAGGTTTGAGCAGGCTCTATTCTATGAAAGACTGGAATATTATTTTAAAGAACAAGAGTGTTGGGTTTGAAGGATCTTGCCTCAGCAGCCCAATACTTAAGCAGATCAGGGCCATAAAAAACACACACACCAAAAAAACACACGTTCCTGTCTTTCATCAGCATGGATGCATACCAGATCTAGCTGCTCATTAGATTTCCAACAATGCCCTGGAGCACTGCTTGCTTGGGGGTTACTTTGTGAAATTTAAGTGGTGACTAGATCTTGCTGCTCTCCCCTGATAAGCCCCCCCAGGATCTACCAATGGACAAAGGAGCCCTCCATAGGACACTGATCAAGGCCTATTCAACTTGTCCCAGCCCTGAACTAGATGATGATTTCTGGCCCTGCAATTCTATGCAATTCTGCTCAGCAGGCATTTGGATCAGCATCACTACGGTATACACATGTACAAATGCAGGGTATGGTGTTCCATCATAGCATTGAACATGAAGGCTCATTTCATCAGCAATGCTTCCCTGCTTTTCTGATTTGTAACCAATATTTAGCACAGAAAACAAAGGCGAACTACTTACAGGCAATGGACCACAGTTCGCCCATCTCGCCCATCATACTGCTCCTGCCACTTCTCCAGCCTCCTGACCACCTTCAAGAGGGAGCGCTTGGAAGGAGGTATGTCTCTATATGCTGGCCAACCAATGTACTGCAAATGCTGGACAATACGGTACCCATCCTGGGGCTAAAAGAAAAGAAATACATCTTGGTTGGACTGTGTGAAGGACTTGTATGAAACCTTTTATGTACTCTCAGAAGTCCATGTTCTGGTCTTCTGAGAGTCCTCCTCTATATCTCATTGTAAGAAAGAGGCTTCCTACTTCCCACTCCTACTGCCCACTGTAAAAGAAGACCAATTGAAGCAACTTCAGGCTGTTTTCACTTGCAGGGAATGTTCCCTAAAAAAGTTTATTCATGTTGGCACATCAACAAAGTAAACAATGAGAACAGGAAGGTATTCAGTTATGCTAGATGAACTGATGCAAGGTTTGCTCATTTTTACTTGCTTATTTTTCCTGCTTGAGGAAATGAGGCTGGGGGGTGCCATGTCAAGACAAGGCAAATCAGACCTCTTGTAATCACTGTCACTGTAATCACAAGGAATGAGATGGATCTATACTAGGTGTGGGGAACCTTTGGTTCTGCAGATGTTGGTTTCCAGGGTCACATCCACACCATACATGTAAAATATTCTTGTTACTTTAACAGTCATGGTCCCCCCCGAGGGAATCCTTGGAACTGTAGTTTGGTAAGGGTGCTGGGAATTATAGCTTTGTGAGTGATAAAATACAGTTTGCAGGATTCTTTGAGGGAAACCATGACTGCTAAGGTGACATAAATGTGTTTTAAATGTATGGTGTGTATATCACTAAACTCCCATCATTCCTGGCAAACAGGGCTGGGGCTCATGGGAATTTGGAATCCAGCAGTGCCTGAATTTCCACAGGTTCCTCATCCACAGTTTAGAACAGAGGTTTTCAACCTTTTTTAGTCCACAGCTCGCTTGACCAACTGCATTCTTTCTGCGGCACCCCTGTGGGGCTCAGAAACCCACTTATATCTCCCCTTGCCTCCAGAGCTGGCAGCCTCTCACCCAGTGCTTTTTTCTGGGGAGATGCAGAGGAACACATACCCCTAAACATTTTGTGAATCTAAGTTTGGCCTCATTGAGGGGCAGTATTTCAATAGGAGTAGGAAAATGAGAGTACCCCTAAACAAGAGGGAGAGTGGAGGGAAGTCAAGCAAAATTATGGTTTAATTTTTTTTGATGATGTTTTTGTTATTTTTGGAAAATTAATAAAATGTTATTAAAAAAGGAGGGTGGGAAGGAAGCCAGTGTTGTCCAAGGCACCCCTGACTATCATTCAAGGCACCCGGGGTGCCATGGCACACTGGTTGAAAACTGCTGGTTTAGAGCATGGAAGAGATGGCTGGTAGCTAACAGGATCAATAATTTCCTCTCCTGAATGTCATGAGCAAACATTTGCAGAAAGCTAGTTCTTGGAATTAGTATCTGATTTATACAGTAGCTGACAAAAAAGGTATGTCTTTTTCTCTCCCCGAGGCCCACTATGACCACCTTTTTAACAGACAAGCAATCAATAGAGAGTTGGTACTTAATTGCGTGGGACAAATTACTCTGACGGATGGTGAACATCAATGTAATCTTTGCCATTGGCAGTACAAGATTTCATGAGACTTTTCAGAGAATCATAGTTTGTAAGCACTCTGTTTCCCTTTCATCTTCAGGCTCAAGGATAAGGATAGGTAACAGGTTAGAGGGATCAGATATTTACCAGGAATGGGTCACATCTAGAGACATAAGAGTGTGTAGGGACATGCTAGTAATACTTGGGGGAGGTATGCAAGTTCCTGCTATTGGGAAATGGCAAAAAAGTTTTACCTCAAATGACCCTTCTGTACTAATAAATGTCTGAGTGCTAAAAAGCAACATTAAATTCTTTGAAAATGTGGAAGCTGAATTTGACTCAGATCCTTTTCCTAACCATCCCTATGGCAGATCCTGGATCTATCCAGTGGTGGCAATGGAAATTAATTGGGGGGGGGGAGAGAGAGAGAACAAAAGGGGCAAAGTATATTTCTAGGTGGATAAGTTGTGTCTTACATGGTAAGATCTCAAGGTGGGGGGACACCAGGTTTGTTAATGACAGGAGTCCAGCAATTGGGGAGGGTTACGAGCATGAACTCCTCCTTTGGGGAGGCACTTGCCTCCCACTAGCACTGCCCACTCTGCCTTCCTGCCCACTTCCTTGCTGCAGGATCTGCCCAGCGTAGCTCCTCCAAGATCAAGGGCAATCAGGAATTCAAGGACAACTGGAAGGAGGTGTAGTCTCCAGGGAAACAGAACTGGAGGCAGAAGGAGATATGCTGCAGCTATCGTGTGAATAGTATTTTAAAGATAACTCAAGCTGTGGAAAGACAAGAGACCACAACTGCTAGGGAGCTAGAGAGGGAGCCCTCAACCATAAGAAGTAGAAGCTGAGGTTCGGTGTGGGGAGTAGGGAGTGGAGTGGAAGAGAGAGCATACAAAGCCTGTGGTACAAGCCCATCTGAGTGAGAAAGAAGCAACTTGGGGAAGGACCGTAACTCAGGTCCCAGGTTCAACCCTTGACTTCTCCAGGGAGGGCTGGGAATACCCCCCATCTGAAACCTTGGAGCGCCACTGCTACTCAATTATCTGACTTGGTATAAGGCAGCTACATCTGTTCCTGTGTGTGAGAACTTTGCAGCCAGACCTCTGTATACTTAAAGCTTACTGATCTGATGGAGTTGTCGAGGAGACCAACTCCAGACTAAATGCCAGTGTTAAAAGCAGGGATTGTATCTTTTTACCCTTGCCATGTTGCAGATCCGGAATATCCTATTGATGATGTCCTCATCAATATCAGCAGAAACGAATTCCACTTGGATTGGCCCATAACAACTGGATGTCTTCTCTGGCCAGTACTGCATGCAAAGCTGCTCAGAGAAAAGGGAAGCACACAGCAAACCAAAATTAGAATGGAGGAAAACGCAACATACCAGCTTTTACACTAAAACCCATTACATCCAATGAGAATATAGCCAGCTATAATAGTGAAACCTTTAACATGATTTGCCATCTACATATAACATATTGAATATAGAATATGGGGGGAGCCTGTATTCAGCCTCCTGACCCCCAACATCATATTGGCAATCATCAGTGTCAGAATTGACCAAACCAATAACTTCTTAGAGGATGTTGCATGCATGGGAATTTAAAAACCTATCAAGAGCAGATGTTTGATAACATTTCTCCTCTCCATGCTGTTCAGAACCCAGAACTTCGTAAGGCAAAGGCATCCAGCAAACTGATTCATGCCTTGTAGCTTACTCTTGTTGGATGAAGCCAGAAGTGATTTTGTTCAGATAAAGCTTTCAACAGTGTCTCACACATAAGGCAAAGACAAATTTTTCATTCCATATCTTTGTGGGACTATTTGTCATCCATGAACATGGGTGAGGGGGCATATCAGTGCCTTTTTTTGCATGGGAGTGATTCTAAGAACTTTTCAGAAGGAGTGCACTTAGCGTTAAACATGAAATGACCAAGGTATCTCCCTTTCCTTTCTGTCTATGCAAGAAAGGGGTCTAAATGGTGCTTCAAGCAGCAGCTAGACTCTCGTATGAAGCCTGATGATTGAATTTGGGATTGAGACTGCATCCAGAGTGGTCCCTACATTCCTCAGAGTGGCCAAAGTTTCAATAGGGAGCATCAGCTGAATAAATATGAACATTCCCTAGAGCCCCTTGGAATCCTTCAGAATCCATTAGCCTCTGGGGGCACATCACTTCAACAGGACCCTTCAAGATAGAACAAACCAAATTGAGTGTGTGCCTTGCTACATGTTGTAGGCCAATGACATGTTGTGATGAGAGAGCCTCATGACTGCCATGGTAGAAATCAAAGGTGGAATCCAACATAGCACTAAGGCAAATGTTCCATCAGCACAAGGATTTCTGCTACCTCCCTCCCCCTGCACATCCTTTTAATCAGTTCTAGGGGTCCCCCCTCAACCCTCCGGATCAGATTTGGAGATGGTGCAGGGCCTGCATGAGAAAATGAATGGGAATGTTTCATTGTGTAAGCAGAAATCCTTGTGCTGATGTGACACATTAGTAGTATACTGCCTGAAGCCTTGAGCCAACCCCAGATATGGCAGTCTCAGCATGTGAGAATCTCTCCCCTCACTGCAACAAAGATCAGCATAATTGTCCAAAGAAATCTGGGAGGAGCCCATGACTGCCAAGGCTTATCTCTGATCTTAAAACCACATGAGAAGCAACTGCTTTGAAATAAATAAGTTTTCTAGAAATCAGTCTGTACGAACTCACAACTCCCCCCCCCAAAGAAACTACCTACTTGTGCAGCATCCATTTCGTTCAGCATCACAATAGAGGAGCAGTTGTAATCAAACACCAGCCTCCAAAAATCTGCTACTGTGTTGGGTAAAGGATGCTGGGTAACTATAAAGGCAGCAGGTTGCTTGTGGCTCTGACAAAAGAGTTGGCGGGGAGGGAGAGAAAGAAAAAGAAGGGATTAATGTTAGTGGGGAAAATCAATCACCATTGATTTCAGAAGAATATTAAACCCAGGAGGCTGTGGGCAGGCAAACGAAGCCATGTAACCAGATTATATAAATCGCACCTCACACTCCTTGTTATCGCTGCACATTGAATGAATGAAGCCTTTGTAATGGGATCCCAATGAAGACATTTCATTAGAGAAATGCCATAAGAACAAGGATTATCCCTTATGAATTATTTATGTGTCAAGACTCAGCAAAATAATGATGATAATTTGAGGAAATGACTGAAGGGGACAGCTGGAAGAAGGACTTCCCTTTTCCTAAAGACATTGAAAGCAGAGTGGCCGGAATATGAAGATCTAAGCAGGCTTGCAGAATGGGCATCTGCTACAGCTGCCCACCCACCCACCACAACAGGAGTTGTTTACTTCTTTTCATTTAACAATTCAGCCCTGTGTTGTAACAAAGGCTACTCTTTCAATTCCACACAGTTCCCAAACCAGTTTGCAATGCAGTTTGCGGAGGCTGCTTTATGAAGAAAAGAAAAAGAATCAGGTCCAGTGCAAATTTCTCCTAATATATGCATTTGTATGCAATAACATGCACATCTTTGTATTTCTCTCTTCAACAATGCATGCTTATATGCTGTGTTCACTAATATATGCAATTTTATGCACTTTGCCCTAGTAAAATGCAAATTTCACACATTACCTGGCTTAGAGAACTGCTTTGCAAAATTCAGAGAAGTGTAAATTGCAAAGAATGGCTGTTTTTCCGTTTATGCATTGCTTTGGCAAGGGGAAATTCAGTAAGTTTGCCTATAATAGTGAACTGATTAAATTCCCCCTCCATCCTATTTGCACATTTGCTGAAGGTTTGACATTTTTTTCTTCACAATTTAAAGTAATTAATTTTATTTCTTTTTTAACAACAACAACAAAAAAAACAACAAACCGCACCGCCTTGTATTCTGAAGATTATGGACATATCATAAGTACCTTTAATAGCTATGTAGAAGGAGTTTGGGTGTGTGCAATTTGCCTCCTGCCTGAAACACTACACTTGACAAACTGCACCTGACAATATTCCTTCTTCTACAGAACTGTGAAGAGCTACCCATTATTTGTTCTGATTAGCCTACCCACCATGCCCAGAGTCTGCAATTGACAATGCCTTTGCCATCACGTGGATTTACAAAATTCCTGTGCTTCGTCTGTCCTTTAAAGTATAAGAAAATGCTGGCATGAAAAGAGATTACATATGTAAAGCATTATTGTATTTTGACTTTGGCTTACGGTTTAAGTGAGTAAACAATCCCTTCTAAACATCTGTGGAGTGCACGTGGATTAGCATAAGGGATCAGTCTAAAAAGCAGACATTTAACTCCTTGAAACAATTGGCCAGTGTAATTGGGGGATACATAACCTTCTGTTCCTACTCAAAAATAGAGATCAGACCAACGTGGATCAGGACTAGTGCTGGTGTAATGCCAAACATTAAGAGATTGGGAATGGGCCACAAGACTGCCTGCTTTCTTGATCTTTGTTCCCTCCCCCCTTTGTTATCATTGCTTCCATTCTACAATTTCCAATTAGCCATGGTTTGATATTATGCCTGCACTATTAACCATAGTTCATCCCAACTATGAAATGCCTCTAACTCAGCATTTGAAACCAGTTTTGGTTCAAATGCAGGGTAGAAGCACATCTGGGAAACAATTAACCACTGTTAATGTTGGCGCAGACATAGATCTGAACCACATTTAAGGACGCCAGGCCCTTATGTGTGTGTCTGTATTACATTCCCTTCCCCTCAATTGCTGTCCAAAAATGGTGGCCTATTTCTGCCTGCCATGCCTCTACCCCCTCACAGGTCACTGCTGATTATTAGTCAATAAACACTTTTTTAGAATTCCAATCTGTAATAAGGGCAGGGGGTGAAAGATCAGAAGGGGTTTGTAAGACATGAGGATGATCTCAGCTTCATAGTGGAATTGATCACTGTCCAATCTCTGTAAATGTGAAAAATATGGCGGTTTCATTGCTGGCGGCAGCACAACTCAGAGTTAGACACAGACGGGTTGTGCAGAAAACAGCTTCTGCTTAGTGAAGCAGTAAAGGCCTTTGCTCACTCGGCTGTTAGATAACGGATATGTACCCACTATCACAGTGCCTCTGAATCACTTTGACAAGACTACATACTGTGTCTGAATGTATCTTAAGCCTTTTTTTTTTTTTTTTTTTTTTGTAAGAGATGCAAACATTTGATTGTACAGCAGAGGTTCTCACAACAACGATAGCCTGAACTGAGCACATAATAGACAATGGAAAAGGAATAAGCAGACAGGTTTGCGGGGCCAGTATGCTTGCGGTTCATTTCCATTGGCACTCAGTTTAGGGAATAACAACAAAATCAATTGGAAGATAAAAACACATCCTAAAGGGAAAATATATGGGAGTGCTTGCAAGGAAGACACACACAAGTGCCCCCTTCCCAATTATGGGGTGATATTTCTGCAGCCACTTTGCAGTGGAGACTGCTCTTAGGAGTGACCATCTATAGGAAGAGAGGATTCATGATACAAGAAAGGAGATTCTGACGAAACATCAGAAATAACTTTCCAACAGTGGAACGGACTCCCTCGGGAGGTGGTGGACTCTCCTTCCTTGGAGGTTTTTAAGCAGAGGTTGGCTGGCCATCTGCCATGGAAGCTTTAGTTGAGATTCCTACATTGCAGAGAGTTGGACCAGCCTATAATTGCATGATTCTATTATCTGAGGAAGCTGCATTACATGGAGGCAGACCATTGCTCAGTATGGGCTACACTTCTCGGTACTGTTAGCCATAGTCTCAAGCCAAGGTCTTCACCACCCTTAACTGAAGATTCCAGGGATTAAGTCTGAAACCTTTCATGTGCCAAGCACATTCTCTACCCCTGAGCTGCAACCCTTTGATTCATTTCTAAGAAAATGACAGCCTGATGCCTTCTCCTATTCTTCTTGGGACAAACACTGCCCTCTCTTACAGAGATTTTGCTGTTGCTTAATTCTCACTGTGGTGGGAAACCTGTGCCTGGGCTGTATCACAGCAGACAGTAAGAGCAAACTCAGACAATGAGATGTGCCACCATGCAGCTTTCGTATTTTTAAAAATCGTTATGGAAAACTTGTCAGCATTATTGTGAGAAATCATCCTACTAAACATACCACTGTAACAGGCAGACAGTATTTAGCTAGAGCTGCCCATTTTCTAATTATCTATACAGAAGAAAATGCGACCTCAGAGTGAGGTTTGCTTACATCCATGAGTGCAGCGTTAATGTAGTTACTTGATTCCCCATCAACGGAGATAAGGAAGGGGAGGCACCGATCCAAGGGGAGTACATCCATGCAGCGATTCTTGTCGTGGTTCCTTGGCAAGAGTCCAATGCTGCAATCTTCTGGCCGTACTCGAGGCGTTACTATATTAAGGGTCTGTAGGCAAGGGATGAAACAGGAGCTGATTAGTGTTTAACATAAAAAGATGTGATTTTACACATAAAATACAAGCGTTCTCTTTGGCCAATCTATCTGACAGCAGCCAGACTGAACTCATAAATCTTTTCAACATGCAAGGCTGGAACTCATACTGCTACATTGGGGTGAGGGAGGATAGAATCACCTTCCTTCATAATTCAGGTTTGAAACTTCCCCAGTGCTTGCAGAGTACTGAAAACCACAGGTTTAAATGAAAACAGAACACTTGCTTTGAGACTATTTTTAATATTTCAGACAATGTATCTGTCTAATATTCTTTTCTGCAGGAACCCAATAAGGTATCTGAGCAGCCAAAGAGCATGAAAAATATGACCAAGCGACAACACATAAAACATAATGGTGCAAGTCATCTCTGATATCACCTTAGTTGTACCTATTTTGGATGTCTATGCTAATAGTAAGACCAGATAATGTCCATACCATGCAAGAGTCATTGAAGCTTCCAAGCTTGTGATAGGTGAAATCTGCCAATCTTGATTAAAGTTCAGCTTTAAATGTTCATATTTATTATTACATTGTACTCCAGCTACACTTCATATGTTATTGGGTATTTTCATTTCTTCCTGTTTAAAGAGCTAAATCAAGGAATATTACTCAGCAGTATTCTGTATCATAGTGACATATTAATATGATATTTGAACTTCTGTATTCTCAGTCAAATGCAAACCAGAAGGTACTGTGTATCTTTAGATTATATCAGCTTTTGCTAAAAATGGGTGGACTCGGAGCCTTTGTTCATGCTTTTAAACTTTTAAAATCATTACTGTTCATCTAAGAAAGTATATTAAGGTTGGAAGCTCAACCAGTTTTTCCTACGTAGCTATTAAATTGATTGAACCAACACCATACTGAATAACACTCATTTATTATTTCACAGAGATTCATGGTATTCCAAACATTAAAATCAGAACTCAAATAAAAAGACTTCAAACTGTCAAATCCATGTGTGATGCTCAAATCTGTGATCTCAGCGGGAATTGATGCATGCTATAGATAACTAGAGCCATCCCAAAAAAATTATTTAGGCCAGAATGCTCTCCAGCAGTGCTAAATCCTTTTGATGGAGTTCTCTCAGGCAACTGTCTGGCACAAAGTAGAACCTAAAATTCCTTGTAATGACACTCCTTTGCCCGGATGCACATGATGAGCTGCATCATGAGAAGGGCTAGACATTTGGCCTCTTAGTGATTCATCAATGTCTCTTTCCCACTAATCTTGATAAACCAACACTCAAGCATGCCCACAGCTCCAGATCATGCAGTTAGCTGTAAAAACAAGCAAACCTGCACCTTTTAATGTCACCCTGGTCTCTTCTCTCCATCCCTGCAGCCATTCAGTTAATGCACATAGGGTTTATTTAAGAGGCAGGAGCTGGAAACTAAATCTTTTTTATACAGATCAGCAAACTAAAGTCATGGTACCAACAAAGGCCTCTGGGTGTCATTCAGATACATAGAGTGATCATAAATCAGAATCTACTCTAGTTTTATGTGTGGCAGCCACTTTTTCAATGTGTACCTTGCATATGTGACTACACAGGAGAATTCACAGTGAGATCTGGCCCATTCATCATTGATATAAAGAAGGTGCCAGAGCCCAGATCTGTAGACTTGATCTAGCCCTTAACCAGGACCTGAGCTCCTGATGTGCTCAAGTCCTCCTTTCGGGCTTCCCATTGGCATCTGGTTGGCCACTGTGAGAACAGGATGCTGGACAGATGGGCCTTTGGCCTGATCCAGCATGGCTCTGCTGGTGCTCTTAATTTCAAAGGTCTGACACCACCACATTCCTGATAGGGTCTCGACATCCCCTACCAGCAAGCCTCCAACCATTTACCTCGTGGCAACTTCTTACACAGTCCAACTTCTTACCTCGTGGCAAATACAATGAGAATATCTCACTGGAGATAGATGCTTGTCTACCTTCTTGGTGCTTTGAATACTGGTCTTGCAGTTTTCAAAGAGCCAGGAAAGTGTTTATTTTTCTGAATCAGAGAAGATGAGTGGGGCGCTGTAGTAACTTATGGGGTGCATATTACATTTCCCTAAAACCAGATCTTCATAACTGCTTGCAACATTCTACACAAATAATATATGGAATGCACCTCTTGTGCACATTGGAGATGGTACTGAAGCAGGATTGTGAAACTTAAATTAGGGCATCTTAATGTTGTTCAGCCAAACAGCAAAATCGCTGATGTTTCCCACCAGACCCTGTTCAAAAGTGGGCAGCAGCAAACTGATGGAATCTATTGGTTAAAAGTGCACTTTTATTTTGTGTAAAGCAGTGTTTTGGAAGAGATATATGACCTTTCGATTCTCTGCGAAGAAACAAACAGAAGAGCTGTAAACAAAATGTTAATGAGATTGGGGCATACTTCAAAGGGAGAAAGTCCATCTTCTAGCTTCATAATGGCCATTTTCAGATGAAGCAAGGTGAGCTTTGTAACATAAACCAATTTACAAACAATTTGGTGAATGGAAGCAGAACATTTTGTTCACTGCTGTGAGAGAAATGGTTACATTTTTGTTTCACAGCCCCAGGCAAACATTAGCGAAAGCGTCCATTCAACCTAAATGTTTCCTTCGTGTAAGCACTAAATATCTGCAGCAGAAGTTTTGGTACCCGTTGATCACCTTTTCTTCGATTCATGGAACTGTAACTTTTCAGCAGTCTTGCAAATGGAGAGAAATAATGCAATCTGATGCACAGACATCTGCTACACAAACAAAACTGCAAACAAAGAAACTCACCTCAGTAGTTAACTTATGCCTGGCTTAAACACATACTGACTGGGAGCCCAGTCCCATAACATCAGGTGTGTGAGGACAGCCTGTGGCTATGTAGAAGTAAAAGTAAGAACGAGTATTCTGGTGTGCATTTCTTTTAATATACTCATATACCCTTAATATTTTGGAATGTTATTTCCAGTTGTTTATGCACTTTTTGTATACTTTACTCTTGTAAATGAATTTTTGTTCACTTCACTTGCCTGGAAAACTGCACTGCAAAATTCAGAGAAGTACAAATTTCGAAGGATGACTTTCAAAATTCAAAATGTGAATTTGGAAGGATGGTAGCATTTCATAAAGTGTGAACTAGATAGGTTTGCCTTCAAATGTGAATTGAATCAAATTTCTCCCCCACTCCCCATACATGAACATACTTGTTCATACTTACATATTCATGCAACAGGCCCCTCCCAATAGCCACTGTCTTTTCAGCCTGACCCTCTTTTGGTTTCCATTACTGAACCATGTATTTTTACTATAAATGGTGCTTCCACATTCCCAGAAGGAAGGGAAAATCTGTAATCTGACTATATACCATTGTGAGCTATGTACACTCCCTTTTGTATCTAATACGCGGAAGGTGATAAATGTGGACATTTTGACAATATACATGTGAGGATCCTTGGCACCCTATTATAATTTGAGACATGCCAGTCATCACCTATTCCATGACTGACAAAATACGAGGTCTGCATTTTTATTTTTATTTTACCTGGAATTCATCTTTAATCTGGCTGGAATTCGTCTGCGGATCCAGTCTGCTGATGTTGTAGTATATGGATCTGAATTCACAAACAGGGATGGCTGTGTTGCCACAAAGGCATGCTTCTAGAATGGCATCATGAACGAAGACATACTGTTCCTACGCAGTAAGAAGTTGTACATTGATCATTGTCAGTATTCTCAGGATCAATCTTACACATCCTACTTTAATAATGAAATGCCCAACATTCCCTCTCAGAGTTCTCAGGTCAACAAAACACTCCTACCGTCCAACTGGAGTGGGAAGTGCTTGCATTTTATCACTGTGTGTGTGTGTTTTCCCTTCCTGGATAAAAGCAAACCCAAGGCCAAGGCAAACACATGTCAAAACATGGGTAACAGATGCATTTTAAAAAGCATTTGGGCAGGTGGAATGATAGGCAAAGTTTTGCCTGGATCTTAATCCATCTCCAGCATTAGAACTGATTCCAGTTAATTATTTCTATAGCACCATTCATGCATATGGCAATTTACATTCTACAACATGTAACTACAATCCCTGGTGTACATGCTTAAGCAAAGGTGTGCAAGTGGACACAGACTTTTATTCTGCGACATATTCTACCTATGAAATATTTTACCTGGTTTTTAATTATTGATTGTTCTGAGAACATAACTGCTTTTTCTAAAAGGGACATTTCACTACTTGTATCAGTGGAGACAAACCCAGGTTTGCCACCATATTTATGTTTAACAGGGTGCTGACGGCAATCACAGATCCTTGATCAGCATGTCTGCATTGTGATATGTTTGCAAAAACTTGTTTGTCAAAATAATCTCTCACATTTGGGGTATAAATATAAAATATGTGTATGGCTAAGAGGTGTAATGTGTGAAGTAACCCAATACTTAAGACATCCGGTTCTAGTGAGTGGTGGGTTGAACATAATGTATGCGAACTTGTGGTGATGATCATGTCAAATCTCTCATTTTGAAGTTGGATTACAGGTGCTGAATGCAAAACAAGGACTATGGCCACCTCAGATTTTCCCAGCTAAAAAGTAGATTTGAATTGAATGATTGCTGGGGAAATTTAAAGAGGCTGGATATAGGTCAGACTGTGTTTCAATTAATGGAAACTGGTGGGTTTAATAGCAGCAGCTTTGTGAGATGGATTTGGAAGCTAATGATAGATATTTAATGTTAGTTTGTGCGTTACAAATTACGCTGTGTGATTCCAGTGATGAAAGCAGACTTTGTTTTTCAATGATGCATGTGCATGTCATATTCAGGCAGTAGATTATGAGACATTTCCTTGTATGCGTACGTGAAATGCCTCTTCCCAGATAGAGCCAGCAGCCTGTGCTTTTTTAGGTACTTGTATTAAAAATAAATATAGATCATTGCCACCCTTGGCTCCTTCCAGAGGAAGGGCACAGGATATAAATTTAATAAATTATATCTGCTGGCCCACTAATTAGGGGCACTTTGCAAACCCTTCAACATAATTCCACAAATTGCACCAAGGGATTAATTGACCAGGCTTCGCAGGCATACTAGATACGCTCACATGTTTGCCTTTTCTTCCATTATATAGGCTACAGCCATCTGGTAGTGCAGAGCTGTTTCTTGGAAACAAGCTGACAGGCAAGAAAATTCATCCTTTACACCTACCTCCGTCTGCACCAAGTTGACCCTCTGGGATCGCAGCTCCCGCACACAGTTAAATATGTCCACCACACCTTCGTTCTCTGCCATGTCCAGCATGATGTCAATGGCAATAAAGCACCCTGTCCTCCCAGCACCAGCACTGAAGGAGAGGTGGGGGGGGGGAGAGAGAAACAGGGACCAGATCAATGGACCGTGAAAAGGCAGAGCATTCAGTGGTGGTGGTGGGAATGAGCGTTGTAAATTCAGCTGTCTTCCTTCATTAGTCCCTCTTTGCCCTGAAGGTCTGGACAGCACTGCAGTGCCACTCCAGTTCTCTGGGGAAGGCAAGACTAGAAAACTTCAGGGAAAGGTACGGAGCAGAGAGATATTAAAAGAAAGAATGGAGAAAATACCAAAAGGGAAAAGAAGACCCAAGATAGCAAGTCGTACTTTCTGCAATACCCTAAATTAAAAACAAAAACACATATGTATGTCAAACAGCTTGGAACAGCAGGTGTGGAACTCATTTCTGTTGACAAGCAGAGAGAGAAAGAGAGACTCTGAAGTCAGATTTCAAAGGGGTCTTTCTTCAGCTTTTCATTTTTTAAAAGCAAACTTCCATTTTCTCCAAGACAGACATATTTGGACAATGCTAAATGGTTTCCTTCTAATCTTTGCCCTACAGAAATTATTCAGATCATACAGGTACAGATATCCAGACCTGGTCGCAAGAAGTTTCAAAGCAAGCATCTCACTGTTCTGAGTATCTGGGGTATTAAGACTGTCCAGTTATGTTTGCACTTATTTATTTGTTTAAATATTTGCAACCCTCACTTTTATATAGTATACTGAAGGTGGATTACAACATGCAAAAGATAATAAAACCAGTCGATAGATATCCATTGAAAATGTATTTTAAAACATCAAAAATCAAACATCAAAGCAGCAACAACCTTCCCCTCAACAACCCCTCTCCCCAACCACCACCCCAGCCCAAGACTCTGTCCAGCAGCCTTGGCTTTTGTAGCTGGAGTCAGTCAGGGCCCCATCCTCCCAGGCCAGGTATAAAAAGGCCTGCAAGGTAGGGAGCAAGTCTTCCAGGACTCACAGCCAATATGGGCTAGAGCAGCCTTTCTCAACCTGTGGGTCCCCAGATGTTGTTGAA
Organism: Podarcis muralis; assembly: GCF_964188315.1. Taxonomy (NCBI): domain Eukaryota; kingdom Metazoa; phylum Chordata; class Lepidosauria; order Squamata; family Lacertidae; genus Podarcis; species Podarcis muralis. The sequence goes on from NC_135659.1 coordinate 75,570,955, forward strand.
CTACAACTCCCATCACCCCTAGCTATCAAGGCCAGAGCTCAGGGATGATGGGAGTTGTAGTCCAACAACATCTGGGGACCCACAGGTTGAGAACCGCTGGTCTAGACCTTTCACCCCAACATGCTAATTTTGTATTCACAGGCATTTGTTTCTTCCCTGCTGTGGGGAGGAATTTCTAAACCTTCTAAATTAAATGTATAAACCTATCATCTGAAGACATGCACTGCACCAACAGATACATATTTTGAGGATTCTGGCTCTGTAGTTTGCCTTTTTGTGATGAGGGTGATGTGATCTGCCATTACCCAGGATGCTCTATCTGATATTAATTCCAGTATTCAAGACACGAGCTTCTGAAAACCAGATTTTGAGACAGAGGCTTGAATATGGTGCTGAAGTGAAGTAGCTACTTATTACTGGCTGGTGAAGAAGGTCACTCATAGGATTTGCTGGCTGCTGTTATGGGACAATCAGTGATGGCAAGTGGCACCAGTAGTAGCTGGGAGGTGGTGGTGGCAGCACCTCAGTCAATACTGGGCAAGCACTCAGTGGCTGATTGACTATTCACCCCAGGAAAAGAAAAGTTTGCTAGCAACCACACATTTCCACAGTGGTGACTGCTGTACCCCTCAGCCACCACCTCTACCCTTCATTGACCCACAGGACCATCAACAGGTCCCAGTAACATCTACCAGCTTCTTGTCCCAGGCACAAAAGCTCAAGTTTGGATGAACAAATGTTTAGTCTCTAAATACAAGCCTTATCACAGATCTCCCTTCTCCCAACCTTCAAAGAACAGCAGAAACTAGAAAGTCTTTCTCTTTTTCCTAAAGGCATGAGAAATTTCAGATGCAGGAAGTATGGGCAAAGCAGAGAAACATTAATGGCAATGAATCAATGGCCCAGATCAATCGACAGCTGGGAAGGAATAATATGAATAATCTTAGTGAATAAATGGCCCTTCCCTAATGTTAACTCTCTTCCTGCAATTCAAAATTATAACAAATAGCTGCAAGATTTCTATATTTAGAGGAACCCTGCACTTCATAAATACTGAATGACAGTAATACTGTCCAAGGAAGCATTAGGGAAAATTTAGTAATTACTACTTTGGGCTAGTCATTTAAATTTTTTAAAAGGAGGGAATGTCATTTGATCACTAAAATTAAAACGAAAAGGAATCAAATGTTCGGGTTCATCAGTGCCACTAGGGGCATGACCTGAATCAGTTATCTATTGACATGCTTTAAAATAGGGATGAGGAACATCAGGCCTGGGGAAATAATATGACCCATCAGACCATTCATTCCAGCCCTTGAGACTCTCTCCATGCAATCCACCCTCCTCCTTGGCTTTACTGTGTGCACTCCTTGAGAGTTTCGCCTGGCTGCAATGTGTTGTTGAACTTGTGGTAATGCCATTTGCTTATGTGGACAGAGAAGTGTGTGTGTGAAGATAAATCTGGGTCTTGTATGGCTGGAACGATCTTGCATACAAAGGTAAGATTCACATCCATTGCACCACCCACTTCTGCCTCTCGCTCTGCCACATTTGTCCCTGGCCCCACTCATCACAGGCATATAGACCCCAAAAGGTTGCCCCTGAGGAAACACGTCCCTTGGGCTGAAGAAAAAAAAAATTGTCCCCCTTTAAAATAACTATTACAAAGGAAAGATGCCTGTTTTAAACTTTGCAGCTTATTATGGGTAAGTTCCACCACCCAGCCTCCAAGTGGAAGACTTCATAATTGTGTAGCGCAATCAAGGATGGCATACCAATGAGGAAGGCTAGAGCAGCCACCTCAGGCAGTGGGCTACCACAAAATCATAGAGTTATAGAGTTGGAAGTGACCCTGAGGGTCATCTAGTCCAGGAATTGCAACTAAATCATCCATGACAGATGGCCACCCAACTTCTACTTTAAAAGCCTCCAAGGTAGGAGAGTCCACCACCTTCTGAAAGTGTCCATTCCACTCTTACCATCAGAAAGTTCTTCCTGATGTTTAGTTGGAATCTCCATTCTGTTAACTTGAATCCATTAGTTTGGGTCTTACCCTCCAAGAGCAGGAGAAAACAAGCTTGCTCCATCTTCTGTGTGACAGCACACATCTCTCCCATTTGGTTGTGACACACTTACCTAATAGGGGTTAATCTGCAGTAGGCTAATGCATGAAGCAAATTTGGGGGGGAAGGATCCTGTTATAAAGCAGGGATTTGGGCTGCACAATATTCATTCCCATGACCCCCTAGGGCAAGGTGGTGGAGTGCCTTCTGGGCCAAGGGAATGAGCACAACCAGGAGGAAAATGGATGAAAAGAAGTGAGGGAGAGAATTAAAGGTATACCTGCAGTGCACAACAATAGGCCCCGCCTCTGGTGGATTGAGGAACTTCACTTGTCGAACAAAGCCCAAGAGGCCAGTGGCGTAACAAGGAACCCCATGGTCTGGCCAGCTGGTGAAATGGAATTGGCGGATCTCTCGGATCTCATGGTAGCCTTTCTAAGAAGGATACAAAAAAACAACTTTTTTTTCTGTAATAGTGGTATCATCATCACCACCACCATCAATTCTCTGCCATCTACCCTTCCCACCCACCCCAACCAGCCACTTCTTTACAATGGTGTCACATTTTAAACCAAATTCCACCCAAAAACTTTTCATATATACTTTGTATACACAGCTTTTCATGGTAGACGAGAAAAACTGAAAAGGCCACTTTGATGGCTCTAAGGCAACAACAGGTTTCCAACCAGTTATGATGGATTCATTTTAGCAGGAGATGTTGAACAGTTAATTTCACAGAAGAGGAAAGGATGCACAATAGCCCGAGTCCAATCAGGGCTTTGTGTGGGGAACAAGATGAACACTAGCAAGCTGATTAAGCCTTTGCATGCAGAAATATGTTGAAAGCTGGTCCAAGCTTTGAATGGAGAACATTTATGCCATAGTGAGAAATGGCCTGGCAACCTACCCAACAGCAAGCTGGATTTTTTTTTTTTAAAAAAAAACAACCTATGAAAGCAGAAATGGTACACAATTATGCCAGGCCTCCCTGCCTTTCAATGGGGAACCATATTCACTTAGGCTAGATTCCCAATTAATAACAGAAGTGAAATGAGGAATAACAATTCAGAAAATCCTAACATAGTGAAAATGGCAGGGGTCTTCCTTTTTATCTACTCTTTTAATGTTTTCACTAATTTAATTTCTTCTCTTTGGTGTTGTGTGTACTTGTGCTTCTAAAAGATATTACTGTCTTGAATTAATTGAAATGTATAAAATAACAAAGCAGGGGGCTTGTATCTAATGCAGCACTAAGTAACTGTCGCATTAGTGCAAAGGTATACACTTGTGCAACATGGCTTCTCCTTTCCTCTCTCTGCATGTGCCCTGTGCCCTCTCTAAATCTGTTTCAAAATGGGTGGGGAAACTCCCATAACATATTAGAGGTGGGGGAGAGAGGTGAAAGGCTTGTTGCGTAAGCATAAATCCTTGCAGAAAAGGGATGGTTACTTAGCGCTGCATTGGATACAAGCCTAAATGTATACATTTTCTAAATCTGAGAGCAGGTTGTACCTCTCTGAGATATACAAATAAAAGTTAACCATCACCATGCTTAAGAAATAAGTAGACACCTGTCTGATTAAAGGCCTATGTAGATTAGCTTTCTATTTCTCCACAGTGGCCCCACCAGAGGCCAGTGGGAAATCCACAAGCAGGATGCAAGGGCAATAGTATTGTGCCAACTTGTGCCATCTAGCAACTGGTATGCTCTCCTGCCAACCTAGAAGTTCGAAAGCACGTCAAAGTACAACTAGATAAATAGGTACCGCTCCAGCGGGAAGGTAAACAGCGTTTCCGTGAGCTGCTCTGGTTCGCCAGAAGCGGCTTAGTCATGCTGGCCACATGACCCGGAAGCTGTACGACGGCTCCCTCGGCCAATAAAACGAGATGAGCACCTCAACCCCAGAGTCGGTCACGACTGGACCTGATGGTCAGGGGTCCCTTTACCTTTAGACCTTATGCTGCCTCTGATTCTGGAAGGTAGAATCAGGGGCGAACAAAGGCATTGTGACACCCGGGGTGGGGCATCGCTACATAGGGCGCATGTGCAGCAGAGCTACGTACGACACATGCGTCGTATGTAGCAACATCGCACATGCGCTGTACATGGCGGTTTGCTGGCACTGCTGCTCCAGCGCCATACGGATGGTGCCAGGATCCTTCCGTTGCCGCTACAGCCGCAAATGGAGGATCCTTTATATGTGGCTGTAACAGTGACAGAGGGATCCCACTGCCATCCGTATGGCACTTGAGTGGTGCCAGCGGCAAACCACTATGTACAGCGCATGGGTGGCATCATTACGTACAGCGCATGCATGTGACGCTGCACATGTGCTGTACATAACAGTTTGCTGCCAGCGCCGGGATCCTCTGCTCGTGGCTGCAGCGGCACAATGGCTGCTCGCGCCACCATGAGCCTCTGCGGGTGCCTTCTTGTCACCCCCCCCCGACATGGCACTGACAGTGTTATCTTCCTTTAATCTGTCTCTAGTACACTTAGAAATAGTATTGGCAACTCCATAGTTACCCATCAGTAATCTAAATGAAATGTGGAAAAACTTTGACATAGTGGCAAGAAAAAGAATCTGCTGGTGAGGGGAGGGCTAGTGTGTCCTTACCTTTTGAACTGTAAAAGTGCGTATGATATATTCTGCCAATGGCTCTGTTTCAATTAGGGTGACTTTAATATCTCCATAGACTTCTGTATCATCAGGCCAGTATCTGACACACTTCACCTATGACAATAAAGATCACAAACTGAATGCTAGTACATTATGTATGGCTACAAATAGAACCATAGGTTGGTAAGGACCCGAAGAGTCATCTAATCCAACCCCTGCAATGTAGGAATCACAGCTAAAGAATCCCTGACAGATGGCCATCCAACTTCTGTTTAAAACCTCCAGTGAAGGAGACCCTTCTGCCCCACCCTGCAGGTCAACGCTTTGATATGTTGGTTGCCCTGTCCATCTGTCAAAGTGGGAGGAGACAAAGATCTGTCCCCACATTTGCTTTGAACAATCGTCATCCTACCCTGCCAACTTCCACCAGGTTCGTGACCATGACTACGCTTGCAGAGTTCTCCTGCCAGATCATTCTCCAAAAATCCTTGACCGTCTCTTGCATTGGTCCTGAGGGTGAAAAGAAGTGTGTGAGAGAGAATGCATATCTATGTGCTGATTGCAGCACAACCCATTTCTTTCTCCACCGCAGCTGAAAGGCCAAACCTCCTAAAGCGTGGACTGGACTACCTGTGTGGTTTCTTGAGTGACAAAACTTTTAAATCAATGAAGTGATCCGGATGTAAAATGATACATTGGTAGCTCAATTTGGAGCCATGGAGGAGACAAATGAGGAAGGAAGTGAAGACACAACTCAAAATAAAATCTACAGTGCTGGGCCTGGGAAGGGTAATTACTAGATAAACATGAGGGCTAGAATCCCAAGTTACTTGATGAGATTTTTGGTGATAGTGGGTTCAATCCAACAAAGTCAGTGCTCATCACTTTCCTTCCATTTCTTTCCACCTTGTCTCCCCCAAATCTGCTCCAAAAGGTTGGGGGCTCACCACAACATATTGAGCATGTGTGAGGTGAAATTGGGTGAGGTGAGGTCTTCTATTGCATGAACAGAAGTCATTCCACTTGTACAAAGACTTCATTGGAATCAACCTAACACCTCTGGGTTACAACTTAATTGTTGTTTAATTATTAAAATGTGTGGCTTTTAACAGAAAGCTCCCCCCCCCCCCCGGATTTGTTGCTAGATGCTTCTTTTCATATTTATGACTTTGTCCTGCATTACTTTATTTTTGAAAGTATCGTTAACAGTATCGAAACGTAGTGCTAAGAATATTGTGGCTTGAAAAGGGCTTCCTGTTGTTCAAATCAAAGGCAAAAAGTTGGATTATTTTCCTTAATCAAAAGCATCATTGTGGGTCCCCTTGAATGAACTAAAAATTCAGTTTGTAATAAAAATGAATCACCCACTCCAATAACAGCCCGAGAAATCCAGGTATATTTTTTGTAGATTGTTCCTTTTCAGCAAATGTATAAAAGATAGATTTTTGGAGACTTGAAGGTAGTAAGAACTCCTGGTGCCCGTGAGTATACATATTCATTTTCTTTTCCCCGTTGTGGCCTCTGATCAGAAACAGCTCTTGTTGTTTATTGAATGTATATAGCAGTGGGCAGCGAAAGATCTATCACACCACATTAAAGAGTCTTCCAAAATCTATAGTCTCTACTCAGCTTTATCAGCCTGCCTCTTGGAGCTTTAAAACTTTTCTCATGTGTAGGCTGCAGGGATACCAATCTCTTTAGTCTCTGCTTTCTGGAGTGACATAAACCAAACAGGCTTTTTCTGCCATCTTCTAGTTATGATACAGTGTGTGCTTCTGTAGCAGAAGACAAATTATCCTTCAAGCTCTGAGCTTTTGTATCATTTCATTTCTTGTAGATCACAAATGGGCAACCTATGGCCCCCATCTCAGTGTGGCCTTTGATGCCTCCTCAAGTTGTCCATTTCTTCGTCCCGTCAGATTGTTTATTTCCTCCTTATGTTTTCTGTCTTTTAAAAGTCCACTTTCCCTCTTTTTATGTAGTCTCAGAACAATTGAAAGAGGCACTATTTTATTTGATAAAAAATAATATTTCCCAGGCTTGAGGCAAATAAGCTTGCCTCCCCCAGTGGTCCGCGCTTCTGACACATAACGTACTAAAGTCAGAAAGGAATTGCTTTCCAGAACAGTAGCTGCATTGATCTGTTATATGAATATATCATCTGTATAACAGGGAAGGAGAACATGGGCTCCTTCAGATGTTGCTGGATTATAAATTCCATCATCCTTGACCATTGACTATGCTGGTTGGGTTTGATGTGAGTTGGGGTGCAGCAACATCTGAAGGGCCACACGTTCCTCACACCTGTTATACTCATTTGAGAGTAATAGGACCAGCCTGAGAAATGTTGGCCCTAAGGTGAACCACCCACCATGGAAGAAGGGGTGAGTGAAGATCTACCTCCAAAACAAGGGGAAAATAAATATCTACATTGGGAGCAAGGCTCGGAGGAGACCAGTAGCCAAGAGGCCATTGTAGAGGTGGCATTTGGGGGGTGTGGCTGCCAAGGAGGAGATCAATCTGGCTTTGACGGAGCATGCCACAGCTGTCACTAATACTGAGGTGGCGGCAGCAGCAGGCAATGCACTCCTTGGAGGGGGGATTTGTTGCCCCTGGGAATCCTGCCGCCTGAGGCAGTTGCTTCACCTGGCCTCATGGGTTGGCCAGCCCTGGAGTAACCCAGTGGAATTTAATTCTGAGTAGACCCACATAGTATTAGAAATTATTATCTAGAGTAGACATTGTGAACCTACTTCTGAGTAGGCCTACATAGCATTGGGAATGCTTATCTGAGGTAGCCATGGTAAAAACTAAAGCAATATAACCTGTGTTCCAGATTTGTTAATCCAGAACACTATTATCTTTTGCTTGCATGACAGAACATTACCACTGGCAAGAGAAAACAGTGCTCACTACTGTTGTGGATTGACCTAGCAAAAGAGGGAGATCTGCTTGTGTACACCAGGAATGCATTTTTTAAAATAAAAAATGAAGGGCCACAGACATTGATGACCAGTGTGATCAGAGCTGGTCATGTCAGGGTCAAAGCCAAAGAATAGGCAAAGTCAAAGTCAAAGTTTTCTTTCTCTGAGCCCCCATTCATCATCTATTTATTCAGTCTTTCTACCACAGACATTTGCACAAATATGCACACCATTCATCTACTAGCCATCCATTCAGGTTTTATTTTTATTTTTTAAAATACATTAATTAATGCAGAAACCTAGAATTGTGAATATGCCTTTATTATTGATTAATGTCAACAGGTCACTTCTAGAACTCTTTAGGTCAATTATTATGTATTTATTTTTAAATGTTTATACCATGCCATTTGGACTACTGAGCAGTTTCTCTATACTTGCCTTGAGTTGCAATGTAATGGTGAGGCCGATGGTAACCCTGCAAAGAAAACAAAAGAAAGGAATTCTGTAGGCTCCCATCTCAGGGGCACTTCAGATATGCATCTATAAGGTTAGAAGCTTGCTTGGTACCATGCATATCAATGTTCATCTGAAAGAGAAGTAGTGCTCTGCAGTGGGGAGAGGGAAGCAGGGAATTCTCTCCCTCCTTAGATACCTGGAGCATTGTGCATGCTACTATACGGTGTAAATGACATTTTCCAAGAAATACAGGAACACTGCATTGTGGTTCATTTCTACATAGAGCTCCAGGTGCCAGAGATAGGAGAACCGTCTGTCTATGGTCAGAGCACCAATGCTACTTGTAATTGCCCAGTAAACGTGGTTTAATTGATGGGGATTGGGGGACGGAGTGTTGTGGGAGGGTGGGAAAAGCAGGTAAACCGGGAATTATTCTCTAGCTTCTAAATCTCAGGTGAAGATCAATTTATGGCCCTTTAAGGTGAGAAATACAGGCTCCCAAAGGTCAAAGTTGAGCTGGGATGGAGCAAGATTCACCAGCATCTGTACTGCTGACGCGCTTCCCACTTTACCATCTATCTGTTGGCCTTCAAATGAGGCTGCCAAAGCACACAGTACCATTGATGATTCAGTAAACTCATCACAGGAACTGCTTCAATGTTTCTTACTGTCGTGAAAATTCTGAAACCATTTATATTTCAAAAGCAAGAAAGGGAGGGGAGAATGGATTTATTCAATCAAGTCCTACTCAGAGTAGACCTCCTGACATTAATGATCCTAAGTTACTTATGCCGATTAACTTCAAAGGGTCTACTCTGAGTAGGACCAGTAGGGAACATCACCCCATGTGACCTTGCAAAGATGAAAGCTAGATCTCCCATTTTCATATTTTCTATTAAAACTGCTTTCACTTTAGGAAGACTTACTTACTTAGTCATTAATAGATTGAACATGGAGAAATCTGTGTCCCCTCATCTGAAAACAACACATCTGTTTCTTGTCAAAACTGACTCAGGCATCAGTGATTTTTAAAACTGTGTGGGTTGCTCTATATTAAATATGTTTTTCCTTTCCCTTAATTGAAGGATCTCTTTAAAATATTGTGATATCATTAAGGATTAAAGAGACTTACATTAGAAACAGGACTGCTATTAAATACTTTGCTTAATACATTTTCCATTTAGTCATGAATCCACAGCTCTCTATTAATGAGATGGAAAGTGTTCAAAACGATGTCTGCATCCTTCTTTCCATTGCTATACATTATCAGGATGCATACAAGTAGTTACATGTCCTGTGCTTCAAAATACTAAGCTGCACTACTTTGTACACTTAGGGCACAAGCCAAACTCCCCACCCGCACCCCACCCCCAACATCCCATAGCCCTGCAATTCTCTGCAACTGCAGTGGTAGTTAGAGGGGAGCAAATAACTGAGCCTAATCTCAGTGCCAGGACAGTGCAGTGATCAGGTCTGTGTCAAGCCCAGGACATCTGATGGCTGTGAAAGCGACAGAGGTTAGCAGAGGGACACTTCCACTCAACTGAACAACCCAAACACAAAACCTGATGAGTTGGATTGTTCTGTTTCTTGGTAGAAAAGTCCCATTGAGTTCAAAGCCAAACTAGACATCATATTAGACACAGAGTTGTTCTTGTCTCTGTAGTGTTTGGAACATTGCTCGACAATCGGGCATATGCCTAGAATACAACAAGTTCCAGGTTTAATCATATGAACACAGAAAGTTGTTTTATAGAGCAGCTATGGAGAACCTGTGGCCCTTCAGTTGTTGCTGGTTTACAACTCCCATCATTCCCAGCAAGCATGACCAATGGCCAGGGGTCTGAGGGCATGTGCTCAGCAGTATGCGGATGACACACAGCTCTATTTCTCCTTTACATCTGCAGGTGAGGCAGTGGAAGTGCTGGACCAGTGTCTTGCCTTGTTAATGGACTAGACAAGAGCCAACAAACTAAAGCTCAATCCCAATAAGGCAGAGGCACTGTTAAAGGGGATTGGATGGTATGGGATGGGAGGCTGCCTGCTCTTGATGGGGTTACACACCTCTGAAGGAGCAGGTACATAGCTTAGAGGTACTTCTGGTTTCACCAGCTTCAGCTGGTGACCCAGCTGCACCCCTATATGGGCAGGGATAGCTTAACTTATGTCGTATATGCTCTGGTAACCACTAGGTTAGATTACTGCAACACATTATACATGCGGCTGCCGCTGGAGATGGTTTGGAAATTTCAACTGGTGCAGAATTCAGGGGCCAAGTTCCTCACTGGGGCAAGGTGCTTTGAGCATATAACACCAATCCTAGCCCAACTGCACTGGCTGCCAATTAGTTTCTGGGCCCTATTCAAGCCTTAAATGGCTCAGGGCTGCAATACCTCATGGACTGCCTCTCTGCATATGCACTGACCTGCACCCTACAATCATCTTCTGAGGCCCTTCTTGATGTGCCCACTCCATGAGAGGCCGGAGGGCAGCCACATGAGAAGGGGCCTTTTCTGCAGAGGCTCCCCATTTGTGGAATGCTCTTTCCAGGGAGGCTCACCTGGTGCCTTCATTACACATCCTTAAAGGTAAAGGTAGGTACCCCTGCCCATATGGGCCAGTTGTGACCGACTCTGGGGTTGCGCGCCCATCTCGCTTAAGAGGCCGGGGGCCAGCGCTGTCCGAAGACACTTCCAGGTCACGTGGCCAGCGTGACAAAGCTGCTCTACTTGCACTTAAGGGTGCTTTCAAACTGCTAGGTGGGCAGGAGCTGGGACCGAACGACGGGAGCTCACCCCACCGCGGGGATTCGAACCGCCGACCATGCGATCAGCAAGTCCTAGGCGCCATGCTGTGAACCATCCTGTGATCTTCAAATGAAGGGTGGTATACAAATTTAATAGATGATGATGAAGGTGATGAATATGGGAGTTGTAGTTCAGCAATATCTGGAGGGCCAAAGGTTCTCCACACTTGTTCTATGGGTTCAAGAAGAGCTCTTTCCCATCACTTGTTACCTGATTATTATTTTTATAGTAATAACAAGGACTGAACTTGGATTTCTACATGGAAAGCATGTGCTCTACCACTAAGCTATGGCCTTGTTCCATTTAAAAATGATAAGCTGACAGGTAATCTTAAAACCCCCCAACAAAAAACCTGTTTGAGACCCTAGAGTTGCTGCCTGTCAGGGGTTCAGGGACAGAGGCACAGGTGAGGGAGGAGACAGAGAGCGAGGGGGAAGAATCCCAGGGCAGCGAGGAAGAGGATGACGATGACTTGAGGGATTCCATGAGTCTTTCAAGTGAATCGGAGGATTCCCAGAAGGGGGCGCCTGTGGTCAGGCCAAGGGGAGTCACAGGGGGGACTCGTCAGGAGCAGGGGACCAGCGGGGGAACCCAAAGTGGGAGCTGGGAGTCGGGACCGGCTTCTCCTGTCACTCTGGAATCTCCACCCCCTTCACTGCGCTCTGGCAGAGAAGCCGGTCCCGACTCCCAGCTCCCACTTTGGGTTCCCCCGCTGGTCCCCTGCTCCTGATGAGTCCCCCCTGTGACTCCCCTTGGCCTGACCACAGGCGCCCCCTTCTGGGAATCCTCCGATTCACTTGAAAGACTCATGGAATCCCTCAAGTCATCGTCATCCTCTTCCTCGCTGCCCTGGGATTCTTCCCTCTCGCTCTCTGTCTCCTCCCTCACCTGTGCCTCTGTCCCTGAACCCCTGACACTGCCTTTCAGACTAAACAATACCAACCTAGTTGAACAAATAATCTAACCTGGTCCGGCTGCTTCCTCTTTCCTAAAACAAATAACGTGAGGCAGGATCATTGCACTGTAAATCACAATCTCCCATTGTCTCCTGCTTTCCATTAGACAAAAATGACTACTACAGTGGTGCCTCGCAAGACGAAAATAATCCGTTCCGCGAGTCTATTCGTCTAGCGTTTTTTTGTCTTGCGAAGCAACCCTATTAGCGGCTTAGCGCTATTAGCGGCTTAGCGGCTATTAAAGGCTTAGCGGCTTAGCGGCTAAAAGGCTATTAGCGGCTTAGCGGCTTAGAAAAAGGGGGGGGGGAGTGAAAAAAATCGCAAGACTCGCAAGACGTTTCCGTCTTACGAAGCAAGCCCATAGGGAAAATCGTCTTGCGAAGCAACTCAAAAATGGAAAACCCTTTCGTCTAGCGGGTTTTTCGTCTTGCGAGGCATTTGTCTTGCGGGGCACCACTGTATGTCAATTCTCACTTTGCATGTGCTAGTTATAGAGAACAAATAGATACAAGAGATGCAACAGAAGGGAGCTTGTTTCTAATCATCCTGGTCAGGAGATCAGGAAGTCACTACATCTGCACAGGGCTGGGGCTTTGATAAAATCACTGTGCATTTCGGAATGCTGCAAGCATTTCAAAGGATTATTTCAGGTGGGACTGAAAAGTTACAGCTTGTGAAAAAAAAGTCTTGGAGGCTCCAAATTCTATTTTACTTCAAGGCATTGATCCAAGAACAAACATTATCATCTCACTTACTCCACCCACCCACCATTAAGATCCTTAAAAGTTTCCATAGCACTTACATCTATATAGTTGGCATTTATGTAGTCTGAATGGGGATCTCCTTCCAGCAATTGCAGTCTCACTCTGGAGTGATCATCTGAAAATAATCAAAGAAAATATGTTGTTTTGTTACTTGAAGGCAGGAACATATGTATCAAAGAAAAAAGGAACAGCAGAAAGAAGAAAGAACATAGAAAATTCAGGGTGAAAGGATTTTCAACACTAACTGATGTTTCTTCAACTACTAAATGCACATTGCTTCAACTCAATGCCTGTCTGAGTTATTCAGAAGCTTGTCTGTTATTTATTTGAACTCATAAAATTCACATTTCTCAGACACCCTTAGTATGATTTCTGATCTAATTAACACACTGCTTGGCCTTAGTATTTCCTTCAAGAAGTTCTGAAAAACTAGCACCTTTTGTAACATCTTGACTGGATTGCACAGCTGAATCATTGCAGAAAAGCAGTTGAATCAGACACAAAAAGCAAACTTTTTTGCATAAGAATTATCTCTAGGCAGGCTAGGGATATTCCGTATTTTTTGTTTTGTTTTTCTGTTTTTTTATATAAACAGCCTGCTTGGTGCAAGCTAAAACACTTGTTGTTAAATGAGGTAGATATAGAGCTGGGAAGATAATTTATAACACAATGAAGATAGATGAAAATTATTAGGATTCAGGTTTTTTTCCATAGGCTGATTATTAGAACTCATTTGTTCATGCATCTACAATGATGTGGTGTGCAGAGTGTTTTTTTTAATTAAAAAAAAAAGACTTTGGCTCCTGAGCTACTATGCAGAAGATGGGATACAAGAGAGAATAGAAAGGGAGAAAGAAAGCATCAGAATGCCAGGGTGGATAAATAAATTGTTAATAGGGATTTATATATGGATGGAGAGCTGTAGCTTTATAGTGAGACAAGTGGAAATCTGTAATGTTGGGGAAAACATTTGTGAGATTATTTAAGATGCTATCCTGAACTTAGAAAATAATTCTGACAATGAAGGAGATTTTCAAATGTTTGTGTCCTGTTTGGTTTTTAACAGTTCTGGGCGGTTAATTTTGTTGCCAAGTGACTGAACATTGCAACATTCACAATGTTTTATCTCCCGTGGGGAGTTCTTTTGCTCAAAAGTGTGAATGGCACTGGAGAACCCTTTGCTTCGAAAGCAAGGCTAAGAAATATAAACGACCACAGTTCAACCTTCAGAAGGTAATGAGGCCTTTTATTTTATTCATATTTTTAGTGGGCTATGCTTGGTTAAGACTAACAGCATAACTTATCTTTTAAATTTTATATTTCTATCTGTTTGGAAGGTGTTGGGAAGATACATATATTTCATAAGGCAGCAAGGCGTTTATTTGTTATTAATAACTGATGACTTTCAGTGGAACAGCGGGAACAGAAAAGAGGTTGAGATACTGAAAAATGACACATGCGAAAAGACTGTTCAATCATCACACCAACTGCTAGATATGTGTATCTTCCACTTCGCTCTTCAGCCCTGTACCACTAATCCTAACTTGCAAATAGCTGCAATAGTATTGTTGTTATCATTGTTGTTCCTTTTGTTATTCTGATTGTACACTGGAAACCCAGCCAGATGGGCGGGGTATAAATAATAAAATTATTAGCTTCTTTGAAATGTGCTATGGGGACATTTTCTGTGTTTTAGAGAAGTTTCAGGTGCTGCTTGTGAAGCTGTGTGTTGTGGTGCTGGTGATAGGAAGCCTCATTGCACATGCACAACAAATTCTCGAGATCACAAACTCAGGATCATCAATCATTACAGCAGTGCTAAAAAACATAAATGCCATATAGAAATGTTTTATAATTAAGGGGGCGAGGAAGTGTCTTTTGTGAAAGCCAGATAAATCCTGCAATTGAAAGCAATGTTGTGCTCCAGTGAGTATGTGGAACTCAATGTGAATAGGACCAGTCCCGTTTAAGGATTGAGCCTGTTTGTAATGCAGACTCTCCAAGTGTTACTATTTTCCAGGGATGTCCCTGATTTAGAGAAGCCGTCCCAGTTTCTGATGTGATCCTGGAATGTCCCACTTTTCCTTAGGATGTCCCTATTTTCATCGGAGAAATGTTGGAGGGTATGGAGTTATCTGACCCCCAAGCCATCTGAAGGCAATCCTGTATATGGAAGTTTTTTAATGTTTATTTTTTTATTATAATTTTTAAATATGTTGGAAGCCGCCCAGAGTGGCTGGGGCAACCCAGAAAGATGTGTGGAGTATAAATATTAAAATTATCATTATTGAATGGGATGTCCCTATTTTATTCAGAGAAGTGCTGGAGGGTGTGGCAATGCTGTACAGAAGGCTTCAGTACTAGAGTCACCAAATTCAGCATGAGAAACAAATAAACAAATGGGAATAAATATAGTTTACAAGTGTGGTGCAAGCTGCACCAGGTAAAATTCACATTTCCATTCCTTTTCAAAGGCACAGCAGCCCAGTACTGGAGGGAGCCTAACAGTTTTCCTCCTGGCCAAAGTTTCCTTTTCACTGCTTTCGAGTTCTTAACTTTTCAATTCTTCTTGGATTTGATTCCTCCCTGGTGAATTCACCTAAGTTTATTGCTTGAGGATCATTACGTTCCACCTGGTATTTGCAGATGCCCCGTGCTTCCTCAGTCAGAATCCACAGCAAGGAAGACGGAGTAGCCGATGTGATTAGTACCTAGAGATTTTGTGCTCGCCATTTATCTGTAAGCGAGGTGATAAACCTGTCCCTTAAGGCCCAGGCACTTTTCGGAGTGAAGAGCACCGGAGCTAGAAGTGTTTGTCACAAGCAATAGCTTCCAATATGTATAGATAATGCCAACAAATGGTGAAAGGAGATAAAATGAGAAAGTATGTGTACATTTAGCCCCTTGGCGCTCCCTGTCGTGTAAAGCCATGAAGACGAATGCTTCAGGTTTTGGTTCAAAGAAAGAATCTGTGTCAATTAAAGGTCAGGAAAAGGCTTGAAAATAGGAGCATTGAAGGAAAATAGGAGCACTGACGGAAAAAACAATAATAAGTATTGTTCTGTGTCCCACAAACTTCTGACCATTAGTCTAAAGCCACAATTCTCTGTAATCACGGCTACACCTGAGTTTCAACTCTTCTTTGGGTTGTATTTAATGAAGTCATTGCACAAAATTTTGCTTTTCCTCTTCTCCCCTCTCTCCAGATTTGCAGATGGGGTGTGTGTGTGCAGAGCATGTGGTGCAGAGAGGAAGAACGGAAAGTTCAGTTGCACAAGTGGAAGTTGTTCTTCTCGTTCAGTGTCTAAGCTGGTTGCAACCCATGTTATGAAAGACTCTTTTAGGTCTGTGAACCTGTGACTGTCCGGGTGTTGAGACCAAAATTCCCATCATCCATTATCATTGACCACGCCGGCTAGGCATGGTGCAAGCTGCAGTCCAACAATGTCTAGAAGCACAATTCCCCCTATCCCTGCTGCTTTCAGACATTGTACGGCTTTTGCAAAAGCACATAGGAGAAATAATAGCCTGTGGTGATGGACATATTCCCAAATCTTTAGCATATGTAAAGACAGCCCTGTGCACATGCAGAGGGCTATTTAATGCAGTCAGCAGGTCTGTTTACCCAGCAAAAAAAAAAAAAATCAAAAACAGAGTTGATGATCGCATATGTGCAGAACCCTCTTCAAATGTTCTACATGGAGAGAAGAAGAACCTTCAGCCCTGAGACCATCACCCTCCCCCCATTTTCATACATAACCTATTATATTTGGGAAGGGAAAGAAAGGACAGGGCTCTGGGATTGCAGTTCATTTAGAAAAATAAGAAGCCCATAATATTAGAAAGATAAAGGGAGAAAAAGTAGAATGGCAACAAAAAAACCTGAGCATGAAATTATCAAACGGGAAAGGTTATGAGTGCTCAGAATTCTGTGCTCTTATTCTTTTTCACAGTTACGCTGACAGACATACCCCCTCTCTCAGCTAGATGTTTACAGATACACACAGGAAGTTCAGTTCAGTTTGAATTTGCACCTACAGGAGATGATGTTGCCATATCTATTCTTATTGCGGTTTTCATCTTCTTTGGCTGTATCCCAAGATGCTGTCTGCCCCTCAGGTAGAGCCTGCAAAATAAACAACAGCAGAGTGTTTATATGAAATGGCCAATGCCTTCAGGTGTTTTAACATAACGAAATAGGGGTAGGGGAAAAGGCAGCATGCAATTTAACACCCAGCCAAGCCAACTGTTTTTCTCAAGGAAAGGGCACATTTAATAAGAAAATGATGAAGAGACCATTAGCATCCTATGGCTTAAACTGGCTTACAATTGCTTTCCCAATGCAAATGGCACTAAAAACAAGTGGGAAACATTTTGCTTCTGGCTTTGTAATCATTGGGTTCTTTTTCAATGCACCATCTCTAACACAGGGACATAGATTGCTTCTCTTATGCCTCTGAGAAATACAAGTTGCCTTGTAAAATATTTAAATTGACAGAGGACAGAGGCAATGTTTTTGTAATATAAAACAAGGCATAAAGGTTTCTCAAACTCACGAGCTATTTGAATGTCGCATGTAATATATCCATATACTGCATTGTAGCTGTATATAGTAAGGCCTGCTAATGTGAGCACAATTCAAAGTGCTGATTAAATTCAGATCAAGGCTCCTTTAATTTAGAGAGCTACGACTTTTCTTCCATTTAATTTCAGCTGAAGAAATACATGGAATCAACCCACCAAGTCTATATCACAAGAGCACAAGATACATTCTTAGCATTCTTCCTTTTCTGACTTCCACCTTAATCAGTGATTTATTTATCTATTTTTTAAAAAAACACTCTGTACAAAAAGAAATCCATTATGGATTTTTTAAATACTGTACACATTTCGATGCATTTTGGCTTTCTTTTTTCTTTTTTCGAGCCAAGAACTGTACTGAAAATCTGGTGAAGTGCAAAATCCAAATGATAATTATGTTCTGACCCATGTGGTCAGGAGGTGCAAATTAGGTTGCTTTCATTAAAATGCAACCATATGAATTCCCCTTCATGTTGAGAATGGTAGGCTGATAATAAGGCAGATAATAAGTCTAATCAAGATGAAATGCCCACGATACTCTTGAATAACACTGAAGGATCTTCTCCTGTTTCACAGAACTGATACCATATTTTGACCTTTTCCTGCGATGAAGATAGTAAAGGGGAGCTCCCACATGCCATTCACAAACCCAGTTTTGCTTGGCATGCTTTAAAGATGGCACTTTTTATGGTTTCTGAAACCTTATTCTGGGCTCATGAATTACGCCCAAATAATAATTATCTTTATAACATACCCATTCGTAGGAAAGCACATTTCCTGCTGCTCAATAACAGATAATTTGCTAAAAAAACCAAAACAGAAATTGCACTTGTTTGTTTCTTGTAATGCTAGCCATTGCATTTGTGCTGGCTGGTGGTGGTGAAATGTGCTAAAAATGATATTATAATCATGCCAAACCACAGTTCACAAATGGTTCCGTCTGGAAATAATGTCAGGATACGCTATGGATCCTGTTTGCGTCAGAGAAGGATAATAAAAGCAGTTCTGGCTCAAATCTCCACATGTATGAAGTAATGAGTCAGCAAACGGGAAGATCTTTGATCACACACCTATTTCCTTGTACCAAGAAAGTGCTGCTTAATAGTGGCGAATTTTTAGAGCGGAGGGGGGCAGCACAAAAAACGTAAATTAGGGACCCCATTTTTATCATCAAAGATAGAGAAGAAATGACGTGTTATTTGTACATTAGAGTCTAGTTACAAATGATTGCTCACAGAATGGTAGCAGTCATTTGGGATCTCATCATGCGCTATTGATGTGAAAAAAGATGAGGAAGGGACAAAATCCTTCTAAGCATGGTAAAAGTGACTTTTCCAAAGAAATGCACAATTCAGCTATTGTTGTTGTTTAGTCGTTTAGTCATGTCCGACTCTTCGTGACCCCATGGACCAGAGCACGCCAGCTATTATCAGATATTAATTGCTTTGATCAAGAGGCGTCCTATCAAAACAGCGGGTTTTTGCTTTAAAATACAAAGATCCTGTGTGTGTATAGATAACATATGCCTCTTCTGTTCACTAATAATATAATCAGATCTCTGATATACATATGTATAAAACTTTCTGCTATAGTATGATTTACACGAGGGGTTCTTAAACTGCAGTCAATGGACTATCAGTGGTCCACAAGGTGGTCTGTCATATGCCTGCAAAATACAATTAAAAATCCCCCTGGAGTTAACACAACTGCTACAAAAGGCAGAAAACAACAACCATTAAGTGGTTCACGAAGACCTTCAGTAATTTGGAAGTGGCCCATGGGAAAAGACGATTGAGAACCACTGATTTATATATAAACAGCTCAGGATAAAATCAAATGCCATTTGAGATTTCAACAACTATAGGAATGATGGATTAAACTTCTCGGTCTATATTTATATTCTTTTCTTCAAATTTTCTTCTCACTGTATGACTGTCATTTTAAAGCACTTAACACAATGGCATAACTGGTAAACTTGTCTTTGAAAATTCAGACTACTGATATAGATGGGACAATAACCTGTTACAATGAGAAAAATAGCAAAGTGCAGTGGAATAATGTATCCAAAACAGATAAAATCAGGAATTTTTTAGACATCACTGCCAGCACTGACTAAGTATGGCTAATCTGCACTTCTTTCATAACTGTTGTCAACTTAACAATAGAATTGTAGCAACAATTAACCAGTTTCAAGAGCAATAGTGGTACCACCAATGATCTCACTAGCATTCTGAATTTATCAGAAAAACGTAGGCATTCTATTGTCACTGGTTGCAGTCCCCGCCCCAAATCTCTCCCTGTAGGTAGAAAACAAAGAGAGCAGCTATATGACTGGCTTGAACCTTTCCCCCTTCTATGCTAGTATTCTTCTGGCAAGGAAGTGTTTATTTTGGGGTGTGGCTTTTTTAACATGGGAGAACATCCAAAAGTGGTTCTAGCTCCAATTTTAATTGGCACTGAACCTTCTTCCAGGTCTCGACTTTACCACAGTATTCTGCTGCAGGCATAGACCCAGATTCAGAAATATTATTGGAATTGTGCTGAGGATTGCAGCTATGGTGTCCTATAAGTTGGCATCTTTTGCTGGATCGGCTTTGGGGGGCCCCCAAGAGAGATCTTTTTTAGCTTATATGTAAATCTGGCACTGCCTCGAACAAATAAATTAAAATGTCCAGAAATAGCCACCTGAGAGGAGCAGAGAAGAAAGAAGCTTGAGCGGACGCATTGCCCTGAGGGAATGGAATGGGAGAAGCAGCACTACCATCTTCTTCTAGAAAACAAGCCAGGTTTTTTTCCTTTCACTGCAGCTATTTTTAAAAGACATTGATGTTTATTGTTACAATAATCTTATATAAACTGTTTTGTGAGGTTTGCCTTAAAAGCGGTATGTAAATATCCTTAAACAAATAAAAATAAAATGTAGAAAGCACAAAAGTGGGTCCTCTTCAGTTTAGCCTTGAGCAAGACTCCCAGGATATCTACCAAACTACTTCTCAAATCTGGGGGAAGGGATATGGTTTAAAATCAATTGTGTGTGTGTGTGCTTGCATGAAAGACTGTTCAAGAGAAAGAGCGAGGGGGAGAAAGGGAAAGACTATGTATAGTTGGAACAAGAAATGAAGGGGGGCAAGTCTAATGGAGTTAGTGATTGATGAAGGTAACTCACAGAGCGTTTTCATCATAGAAAAAATATTTGGTACAATGTCACTAAATAGATCGTAATTTATGAAACTTGTTTACAGGGTAAAGGACAAAAAATATATCTTAAAAGGCCAAGTATATTTGTATGTGAGACAGACACCAAGCTAGAATACATCACATTTTGAAATACAGCTCCTGGACATCAAAGATAAGGTCATTAATCTTCTGTCTTTCATGAATCTGGGATGGCATCATGCCATCTAAACTAAAAATAAATAAATAATCCCTACTGATTATTTATGTAGCACTTTGAAAGTGCAGAACTTTGCAATAAATATTAAATTATGGAAGCAACCTTCTAGTCACATTCCCCACCCCCATATTATACCAAATTAGGTAGACTAGTTCAGTCATTGTAAAATTATGAAAACCATGTTTCAGCTCTTGTTTGTTGTTCAAAGAGAAGCTGCAATGCAAGCTTGGCTAAAGTATGGTAATTTGAAATTATGAGCCACATAGTCAGCCATACAAGGACATATTCTATAGGACAAATAAAACATCAGGTGTGCAAAATTAGAGTCAGCACCTTCAGTGAGGGAAATAATTAAGTTATATGACTGGGCACATTATGGAAGCATATCCCAAAATGTGCAGTCATCTTATGGGAGAAAGTGCACTCCCCATTACCCACTGAACTGAAACTGAAAAACGTGATGGCACAGAAGCAGTCCTTATATTAGTAGTTTATATTCCACCTGAAAACATGTACACATTCTTGTGGACGAAACAGATGAGCATATGATTGCTCAATATCTCCTTCATCACTACAGACTTCTTCAGACCCAGAATCCAGCTTCATCCCCAATGTGAAACACAAAGCACATTATTTTTTCAGGGCTTGATCCATTTGTGCTCCCACAAAACAGGATAGAGGTAAGTGCTTTGTGACAGATAGACAAGATGCATGGATTTTAACAGGGCTCTTTTTTTTAACTGGAACTCACCAGAACTCAGTTCCCCTCTTCCCCATCAGCTGCTTCCACCAGGCTGCAATATTTTCACTCCCTCTACCCCATCCCACAAAATGGAACTGCCCAGTTTTAATTCAATTGTACAGACTCTGAACATGCACTTGCTCACTGACTTGTGACAGTTGTTTTCCCTTAAGAACAAATGGAGGTTAACAGTAATTCTTCCCAACATCTAAAGATAGTACAGTTTAATTTAAGGTCCGAACCACATCAGTTTGACCCCTGGAAGTACCTTAAAATCATGTCCACAAGCTTTGAAATAGGATATAGATTTCAATGACATCCCAGCCCTTCAGATAAATGATACTGTATGGTATTATTGCAGTAGCTACTGATTTACCTGCCCCTTCAGCATTGAGACAATTTTTCAAACATCTGTCCTTTCATAATTCAAGAACCACACATGCAATTCACTTGTCACACAAAGGAACCAGGAGTTGCAAGAGAAAATTCCCCTTTGCATCCTTCATCGAGCCGAGCACTCTTTGTTCATCTGATTTACCTGAAAGTCTGCACTGACAGTAAGACTGGCATGGGATGGAATGAGCATCTATTTTATTTTGTTTGTAAATCTTGGTCCCTAGCTTGTTGGAAACTAGAAATCGCCACCAAATATCGCGGTGGAGAGCAGTTTCACCACAATGTGCTATACGGAGATTGATAGGAGAGACTAAACCCCACCCCTATGTTGTAAACAGGGTTTGGGGAACCTCTTCCAGTCTGAGAGCTGCATTCCCTTCTGTGGAACTTCCTGGGGACCGCATGCCAATAGCGAGGGCCAGGAACAAAAGTGCATAGAGTAAGGAATGTAAATTTTAGCTTTCTACAGTAGGCTAGTTTCTACATACACTCATACCCATCTCTATCCTGACAAGCAAGAGGCTTTCTCAGTGTCCAAGGACACAGTCTAGTTAGGCAAAAACACTCAAGGAAGGTGTGAAGGAGGGCTGGTGCCAGGTCTGGGAAAAGGGAATCTGATGTGGGGAGAATCTCAAGAACCACATAGAGAGAGTTATTGGGCTGCATTTGGTTCCTAGGCCTGTGGTTCCCCAACCTGGCAGTAAAGGTTGTACATGTTATATGATAGATGACCACAGTGTGTCAAGGTAGATAGCTAAAAATATGTTTGGTTATCTCATATTTAAGCTAACCCCAAGGCACCTCAACACCTATTCAGCTACAGTTTTCTCTCCAATGCCTGTGGAGCCGAGTCACAGGAAAGTTTGTTCTTACTTATTTCTCTCCTTTCCACCATTACTATTCCAATACAGTCCCAGGCCACTTCCCTGCCTCTAATGCCATTTCTATAAACTATTCAGTGTTTTTTCCATGGGGCTCGAAGGTTGGATTTGCCCAAACTTAGAACTAAATTCAAACATCCCACGTTGCATTTGATCATGGCGAAATTCTGCAAAGCCTTGGGCGATACGCAACTAAGGAACAAAGGCAGCCAAGAGAAAATATTTCCAGCTATCTCCCAGGCTGGCATTTGATCACAGCTGCTATACCACATCTATCAGATGTTGATTATGGGGATTCAATACTTCTGCCAAAGACAATAACAGTTTAATTGCAGCAACAAGGCTCTAGCAGCACACACCGACCCAGGCAGAAGCAGCTTTCCTGCCTCTCAGTGTCTTGTTTGGCAACAGTCTGAAAACTCATCCATTGATGAAGGGTAGAGAGACATATATATATAGATAGATAGATAGCCAGGGGCAGCTTCAAGTCTGAGAAAGCCCTCTGGCAGCAGCGGTAATGGGCAGCCACTTTAATTTCCCAGAATGCTCAGGAAAGTAATGGGGAATTAAATTGATCATGTCTCACCACCAGGTAAGCATGCGGGTCCAGGGCTGGTGTTAGCACCAGCAGAGCCTGATGGAGCTGCCAGTGGACAGGTGCCAGGTGCTGATGCCAGACCTGAGATAGCCAGGAGTGTCTTGTTTAAATGGAAGGCCATCAGCAGAGACACTCCAGTTGCTCACCATGCCATCAGCAAATCCCCTCCCTAAATTGCAAACTTGTATTTCATCACTTCATACGTAAAAGGAGCTGAGGATTAAGGCAGGGCAGCCAATGTGGTCTCCTCCATACATGTTGGAATATAATTTTCAACAGCTGATCTCTCTGGCACCCAAAAAATATTTCCCCAGTGCAATGTAGCTCTGTGTTTCTTCAAATGTGATATGGTTGGGTGTGGCACCCCAAATCTGGAAATACTGCTCCATTTCCCAGTCCACGTACCTTTACAAACTCCTGGGGGCAGTGGGACAGAAATGACTAGACTTTCAGGAATCGTTAGTTCGCAAAACAGTCTCTGAACAAACCTTCATAGAGCCAGAAGCCTCTGGGTGGCTGTACCAGCTAGCAGTTCTTCTGACAGCTGGTTGTCACCTGTGGAAAGCCTCTTACCAACACTGTCAGGTCTGTCATCCATCTGCTTACCCTCCAGCAGCACCTGGTCCTGTCGGCAGAAAGTGATGATGAAGGGAGCTGCGTGCTCATCTCTGCCAGAGAGAGCTGTCAGTAGGACTAGATACTACAGCCACCTGGAGGCTTCTCATCATATGGATGCTGGTCCAGAGGCTGCTGTGTGAACAAACTCTTAGAAGTTCAACTAACAATAAATTCAAAACAGTGAGTCTTTGGTTTGCACCGATACTACATCATATTATGGTTTGGTGGAGGGTATACAAGAGATAAGGTGGCTACCGCCATGATCCCTAACCCAGTATGCTCTGCTGTATGAGAGTTTCAATGAAAAGAGAAAGCTTTGCCACGTCTTTTTCCATAAGTGTGGCTACCGGGAAGCCTTTATGGCAAAAGCCAAGCCCTTTCCCCACATCAGTGCACTGGGGCAGAAACATCTAGGATGACGGCCACTGCATATAACAGAAAGAGGACTCAAGACAAGGAGGAAGGAGCAAATAGGGGGAAGGCATTCTGGTTAGCATATAAAATAAGCCACTTAAGCTATCAAGACGCTTCTCAAGAGTACTTGTTCTGATTTGACAATAGCCTTAATTTTCATTCTTTAGCTCGGCATTCAAGTGAGTGAATGTTGCTCTCACCTCATACTCCTCTTTAAAGCCATAGCCCTGTCCCCGTTTCATCTGAGTGATGTGCTGCAACAAGTCGGCCACTCGGATTGCTGGCTGGAACTGTCCCCTGGGGTAGGACATTTCCACCGGGTCGCAGCTTCGATAGGGATGGGTCTGGATTGTCAGTGTCGGCTGAGTCATCTCCCCATGGCTACTGTCTGTTTTAAAAAATAGGGAGGCAAAACAAACTTTCACCCAGCTGTTATTTATTTGTTGTCTTTCGCCCCAAGGTTAATTCCCCTCCCTCCCATGGCTGAAATGAAGCACAGTAGGAAAACTGTACCTGCCCAGAGCCATCCCACCCCCCAAAGCTAATGCACACACATGCTGGATTTTGTGTGACAGGGAATGAAGAAAACACAGAAGCAGCAAATTACCCAACGGTGACAACAACAGGAGGAGGAAATATGGTTATTTGATGCACATTACATCAGAAACTGGAATCCCTTTCATGCTACCTAATCACATTCGATAAGGTCCCCATCTCTTGTCCTGCTTGTTGCTTTTGCAGCTTGAGGGTAGAAAGACTATACAGAAAGGGTGTGTCCTGCCTCTGGCCAGTTCTCCTACCTTTATCCTTTGCCAAGCAGGACTCCAATGCCACTTTTCAGTAGGTAGACAGGAAGGCGTGAAGAACAGACAGGTGCAGTATCATGGCAGGGAAACCTGAAATGCTCTGTTATGCAATGGTTCCATGCCTTGGACATGTGAAAGCAACAGGTTCTGCTTCAGGATAAGAGATGGGAACCCTAGCAGGAAAGCTAGAAGGCAGGGGCTGTATGTGTGCAAATTCTCTTTGTTGCTCATCTGTACTGATTTAGCATTAGATCAGAGATGGAAACATGTGGCCCTCCAGCTGAACAATTGCCTTCAGCCTTTGCCAGTTTGGCCAATGGACAAGGATCATAGTCTTCGTAGTCCAACAATCTCAGAGGATCAGAATTTCCCCACCCTAAATTAAACACTCCTTTAAGGGGTGGTTCAGGGATGAATTATGCTGTACTAGTTCTTAAACTTTGCAAGTACTGGAACATATTCTGCACTTTTCCTCCAAAAGCAGAATCAACTTAGGTGATGTGCCTGCCATAATTCCTTATACAACTTCACAGACCATGGAACAAAGTTTGATATTTTGCATTTAGAATGGGGACTGGGCAGGGGATAGGAAATGACAGAGAAGTTAACTAGAATTCTTCATTGCAAATCCCAAATTTTGTGACTGGGATGTTTGTACGTGTGAGTGTACAGTAGTATTTTGTATTCCTTTGTATTTCTATTAAGTCCTGCAGTGGGGAAAGAAAGGTGTTTTTCTGGGGTTGTTGGGAAGTTAAGGAAGATGAAGTACAACATAATGATGGGGGCAGGGCTTTTGGGTCACACTAAACATGATGTGGAGGAGACACCTATGTTTCTTCATGATTTTTTGATTTCAGTTTACTGCAGCTGCCAGGGAGGTAGGAAGCAGACTCTGAATTTGACTGAAGCAGCACGGCAAAGAAAGGGATTGCTTAACACTTTCCCTACAGGTTCTCCTCCCGCTATTGATAAAGAAAAATAGACTGATTTTTATTTTATTTTTTTGTCCCCAAAGTCCCGGCAACTCCTGATGAAGAAATCTGCATCTATAGAATACAGCACTGAGTATTAACGCAAAGTTCAAAATTTCATCAATGTAAGCATATTAATTAGACATGAAACACAAATATTCACATGCTTGCTGAAAGCCATTTTTTGTGTTAGGGAGAAGCCAGACAGCAAAGCTAAGCATTTATTTAAACAATAACCCGCCTAATGCCGTTACTAATGATAATGTGAGGACTCTGAACAGAGGGTATTTTCAAGGCTTATTAGTTCTCCGGGCTGGATTTACTTTCCCAATGCATCTTTACTGTTCCCCATTAACCCTTTGCAATAGAGAATGGGGCCATTTTCTTTAAAAATGGTGAACTACTTGCAATAGGCTGCATAATCTGCTTAATTTGCTACCATTAGGTTGAATCCAAACCCAGTTGCACAACTGAATTCTCCAAGGACAATAATCTTCTATCAGCCTCAGTTTAAAAACATTACAAGTTTCCATTCCAAGAAGGAGTCATAACCAAAGAAACAAAACAAAAAGTAATGAGCTGGCCTATAAAAGCACACTCAGGCCTTTGGATTTGTCATAAAGTTAAACTCAAAGCTACTCAGCTCAGCATATTCAGGTGTAATCATTATTTTCTATATTCAGAGTGAATTCTATTCTGGGCTGTATTTTTTTGTTGTTTTTGATAGCCTCCTTTTCCAGTTCTATAGTTGGAAATATAACAGCTGAAGTATATGGCAGTGGGGGGTTTATGGTACAGAAAGAAGGGGCGGAATTCAATATTGCTTTATGTGGCATGTTCACTTGTCACAAGCATATCAGCTTCCCAGATGGAACAAGCCCTCTTCTCCTTTCCCCATGCACTGTTCTGGAGGGGTCTTCCTGATCCATAGTCAATGTCAGTGGGGGTGGAGAGCGTGCAGAGAGAGGAAAGGGTCTTCCACTGATGAGGTTTGTTAGGTGAATCCTACCCAACAGGAGATAGAAGCTTGAAACTAGACTTTGGTGTCTCTTGCAAGTCCATTTCTTGAATGGAATTCCACTCAGGGGATATTCCAGCTGGTAGAAAACAGGAAGGTGACTTTTGTCAAATCTGCCTGCAGTCACTTGAGCCCTACAAAAAAAATCTGTTCTGGAGTGGAGTATTGGGGAATAATTTTGAAAAGGGGAGGCTTTAGAGTAGCAAGAAATTTGCAAAAAATAACCTCCTCCTTTCCACCTGCAGGATCCATCATCTGGATCAAATGCCATCCATAGATCAAAGGCACCCATTTGTGGATGGCTAAGTTTTGATCCAACCCTCCATCTCGTTATACCATAAGGAAGGGGCTGGCCATCACCAGCCTAAGATACATCACAGCTCAAACTTACTTAGGGGTCCTCCAAACAAATCCATGATTCTTTCTAAACCCTATATTGTAACTTTCAGACACTCTTGTTCACTGCTCTACCACTTGAGAATGTCATACTGGATGTGATTGTTGTTTTTGTGAAGTAATCAACTATATAAAGGTAAAGGTAAAGGTACCCCTGCCCGTACGGGCCAGTCGTGTCCGACTCTGGGGTTGCGCACCCATCTCGCTTAAGAGGCCAGGGGCCAGCGCTGTCCGAAGACACTTCCGGGTCACGTGGCCAGTGTGACAAGCTGCATCTGGCAAGCCAGTGCAGCACACGGAAACGCCGTTTACCTTCCCGCTAGTAAGCGGTCCCTATTTATCTACTTGCACCCGGGGGTGCTTTCGAACTGTTAGGTTGGCAGGCGCTGGGACCGAGCAACGGGAGCGCACCCCGCCGCGGGGATTCGAACCGCCGACCTGACGATCGGCAAGTCCTAGGCGCTGAGGTTTTTACCCACAGCGCCACCCGCGTCCCGGTAATCAACTATATACTATTCCATTAATTCATAAGACATAGCTGACACCAAGCCAAGTTTGCTAGTGAAGTGGAGATAGAGGTTCTAAACTCATCCCAAAGCAACGGGGGAAAGAGATAAAAGAGTCTGTATTCTTTGCCCCAGATTCCTTGAAGTATCCATAAACCATATTTTTTGTGCCAACACAAAATGGACAACATCTGATATCGCAGCCAGATCCTGATTCTCTCTCTCTCTCTCTCTCTCTTTTGTAAAATAAAGAGCAGAAAAAGATATTTCCCCATAGAGAAACTGCAAAATGAGACTGGTATTAAAATATTCTGCATGTGCGAGAAAAATGATGCTTGCAATACGTCTAATCATGGTCTAAGACTGAATGCCACCAAGACTAATGATACATTCTAGCTGGACATTTTAGAAGTGCTGATTACAATACCTGTATGAACAATTCAATATCTAACTGAAGAAGAAGTTATTATTTCTCATTTAAGATAATCATTAAGAAGAACAGACTCTGCAGATAAAAATTTATGGTCTATCACTTTAGATCTCAGAAGCCACAGTAACTCAGTGTAGGACTTTTCGTGTGGCTGCCCCTCTTCTCTGGAACAGCATTCTTGTTGCCCCTATCTGCAGTTTCTGAAAAACCACTGAAGACATTTTGGTTCCAAAAAGCCTTCCCAGATGGATGAATAGATCTCTGTCTTAGCGTCTATTTGTTGTTGTTTTTTAAAATAAAATAAAATCAATCTGCTATTATTTTGGATATTGTTTTAAACTGTTCTTTTTGAGGCTGTTTTTACTGCAGTTTGTACATTCCCTTGAGATGCACATGTATGTGGAAGGAAGCAGGTTCCACAGCGGCAGCCAATCCCAATGAAGATCCTTATTCCCCTCCACTCTGTTTCGGATGTAGATCTTCACTCACCCCTTCTTCCCTGGCAGGGATGAGAGGCACCATTTTATGGTTTGCTTCAGGTGTCAGCATGCCTTGGGCTGGCCCTGCTCAGCCATCCCCACCCCAGCCTCTCCCATATGAATTCTTCAGCACCTTTTATGGTGCACGAGAACCTCACTGAGTCACATAAATGCAAGAGAACATTGTTCTTCTTATACAATGCAGTACTGCACTTGTGTATCAGCGATTACACCAAATCCAATCAGCTTTTTTAGTTGCACAGCAGACCATAGGGTTGATCTACAAAAGCAACATGCTGTCTACTTCTTAACTATATGTATTCAATACTGGAGAAATGTGCTGACAGACAGTGTATCTGCAGCAGGGACCAGAGGAAGAGGAGGAACACAGAGAGAAGAAACACCATGGTGCACCTGTTAACAGAGAAATGGAACACCTTCATCTGCCTCACCTGTAATAAAACATGTCTCGCCCATATTGGTCTCTACACTCACAGCAGGCACTAGTAACCTTACTCCCAAAGGCAAACACTTCCATTGTCTTCCAAGACAGATGGAGGCAAACAACAAGGTACTGTAATATGAGCAATAATGTGAAACAGGAGCAGCTAACCTTTTTTGGCCTGAGGCCCTTTTTTCAACCTTGGCCAACCCCCAAAGGGGCCCATACCAGTTTTGGGAAAGGCAAAAAAATGGGTGTTACACAGGCAGACAGCCACACCTCCACAGCTGATCCAACAAATCAGATATCAGCCCCTTTCTGCTCATCAATTGGATGAGCAGCGAGGGGGCAATTTACATCCCACCCTAGTGTTGTCTTATATACTCAACTGATCAGTGCACTCAGTAGGTGAGGGCCTCCTGCAAATACCATCTTATCAGGAGGCCCATTTTTCACTATATGGAAATCAGGCCTTTGATCTGTTAGCACCTCTCCTCCTGCTAAATATTGGAAAGATGCCATCCCTGTTGTTCTTTTGGTGCCTACTGAAGACCTTCCTCTTCCAGAAAGTCTTTTCTGTAGAGATCTTTCCCAGTCTGCATCTGTATTGGAATTGTTTGAGATGTTTGTGTGTTTGATGCCCTGGTTCCTTTGCAAGGAAGAAAGGATGGGAAATAATAATAATAATAATAATAATAATAATAATAATAATAGTAATAATAATTTATTCTCTCCCCTTTCCACTACTGTTGCCAAAATCAGAGGAGTCTTAGGGGGCCATGAAAATTTGCTTGGTGGGCCAGATCAGGATTCTCAAAAGGGGGATTAGCTATTCCTGATGTAAAACACACTAACATATATCTCGATCTTCTCATCATAGCTAATCATTTACTGTTTCAAACAGTTTTTAATATTGCTTCACACATCACAATAAAATGGAGGGGAAAACCTGCAGAGTTAGCAGGGAATAAAATAATCCAGATATTTCTTTCTTCTATCCGTACTACTAATCTGGTAAAATGAGAATAGGATGGGAGGGTGGGGGAAGAGGAAGCCTGTCAAAGATAAGGCCAAGGTCTGCTGGAAACATCTCAAGCACTACCACAATGGAGTGTGCCCTGAATACAAAAAACAAAGTTTTGTTTCAAAACTCTTCCTTTAATATCCACAGACTCTCTGATTTTGACATGATAAGGCTATCATATCCATTTATATTTTTATTCGGTTAGCCTTGGCAAGTGTGTAACATGATAAGACATCCTTTGCACAAAATAAATTATTTTTGGGCTGGTGTCTGCAATGGATTTAATTACACACACATCCAATCTCACTTTCCTGGAGTAAAGGGTTGTCATTTATTTGACATCTCCTAAGGATGGCTCCAGAATGGCTAATATCACTCTCTGCATTGCCCCAGTGGTAATGGAAACACTTGCAAAATTGGCTTACAGGTTTTATTTGTTTTCATGCGCGTCTAGGTTATGATGTGACAAATGACTTGTTTCAAGGTGATATGCTAATAAAACATAAACATGGCCCAAAGTGAAAAACTATCATACACAACTAAGCATGTGCTTTAAAAAAATATGTGTGCCAGACACTTCAGGGTTCATACAAAAAGCCCAGTGGATCAACCATTAGCTTCTGACACTGAGGCTGCTGGTCAGAGAAAGAAATTACATGCCATTCCAGCATCATATAACTAACATGCTTAACTCTAATTACTGCATGAAGGGGTTAAGACCATAGAGTAAGCTGTCCTGCCAGGCTTAGCCAGGTCACACACACCCTCATCTTGGAAGGAAGGACTACCAAACTCCCACTTTCCATGCTTCCATCCTGTGAACCCTACCAGTAAGGAGGTCTAAGATGGATGCTCCAAGCTTAAGCAAACAATCTTTGTATTTCTATACAAGTAATTTAGAAACCTTAGTAATACTGCCTGCCTTTTATTGCTGCTTTATGGAAAAGCACATGAATCTGACCTTTAAAGCATTTGTAAGCAAACCATTTTTAACTCACAAAACATGATCACTTTCTATGCTAAGAAAAGAGGGGAACTTTGGAAGTACCATGGGAGGCACTGGGAGGCACACTGGTTCCCACAGGCACCATGCTGGCAATCATTTTAATAGTGTGAACACAGGCATCGGTACAACATTTATACCCTCTGGAGATCTGGTGCCAATGGTAAAATCCTTAGGTAAAAAACCTAAGTAGAAAATCATTGGATCCTACTCCTAGGAGCAAAGTAAGAATTATTTAGCTGGACTGACATGTCTCAGAAAATTCCCAAACCCCACGCCCCTAGAAAAAGAAGGCAACTTTGCAGAATATTATCTGATTAGTCTCAACTTTCATGTGTGTGCGTGTGGCAGCTGCCATTTTCTCCTCACACTGCCCCAGAATGTCATTTGCATTGGGGGTGATGCAAAATGGAGGCCAGTCTGTCAACACAGATGCTGCTGCTGCCACTGACAATGGCAGCAAAGAAGAAAAGAAACTGTACTATTGCCACTTCAAATGGTAAGTCCCAACTATGAGAAACTGTAGGAAAACTTATCTCCACACACACACAGAGAGAGAATTTCAGTCAAATGGTACCTTCAGTTTCCCTGCTCACAAATGGGGTGGAGAATTTCAAGATGTCTAAGTAATGTCTTAAGACATTATTTTGGATGGCTATTTTAAAATGAAAGCAGTTCATACCAAAAAATTATTTATATTTCACCATTTAAAATATGTCTTTTCTGCATGAATATGTCTATTCCTAAAAAACCCCAAAACAGATTGTCTATTCAATGTCAAATCTTGTCTTGAACGTTCGAATGGAAGAGAGTCCATAGTTTACTTCAGAAACTTGTTCCATTGATGAACTCTTCTTATAGTGAGATCCCCCCCCAATAATAGTATAGCCTATGTAATTAACTACCTGCTTTTTGTCATATCCATATTGGCTATGGTAATCAACTGGTCCATCTCTCTCATTTCTGGCATTGTATGAATATCTGAAAACTATAAATAGGCCACCCTTTTATTATAAATAAATAAATACCAATTTTGCCCCACCCTTTGCAGGACTTCCTTTGTACCATACCCATCATTATCTACTAAATTCCTCAAAATGAGTCAAAATTGTATAGTGGAATATTGTTAAAGTGGTTCATCAATCACTTTGCCTTGACATATCAGTGGATTTTTTTCATTGCAGATGAAGTTAGGATGTCCCTGCATAAACTCTGGAATAGACTGCAGCATGGCAGCTAATGTATCATGGATTGAGTTGTCAGTTTTTAAACTTCCGCTTTTTAAAATAAAAAAACCCACTATAAAATAATCTAATCTTCAGATCAAGTTAATGATGCTGAAACTCAGTTATAACACACCATCATCGAACTTTGCCTTTTCAGCTGTTTAGATGCATATAGCAGCACTTGCTAGGAGACTACAAAATGCAGCTGTTTTTCACCTGTTTGTTCATTATTTGTTCACCTATGTATTTGTTCATGTGCAT
The DNA here is from genome assembly GCF_964188315.1 of Podarcis muralis. Classification (NCBI taxonomy): domain Eukaryota; kingdom Metazoa; phylum Chordata; class Lepidosauria; order Squamata; family Lacertidae; genus Podarcis; species Podarcis muralis. The sequence continues at coordinate 75,603,732 of NC_135659.1, forward strand.
TGTGAATTTATGAGTAGAGCTTCAAGTGAAGTTCTCTGAAGGTGGTGTCACAGAAGAGAACCTTGGGGACACATAAATGTTCACATCCCAAAGAGAGAAGAGCTTTACAAGGCACCTTCTCTCCTCCCCCCCGCCCCTGCATCTTGGATTAAAATCAAGCCAGAGAAGTTCTGACTGGCCTGCCAACCTCATCTGCCAATTCCCCACTCTGAAAAGCACCATTCTACCTTCTATTTAATTATTGGGCCAGCAGCATTGAGGGAGGATGAGCCATGGTAAAGGTAAAAAGGTAAAGGACCCCTGGATGGTTAAGTCCAGTCAAAGGCGGCTATGGGGTGTGGCACTCATCTCACTTTTCAGACCAAGGGAGCTGGCGTTTGTCCGCAGACAGTTTTCCAGGTCATGTGGCCAGCATGACTAAACCGCTACTGGCACACGGAGGACTGTGACGAGTGCCAGAATGCACAGAAATGCCATTTACCTTCCCACTGCAGTGGTACCAATTTATCTACTTGCACTTTTGAACTGCTAGGTTAGCAGAATGAGGAAAGGCCAGCGGTTTGTCCCTTCCATGCTTTCTCTCTTTCACTGTGCCACACTGCAAGGAAGTGGGCCTCAAGGAAATGTGTTGTGGACCTTGTGTTCTGTCTTCCATCGCCACTATCATAGCCCTTGGGAAGACAACAAATCCAATAAGCCATCAGTGCAATAGTAAGAAAGCAGGAAGGGGTACTCGATTCTCTCACTCCTCACATGCAATTGCTGCTACTCCACAACTGCTGGTGACAGGTTGATGCGGAAAAGAGGTGGGTTGGCTTCCTTCTCTCATGCTGTCACAACTCTCATCACCACTGGCTGGGTAAGTAATAAGACAGGGGGAAAATATGTTATGGGAAATAGGAGCCTGAGAGTGATTGTGTTTTGGGAACCGCAAAGGTTGGTGTGAAAGGAGGTCATTTTCCAAGACTTACTTTGGCTCAGGAAATTATCCTAGATCTATTTCAGGGGTGGCCAAGAGACTGTGATCTACTCACAGAATAAAAACTGGCAGTGATCTACCCCCCTTTTGGGGGTTCAGGTCAACATTGTTGAGCTTTTTTTTAGGAAGGAAAGCACTTTAATCATTTAGGTTGAGTCAAATGTAAACGAGAAAGACCTCACCCATCTTTATCAATTGCTTTGAATATTCTCTCTAGAATGGAATGAAAATCATTCTTGCTTTGACTTTTTGTCAAAAACAAAGCAGTTATTTTTAAAAAAATATATATTTGAAATGTGCTTATATCACATGAAAATTGCAAATACAATTTGTACAAGATGAGTATAATTTAAATGCAATTTTTTTCATGTGTGGGTCTATGACAGTGTTAATGAAACTGAAATGGGACAGAATTACACTGCTCAGTCCACCTCCAGTTATACCAATAATTCCCAAAAGTTTACAATATATTAAATAGCTATGCCACATACAAAATTATGGACAGATTGTCAAGAAACAGGAACATGACTATGGAGTGTGGTAAAGCAACATCACAGACATCTATGGTGGAGTTAATATACAATACCATGGTGTGCTGTCTATAATGCACAATGTTTTCTAAACGAATAACATTTGCTGGCTTAGAGATTTTAATTTCGTGATCTTGAAATTTCATAAAAAACGTCAACTTTAAGCAAAGAAACTTAAGTCCCGGGTCCTACATAAATGGAGACGGGCCTGGGACTTGGGGGAGGCAGGTACATATTTATGAATAAATGAGTAGCATGTGGCTCACAAACAACAGTGGTGCCCTGCTGAGGCCACAGAAAGTGTCACTCGTGGGAACCAAATGACAGCACTAGTGGCCTTCAGTGGTTGGACTGGGAAGCGGAGCTGAGAGGGAACTTGTGATTGTTAGTCGGCTCCTGGATCTTAAACAGAAGTTTGTTCCTGCAGCTTTGGTATAATGATGGAAGACTTCCCATCTTCACTGTCCAAAGAGCTGTGCTAAGAGGTTGCTACAGATGGAGGTGAGCCATCAGGTAAGCCATCAATAGGGATAGGAAATAAGTTTTTCCCAAAATATCTATTGCCTGCCTCATACAATATTTATTTTGTCTTGTGGATACTAATAAACCTTTGACCACTCAAAAGCCACTTTGAAACTACACATTGGAATCTGGGCCCCCCAAACACCACACCCTAGAGGGCTAGGAGCAGAACTCAACTATTTTCACAAACATGATAAGTACAACTTTCCTCAAGAGGTGTTCCAAACCACTATTCTTTTTCAAGGAGGATACAGAGGATACAGAATTTAGTAGATCTATTCTGCACAGGATATTCCAGTCTAAAATCATCAAAAAAATAAAAAATGGGAGAAGTCCTTAAAAAAAAAAAAGGAATGTTGTGATGTTTTGTTTGTTCATGTTTGGCTCAGATCAGGTTGGCCCAGCTTCCAGTTGTGGCTGATTTCACAAGAAAATGTGGCTTATGAGCAAGCATGTTCTTATCCTCTTGGAAAACCATGTGTGGCTGGAAAAAATCATTGTGGGTTGGATCCAGACTTGCTCCTTCAAGTCTTCCATTTGAGGGAGAGAATCAGGATTATAGAAACAAAAGAAGAACCTACTGGATCAGGCCAATGGCCCATGTAGTCCAGTATCCTGTTCTCACAGTGGCCAACCAGATATCTGTGTGAAACCCTCAATCAATACCTGAGCACAAGAGCAATCACTTCCAAATGTGGAGGTAGAGCACAGCCATCATAACTGGTGATTGATTCAATGGAGGTTCTCCTCTGGGGCATGTGGGACAGTGATTTTCACTGATTTCCTCTTCTTTCTATAGCCCATAGAAACAAATCTCCAGATCATGTTTTCAATGACCACAGGGAGGGCCACTGAGGAAAAGGAGGAGTCAATGAAAATTGCATCCACCTCCAATTCCTCTGGTATGAGGATAAGTCCTGTGAATTAAAGTCTCTATCCAAGTCCTTTATATTCCAGAGGAGTTGCTCAAGTATCCTACGGTTCCAGCATGCAGACAATGCATGCATACACAAATCTCTGGGTCTGCGAGACTCCTACCCTTGTGGTCCCTCCTTCCTTCATTACTTCTCTACCCCTTGGATTATTTTTAATGCACAAATGGTTGCACCTTGCTTGTGTTATGTTTCTGCCTACAGCAATACTCAGCCTCTGGAACCACTCAATGTGCTGCTCTCTGATACACCATAGAGGAAATTACTATTTATTTATTTATTTTTTTAAAAAATCAATGCTCTGTTTATACAAATCAGGGGTTCTGGGTTTTATCTTCAGACATGCAACATCTGTGCATGAGCTTTGCAGGCGCGACCTATTTTATTTGCTCTACTAGGTGTGCAAAAATGACAAACATATTTTTAAGCCTTTTATCCCTAAGCATACAAATATCTAATCTTAAAAAATGAAAAAACAGAATGACAAGATTTGAGAGTAAAGGAATAATCCAATCTTTTTTATTGAAAGGGGAATCAATAAAAAAGAAATGAATTCCATTATGTGATTTAAATGTTCTTCATTCGGGGGCTTAGCAGAGAGCCACATTTTCATGATTTTTTTCTTTTTCTTTCTGTATTGGTAGAAGTCAGAACAAATGTTCCTAACAATTTCTTCCAAATCAAAGTCCCTAAAATTCATCTTTGGGGTTAATTCTAATCCTTTAACCTTCAAACAGCATCCCCACAATGCTGTTTTGGAGAGTGTGTATGTGTGTTTAATTATCGTCTGAGACTGCATCATAGCCTTGGAAGGAATGAGACTGATAAGGTGGCAGAGTTTTGACACTGAGCATATGGTAAAATCAGTTACACATTTTGGTGACCATGAGGAGATGTTTACCATCCAAAATGGGGGCCGCCTCAAACAAACAACAGTTTTGGAATATGTCTGCCAATATTCTATTGAGCCATTTTCAGATAGAATGGATGTGTTTTCTCATCAACAGGCTATTGTGCATCATAACAGTCCTCTTACCTAACAGTGTGGTCGATGGAACAGTGTCTGATGATACTTTGAGATGAAATTCCATTTGCGCACAGAACACGGATCAATGGAACCCAACAGAAGGTCAACAGGAGAAAAATAATGTGGAAAATAAAATAAAAACACAAAGTTAGCTGTTTCCAACATCCCAAAGACTCGGTTCTTTACTGCCATATTTATGTATCTACAGGGAAAGGCACAAAAGCACACAATCAAGAATAAAGTCTACATAAGTACCTGAGTAGTAGGAATTCAACAAAGATTTGCTCTGAAGGGTTTTGCTTTGGACAGAAAATGAACAAGGAGAGGATGGTGCTAGGTAGGAAAGACATAAGGAAGAAGCTTTAGAAATGTATAGAGAAAGATAACAGAACAGAGAGAAAAGCTCCTTAGAGAACAGAGTAGCATTTAATTCACTGGATGTGACATAATTAAACTGCCTAGAAGCAAATATAGTCTTCTAATACCACCAATAGATGGTATTTAAAAAATAAATAAAAATATACAAATAAAATGGGTGCCAAAAACCCTAGAACTGCTCATATACAGCAGAGAGAGGCAACATAACACATACAGGGCACTCCTGCTAAGCTACATATGCTCCTCCTTCCCAAACATCACACATGCATTTGGAGAAGACTGCAGAATAAGAATATGGAAGCATACATCCATAGTTGAGTTTTGGAACCCACAAGAACAACACAAGTTATCTGAATTGCATTGGACTAAAACATGTTAATGGAGGTGGACTTCCGGCCATGTCTTATCAATTCCAGCCATGTATTATCAATTTGCAGTCTCGCAACTTTCACAAAATAAAAATTAGGGAGTTCTCTTTTAAACAGGTTCATGGGTTTGGGTTGATGGGGTGAATAATGTTAAATATGTACACAAAAAGCACAAATTGGAAGGAAATTAGCAGATGCAACAGAAGCCTGACTCTCAAACAGATGGTTCTTGACAACACAAGTTGGCTTGAAATTATGTGAGAATTTGAAGTTAACTTTTATGGATATTGAGACTGGAGTGGGCAGTAGGATGAACATGGGATGAATAAGCAAACACCTGCAATTTCTGCTCCCTTTTCTGTTGTTATTGGAATTGTTATTGGAATCTGATATCCCTGGTGGTCAATGCTCTCTATAGCTGCAACAGTCTCCTCTTCACTTTTCATCAAGCTAGTTTCTTCCCCTTCTTATGAGTCAGTTTTAGTATCATATTCCAAGGCTCTTCTAAGCCAACTTTGTCTCATCCTACTTGCATCTTGGCTGATACCTGATGTCAACTCATTCCATTTCCCAGGAACTACATGTACACACATTAGAGTCGTACCTCGGAAGTTGAACAGAATCTGTTCCAGAAGTCCATTCGATTTCCGAAACGTTCAGCTTCCGGAGTGTGGCTTCTAATCGGCTGTAGGAAGCTCCTGCAGCCAATCGGAAGCCACGGAAGCCCCATCGGACATTCGGCTTCCAAAGAACGTTTATTTCTCCAAACCCTTAAGGATCAACTGATGTAATGTGCTTTATGTGGGACTGCCCTTGAAGAGAATTCACAGACTTCGGCTAGTGCAAAATGCTGATATGAGTGTTGTTATAAATGTGGGGTGGTGAGATCAAATTCAGCTTTGTACATGTTAGCTTTGTACATGAAGAGAGGTACCCCCACAATTGGAGGCGGGGGGTGGGGGTGGGGATTCAAACAAGAAACCCACACTTTCTTTAGATTTAAGATGTCTTCCTTCAATCTTCAAGCTTTTTAATCATCAAAATCATAGTATATGCAACACTTTTACATTTTAATACGTCTTGGAAGCTGGCTTTACACGGGTCAGCCAATATTTAAGGATTTATGGTACTCAGGTCTCAGAAAATGTGGTTTGCAGTCCTTTCACATTTGTTTCGAGTGTTACAATTATATATTTGTCTTCACCTTCACTGTGACGGGAAATGAGTTAATGCAAAAACCCCACAGTACATTAAAAAGAGAGATGTCAATAGATAAAATAGAAATAATTGTTCCATAATACCATATAAAAGTAGATAAAATCCAATATACATCAAAGCAATTTCAGAAGCAATTTCTAGATCTCCAGAGTAAACATTATTTACAAATGAATAAAAGCTCATCAGAATTACTCCATGGGGCGAACAGTGCTATTCTAACAGACTCCAGGTGGAGTTGTATCAAGCCTACAGATATTTCTATTACACTTAAAAAAAAAGCAGGTCAAGCAATTTTCCAAAGTATTGTCCCATGGGAAACTGAACAAAGTGCTAGTGTGCCAGTAGAATCTACTGTTAACAAGGTTGTTTATAACAAGGGGACTGTACCGCGTAAGATTTCACTGATGGCATTTAATGCACCTAACTCACATGTTGTACAAATCTCTTATGGAGCCAAAGTCTTCCCTTAAGAAAAGGAAGTGTATACTACTAAGCATATAGGCACTCGATAGACTGGTTCTCTGGATATGTATCGATGAACACATGAGTCTTTAAAAACCATCGCCTAAAGTAGATGAGGGACGTGGGTGGCGCTGTGGGTTAAACCACAGAGCCTAGGACTTGCTGATCAGAAGGTCGGCAGTTCAAATCCCCGTGACAGGGTGAGCTCCCGTTGCTCGGTCCCTGCTCCTGCCAATCTAGCAGTTCGAAAACACATCAAAGTGCAAGTAGATAAATAGGTACCACTCCGGCGGGAAGGTAAATGGCATTTCCATGTGCTGCTCTGGTTCGCCAGAAGCGGCTTAGTCATGCTGGCCACATGACCCGGAAGCTGTATGCCGGCTCCCTCAGCCAATAAAGCGAGGCCGCAACCCCAGAGTCGGTCATGGCTGGACCTAATGGTCAGGGATCCCTTTACCTTTATAGTAAACTTTCTGCACAAGTTCTATTAAAAAGGTAAAGGGACCCCTGACTGTTAGGTCCATTCATGGACGACTCTGGGGTTGCGGTGTTCATCTCGTTTTACTGGGCGAGGGAGCCGGCGTACAGCTTCCGGTTCATGTGGCCAGCATGACTAAGCCACTTCTGGCAAACCAGAGCAGTGCATGGAAACACCGTTTACCATCCCACTGGGATGTGCTTTCGAACTGCTAGGTTGGCAGGAGCAGGGACCGAGCAATGGGAGCTCACCCCGTCGCAGGGATTCGAACCACCGACCTTCTGATCAGCAAGCCCCAGGCTCTGTGGTTTATACCACAGCACCACCCACATCCCCCAAACAAGTTCTATAGGAAACCCTAAATTTCACTAGTGAACCCAGTTATACAGCACCACAGGCAGAATCACGCTGAATTATCCAGTAAATGCAAGTGACTCTTGTGACTTCAACTGCCATTGAAAAATAAACTAGTAAATCTTAGAACAAAGGCTAGATTTCCTATTGCTATTGCAGACACCAGGACAGCTTGAAGGCCTTGCTGTTCCCAGCCCAGAGGACTCAGAAGTCTTGTTGGCTTTGCGTAAAAACTCTCTTAACCTTTGCATCCCAAATCTAAGCAATTTGTTGTTTGAGTAGTCACACAATCTTGTGCCTTGCATCACCTCTCCAGCCTTCCAGAGCCTGACTCTCTTGGCCGATGCCTCCTGCCTCTGCCCATTCTGCACTTTTTTCTCTTCCCTGTAACCTAATCATTGGCTTGATATGGTCTATAGTGCCTGCACCTGGCTCTTCAAGCTTGTCATTGTTTTAACCTGTGCCCACCCTTGAGCACACCATTTGCCTCTGGCCCTGGCAGTTATGCAGACAATAGGAGATTCAGAAGGAAGACAAGCCAGAATAAGATACCAAGAGATGCTTTGAATCTCCATGGAGAAGTATATTCCTTGTTCTGCCAAGTCAAATCCAGAAGTCCTGAGCCAGGGCTAAAATTGTGCTAGTAACTGAGCTGACAAAGAGCAGCTAGAACCAAGTAAACTAACACACACACACACACACACACACACACACACACACACACACACACACCTTTACACAAGACTCTGTTGTTCTCAAGGTTTGGGACTTCCTGGGTTTCCAGACGGAAACCTCTCTCTTTTTCTAAAATCATCATCATTAATTATTGTTAATTGTTCAATTATTATTAAACAAAACAAAAGTGCCTCAATAAATACAGTTTCAGATTGCTAAGGCAAATTGAAGTACTCAACTTCCTCGTCTCATTAGTGCAAGGGTTTCCGCTTGGACAATGGTACTTTCCTCCTCTTCTTGCCCTCCCCCCTCCCCAAATCTCCTAGGAAGGGTTGGGGGGGGGGGGACGCAGAACAGATTTAGGGGATAGGCAAGGGGAGAAGGGAGAAAAAGCCCAGTTGCACAAGCAGAAATTCTGTCACTGACAGGATGCTTACTTTACCACTACATTGGATATAACCCAAAGTGATAGCACACTGTGTCATACAGACCTTAAAACGTTGAATTCTTATATGTAAGAATGGGTTTACCAGTGCTTTCAAAGCAACACAGCAGTGGCTTGTGAGAGTTTGTGTGTATATGGAAGCAGTAGTGTATTCCCAGCAGTGATCGTGTTGTGCTTATTTAGACAGGGATCAGGTAGGGTGAAGCAGCAAGGTTGATGGAGTTCCAGGCTGGTGGCAGCAGCCCCACCAGTATGCCCACATCTGCAGAGCCACCAGCTCCAACTCTGGAGCTCCCCATGGTTTGCTACTCCTACATTGTCCCATCCCCACCCAAGTTCAGCTCCACCACAATTGGGAGGATGAAACCCCTTCATGAACCACCACTGTGTTGTTTTGCCCCCAAACTAACAAGGGTTTACTATTCTATATAAATAGAACAATCACAACCTTTCTCTTGTTCTATACACAGTATAGTGAATGTACTCAACTGATTTTTGTGGAGGAAATATGCTGAAAGTCTTGCAGCTTTTGCTGAGGCTTTCAGGATCTGGAGGAAAGCTTTAGCTACTGCAGGAGTTAGGTATTCAACCTGAATTTCACAACTGGTGAACTTCAGTGTCAGCTCTAATAATACTCATAAGGAACTTTTTTCTGCACTCATCATCTTTGCCCTTATTGTTCCCATCTAAGTTCCCAGTAGGCAATGCTAACTTTATAACTGCACATGACAGCATGGCTTTGAATGCAACATCAGATGTCATGCTAGCATAACACCTTCCCGTGGACTTCCTTAGGCAATGTCCTCTGTTTCAGAAGTGAATATTTCACGCCCTTTAGTTTCAAAGCAAAACTGCTTGGCTTCCAAACTGAGATTCCTGAATAAGCAACCTGTGATAAAATCCTAAACTTTATCTTCCTTTTTCTTCTCTTACTTTCCAACAGCTGTCAACCTGGTTGTGTCCATGATGCAGAGTACTCCTTTGGACCACTCCTGCCACATCTGCTTTATGCATGACCTACTGCATGACAGTCCATCAGTGTGGTGTCAGTGCAGCAGTGCCTCTGTGCTGGATGGATCATTAGTGTATCATTGTTCATTTGATACGGCGTCTCACTCATCATGCTCATGGGATGCCAGGCTTCAGGAGATGTGCTCTGTGTAATGTACCTCACTGGATGCTGCAGATACTTGTGGATAATTTTAGCTCCCTAGTCTGATCTTCCTTGCCATCTCTTTTCTTCACTGAGTAGGTACCTATATCCATTTGTTCCATAGGGTACTGGGTAAAATCACAGCAGCTTCAATACAAGGCTTCTTACATGGCAGATTCCACACTCCACAGAATTATTTTATGTTTCCTGGTTTTTAAGACATTACAGTTTGGAAGAAGAAGAAGAGTTTGGATTTGATATCCCACTTTATCACTACCCGAAGGAGTCTCAAAGCGGCTAACAATCTCCTTTCCCTTCCTCCCTCACAACAAACACTCTGTGAGGTGAGTGGGGCTGAGAGACTTCAAAGAAGTGTGACTAGCCCAAGGTCACCCAGCAGCTGCATGCGGAGGAGCGGAGACGCGAACCCAGTTCACCAGATTACGAGTCTACTGCTCTTAACCACTACACCACACTGGCTCCCTCACAGTTGCCAGAGTCCTATTCCTGACCACAAATGAGCACAAAAGCTGAGGCCATTTCTGCTTCTGTGGCTCCTAGCCCTCCGTGGACATTCTAGGGATATAACCTGGGACCTTCTTCATGTAAAGCCAATGCTCTGCTACTGAGCTACAGCCCTTCCATTAACAGCTACTGAGAATGGTTGCAGGTGGAAGTGGAATGTCTGTAGTTTCCAGGTGCCCCCTAACACTGACCACATTTCTGGTTTCTAACTTTGCCTGTGAACCTGCACTCTCTAACTAAAACAGCTTTGGAGAGGAAAAAATTAAGCACAGAGGATTGTAACAAAAATGCAGTGCTCTGTTTTCTGTGTGTTTCTTCAGCTGTCCAGCAAGACATATCCTTCAATCTTAGAGGAAATTTAAATTCTATCAGCACCATCATCAGCTGCACTGTACTGATGTGAAATTCCCTTCCAGTGCCAGGGCAGGGGGCAGTCAAACCACAGGCATGGGATGTGGCAGGGCTCAGCAGCTGTGTAACAATGCTGGGTTGATCTGGACCTAGTAATGGAGGAATAGGTTGCTATGGACATGTAACACCTGACCTGGAGCTGTTGTTTCTGCTCTGAAGAACTGTGGCAACTGTATGGTTGCTGTATGGCCACTAGGTCATGAAGAACCCCAGCTTCCACATATGCCTGGGGTTGGTTTGTCTGTTTGGGGGTTGCACAGCCAGTTCAAGAACCATGTGCAGGTGTTCTACTCAAGTCAGAATTCAGTGAAACAGAAACTTGCCTAAATGGCTCAGGTGCTAAAATGAACTATTTTAATACTTTTATTCAAGTGACATTAGAAAAATCAGAGGCCTGTAGCAGAAAGAGAAACATCTCAGGAACGGAAATGGAGACATTTCACTCTCCCAGTTATTTTTATTACTGTTGTTTCCCTTACAATACGTTTCAAATCCTTAAGATTTTTGTTCCCATGGGATCCAAGAGTTTTAATTACCATAAAGCTTTCTGAATATGGAGGCACCAATTGCAAACAAGTAAAACTTACTGAATCCATTAACATCTTGGCAGCTTGAAGAAAAGGCTTCTTCATTATGAGCAGAACTGAGTTTCGTAGCAGTCTTGTCTGAAGAAGCAACAGGTCCCATTTCTCTCTGACTGCTGCTCTGTGTCTCCTTTTGCTTCTTGGCTAGTTTCCTTCAGGGTGTTTTGAAGAGGGAAGAAACCATTGTTAGGGTTTTTGTTTTTGTTTTACCATTTCTTAACTGATCAAACTGAAAGAAAACAAGCTGACCAAATAATACCTTAAAAGAGAGAGAGAAAAATATTTCTGGTTTTGAGCAACATGCAGGTCTATTTGCAAATGTGAGGAAGCATCACATTGCATCTCCATTGTAAGCATTAGCAATGGAGAGTGCATATGGAAACTAGCAATGGAGTGTCATGTAAACTGAGAGCAAACAAAAGTAAGGCCAAGGAAAAGAGAAAACGGCAGAATGAGATATTAATGGGAAAATACCAGGCAACTGCCTAAATCCAGCCTGGAATTCCCCAGTGATAAGTTTACACTAGATCAATACCAAAAAGTCCAGGGCCAAATCTACTTCCCTTGAGAAATGCCTTGTCTCTTCCCCATATACCAATCCAAAGTGGAAAGCTGGTTGTCACCTTGGGGCAATGTGAGGGGATCTCAGGTTGGGGCTTTGTCCCTTTACCTTGTTTCCAAAGAATCCTAACAGAAAAGAGCAGGTATCACACAAAAGGAAACACTCTTTAAGGTGCTGTTGACACAGTTGCTTAAACTGAGTTTTTGATTCCCCATACCTGAGTGTAAATGTAATGAAAAGCTACCATTAAATAGTTGCATTTGCGTATTTTTTATAAAAATATATATGTTTTCCTCCCTGATTCCTACATCAAGAGCAACAGTGACACTTTATATATACCCTGGGCTGAAAAACATTCTTGTTTGGGGTATTATTCACTTGTGAAACCCTCGATGTCATGGGCAGTGAACCATTTTCATCTGACGGGTAGGATCAAAAGTGGCAACCCTCTGTGGTTCACATTTGACCTATACACCTGTTTTAGTTACCTGACATGATATGGCATACTTCGCAAGTGCTCCGGAAAAAGGGACATCCTGGTGTGTGAGATCACGGCAGCCATTTTGGCTGCCACTCTCTCTCTCACTTTCATGCCCTGCTCTCTTACCCTGAATAAAGCCCTTGAGAGCATAACACAGGTCACGAGACTCACCCGGGAGCAGATCCTGGAAGACATACATCATGGTTTTGGCTCGGGGAAAAGTTCAACGGTGTGATATGGCATCAGATAGATTCAGACTCCCCAAAAGCAATAAGGTTTGTATTTGGCTCCAAATCGAAGCAGCACCAAATACAAGTCCGGGCTGCAAAGGAGCAGCTGACAACACTTTCTAAAGTTCCCAATTGTCCCTTTGCAGTTGTGGTTTTAGGGGAGCTCCCGAGTAGAAATGATCCTGCCTGAGGCAGCAGGGCTTGCATTCCATGCCCAATTTAAACAGTCCAAAAATGCAAGGCAAGGAAATCAGAAGCGCACTCTGAGGCTCTTGGTTGTTCCCATAACAGCCTTGAAGTCCAAATTAGATAGGCTCATGGGCCTAATTTGTCCTGTGGGCCAGAGTTTCCAGAGGCAATATCCATCTAAATATTAGATGCTGTGAGAGAAGGCAGAAAACAGCAGAAGAAGGTTGTTTCCTTCACACACTATTTGTGTGTGGACTTTTCCTGAAAGCACCTAGCTGGCCACTGTTGGAAACAGGATTATGGAGATGGACTCTTGGTCTAATACTGCAGGAGTCTTATGTTCTTAAAATGGCCTACTGAGTGCCACCTAGTAAATTGTTTGCCATTTCTAAACAGAAACATATACCACATTGGTTACAGAAGACACAGTCCACATTTCATATACACATCAGATTTGGTTGAAAATACTACTGATTAATTCCTACCTATCATTTTCAGGTGGTGAGTAGTTCTCCTGAATTTGGTCCCATGTGGTGAGAATGATCCAGTATTAGTATGTTTGAGGGCAGGGGAAGATAGTGGGTTGCTGGGGCCTTGAGGAGAACCTACCACTGCTACCTCCTTTCCTTCTCCAAGGTACATTTCTAGGGTCTTAAGATAGGAATAGGGAGCAGAGCTCATAGGATATTTGGTGCTCCTTGCAAGCACTATGAGCAACTATGAATCATAAGACCCCCAAATCCTGTATTTATTGTACCTTGTGAACCCTCTACATGTCAAGGATCTTCAGAAAATTATTGATGCCTCTGTTGTCAATGACACACACTGGCCTCAAGTCTAGATACAGGCTTGAGAGCACCTACATGATCACAACAAAGGAGCATTAGCAGCAGAACAAACTAAGCTTTTCTCACCATCCTCTGTCTGACACCTGACATGCTGCTGATATGCTGTCATAGAGGGGAGAACAAGAAGCCCTCCTTCCCCTTCATAGCTGACAGAACATCACTTAAAAGGTAAAAGGAATGGTTATTTGGGGTCCACGAGGTTGAGTGTGTGATAGGGAGGGGCTGTAAGAGAGTAGGCTAATGTATTTCTGAAAATGTACTTGGTCAGAAAATAAGCAGAGTTATTTCTCTCTTTATTTTACTAGTGAATTTGATGTGAATTAGAAGTTCCCCTCTTTAGTAAACATTAGGTCCCAACTCTTTCCTTGTGGAAATTCACTGAGAAGAAACAGCTCACCTGAGAAATGTCATCTTATGTTGGCTTTGCCACATTAAAACTGAATATGAGAAAAGAGGCCAAGTAATATTATATATAAAATGTTTGCATGAAATTTTCTTTGTCTTGCACCAAGAAACATAAATAAAAGAAACATTTCAGCACACTGATCTCAAATGTTGAGATATCATATTCATCTGTGGAGATATAACATCTCACCAGAATTACTAGTAGTGTACTACCCTACCTCTATCACCTATAAACCATTTTGGGATGTGACTGCAATTCTTTGAACAAGGCTCATCATTTCACTTAGACAGAGCAAAGCTACCCACTGAGACAGAATTGGTGTAAGAGCAACTGTATGCAACTTCTTTCTCACACTTTCCTAAAATGGACTGCAGAAATATCCTAAAATAAGGCACTATGCCTGTAAGAGAGAGAGAAGTCACATTAAATTAACCACCCTTCTACAGGAGATTTGCCTGCGTTGAGTGTAAAAATCAGAAATGATTAAGAGTGACAGCAAAACCTTTGAAATAATAAACAACCAGTCCACTGTCAGCTCTAAAATTGCTCTCCTCGCCCCCACCCCAAACCTACCCAACAATGGGAGATCCCATTGTTTGCCTCTGACTACCAGCTGTATGAAAATGGAGAAGAGTGATCAACTCGGCTTCTGTTGACATTTGGCTGCTCAAGTCTTCATTCATATCTGAAGGTGGTGGGTGGGGTGGGGGGACTCATTCAGAATGAATATTTGACATTCTATAAACCAGCAGCCCGGAAAGATACCACATAAATCTTCTGCACCAGCAAAGAAGTTTGCTCACATGGCCTCCATTGATAAGAAAATAAAACAAACAAATATAAGGAAAGAAAGGAAGATTACTGTAAGCAGGGACTTTAATCTTATTTTCTTTGTTATTGAAATCTGAATAATGTAATTAAATTATGTTAAGAGATTGCAGTTTCCCACAAACTAAATTGACTTGCTCACAATCAATGATGAGCCTAAAACATGCCTCCATCTTTAAGAAAAAATTAATTGGTTCCTTGCATAGAAAATCTTTCTTTTCAATTATTTATCAACCATGCTTATTTAATACTGCAGTCTGCCAAGTAAGCCTTGCTGAAAAGCCATGGTTGCACATATACCTAGAAAGAATTCCCCAAGCTGATTGGGTACCCTACAGATTGGCTTTGGTTGCAACTCCCACCAGCCCTCAGCCAGTATGGGTAGCGGTTAGGGATGCTGTTGTAGTTGTAGTCTAACAAAATATGGAGGGCACCAGGTTGGGGAAGGCTGCTTTAGGACCATAGGTTGCTCCTTATTTAGAAAAGTCACAACAGAACTGAAATTTTAATGACAATGAATCACATTTAAACATCAGAATAAGGTGACTGCTGAAGCCTTGTCAACTGATGGGATGACTCCTACCCAGAGTGGCCTCTGCATTCATTTGCTGTGAGGCAACAAATAGGAATCACATGCTTTTCCAGAGCTTACTGCTGTTGTCTGTTTCCCTCAGTCTCTCTACTATGGCTGTTTGAACCATGCCAGGGATTGAAAATACCATTTGCATACAGCATTTTGATTACAACAATGACATGGCCACACTTTTTTGTATGGAGCAAGTTCAGAAAGTTTGTGTTGCTGGGAACCTGCTTTGATCTGCTTTTTGTTTTGATTCTGGGCTGCCTATTTTAATTTGAAAACGTGTGTCTGTTTTAAATGGTTCCTTCTGTTTTGTTATGCTGACCTATGCTGTGCTTGGCATACATATTTTGCAAGCAATTTCCCCTTATACATTTTCACAAGTTACTTTCACCAATGTGCACATTTCTGTATGCACTTTCCCCTAATATATGTATTTTTGTAATTTGTATCCATAGTTTTGTTGAAGAACGGCATTTGGAAAAGTGTGTGTGTGTGTGTTAAAGCAGCTTCATTTGGGTTTGTCTATCTGTTAAGGCAGTGTTCCCTAACCTTGGGCCTCCAGCTGTTTTTGGACTACAATTCCCATCATCCTTGACCACTGGTCTTGCTAGCGAGGGATGATGGGAGTTGTAAGTTGTAGTCCAAAAACAGCTGGAGGCCCAAGGTTGGGGAACACTGTGTTAAGGGACTGCAAATTCCTGAGTAGCTAGGTTCACATTAAAATGGGAACCAAATTAATTTCTTCTTCGTTCCCATATGTGGACTGCTTCCAGAGGGCTTGTCCTGAGAGGCAGCATAGAAATATTGAAAATATATAAAAATAAATAATAGGACCTAGAGTCTCACCTAAGACAAATCTATCGCAGAAACTTTTCAAAATATCACATGCTGCTAAAATATATATCCAAATGTGTTGCTTTTGGTTTAATGCAATAAAGTAACTAATCTTCTGTATTTTTTTTTGGGGGGGGGGGACAAAACATTGAACAAATATAGTAAAATGTAAATCAATTTATTTCAAAATGTGAGAATGAGGGGGGAGGGGAAGGCACTAAAAAGGTTTGTCAGTGCAAGCCAATTCATGTTTACTCAGATGTAAGTCCCATTGGGCTTACTCCTTAGTAAGCAGGTCCAGAACTGCAGCCTCAGTCTGTTTTGCTGTTAATCCTTTTTGACAGGAAGTTGGATAGAGACATTAAAGCTTTGGAGCCTCAATTACATTTCATGTTTACCAAATATGGGCAGCCAGACCCAAGACTAGCTGTGTAAACTGCAGCCATAATTTTTGCAAGCTGCCTTGAGTCAAAATGCAGAGTATAAATAATGGAAAGAACATCAATACCTAAATATTTACAAGGGATGCTATGTTCAACCCCTACTGAAATGAATTGAAATTAGCAGTTCCAGCAGCACAGGATATATAATCCCAGTCTTAGTGGGTTGTTGTACAGAATGAAGGTCCAGTGCATATTTGAGGAGGAGCTGTCACTGATGTGAGCTTCTTTATTTATTGTAATGGAAGGGACATCTAAAATATCAAGCTGCTCCTGAAATGGGAAAACTCGCAGTTGCTAAGGCTGTGTCTGTACATCAGTGGTCCTGCAGTATTTTGGTTTGGGGCGATTTTGGCAACCAACACCTTCGGAGTGCTGCTCTTACATCTGAGTTGGTTCTGAAACAAAGGGAGCTCCAGTAGGAGAAGCGATCACTATAAGGCATTTTGTTTCCAGTGAGGTACCTTTACAACCTTTAGTGAGTTTTAATGAACACCATCACAGTCTTATTACAGGATTCTGAACATTTCAGTTGTTTGCAATGAAGGAAAGAAACAACCAACTACTACATAACTTTTCAGTGTAATTAAGGTGCTCAAGATAGCTCATGATGGATAGAGAATGAGACTCTTAATCTCAGGGACATGGGTTCCAGCCCCACGTTGGGCAAAAGATTCCTGCACCAGATGACCCTCGTGGTCCCTTCCAACTCTGCAATTCTATGCTTCTATGGCTCATTCCGTGATTCTACTTCAGCTGGCTCTGCCAGTGTGGCAGCATTGACCTCATAGTCTCCCTGCCCTGCCCATGCCCCATCATGGTAAGTGGCCATGAGACTACTCTCAGGAGGACATTTCCACCAGTCTACTCCACCATTCTTGCACCCCCCTTCACCGAAAAGCCAACTAGGTAAAGGTAAAGGTACCCCTGCCCGTACGGGCCAGTCTTGACAGACTCTAGGGTTGTGCACCCATCTCACTCAAGAGGCCGGGGGCCAGTGCTGTCCGGAGACACTTCCGGGTCACGTGGCCAGTGTGACATCACTGCTCTGGCGAGCCAGAGCCGCACACGGAAACACCGTTTACCTTCCCGCTAGTAAGCGGTCCCTATTTATCTACTTGCACCCGGGAGTGCTTTCGAACTGCTAGGTTGACAGGCGCTGGGACCAAACAACGGGAGCGCACCCCGCCGCGGGGATTCGAACCGCCGACCTTTCGATCGGCAAGCCCTAGGCGCTGAGGCTTTTACCCACAGCGCCACCCGCGTCCCAAAAAGCCAACTACTTGACAGCAAAACCAGTTATCACCAACCATTTCCTACCAACATTTATGTTCTCAAGACACAAACCTTACGGTGATGTATCAGCCTTCATACAACAGCCCAATACAATGCATGTCCCCTCTGAGATAAGCCCAAATGAATTCAAAGGAGCTCACTCCTAGAAGGGTGTGCACAGTACTAAAAGCTGAGGGAGATAATATATGGCTGTTCGGATGGGAGAGTTAAACATTCAGCCCCCAAAGTCCACACACACTGGTGATGTCAGCCTATGCCATTCTTTTGCTTATTGCGGCATGACAGACAGGGGTGGCTGCAGTACCAGTGTGGTGTAATTTGCCTGGCAGGTATCACATTTTCAGTGGATGGAAAAAGGAACCCATTTTCCTATTTTCTGTTGTTTCAAGCTAAGCACAAAAGCACTGAGCTGAGAGTCCAAGAAAACAATGTATAGATATATACTTTATGAAAGGAGGATATTATATATATCGCAGAAGGGCCATACTATTGCTGTAAATGTTCAGGTGAAGTTTGTTTTTATATATCTTTTTACCATACATGACTTCAGTATTTTGGTCTGTGTGATCTGGAATAATGGCAGAATTCTGGATTTGCTAATGGAACACAGGTACATAAAGTACTTGGCACCAGAAGTTTGTCAGATTTCTCAGTGGGAAATGCTAATCTAAAATGAATATGTCCTTAATAATGAGCACTCTGGGCTACTATTGAGGCTTTAAAAGGGGTTTGTAAACAAAGCTGAGAATTGCTTATTAAATTCAGCTTAAATTATCTCTGGCAATAGGTGGCTGGATGCTCTGATGCTTCAGTTTCTTCACAATGTTGATAATGACAAAGGGCTGCATCTGGCAGGCTTCGTTTGCTTTTGCAGGAAATGAACAATGCTGTTTTGAGACTGAATAGTCCCCACAAAATGGAATATGTTGGCTTCAAATCCATGTGCACCAAAGCATTTCCAAAGCCAGCAAAGTGATTCTCTTTCCTGTAGTGGACACAAGGGGTTTCTGAGACACACTAACCTGGACACTAACAGAGAGGTTTGCTGGAATTTGCTAGAGTTCTGTTCCGTTCGCTTAGCACTAAGAAAAGCAAAACCATAGCTCAGTTTTCTGCCCTGCATAGATGAGGGCCAGCATGTTGAACATTAGGAGAGCTAAGTAGTGAAGAAACATTCTTTGAGCTGTACTCCAGTCCTCCCTGAACCTTTCATGGCCTTCCTAATCATTATAAGAGCTGTAGCTCAACATTTAGAATAGGGAATTTCAAATGAATGTTATACTGCATGGTAGGGAATTCTAGGAACAGAAGAACCTGCTTTTTCATAAGTCAGACTATTGGGCCATCTAGCAGCGGCTTTACATGGTTTCAGACAAGGATCTCTTGACCTTCGGTATACAAAGCCTGTGCTTACTACTTAAACTACAGCCCTTCCCAAAACAAGCTCTAATATGTAGACATAAAGAAGGCTGATCGCCGAAGAATTGATGCTTTTGAATTATGGTGCTGGAGGAGACTCTTGAGAATCCCATGGACTGCAAGAAGATCAAACCTCTCCATTCTTAAGGAAATCAGCCCTGAGTGCTCACTGGAAGGACAGATCGTGAAGCTGAAGCTCCAATACTTTGGCCACCTCATGAGAAGAGAAGACTCCCTGGAAAAGACCCTGATGTTGGGAAGGAGAAGGGAGCGACAGAGGACGAGATGGTTGGACAGTGTTCTCAAAGCTACCAACATGACTTTGACCAAACTGTGGGAGGCAGTGGAAGACAGGAGTGCCTGGCATGCTCTGGTCCATGGGGTCACAAAGAGTCAGACACGACTAAACAACAACAAGTCATAGAAGGCACTCCAATGGTGATTAGCAGCCTCTACTCTTGCTTGCTTGAGAGCCATTTCACACAGGACATGGGTTGATCCACGCTGCAATAAGGCATATGGTTAATAGTCAACCAGTTCATTATGTGTAGGCCATAGCTGTCAACATCTCCACTATGCTGAATTGTCTCTGAGTTAACTATTCAATTACTTTGTGCAAAACCACACAATGTTTTCAGATGAATTTCAAATATGTTGGTGAGCTGCTGATGGTTCTGGAAGAGGTGTCAATAGTGTCTCATTTAGGTGACACTAAAAGAGTTTCTCTCTTCCACCTAACTGTGGCTGTAGCAGTGCAATAAAAAAGGTAAATCAGAACTGTGAAAACAAGACACTTTTACTTTGGAGTGAGCATTTGTGATTCAAGATGCAGAGATATTACAAGGGGGGGGGGAGAGAATACAAAAGTAGACAGCTTTTGACAACTTTTTTAAAAAGAGCCATTAATTCAATATCTAGAGACCCTTCTTCAACCACCATCACCCAAATGAAAAAGTCAAACTCAACTCAAATTCTCAAACTCAAATTAGTTTGTTGCTTTTTAAGCTATTGAAGGCATTGAGATCCTTCTTGGGGAGGCGTAAATAAAATGACAAAAAAGTTAAAGAAACTACAATTGCTAGACCTTGAGCTCTAACTAACATGCAGAACCAAGGCAGAGGATAGTCAGCCGGTGTGTTGAGCTGTCTTCAGAGTGACAGAAGCATTTATCTGAAAATGCTTCCCTTCTACAAATAAGGCAATTGAAATGCTATCTCTGAAGTCCTGACAACCTGTATCAATGACAACTCCTGCTCTCTTCTCTGACCAGTTTCCCATAATCACAACAACTGGAACATCCAGGGGAAGTGGCTTTCATCACATTAATGTCAATCACAGAGCATAGGCTGTATAAAGTGTGAAGCTAGCAAGAAACTCACTATCGTATGTGTGTGTTTCATTCATTATGTAAATGGAAAAGTGTCTGAAGAAACAGCTGCTGGATGGATACTTCAGAGAAGAATGTAACAGAAGTAACCAGTGTGCGATGACATAAATTTAACATCAACATGTCGATATCAAAGAATTACTGCATGTATTGCGCTCATTTGCCCAAGAGCAAAGAAAGAATGTGGGGATGTAGTCTATCAGAATGCTTTTGAGGCAGCAGGGTAGAAGTTATTTATAATTAGCACCTAATAAGGACCAGGTTTCAATTAAGATGTGCAATGGCTACAGAGCTATTTACTTAAATTATGTGGGGATAAAGAACCTTTGTGCTCTAGTCTTCTCAATGACATTCTCTGTTCAAGGCTATTCCAGTATATGGTCTGAAGGCACATGAGGCCACCACCTTTCTGAAGCTAACCAGGTCTGGAACTGGGTGGTGACCACCTGGGAACCACATGTACTCCACCTTGGGTTCTGTGATGGAAGACAGTGATATAAATGCTACAAAATTATGTCCTCAACTCATAAGGGCTGAGACAGAGGATGGAAACTAGGCAGAAGTGATATGATAAATTCTTTGATGGGGTGAGAAGATAGAGAGAAACAGTGAGGCTGAGCAACATATGTGAAGGAGGCGAAATGTGTGAGTGTGGACACAATGAGAAAATGAGCCTTGGATATAATAGGCTCTGTCTCTCTGAAGGTATCTGTTCTGCTTCGCTTCCATTGTACAAAGTGCTATTCCATCTGCAACACTTGCTTGTCTGGCCACTGCTCAAGCAACCCATAAAAAGGGTCTGCCCAAATGTAATCCTTCTAATAGGTAGTGCCGTTGTGCAGCTGTCTTTTCAATGATCTCAAAGGGGCTTGGCATGGGAACCTTATGTGAAGTATGTAAGATCAAAGGTTTCTTCAAACTAGAAAGAGAATCGATGTTTTATTTAGCTTCATGTATCTCAAGAAAACAAGAAATAGATTCAGCATGTAAATGGTGCCATTTTCCAAAACCGCAGGTATAATTTTCCCCAAAATTATTCTTTAGGAACTACTCCATCTATTGCCTTATGTACGTGATTGAAGTGAGAATGAAAAGTATTCCCTGCACAATACCAGTTTTCTATAGTAGATGTTAAGTGTGCGGTGAAATGGTGGCTGGGAATTCATACTGGAGTTGTTGAAGTCTCCAAATATTTTAGATGAGACAAGATGTAGTGCCACAGATTCCTCAAACTCATAAAGATAGCCAAATGCAACAAAAGAAGAGGTTTTAGCCTATATTACACTCCAACAACAATATTGGTATAACAGTAATAGTCATTAAGAATTGTATGCAGCTCTATCAACCTAATCCCCCCCGCTGCCTCTATCTGCTGCCATTATCTGCCAAGAAGTAAGGAAAGAAAGGAAAAAAGGTGTGTTTTGGATGGTCAATTCAGAGGAGTTGTGAATTCTTCTATGGCTCAGATTTTAATCTGGGCCGTAGAAGAATTTCAGAGTTTTGTAAAGTCCCTGTCTATTCCGTATGCAATGTTTATGAGCCCCTGAAATTTATATCTGAACTTGAACTCAGAGCTGCCCACCAGCATTTATACCTTTGGATGATTTTTGCACATTGCCTGGCATGCTGTGGTTGCTGCCATACTTGTGGCTGCTCCAATTACACTCCAAGGAGTATAGCGAACCTTCAAGTTCATACTGTTTGGTTGTACTTGTCATAAGTGTTTATGTCATACACCAGTAACTCACACCACCCCAGGGATTCAGTGGCATGTTATGTAAACATGCAAGTGCAGCTGAACAATACGAGTGTAAGATTATACGTTCCCAGAGCAGCATGGGAGCAATTACAAAGGTCACAGGAACCATGTGCTTCAATTAACATGTAAAGCAGACCTTATGTCTGGAAGATTATTATTTCAGTAAGAAGTGATTGCACACGGGAATTCCCTGTGAAACAAATTAACCCTTTAAAACAAATTTAAGCTGTGTACCAGCTTAAAATGCAGCAAGGTCACATACACACACCCTGGCTGCATTTCAAATCACATTTGCACCTCATTGTACACATCAGCATGGCTGGATGTGTTTACAAGTCATATCCTATATAGTCACACCAGTGGGCAGAGAGGAGGGCACGGATGCTCCTTATAGCTTATATTTTCTAATAGGTTGTAAGCTGATGGTGGGGGACTACATCAAAACACAGTATTTCTAAAAAACAACAACAGGAACAATGTAGGATGTAGCAAATATTGTGTGCGCATGGCTTCACAAAACAGTGGTAACAGTGCATTAGATGTGGAGTAAATGGGAGTGTGTACACGCCTTTATTAAAAACTCCTGAGACGCGTGTTTTTTTAAACAGCTTTCAGGAGTGTGTTCTGCATAACACATTTTATTTATTTTATTTTATTTTATTTTATTTTATTTATTGAATTTATATACCGCCCTATACCCAGAGGTCTCAGGGCGGTTCACAGAACATTGTAGCTACACTTCACTCACAAATTGTAGATCCCAACATGACTTGAGCAACAAGTTATAGGTGTTGGTGTGGCACCTCAACAAGTGATGAGGCAGGAAATGTGCTATGTGGTTCTTCCACCCCTCATTAATTTATCTAGTGCTGTGCTGAAATCTGTCCTCTGGTTTCTTGAAAGGTTTCTTCCCCCATGAAAGAGCCACCTGCCTTTGATTTCATTTCAACTCATTTCCATCTCACAGTGACCCTGAACACCTGAGGGGGCATCTTTTTACTGTGCACTCACTGATCATTTGCCAAGCACCCCCAGAAACATTTGAAAGCAAGGCAGAAGGGTGGTGCTATTCGATAGAAGGGTTTTGCTATCTGAGAGCAAGACAGAAAGGATTTATCAAAGTTTTGCAATTCTCTACTATTTCCTCAGGGACGCGGGTGGCGCTGTGGGTTAAACCGCAGAGCCTAGGACTTGCCAATCAAATGGTCGGTGGTTCGAATCCCGGCAACGGGGTGAGCTCCTGTTGCTCAGTCCCAGTTCCTGCCAACCTAGCAGTTTGAAAGCACGTCAAAGTGCAAGTAGATAAATAGGTACCGCTCCGGCGGGAAGGTAAACGGTGTTTCCGTGCGCTGCTCTGGTTCACCAGAAGCGGCTTAGTCATGCTGGCCACATCACTCGGAAGCTGTCTGCGGACAAACGCCGGCTCCCTTGGCCAATAAAGCGAGATGAGCGCTGCAACCCCAGAGTCGGCCATGACTGGACCTAATGGTCAGGGGTCCCTTTACCTTTACCTTTACTATTTCCTCCTCCTCATTACCATGTCTGCTCCACTATTTAAACAAATTCCTCGAATACAAGCGTGCCTAGGAGGATGCACTATATGTGCTTTCCAATCCGCTGAATAACTAGTCTCCCTATACATCTGGGTATTAGGGACCTGCAGTTTCATAAGTAGTGTGGTTCTTATCTGAAACTTCCACCACCATGGATTTTTTTAAAAAACAATTTCTGCTCATTAATGATTTTCCAGGAACAATTAACAAGAAAGTAAACAATAAAAATTAGAAACTATATTCACAGTCTCCATAGTCATATATTAGAGCAATACAATGTAATATTAGAGTTTATCTGGGCAATGAAGTTGACAAGAAAGAGTCCCCTCAGAAAGAAAGCTGTGTTGGGGGAGGGGAGGCTGCATTCCCTGCCACCCTAAACGACACAGCAGATTACAATGCAGGAGAACCTAATCATGGATGTCCCACATCGCATCTAGATTGGCCCTTGGTTCCTTGTAGAACTCAGCAGAAAGGATAATGTGAGACAGGGCTCTGCCTGCCACTGGTTATAGCTCCACCTACTGTTGACCTCCCACCCTTCCACCCTACCAGTCCCAACGGACACCAGCCATTGCTGCTCAACCCTCCTTTCCCATCAGCTAGAAAAGAGAAAGGTTCACGATTCTTGAGCAGTAGCAGCAAAGACAGTGAGTACCCTAGATGCTCACCACCTGCTTTTGGAAACAGTATTTTTCAAAGTGAAGGACAGTTTACAGTAACTTGGTGCTTAGCCTGCTATTTTCCTATTAGTCTACACCAGAAAGAAATGATTATCAGCAAGACTGCAAGGGGTGAGTGAGATATAAAGGCATGGGTTTTAACTGCAAAAGGAAGAAGAAGAAGAAGAAGAAGAAGAAGAAGAAGAAGAAGAAGAAGAAGAAGAAGAAGAAGACAAAGAGGTGTTTAAACTTGATATACCACCTTTCACTCCCCTTAAGGAGTCTCAAAGCAGCTAACAATCTCCTTTCCCTTCCTCCCCCACAACAAACACTCTGTGAGGTGAGTGAGGCTGAGAGACTTCAGAGAAGTGTGACTGGCCCAAGGTCACCCAACAGCTGCATGTGGAGGAGTGGGGAAGCAAACCCGGTTCACCAGATTACGAGTCCACCGCTCTTAACTACTACACCACACTGGCTCTCAATATGGAAGTAGCCATATTGAGTCCCCATGACTTTTTTTTTTTTTTAGCTTCATGAATACAAAAAGGTGGTTGTGTGGATATTGGATAGATGATGTGCTTTAAAAATGTAGTGTGCTACAAAAACCAAAACGAACAAAGAGAAAAAGAAAAGAAAATGTGACTGGTAAAATAAAAAGTAATTTGTAAAAATTAAAAAGCAAAACAAAACCCTGCAACTCTAATGAACATGCTCAAGAAAAGTCATATTCAGCTAGGTACTTACAAGTAATAGGAGTAGGAATATGCATTTCTTCTAAATATGCAGTCAGATGAAGAAAATGTCCAAAAGTGGGGAAGAAGGAAAAAAAGCATGATTAGACTTTATATCCATTATGTTAAGCTTGAAATGCACACAGTATTGCAGCGCTTCACCCAGTTTGCCTTTATCTATTACAGATTTCTGAGCATTGCTCCAAGGTCTGATAGCTAACCTCCGCGAACAGGAATTCCTGGGTTCTACAACTATAACTGCCACTAATGCATTGCACGGCCCTGGGCAAGTCACTTCACTGTGCTTTGAGTTCCTCACCAAGGAGTAACACGAAACTACCCATTGCTGCAAAACAGTTTTAAGTCTATCCGTGGGAAGTCTAGCAATGAAAAATGTGAAGAAGAAAAACAACACGTTTAGTACTGTAATATTAGGAGGTTTTAACTTAATACTAGGATAGAACTGAAAGATCACTAGCAAATGCTTCAGCTCTGAAAAGAGGGGCTGTCAGGGGCTAAAATAGTTCACAAAGCCCTCACTGCTAACCTTATTGGTTGCTTATTTGTGATCCTGACAGCAGCAGCGCACCTCCCTTCCTGCTGCCACAGAGCACAATTTTCCACATCTATTATTTACACATAGGATTCCAAACTGAACAAGGCTGGCATGGTTTGTCCTTACTCTGATTTGGCTTCTAATGTTACTACATAGTCAAATCTCATTGCAATGTACACAATGATATTTGGCTACATGGCACCTGAAGTCAAAACAGAGTAAGGGCAATGCTTTCTGCCCTCACTCTGTCTGGAGTCTTGATTTAAAAAACCAAAACAAAAAATGAATAAAATAATGCTCCAAAGCAGTGGCACCAGACTGAATAAGGAAAACATGCTGTCTCTGTGTGTAGTGATATCCCCCCTAAAAAAAATAATTGAGAGAGGGATCCCCTGTTTGTAGGGTGCCAACAATGTGGATGAGGTAGGAGAGTTTTTGGCTCAGCTCTACAAAATGTATATTGCTAGTATATGGAATTGTTTCTGTTTTTTAAAAAACCCTGCAGATATGAAAATGCATAATTATGTATTCTATACATAAATGATATCTCTTTGAATATTTCACAATAATATGATTCATTTAAAAGTGTATTGGCTTGAAAAAAATACCCAGACCACTATCTAGACACACACACACACACACACACACACACACACACACACACACACAAGCTGTGTTCTTCTTGAGAAATCTCCTGTTCTTAGAAATGAGAATTAAACCTGCATGTATATTTTCATGCATCATGATCACACATGCATATACACCTTGTACAGTTGTGCATAGTATTCCACTGATGCATTGCCTAATTTGAATAGTGATATATTATCAATTATTATACACCAGCCCCCAAACAGCTAGGGCAATACACAAAAGGAGCCCACAAGACTCCTCAGTTTGCTGGAGCTCACACAGCCCACTTAGAAAATCAGTGATCATGCCAATAAGCTGCTTGGGGGACACAATTTAATCTTCTCATCCTCTCTGTGAAACAGGTAACTGTTGTGATTGTCGATTGTTTAACAGAGCTGGACATGCCCAGCCCTGGCAGTGCTGCATACAAACTGTGGAATGCAGCCAATTATAGTCCCGGAACAGAGTGCATAATATTATTGTCTCATTTTGAAATAAGGGCTTCTTATCTCCCAAATATTATTCACTATGAGGGGCAATCCACTTCTATTTATATAGTTTCTAAGAATATCCTAGTGGCAATATACAACACACTACCTCTCAACTTCTAAAGTGCTGTTAATACAATTTGGGGTGTTCTTTTGCATTGGACATTTGAGAGTTTAGCCCAAACATAGACCTGTGTAGCAATGCATCATGGTAGAAGTTGTCCTGTCTTGACAAACATGACAATGACACACTGTCATAGGAGAACAGACAAGAGCAAGAACAGTACAGTGAAACACAGGGAAATTCAGCTTAACACAGAACTTCTTGAAAAGATTGCAACAGTGTTCTGTGTCCAAAAAAATGGAGGAGGTTGGCAGTTCTTGAACACTGTCAGCAGCAAGATTACTATTACAGTCTGAACTATTTTGTCTGCAATTAACAAACCAGTTGCTCTAGTATAAATTAAGAGTTGTCATGTGGTCTTGTTGAGAAGATTAGGGATAAGATTTTCCCCATTCCCTTCCTTAGCTCTTCCATTAATTTAGTCTGCCCTGCATTCTATTTCTCTTGAATTCCAGTTTAACTAGGAAAACTTATGAAATTAACTCTGGAACTGAAGCATGCACAGTTTGCTACAGATTACAGTTCTTTTGCCTCTTTATCCATCTCTATGTTACCAGTGAGCATGTACCCATCAATACAATACTGGAACAAAGAGATCTTCATGTGATCATGTACATGATTGCATCAGAATGACATTCTGTCAGGTGTTTCACTGATATACATATGTAGTCCTGTACATTGGTAAACTACCAAGGAAAAAGCTTATTCACATAACTGTATTTACAATCACATCAAGATTCTTTACTACAGTGTTTTATCAGAGCACAAAAGTGCACATATGCATTGTTAAAACACCACATTAAAAACTATCAGAGTGCAATCATACCCGTGGTTAGATACCGATTTTTTTGCAGTGTTTTATTAACGCAGATAGGCACATTTGAAATGGAGGAAAGATGTCAATAAACTGAAGGCACTGAAAGACTACATGCACTGACCATTGCTCTGTAAAACAAAACAAACAAAAAAACCATGGAACCACAGATGATTCCCTAATGCACAGATTCCACTCTGGAAGCATCTACTCTATGACTCCAAAATATGAGGAGAAATTCAGATGAGAAGAATTTTGGAAAACTGATCCAGAATAAATGATTTGTGGATTGCAGGCAGGGATGAGGGTACATTTTCTCAAGTCTCAGATTTTAAGTATAATTCAGTTGCCATGCTGAATTCACACTGATAGAAGCCATTTAATCTCTCCTCTAATTGGTAGTTGCTAGGCATTTGCAAGAGCCAACTGCTCCTTCCTCTCCCTCCCAGGTTTGTATACTTTCCAAATAAGTGTTGCAGGGCTTGTAGAAGTAGAATTACTGTTATTTGTTCTGTGGATAGTGAGTTTCTACACTGGGGGTTGGAAACTAGTGCTCTCCCCCCTGTGTTTTTGGACTACCACTCTCACAATCCTTGGCCATTGGTCAATGGTGGCTATGGCTGATTAGAGCTGGAGTCCAATAACATCTGGGGGACCACGTTTTCTCTATTCCTGTTCTATTTCATACTCCCTTGGACCACCTCTACAGTCAACATGTGCTGAGGATGAGAGGACAAATGTTACTGTTCCTGTCTCAGTCATTATATTATAATTATTACAAGCAAGTCCACTACAAATGCTATCCAGTGATGCACAAGATGTCCTGGAATGCCCTGGCGATTACCCTATTGTACATGGAGAACATGCTTTGGTGTGGAGAATGGGTCCTCTAGAACAGTTCCTCTAGAGCCCTCTTCTGCTCACTGAAGGGGTGTTTCAAACTTAGCAGGAGAGGGTTGTATGAGAAAAGTGATCCCGCCCCATCCAAAAAATTGTTATGCTTCTGCAAGCTCTTGCATTAGACTTCTACAAGTTGCTTCTCATAGGCTTTTTCAGTTCACTGGAGCTGATAAGCTACAACCTGCCTCCTTCTTATTCATTCATGTTATTTACAGTATTTATTTATTTTCAGGATTTATATTTTGCTTTCCCACCAAAGTTTCAAGGAGGCTAACAGCAGCATACTTTGTTGAAAACACAATAAATAACAACACCAAATATGGAAATAGCAACTTACCACATATTTATTCTATAATGTACCATGGGTATATTATTGCAGTGCACTGTCTATGAGCAGCCTTCTGTTACTTGTGCAAGAGTTCACAGAACAGCATTTATGTATATTCACCTTTTGCTAAACAGCTCATTGTATGTTAAAACTAAGTTTTATACACTTTTCTTTGCAAAGCTTCAATTCCATGTATGCTGGATGTACAGAATCATCTCCACATAGAGAATTAATAGTTTGAGCATTGTTGCCAATATAAATAAAACTAAATGACGCTTCAAGCAAAGCTATTATATCCTTGACTACTTTCCTCCATCCTAATATAGTGTGAATTTTGACATGAAAGGCATATTCACACATTTTATCTTTCCATTCAGTTATTGAAGGAAGAGCCAGTGCCCTCCAATATTTCACATAGGTTAACCTCTCTGATATCACTGATAATGTTATTACCTAATGCATGTGAAATGAAGGCTGTATTGATTTTGGAATAACTGTTTCTTGCCTTGGAAAAAAGCATATAATCATTATTTTCTATGTGCTGACAGATAGCCTCTAAAAATACATCATGCCTTTTCTTAAATAATGTATTCAAAGGTTTAAGTGTTTCCTTTTCTTCCTATTTTATCAGGGAAATTATCCATAACTACATTCATATCTTCCCTTAAAATGAGTTCTATGAATTCTATGAATATTTAGCAAGCGCTTCCAAAAAACAGTTTTTGTTCAGAACTGGGTGCACAGATGTGTGTGTTAAGAAATTAAGTTCTTAAGCTGATGTTCCCCTTTCATAAGCACCTTTGTCTTTCTATTAAGCACCCAATGGGGGCCTGTTTGTTTCAGCTGGCCTATGCAGGAATATTTTCTTTTTGGTACAGCGGTTCTCTGAGCAGATTACATTGTTGAAAAAGTATATGATATTCTGGGATGGAAATCTACTTTTTAGTACTGCCGTTTTATGCATGCTGTGGGTGTTTAGAAGAAATTGTATTGCATTTTTTATTCTATTATTTTGAAGCTATAATTTTAAAATTGTTATGTAAACTGTGTTGAGAGTGTCTTATTCAGAGGGGTGGCCTATGCATATTCTAAACTTCATTTCTGACTTCTGGGGATTACACATAATGGATAACCATCACAGGCTTCGAAAGTAGAGGAGTTAAGCCACTTGGCCTTGCCCATTTAAATCTTACTATAGGGATAAGGGGGATTACAGTTTAGCATTTCTGATGCCTGCAGTCCAGATATGCAGGATATTCCAACCGATACTGACTTTTGCTGATCTTCATGGGTGACAGGCCTGGAGAGTTCTGTGAAGGCAGCTTGCTCTGGTCAACAAACATTTCAGTGGAAGATATCTTAGGGGTAAGCAGAAGAGCGTCTAGGACAATGTGTTAATAATAATAATAATTTTATTATTTGTACCCTGCCTATCTGACTGGGGTGCCCCAGTCACTCTCATGTGTTGGTATTGGAGACCCTGTTCGTGGTGCTGACTCATAAAAGGATCTTCCCAGTAGCATCTCCCCACTTAGCAAGGTGCAGCTGCATTCCTCCTTATCAACATTCAAAGGTAACTAAAAGTAGTACCTCCGGTTGCGTAACCCTCTGGTTACGTAACCTTTGGGATGCGAAAGCGGCAAACCCGGAAGTATTTTACTGGGTACTGCCGCACGTGCATGCACAGAAGGGGTCCTCAGGTTATGGAAACCTCAGGGTCTGTCTGGAGCTCCGGAACGGATCCCGTCCGCAACCAGAGGTACCACTGTACATTCCTGTTGACCTAGGCATTTGATGGCTGAAATGCACTGCTCCTAACAACCCTACAATCACTAACTATGACAATATTTTATTGTTTTCAAATGTTTTGGATTGTTTACAGATAAATATAATTAAATGTTTTGTTTGGTTGGTTTGTTGTTTGCTTCCCTTGGCTCCTTTGGAAAGGCAAGATAGATAGTTGATAAGAGATAAATAGTGCCCCCAAACAGATTTGAGGTGCTAATATTCAACAAGGGTCAACCTTAATTTCGGGGGGGGGGGTAAAAAATTGTCCAGTAGCACCTTAGAGACCAACTTAGTTTGTTCTGGGTAGAGCACATGAAAGCTTAGAACAAACTTAGTTGGTCTCTAAGGTGCTACCTGACAATGTTTAATTTTTTTTCAACTGCGTCAGACCAACATTATCTGACATTCGCTACCTGAATCTTAATTTCTGAAGGTAATTGTAAGCTCTCAAGAAGTATTTCAAACTGAGTGAGTTTATGTCAGTTAGATGGAATCTTTGACTGTTCACCCATCCCTAATTTCAGTCATGTTTACTTCTTCTGGCAGTGCGTCTTTTTCACCCTGAAACATTTTCTCCTTATACAATCCCACAATGCCATTGTTTTCCCCATTTGGATAGCAAATGCTACATTCAGAAAAATCAGATGTGTCTATTACTGATCAGTTATAATGCCCTGGGCCATGAACAGATGTCACTCTGATGTCTGAAGGTAGTGCCTCAAGTTTGTCTAATTAAATCACTACTTTTCTGCCTCATTGCCTTGAAAAGCAAGAGAATCTCATACTAGCTTCTCTGTGGGCTAAGAGATTATTATGGAAGTCTGAGTACAATGTAGCTAAGACACATATGGTTGCTTTTTTCTTTTTGTATAATGTAAGGACTAATCTTTATTTTAAAATTATGTATTTAGGAGTTGCCGTTTTAAAAAAGAAATAATCCATTTATTATACAGATTGTTCCAGTCCATCAATATTTTGGATAGTTTCTCATCTCATTGTAGTTTAATCTGCATTAGCTTTAAAATAAGATACATGCGGCAAATGCATCTCTCAGTTTGACTCTATGATCCTATTGTGCAACTTCAGATCAAAATGATCGGATGAACAGATTTAATATTAATTTGTTGAGGGCATCAACTGGTTTAGTGCAGAGGGTCCTATTTTGAGTCCATACTTATGTACAGTTTAATATCTTTAACAACCGTCCCTGGTCTGGTGCCCTCTGGAAATTTTGGACTCTGGCCCCCACCAGCTTCAGCCAGCATGGCCAATGGGGAGGGATGGTGGGAGTTTTAGTTCAACAACACTGGGAACACAGATTCCCCTGGGAAAAAAGGGCTTTCATACAATTAAGTTGAAGATGAATGAAACTCAGATATAGCTTTGACCTTAGAGGACAATGCTGGCTGTACACTTGTGGTCAGCAATCTGTGGGACAGAGAATAATACTTGCTATTTTCCTCCCCTTCCCTGTTCTGTTTTCAAACATGTTTCTGACTTTTAATTCACATAGATGCATTTATTTGAACCCAAATCCAAATACTGTGGTCCCAAACATCTGAAAGGAGCTAGGATGAGAAAGACTGATCATTATTGTACAGACTGGAACCAACTAAACAAGATTAAAGCACTTTGGCTCATTCATGCTGAGAAGCCCTACCATAGTTTTCTTAAAATTATAATATACTATATCCAATGTTGCTTGGGATTCTGAGAAATAATAATAAAAAAATACAGTGGAGTTTTGAAATCAGTGGCTAAAATCAGCACAGTTCCGAAGGGTTTGTTTCACAATCGTGATTCAAAATGGCATCCAACTGTATCTAAAGATAAATTAAATCCTGCTCCTTGATCTCATCATGCAAAATTTGGTTCTGATATCTCAAGAGGTATTCAAATGTACAGCGAACAGACAAAATATATAGTTGATGTTGCTCAGGCAGGAGTATTATGTGACCCATGAGAGTAGCAAAATAAGCAGACTGTACAATGGTGATGGGATAAAATCAGGCTAAATATTTATTAACAGGCAGGGCAAGGGTTGTCATGGCATTGGGTGTCAGGATGAGTTCATCATTCCAAAAGCCCCATGTTGATGGAATGGATCTGCTGGGTTTGGATTGCTCTGAACCTGTATGACTGGGTCAGCCAGTGTTGAACCTTGTTGTGGTGCAAGCCAAGCAAGCAAGGTCTCACTGGGGGACCAGGCTAAACATTCCAACCAGGCAGATACCAAACTCACACTTGGGTCTGCCATGGTCAATCCTCCCATCAGGCCCCTTATGCCTCCCCACACACACTATGCTGATTCTGACCAATGTCATTTCCACCCTCATACAATGTTCTTCCGCCTAACAAAGGGAAGCTATAATTTCACTGAGGGAAAGGCGAAAAGAAACCCCAACCAAATGCCAAAAAAAATTATTTCCGTCCCTGTCAACCAATGACCCAGAATTGCTTAGTGAAGGCTCCAACCTGACGGTGGGCAGGCAGGAAGCTCTCAAAGCAAAATGGCTCCCCACCCCACTTCAGCAAGGGATCGTGGAACAGCTTTTTCCCATGAGCCCATCACACAGAGAAGATACTAGGGGAAACCTTGCCCAGTATTTTGCTGCAATCTATGGGCCACAGTGCCACCCGGCAAAGGTGTTGCATGCTTATCGGGCATGGAACGGGGCTTCTCACAAATTTGTTTGTGTAACAATAAGATGGTATGAGTACAGTCTGCTTTAAAAGTCTAGGCTGGACCAGACTTTCTGGTACAACAGCCTTTACTTTCTAATGCTTGCTTCTGAATTTTCTGACACTGGTTTTGAACAGTATCAATTAAGTGCCTTTGGCTTATAAGTTATAGGAAGATTTCTGGAATTCTGAAAATCATGTTGATTTGGTAGTTGTGAAAGAATGTTAGCTTTCCCATTTTCAGTTGAGTCAAACATTCAGAATGAGGGTGAGTGCAGAACAATTTGGAATGCTGATGGCTGACTTTGTGGCCAGCTTTCAAATCTTCGTTTAGCTGTGGAATCACTGGGTTTTTAACTCTGCTTGAAAACCTAGCTCAACAATGGATTTACATCTTCTGTATAGCTGGAAATAATGGGACGCGCTATAACTCTGCCATTCATCAACTTTCTAAATCAGCTTTGGAGGCATGAATATCATTACTGAGAAATGTACATGGTAATTTAGAAGCACAGGGTGAATTAACAAATGGACTTCATGTCCTGTCCAATGTTTAAAAATGTTTAGGATGCTTCAAAGTCTTCATCTAGGAGACCACGTTAGTTTACGGAAATTATTATGCAACACACTGTAGTAAAATTTGGTAACCAGATACTCTAACTGACCTCTGTAAGTCAAACAACAATGCCTTTATTCACAGTAGTTATAAGCATATCACAGCTTGATATTAGTAACTAAGCACCTTACAGCTTGTGTTACAGTGATCTGTTGGTGACAAATATATGCTGTACAGGAATGCTGTACAGTAATTGAGAAATGTAAACTTCCATTGTGGATGCAGAAGTTCAGAAGATGCGCACTTTTACGCCATTCAGTTTTTATCTGATTTAATTTTTATCAGGGGTTGGGAAGTAGCTAGATGTGTTAACTCTCATGCAGGTGTTTATGAATGGGATATGCTATAGGGAAATGTACATTTAAATGTACATTGTATTGAAGCAGTGGGCAGCAGCCATATTTATAAATGAATCCACATTTGGGTTCACGTCCAGGAGAAAATTCCAGTGAGCAACAGTGGCGTAGCGTGGGTTGTCAGCACCCGGGGCAAGGCAAGTAATTTGCGCCCCCTAACCCGTGGATTTGCGCCCCCTAACCTGTGGATTTGCCCTAACCCCAGATGTTGCGCCCGGTGCGGCCGGCCCCCCCTGCACCCCCACGCTACGCCACAGGTGAGCAATGTGCGCTTGCAGTTCTTAAAACAAGACTCTCAGTGGAGTTTCTGTGGACATAAGATACCGTATATTGGAAAACTCAGCAGAAACTGAAACCAAGTCCATTAACCACTTTAAATTCTGCACTTGAACTTGCAGTTTAACCCTACTACTGATCATAAATATTCTTACATGTAAACAAATTCCACTGAAATAAATGGAACCTGCATCCATTTAAAAACCATACCCTAGTACAGATCTTTTACATACATTTGTCAATGGTAATAGTGAATGCTGTTAAGGATTATAGCAGAAGGCAATTTAACACACATATGATGCCTCTAGGAGTTTAGAGCAAAACAAAAAACAAAAAAGGTAAGTTATAACAAATCAATATGAAATGTTATTTGGATAAAGCATGGTTTGTGATGCTTTGCCACTCATTAAAACTATTAAAATCAGAGGGAATTAATTGATTTCCCCAGTTTTTGAATTAATATTAACCAGCATTGTACTGTTATTAGCTTAATATAGTTGCCAAATTTGTACTAAAAATGTAAAACAGAAGTAGCAGAAAAATATAACCTCTTTGTTATTTGTAATTTTGTTCCAGCCTCTTTACATTCTATTATGGTTCAGAAATTCCAGATATGAAAAGTACAAACTCCCAGAATCCTATCAAAAGGGGGGAAATGGTATTTTCCTTCACATGAATGAAGACAAATTTGAGACAATAAACAAGAGCACAGGAAGATGTTATCAGATTTCAAAAGCTCTGGTAACCTGACAAGCACACGGGACTCTTGTTAAATTTCCTTTTCACAATAAAGGGGATTATTATTTTTCCCTCTCATGGATTATAAAAGCTGCTAAAGAGGCAGAAGAGTATAAGGGATTCAGAACACACCAGGCTGAATTTTAAACATGAATACAAGAAAATGAATGCAGGATACAGAAGAATGTCCTAATCCTAATGTACAAAGTCGTATTTGCAGATATTATCTTAAGAGTTTCTAAGCATCTTCAACATTTACTGAAGCAAATGGAAGCTGAGGTCAACTTTAGTGCATCAGCATTTCTTTTATTCATGGTTCTCAGTGGAGTGATTGCTTTTGCAGCTCTGAAGATGCAGCTCTTCAGAAATGAGCATACAGAAAATGGGAACAAGTGTATTGAACAAGTTGTAGAAATGGTTTTCCTGAGACAATAACACATAAGTAGCCAACATGATGCCCTCCAGACATTGTTAAACTACAGCTCCCATCAGCCAATGCTCAGGGGTTGTAGGAATTGTAGTTTGGCAACATTTGGGGGGGGGGGTACCTCATTGGCTACACCTGCCATAATGTTTGCCCCAGGACAGCTTTTACGGCACAGTGACAACACAAATATAGCTACAATCATTATCAAGCAGTCATACTCCTACAATGAAAACAACAACACTACAAATAGTGTGACTAAAGATGGGAAACTGAGCTACTTGCATGTGCAAACTCACGTTACCATTGCATTGCTGGGAAGTAGCAAACTATGGGCTTCCTTTAAAACTGTGCTTTGGGAAATATGAGTATAATGTCAAAATAATGGCATGTGTTAAACAAGGACAACCCCGCCCCACATTCTTTTAAAATACCAGCTCAACGGAATCACTACTTCACGGTACGTGATAGGTGTGTGGTGATCATAAAATGACAGCAAGGAAACTCAGCTGACATGCCATGCTGGTTCAAAGTGTGAGAGCCAGTGGTTCACATAGAAAGCATATACAGATGCAAAAAAAGGATTTGGATGGAACTGCTTGATAACTTTGTTCCCAACACATGCCAGCAACGACTTCAGAAAGTGGTGAGATCATATATGGGTTGAAACAAATCCTCAGACAACCTCTCTTCCCCAGGCAAGTTTTTAATAACTTTGTCCATCTGAATGGACGGTCCAGAGGAAATGGCTGTCAGTGAGCATGCACAGTCAAGCCACACTTAGAAGGTTAATAATCACCTTGGGTCTACTGCACCGCTCCTTCAAAAAAGAATAGAAAGGCAGTTTTTTGAAGCATCCCACACATTTCACAGCTTGTAATATTGAAGTCAGATGGGAAACGCCATACACATTCATTTTTTGCATATTTCTTCTTCTCTAAATACACTTATACACAACACTTACACAATCAGAAAATAAAGTTTGCAGACCGTGTCCTCATAATTTACTATTCCAGTATGAAAACAGAAGAAATTCAGCTTTAATAACATTGTTTCTACGCTTACAGAAATGCTACTTATCATCTGAAAGAGTGGAAGCGCTTGCTAATTAGGTTCATCGGCACCTCCATGAGGCACTGTTTCCTTTTTATAGCTAAGTGAAATGACTTGCTCAGATAGTACAAGATGGCCCTATCTAAACTACAAGCTTATATTGGTTTTATTAATAGCTCCACTAAAGAATTCTGGGAATTGCAGTTTGGTGAAGTGTTGAGCACTCTGGTAGAACGCACGCACCCACGCGCGCGCGCACACACACACACACACACTTCAGTACAATTCCCAGAATTTGCTGGGAAGAGGGAATAGACTACATCACCAATATAAGTCTGCAGTGTGGATATGCCGAGTGATAGAATTGGGTCTAGAACTCAGGACTTCCAATTGTATTCTTGTCATGCTTATAGGTTTGTACATTCGTATTGGAAAATGAAAATCCAAAATGTTCTATCTTCTTCACACACTTACCATGCCAGAAAGAAAGATGTCAATGGAGACGGGAAAGACCCAAATCATTGCCCTCATCAAATTGTGCACACAAGAAATACAAACAGCACGCATCACAGCCAGTGGGATACAACCAAAGAGAAGTGATTCCCACATATTCAGTGAGCACATGAAGGGCAGATTAGCTTTTCAGGCATGTATCTAAAACTCCATTTAAGAAAAACAACAACCCTAGCCTATCTATGCCTCTGCTCCCCCAAATGAGCATAAAATATGCTCAAACAAGATACGGAAATTTAAAACAAAAGGTATTAACCATTCCCAAAACAAAGCAAATTAGAGATCTTAGAAACTTACCTTCTCTTGATGGTAAGCATTGCTCCCAGAAGGATAATTACAAACATCAGAAGGCCAGCTATAACTCCTGCCATTTTCACAGTGTTGTCAACCTGCTTTTCTGGCTCCACGGCATTGGAATTCTGTGTAGATGCTCCTTATGAAGTTGTAGAAAAAAGGGAAATAATAATGACAATAAAAAGTATTGTTGAAATATCCCAGGCAAATCATTTTTCAACAACAATTTCACGGTAACATTTCAGAAGGCCAGTCCTGCATTAGATCATCAGAGAAAGGAAGATGTAACCCTTATTCCAAGTATGATGTAGCATATGAGGCAAATTTTTCATAGATGGTATACAATTACACACTGACACAAGAGACTAAACAGCAAGCAGACTTTAAGTAAATGCTGCAAAGTTATGTAACCAAATAGTTTTACAGCTCCTCCTCCCAAAGGGAATCTGATGGTTTTAAGGCCCATTACTATTGCTTTCTAGGCTCTCAGACTCACTTGTTATAATCCATCAGCACACACTTATAGTATGAAATTTCTGTATTGTAGATATCAGAACTATGGAATATTGAGTGATGACTGAAATGAAATGGAAAAGTTTTATTTCCTTAGATCCTTATGTCTCTACTTTACATGGTCTTTGTGACAAAGTTCATTTTGACTAGTTTCTATAAAACATTTAAAATTGACATTCCCACATTTCTTCGGGTTTCAACAACTGTCCTGTCTCCTCATCACCAACACCAACCACCATTGAACACTATCTGAATTGCCAAAGCTTAATGGCTGGAAAGTGGGAGAATATGAACCTGGCTCTTTCCACCTAATAAGACTTCAACAGGTACCCTAAATCTTCTCTCTTTCCAACCAGCAAATATTTCAAGTAGGGATGAGCAAATCTCTTGATTTTGCTTTATCTCAGTTTCTCATTTTTCTAGTAATAAGTTCAGTTCACCCCATTTTCGCATTCACTTTTCCTTTTGAAAATTTGTACACATATTTGTGAACATTCCTCCAAATATATGCACCTTTTGCCTAATGTATGCATTTTGACAAGCAGTTTTTCCATAGGAGAATGCATTTTTGTACATTGTTTTCACTCATTTATGCATTTTTGCATGCTCTTTCCACTAAGACACATGTTTTGTATGCATGCGTTGATTGGAGAATTGAATTACAAAATTCACAGAAGTACAAAATTCAAAGGCAAGTTGCATTTCGGTTTTTGTATTGATTTGAGAAGCGCAAATTGGGTAAATTCTCATTAAAATACAAACCCGATGATTTTCTCCTCCATCCCTACTTAACTGTTAGCTCTCAGGCTGGGGGATGCCTGCCAGAAATTTAAAACACTGTCCTGATTCTACCCAACCTTTGAGCTGGCCCGTAGAACTCTTAAAAGCCTTATACCCCATCGATGAATGTTTCCAAATACTGGTTACTAGATGACCGTTTGAATAAAATGTATTTCATCCTTCTCAAACAATTGTCCAAGAGCATTTTGTAATAACAAAGGAGCTCCTTGTGTCCTCTGAGATTCCTAATAAATCATGGGGAATTCTGATGACAGTGGGAAAACTGGATTTTCATGATCTGGAGGCATTTAAACAAAATGAAATGAAGCTAGAAGCAAAGCCAATGAAAGAAGATGCTTTAAGAGGATGTGTGGAGAACCAACAGAGGAATATGAAGAGTCTTTAGCTATCAGTCTACAGTGGAAGAGTCTTGTTTGCATTGTTTATTGAAAGTCACTTTGAGTGGCTGTGAAAAGAAATTGAGTAAATAAAAAAAGATGAGAGATTGGATCTACAAGGTAGATTTGGCTACATACTTAGAAAAATATGGATTGTGCATTTATCTCAAAACCACAGGTAGGATCTACATGCTTCACACCTTTTCACAGCTCATCCTCCCACTTCTGCAATAACTAACTTCTCAAATAGACATCTAGGAAAGAAGTATTAATACTGGCAGAAAATAGAAGCTAAACCTGAAATAGAAGCCATAGAGCTAAGGATGAATATTCTCAGCCCACAAGTTTGAAAGGGCAGACAAACTGAATAGAGAGGGGGGTGGGTTTCAAGATCTTGCAGAAATCTGCATAAAACTATAGCAGCACTTTCTCGATGCATTTCTGTGTATTTGTTTAGTCCACCAAAGGTCCACCAAAAAAATCATGCTTTTGAGGACCTCTGTGGTTGGTTCTATACTTAGCAAGTGGGTGGAACTAGGAAGGCTATCCTCAGCAGAAGGGCCAGATTAAAGGGATGCTATATGACAGAATAATCTAGAAAGGCTATGGAGGAAGAATAGCAAGTGACCAAGCAAAAATAAGTGTAGAATCTCTCTGTGACAACTGAGAAGGTCAGACGAAAACTAGATTCTAAGTGTTGCTTTTGGTAGTATCAAATCAAAATCTGGGTAGGTGCTCAGAAAGTAGATTCCAGCCATCAGAATTTCTTGAAGATGATGCTGAGCTGTAAAATGGCACAACAGAACTCCCTGCCCATAATTAGCACTGTCAGTATCTATTGACATTCTTGCTCAAAGCCCCAAACTGTTGAAGAAAATTTGCTTGAAGAAAATTTATATTATCAGTATCAGAGATTGTCCAGAAATCTTCTGTGAAGACTTGCAATGATTTTTCCAAATCTTGTATAGCCCAATGTAAAATAATAATAATGATACATATTCCCATTATATCACATGGCTAGAGCAGTATTATTTGGTTAAGAGAATTATGCTAAGAAAATGGAAAGGAAATATGGCAGTATGCTGTTGTCCAGGATCCTTTAGAATACACATTTGAGTGCAAAAGGGATTTCTCTTCTCTCTCTCTCTCTCTCTCTCTCTCTCTCTCTCTCTCACACACACACACACACACACACACACACACTCCATCTACCCAAACTAATTCCCACCCCTTCCCACAGCACCAGAAGTCTTTATGAAGTTGCCTCAGGTTTCTATATAGTTGTTTGTTTGACAGCAGAAGAGCTGCTTTCATAATGGAGCAGTCCCAAGAAGCATGTGGAGATCATACATGATCAATATAGTTCTGGGTATAGTTGACTATAAAACCATCTGTTGTGCTGAGCACATTTGAGTAAATGTGGAATATCGAAAGAACAAATTGCAGTAAATTCAGGGTGTATAGAATACCCCATAATGTGTGGCGTACAAGTAGCTGTTCATCAAATTGAGCAATAAAGGTTCACATCACATTGCAGAATGCTCTGCTGCATATATGTTCCAAATGTAAAGGAAAACCTGCCTTGCTAGATAAAAATAATGATCAGAACCTGGGTCCCTCTAAAATTCTATGGTTCTACGGCTGGCTGCTTTTTCCATGTATTCCTGTCAGAGCTGCGACTGCATTTATTTGGAGGATATGTTAAAAGTGTGGCCCTTAGTGTTAGAACCTCATGGTGAGTACCCCCACCTCTTTTTCTAGAAAAAAAAAGCACTGATCAAAACTGAAATCAATCTTAGTCTACAAATTGCATGTGCCATCTTTCTTTCATTAAAGTCAGTTTTCAAACTCTCACTGCGTCTAGTGAATCTGGAAGATATTAATGTCTCCAATCATGCACATTCTGGTGGCTCATTGAACTTGTACTTACACTGTACAATCTTCCTTTATATGTTTTGTGTCTTTGTTTTCTTCATTATGAACTGTAGCATCACCTAACCTTGGTATTTATATTCAAACAGAACGTATATGTTTTTCAATTAATTTCACTTGGTTCAATGTCCCTAAAGTTTCCTCATGTTCTTTGCATGAGGCTTTTGCATATCTTGATTTGCATGACAAAGTTTCATACATCTGAGAATTGTCCTTTTCAGATGGAATCTCAAAAGTTTGTTGATACTGTTGCCCATAAGTCACAAATCTCATCAACCCAGAAAACAATATGCCTTAAGGTGATAGATCATTTATCCACAGGAAACAATTGTACAATTGAAATGATATCCATACAATTTCAAATCCCATCAATCTGACACATAAAGCTACACATGCAACTTTGATAAAAGACATTTGAATTGTGCCAGGATGTTAGGTTTCAA
The DNA here is from genome assembly GCF_964188315.1 of Podarcis muralis. NCBI lineage: Eukaryota > Metazoa > Chordata > Lepidosauria > Squamata > Lacertidae > Podarcis > Podarcis muralis. The sequence continues at coordinate 75,645,627 of NC_135659.1, forward strand.
AGCTCTCTAGAGCTTTCAACCTTTCTAACTCATTCTTTTGATTTTGGCCATGAACACACCTGGCGCTGTAATGACTGCCAAGTTAATGGTGAATTGTTTTAGAATTTGAACTACACGTGCAAAATCTTCATCTAACGTAAATTTTCCTGAAGATATTCATTGCTGGTGACATGAGGTTTCGTTTTGAGAAAAAATAAAAGAATTAAACACATACAGATATGTGTCGCATGTGTCTTTGTTGCAAGTCCCTTTCACTACTTGAAAGGATTTCGAGTAATTCACTCTGAGGCCAGTCTTCGAAATGCAAAGAATCAGACGGAGACTTTTATCATATGTGGTGGATGTGTGATAAAGTAAAAACATTTTGGGAATTGATCTATAATGAACTAAAAAAAGATGTTTAGATATACCTTTCTCAAAAAACCGGAAGCATTTTTGCTAGGTTTGATGGGAGAGGAAATTGCGAAAATAGATCAAAGACTATTTATGTATGCCACAGCAGCAGCGAGAACTTTAATGGCCCCAAAGTGGAAGTTACAGGAAGTACCTACGATTGCAGAGTGGCAGGCGAAGATGATGGACTTTGTGGAATTGGCCAGACTGACCTGCAGGATTCAGGATCAAAAATTTTCAAAGGGACTGGAGTAAATTTATTGTATATTTGAATCATAATTGCAAAAATCTGAAGACACTAGCAGGATTGAAATAAATCCTACAATGTGGATAATAGAAGTGAAAGAACTAAAATTTGAGACGGGACTTGAAAGTGGAAAACCTGCTGAAGGGAAGGAGGGAAGTCGTATGCTTGGCAGAGCAGAAAGTTTTATGTTTGTTATTGCATTGTTGAAAATATTGTTTAAGGAAGAAAATAATAAAAACATTTAAAAAGAGAGAGAGAGAGAGAGGAGGCCAGTCTTTATAAGCACTTGTCACTGAGATGATCCTCTGGGGACAGCAAGTGCCCTTCAAGGAAAATCTCTGTTCCTTGCTGCCATATTTCAGCAGCAGAGATTCCTAGACTCCCTATGGTGTGGAAATTGAGCTCAGAGTCATGTGTCCTCCGAGTCCAAGTCCAGCTCTGTGGCCCTCTTTAGGTCCCAAGCTGAAACAAAGAAGTAGAAAGCTTCTTTTTATCCTATAAAACTGTCGAAGACCGACCTCTTATGCTTCTGCGTTTCCTTCTGCTGCAAGGATTCCTTAGTATCATGAGGACAGAGTACATTCCTCACCAATTTATGTCAATTATGTACGTGGGTAAGTTCCTTTTCTTCAAAGGGGTCGCTAACATTTGTAGGAAAGGATCCCTGCCATTTTGCATTCTTGATATGTGTTTCTCTGCATCTTTTAACTAATTTTAAATTCTCGTAAGCTGCTTTTGCAAGCACAAAACTGAAAGGCACCATAGAAATGTTTCAGAAATAAATAAACACACAAGTAAATTTGAAATACAGGGAGAAATAGGACATTCCTTGTCTGTGGAAAAGGGATGTAGCTCAGTGACATTCACCCCCCCCCCCCCAGGATTTAAACAGACTATTGCATAAAATGCTGGAGAGCTAGATGCTCCAATTATCTGATTTGCTTTAAAGTGGTTTCTTACATTCACTTTTCATTCCTCAGCCAATGTGTTATACTAAGGATGTTTTGGTGCACTTCCTACGCAATATATGGTAAGTTTCATTACAGTTCACTACATTGCTCCATTCTATTCTACTAGTTAATACTGAGTTTTATTCATACTAATGTCATCAAGAGAATTCTGCAAAGATGCTTAGAAGATGCTAAACTGATCCTTAAGATGCTGATAAAATGAAAAGCAGCTAAATCCTATTTATGGCTATGATGAATAAAATATTTAATTCATGATTCTTATTTTAGGATATGAAGATGACACATTTTTAAGCTACTTAGTTAACAAGGATTAAAATCAATCGTAGGGAGGATCTGATAGCATTCCTGTAACAATTAGATATTTCTCAAAACTTTTATATCACTTTTTGCTGGGAAGATTCCTTTTAGCAACTTGTAAGCTGCTCCCGTCATGAATATATGCATACATACATGCACAAAATGATCAGCAGGTGTTAGCTGTCACATTTCTTAACTATAAAGTAACTGAATGGGAAAACGGGACAAAAGATGAAAAGCAAAATCCAGTCCCAAGGCATGCTATGTGTTCAACTCCATGTACAAACAGTGCTTATGGGAAGTTCTTGGAAAAGAGAAATACAAACCAACTTCCATTGAAGGAGCCCCCAGCACAACTCCAAGAACATCCCATGAAGATTTGTTTTTATAGCCATAGAAATGAATGTGGTCACACATGCCATTTTTTAATGAATTTACCTTAGCATAGGAAAATGGAGCAGCCTAGACTTCCTACAGATTCTGCTGCATATTTTGGCTGTGCAATAGAATAATATGTGCATATGTAGGGGGATATTGAAGCTACTAACATGAGTTTGACCAAATTGTGGGAGGCAGTAGAAGACAGGAGTGCCTGGCGTGCTCTGGTCCATGGGGTCACGAAGAGTCGGACATGACTAAATAACAACAAGGGGGATATCAAATAAAAAAGAAAGGCAAGCATAAGGAGCTTAGGTCCTAGCTAAGATTCCGGCCTTGGGAAATATTTAAATTGGCTCTTTCAGCTGGAGAGTTAACGGATTGTAGTACAATCTGGAAGTAAGAAACTAGCAGGCTAAGTATTTGTCCTCTCAGAAGAAGTTGTAATATGTAAAATGAATTTCCTTTAAAAATAACTTGGTGCATTACACAGAAGTAACTAGAGAAGAAAAGTTTAGGATATTAAGGCATGCCATACAGACAATGAGCCAAAGATTTCTTAGCTAAAGTTGAAATCACAAACTAAGGGGGAAATGAATTCATAAGAATATATATGATACAGAGATAAGAGTGAAAGTTGTATCTTGTTCCTATGACATAAGAGAAAATTAATGAAGGTTCTGGTATCACCACAGCCACCCAAGTTCACAAATAAGGAGGAGAAAACAGAATGGCATTATATTAAAGGCTGATGTAATAATTGCACACTTTTGTTGCTTGTTGGGATGAATTGTTGGAAATGCTCTGGTCTTTTGTGCCCAATTTGCCTGTTCCAGCTGACAATATATGTTGGGAAAGGTGCTCTTTTTTATCCTCCTCACTCCAGGGGGGAAACAAAGCCTACTTAAGTACAACTGTTGGCACTATAGAACCTGCAATCATCCCTGGAGTCAAAAGGAAGCCATTTCATCTCAGTAGTGTTTGGTTTACATATCAAAGGGCTCCAAGCACTGAAATGTTTTCCTTCTCACCAACCCAGATGGGAAATAATCTTTGGCGGATCCTGCATAGCAAATAACTTCAGTTAAGTGTTCTATGGAGAGATGGAGCTTGAAATGACATCTGAGCCTCCTTACAGTCCTGTGTGGTGTGGGTGAAATGGGCAGAAGGCAAATGAAACACACTGGGTTTTTCAGTATAAGAACCGTAAGTTATAATGATTTGGTGTTTAGCACCATTTTGAGGTTTCGCCTCTTGCTTCTCTTGGTTTTTGATTCTGACCCCTTTCCCCCCTTGGGCCCAAAGAAAACATCTTATCTGTAGATGCTCAAACTGTAACAGCCACTTGTTTGATCTTTAAGTGAAGGCACCAATTCAAACAAAGCGAATCTTCCATGTAAACACTTCCGGACTGCAGTATCAGCCACAACCCCATGTATTCTTAAGATACTCATGTTGTGTGGGTGGGTTGCTGGCTAGGCCCTCTCTTTTCAACAGCTGCCTCTTTCTTTCATCATTATTAAAAGTCTATTGCTGTTACAGAGTTCTTAGACATTATACCTGAAATAAGAACCTAAATGCATTAATAATAATAATGGCTGCAGCGGGTGATGAGCTCCCAGAGAAATCTATTTAAGAAACTAAGGCATCATGTATTAATAATAATAGCTTCGGGCTTGTCATGCCTTTGGAAGCTTAACTTTATGGACATTTAATGACAATCATATATTCATGGTAACCTTTTGAAGCAACCCAGAGAGAATGAACAATTGTAATTCATGTTGTTCCAGTGAAACAGCTTTTCTCCTTTGGGATCAGGCGAGCACACCTCAAGCAAAGGTGCTAAGGCATGTAAATTATTAAGAGAATGTCAATCCAGTGACTTCATAGACATATTCTTTTAAAGCTGTAATATTCCTTCTGGTTTGATGCACCCTTTTGCCTTGATGCTTATGGCAGTCATCTGGATAAAGCTTTATGCAATGCAGAGGGGTGCTAGATGCCTTGGCTGAGCTAAAGACCTTTTTCATGTACTCCATTTGCTATAATAAATGGAGATGTTGTCTATGTCATCTTCAAACGTACTCCTATAGCCTGTTTTCTATTTCTGGATCTAGTGATGTCAGAATGCCTCCAATTCTCCTCCCCCCAACTCAATTAGGCTGGCATTCATTTCATTTGTAAGACTATGCTGCAGAAGCAGCAAGTTCTCAACATGTACGTTTCAAACAAGTTGGAAAGGCAGGGCGCTGAAGTTCTGGAGAAAAGTGTCCCCGTAAACCAAACAAATATGTGCATTTCAGCAGATTTGCTTTTCTGACCTAGGATATCACTTGGTAAGAGTTCTAGAAACCATTGTTGCTAATACTTCATAATGGTGATACAGGAGCCTACACTCAAAATATCTTTTGGAAAGAATAGAAGTGACAGAAGGAAAATATTCATGGATCAAGCCTAGGATGAAATGCAGCAAGCCATTTGAAAATGAGTTTGTAATGAAATAGACCTGTCAAAGGAATAGCATTCAAGTGTAAAAAGATAAATTGCAATAATAAATTTGACATGAGACTAGGTCTGTTTTAAGGATGCATTATCTGTCTACGAAGCTGGAATATATTTTGAAAAACAATAGAGCTGTTCTAATTTAATCTGAATGAACAAGACCTATTAAACGAGCAACCTTTTTAAAGAACAGCTTTCTGATGTTGCAAAGTTATTCATGTATTGATTGAGGAAAGGGTTCAACCTGAATTTCCTTTTTATTTTACAGGAAATTGATTTTATGTGTTGCAATCAGTACATTAAGGTCTCTATGCATTTTTGAGCTCCTGTCACTGATTAAATGTGCACTAAGTTTAGTATATGCTCTTCCTGTGTCATATGACTTTTCCATTGACTTTGTTGCGAACACTTCCATGTGCACACAGTGACAATAAGTGCAAAGAATTGCCCCCCCCATTAAAGTCAGTGGGAAAGGTCTTCGAAGAGCAAGCTACTAATACTATGCACTCCAAAGCAGCTATTTCATGGAATGGCTTTTTGCTAATAAAGCATTAAACAAAATAGGATCCATATTTCAAGGAACTCATTCGGTAGCATTTTATTTATCTACCTGATCCACTGCTGTTGAATATTTCTGCAAGAATAAGAGCCAAACCAAAATGAATAGAAAATTCTTCCCAGTTCTCATGTGTAGTTCACAATCAAATAGTACTGTCAGACTACAGTCTACAAACAACACCAACACCAACACCAAAACTTATTAACCACACCAAAGATCCTCTAGCCTCAACTCTTCTGAGACAAGGAGGAATAGTTATTTCCTCCCATTTTCTAAGCTGGTTTATTATTCCTATCATTTTTTGCTTGTAATGCCAGAAAGCAGAATCACATGCACTGTCCACACTTTGTATCTATGTATGATTAGTTTAATGCATGTATGTCGTAGAGTCTACATTCAATGCTCAGAAGGTTCTTTCCATGACCAGGGATGGCATTTCTCAGTATTTGCAGAGGCACATACCATCCTCTCCCATCCTTAACCATTCAACTTGTAAGTGAATATGGCTCATCTACCCAATCCAGAATGCTTGAATATGTCAGCACTTCATATTGCGCAACAGCTCAGTAAGAACTAGTGGAAACAGGTCATGACTGTAATTCAGGATAGAAGGGAAGAAGAAGAAGAAGAAGAAGAAGAAGACGACGTCTGGAGACTGGGAAACGGAGGGCTGTCTCTTGAAGACGTTAGCTCTAGGGATGTTGTTCAGGTTTCTTCACCTTCCTCGTGAAGTAAGAGTAATAACACCAATATGTTTTTCCTTTCATAGTTTTGGAAATCTTAAAGATACAGGTGTCTGAATTAGCTGAGAGGTGCCTGAACTGGGTGACAGGTAACAAAGAAACTCTGGATAGAATGCAGACTTCATTATCTCGTATCCCAATATAATGCTGACAAGCTTGGCCAATTTATAGAGATTTAGCCCTTTAGCAAATTACTCTTGTGCTTTCAAGGGCTATCCCACTGGTGTGCATGTTGTGTGTAGCTCAGTATGCCCTGCTGTGTGCATGGATATGGCCATGACAACATCTATTGGGAAACGGCTTTAAGAATGCCATCAATATATTTTCTCAGATGTGCAAGTTGAAAATTGGACTGCATGTCTGCTGATGTAATCCTTCCAAACCTTTCAGCAGATATCCTGAAAGAATATCTTATAGCATCACTTTAAAAGCCACTCGTGACCTTTCTGCCTGCTACTTTCCAGAGAGTGGAATAGTAGTGCCAGTGGCCTTCACGTTTTAATTGTCTACTAGAAAGGTATCTAGAAATGGAATCAATGAAAAGATGAGTCACCCTCTCTTGGCCTTAGGACCTGAACCATAATTAACGTTTCAATGATAGTTTGGCAATACCATGTTATCTCCACGTGGTTCTGGGTGCCATTCTAAGTGCAGCAATCCACTTAACTACTACATGTAAACATTCAAATTGGATTTGAGATGGCCTAATGCAGAAAGTATTTAAAAAATCTCCTGTAAACAAATCAGCCTGGCATCATACTTGTTTCGGCATGCAGGCAAAACATGACATGACAATCTTGCAACTGCCAAAATGGTTTGCATTTTTATGACATCCCCTTTCCTGAACTGATAATCACCTGTGCTCATGAGGCTGGGCGGGTTTCGGGTAGTCACCTGTTGCCTACTTATTACTGCTAAGAACAAGGAAAACGGTCCCCAGGCAGCATGCACAAGAGAGAAAAGAAAAAAGGAAAATAAAAATAAAATTGTGCCACTTAATAAAACTGCATTTTAATTCCAAGAACTTGTACTCAGAAAAAAATGAACCTTGATAGATATGGAACCATTTATGAGCCCTCTGCCTTCGTTTCAATTAGGTGGTAAAATTAATGAAACACGCTTTGAGAACACAGGAGGTAATTGTTTCCCCCTTAGCAAGAGAATGCAATTTTCACTAATAAAGTGTCAATACTAACATATATTGTTTGGGGAGAGGGGGGAAAAAATCAGTTCATGCCAAAAGAACGGCTCAAATTAAAATAATAATATAAAATACATGTCATTAAGGAAATTAAAGGGGCAAAAACTGATTAAAAATCCTTTTTGAATTAAAATTCTGTAGCACAGAACTGGCAAATTGGGGTTTAATTATCAGCTGATATTAAAGGGGTTCTTGTTACACAAATGATATGCATTCAAGTTCCCAAATCTGTTAGATTATTATTATTTTCCTCAGCAGACCCCCCGCTTCATTCTAATTTAATTGGTGGGTACCATTTTATGGATGAAAAAGGCAAAAGATACAAAGGAGATAATACCACCAGTAAATAAAAGGAAGAAGGAAAATCATTTTGGATTTAATGGGCAGACAGTGTAAGTGAATATAAAGTAGTCACAGACAAACTGGCAAAACACAGATATTTTTAAAACAAACATGTCAACGTGAATGTACATTTATGGTAATTGTGGGGGGGGGATAGTAAGTCCAGAAGGAAGGGCACAAAAGCAGCTGCAGGTACTCAGTCTTACCTTTTAGTTTAGCTAATAGAGAAACATGTTAATTCAGGTGTTCTAAAAATGACTTCAGTAAACATGTGAGGAGTGGGGTTGATCATGTGACAAGTGCTCAAGATTATGCACAACAACAAATGTTTGGTAGCTCTCCGAGACGGGACACCAGACTAGGTGGACAGATTTAGCAATTCACTATTTATTGTGAATGCTGACCCCCAAATTGTCACCCCACTCACAGGTAGCATTGGAGCAGTTGTGTCAGGGTGGTTTGGGGTAGGGTAGTTACAAAATCGATGCCCTGGGGCTTTGCAGATTCGGTACTCACGGGTACCAGATGCCTGAATAGGGCTTCCAGGAGGGACAAATATTGACAGCAGTGGCCAGGGTTCTGCTGAAGGTGGTGAAACAAACAAACCATTACAAAGAAAGAAAGAAATATTGAAAGAAAACATAGTGTTATGAGTTTGGCAGGGTAGGTGGGTAGGCTGGGTGCCAATACAGAATTCCTAGATCCAGCAAGTGTTAAAATCTAAAGAAGGGTTTGAGTTGTTAGAATAGCCAGAAATTACTTTGTGATTTATCCTGTATTTTTACCCTGTGAACTGCCCTCAGATCTTTAGGTGAAGGGTGGTATATTAACTTGATTTAATAATAATAATAATAATATAATGACCATTCCTCTAAATTTGGGTTGTTAACATAACAATGGAACTGGTTCTGTATCAGAGAGCAAATGGGTGGCCCCTCTCCCTCAACTCAATGGTAGTTAGTTAAAAGAAGGAGAGAGCTGAGTTGTGTGTGTGTATGCTAGAAGCTAGAATCCTTTGAGGTAGAGACATGCCTGATTTATGCTTGTATCCAAGGCCAAGAGAAGAAAGACGCTCCATCATAGGCTCAGGTTGTATACAGTTTATTTGTAAATAAATCATATATCCTAAAGGGTAAAAGGTAAACATAAGGTAAAGGATCCCTGGACGGTTAAGTCCAGTCGAATTTGACTATGGGTTGCAGCGCTCACCTCCGCTTTCAAGCCAAGGGAACCAGTGTTTGTCCGCAAACAGCTTTCCGGGACATGTGGCCAGCATGACTATGCCACTTCTGGTGCACAGAAGACCGTGACATGTACCAGAGTGCATGGAAATGCCATTTATCTTCCCGCTGCAGCGGTACCTATTTATCTACTCACACTGGTATGCTTTCGAACTGATAGGTTCGAAAAGACAACACAGCATCTGCTGTCCCTCATCCTGAAGGAAATATGAACCCTGGGTAAGGGCCTGGAACCCCTGGAATCGCTGGGAGATTGAAGTGGCATGCAACAACAGAAAGGATGGGAATATTCCCACCCTAGTGTGCTAAAATGAGCCTGCTCCCCGACTTCACAAATTGTTAGGAGGTTTTCCTTTAGTTTAACTGACGTTTTAGCTAACATGCCACCCCAAATTTCACAATTGGGGAAACCCAGCCAGATGGGCGGGGTATAAATAATAAATTATTGTTATTGTTATTATTATTACAATTGGTAAAGTGAAATGAAATCAGCTTGGTCCTAGTTCTTTTGTTCTTTTAAATTGTCATGGAGATTCATATTGTAGAGTTTCATGCAGGGTGCCACTGGCTGCCATGTGCCATCCAGCACAGGGTGCCATCCATGTGCTGGATGGATGTCATGCACCATTTTCAATTCATGTATTATTTGGGCTAGGAGAAAGAGAATTAGAGCTTCTGGTGCTCACAAAAGACAGGAGAGACAGAGATTTTCCCAACTTATGCAGGAATGGAAGGGTGAGCAGCCATGCAAGGGGGAGGACTGAGGAAAGTATATTGGTTAAGCTGTTTGGGATCAGGCTGTTTTGTGGTTTTCCAAGGGGAAGGTAATGGCTAAAGGAACAATATGCCATTCCAGACTGTCTCCAGTTCAAGACACAAACAGAGAGCAGGTGGTCTGACCACAGCAGAGCCTAGAATGGAAAAAATAACTCTAAGGCACACGATGCATGCACAAGAAGGGAGAACTAGTGATGAACAGAATTGTGCCCTTGTAGGGAACAGTATTTCGTTCCTTTCTTAAAGAACCCAACTACTATGTAAAACTTTCCTGTTTTATGCTGTAGAGAACCATGTCCTTTTCCTGAAGGATTTAGGATTATATGCTGGTCTATGACCAAAATAAAGATTTGATTTAGGATTAGGAATAATAGTAGCTTTCAGAATGGTTTTAGAACCCTTGCCTAAATGAGCCCCTGTGCCAGAACAACCAGCTAATGCCTGGATGGTGAGTTCAGTTCAATCCAATAAAATAATAATAATAATAATAATAATAATAATAATAATAATAATAATAATAATTTATTACTTATACACCACCCAACTGATTGGGTTTCCTCCCATTAGGACTGCATCCCCAGTTACATGGAAGCACTTTTGGGATTATATAATACTAGTATTATAACACATACTTATATTAGAAGAAGACATAATGTCTAGTAATGCTTACATTCCATTTTAAACCTCCACTATTATTATTATTGTTATTATCAGCAAAACCTACATTATTACTATTATTATCAGCAAAACTCTCCCCTTACCAGATACAATTACATTAAAGAAAAAGGTTTCCAGGTGGCATGCCTGTATCCTTTCTTGAATAAGATTTTAGCTCTCTTTGTATATTATGCATGAGAAGAGGATATCTATGATGGCAGGGCAGAAGCGGCTGGCAGGAAGAGGTGGCACTGCAGATCTGGCCTCCCAACCACTGTGTAGGGGCAGGGGTGAAGCAGGGGGGTGGTGAGGTCAGGGTGGAGTCCATGCTTTTGCGGAGCCAATCTGATGCTTGTTCCATTACACAGGCACCTCCCTCCTGACCTCAGTGCTAGACTGGCTCCCATGGCATCCTGGTAAGCAGCAGGGATGGTGCTGCCTGGAGGTAAGGTCCACAGTGGCATCAGTCCCTGCTGGCCACCCCTCCAACAGGGGTTTTAGGCCTGCATATCTTGCCCCACCCATCAAAGTCATATGGCTCTTCTCCCACCCGCCATCACTGTGTTTTTCACAACATGTGCAGCAGGGAACCTGTTCCAGATGGCCTGATCCAGGTCTCTAAGTGTCATGGGAAGCTTCTGCAGAAAATGGCAATGACATCCTGTCACCATGCTTTCCCTATTTATGTGAGTAACTCCAATGCTTGCATGTATCCACAACAAAGGGAATAATGCTTTTCACTTCTTTTCAAGATTAATTGAAACTAGCCTATTTTATTTTATTTATCTTAATCAATAAAACTTGTTCACCATCCCTTCCCACATCTACCTTCCAGCTTTCACATCTTGTTGCAAAATTAACAAGCGATTTTCAGCAGAGCTTGCTTTTAAAAGGACATTTTAAGTTTTCTGTCTGAGCTGTTTTAGAAAACTAGCTGCCATTGGCAATTTGGAAGAAGGTTCATTAAGTATCTTTTCTGCTCCATATATTTTTGCCCATGTCCAAATTATCTTTCCACCAAATCCTCTTTGCTATCAGACAGTAAAGAGAGTGAAAGCAGTCCATTATAATCCAAACATACGTGAGAGCTTATTATCTTGAACCAGCCTGTTCATGGTGATCTGGAGGAGAAACCAACTGCATGTTCATTCTTAGTCACTATAGAAATGCATTGTCTACACACCATATACAGAAATAGATTACCACAACATCATATTAGGGCTTTACTGGTGGCACACGTTCATTCAGGTTCATGGCAAATCCAGATCACCATGAGCCAGGGCATTTGCGTGTCTTACTTTACCGAGGACAGCTCCCTATTTGAAGAAGTCCTCTATTTAACCAGCTCTCCAGTTAAACTCTGGAGATATAGAACCCAAATCTCTTCTCTCTGTCCCTTCCTCCAGCAGCAAGAGAATTGGCCTTTTCAGCCATGGGAATGCTCTCCCCAGGGAGTCCTGCTTGGTGCTAACAGGTTTTTAGTATCAGACAAAGATGTTAAATTTTCCTCCAGGCATTGAGTGTTAATCTTCTGTACCAGCTAATGGATTCCCCCCCCCCAACCCCTTGGCCTTTTTGTGTGTGATGAAGCCTGTGTTTGAAGGATGGAGGTATTTGCTTTTATGGCCTCTTTGCCTTAAGTGTGTACAATTGTGTGTTTTTTTGGTGTTGCTGTTGCTGTTTTTGCCCTGTGTGATGGGATTTTGTCTTTCTACATCAAGACTTCATGTGGCAAGCAACCACTAAAACAAACATGTAATTATTAAATTTTCAACTATGCCATTACATTTACTATTGCATATGCTAATTCAGGCCAATTTTATGCAAATCTCTGTCCTCTATGTTGGTAACAGACTCCCTCTTTTTGGGTGATGCTTAACTGCTCATTGTGCCATGCACTCAATGAAACAGGGAGTAAAGACAGGCGGTGCACCAGCCTACGCTGGGCATCATATACTAACATGGTGAAAAATGGTCTCAGTATTGCTAAATCCAGTGGGGGGGGGGAGAGCCTAGTTAAAAAGAATTAACATAATTTCAATGGCATTATTGTATCTCACGGTGTTTGTTAAAGTTTTAATGCAAGGGCATGAGAAAATAAATTAGCTGAAACCCATTTTGCTTTTGTTGCTATTGCTACTACACACATAGGAGTTAAGGTAATGCATTGACAAAGAACTTCTACAGAGGAAAACGACAAGGAGAAAGTGTGAGCAATATACTAAAACAACTCCACAAGACAACAGCATGCAAGGGAGAAGAAGGAAACACACTCTGTTGGCTATAGAGAGATGACATAACCCATTTGCTGCATCACATCTTAACAGGTTTATGATCTCAGCATCTCTACCAGGTTCTGTAAAGGTAAAGGTAAAGGTACCCCTGCCCATACGGGCCAGTCTTGCCAGACTCTAGGGTTGTGCGCTCATCTCACTCTATAGGCCGGGAGCCAGCGCTGTCCGGAGACACTTCCGGGTCACATGGCCAGCGTGACAAGCTGCATCTGGCGAGCCAGAGCCGCACACGGAACGCCGTTTACCTTCCCACTGGTAAGCGGTCCCTATTTATCTACTTGCACCCGAAGGTGCTTTCGAACTGCTAGGTTGGCAGGCGCTGGGACCGAACAACGGGAGCGCACCCCGCCACGGGGATTCGAACCGCCGACCTTTCGATCAGCAAGTCCTAGGCGCTGAGGCTTTAACCCACAGCGCCACCCGTGTCCCACCAGGTTCTGTAGCATTTGCTAAATGCAACAGAACTGCTATGGGCTGCTACAAGAGATTAGCAAGCTCTACAAAGCTCTCCTTTATTTTGGCACAGAAATGATGCAACCTCTTTAAAGGATTGCAAGCCAAAATGCCCACTCTCATCCCCGTCATTCCTCTCCATCCTCAAAAGTCATCCCCATCCTTCAAATCATCCTTCACATTCTTTCCAAATGCCAGTGGTGCTGAGAAAAGCAATAGCAGCATGCAAGAATATATACATTTTTTCTCCCATTCTTCTCTTCCTGTCCTCTTCCTGACATGGTGATTAGCAGCATGTCAAAGAACAAAGCTGGGTGGCTGACAGAACACAGACCTCTCAGCCATCAGGCTTTGTTTCCAGATTGGGGGGGGGGGAGAGAATCTCCCCTCTCCCTTCTCCATGCAAGCTTTCACTGGTGCTTGGGAGGGAAGGAAAGTGGGGATGTGTTGAAAGGACTGGTGGGGAAGAACTTTGGGGTGGTAAAGGCAGGTTGTGGGGCAGAGGGAAGCTGTGAATTCCTGCCTGGCTCCAATTTCAATATGAGCCAGACAAGAATTTCCCTTCTCCTTTTGAGGTGGATATTGTGGGTGCTCAGATCTGGCTTTCCAAGCCTGGGCTTTGGAAAACTAGTTTTTCCCATATGATTTAGGTAGCAGATCATAGATGGGTACTGAGATGAGATCTTTCTCAGTTGTTGCTTAAGTGTTTTCAACTGGTGTGTGTGTGTGTATAAATGTGTGCTAGGTGCAGTCTTACATTCACGTGTAAGCAAGAAATTATCCAAGAGTTCACCTTGTTTTGATACATTATTGTTATTATTAATCAATATGAGAAACAATACTTTTTTTGTCAGAAAAGGGATGACCCAGACACACAATTTAATTGCTCATATGAGCAAGTCATTTTCTGGTTAAACCTACATTGGCAACGAACAAGGCACACAACAGAAACCAAAGGTTAAGAGTAGTCAAGGGCATTCCAGTTTTTATATCACTCCATGCCCATCCTTTGACCACCATCTTATTCCTTGATGGTTTATTGTACATTGAGATTTCCTTGCTGGGCTTGTCCTGGACCAATTTGATAAGGCATAGAAGTACCCAAACAATAGGCTAACATTTCACATGTGACTACAAGAAATGAGGAAGAAGAAAGGACATGAGTTTTAAAAATTGTGCAAGAGCTGGGAAGCCCACTGTCAATTACACTGAGATAAACTGGGCTATATGATCATTATACTATTCAGCATGATATCAGTGCAAAGGTTGGGCAAAATTTTGACAACACAAAGCTGTTTGCCAGGCAGTCTTTTTAACCACAATTCCCCTCCTCATTTCTACAATTGTGTTCAAGGGCATGTTTATTGAGAATGTAGAATTGGCTGAGAGATATTCTTTTTCTTTTCTTTACATTTTGTTACAAAATAAATTGCTTTATTGACACCTTTGCTAGCAAAGCTACCTCCGGGGTGATTCTCTTCCATTCTCAGGAGGTTCATATGAACTACTATAATCGAAAAAACATATTAGGACACATATAATGCTTTCCCACAGGAGCCACAACCTTGTCATTTAGACTGAGAGGTGACAAATGTATTATTTTAACAAAGCACTGCCATTTCACTTGGCTCAAGCTAGACACTGGTATGTGGCCAGTGGTTTGATTCCTTGTCTCATATTAGTTTTAATCTGAAGTCTTTCTTGTCAAGGTCACTGGTGATAAACTAGGAACAACTGCCAACCAGTATCAAGACAAGACTGACTTTTCAGAAACTGTTAAATCCATCCCCATAGGGAATTAATACATGCGGTTATCTTTAAACTGTTTGCAAGTTTGAATATCCCATCCTCACTCCCCATCCATAATGAAGACCAAGATACTAGAGGATTATATTCTCAGAAGAGTAATAAGAACTGTAGGAATGAAGCTACAGAAAACAAAAGGGAAATGTTGGAAAGTTAAAACAACAACCACGGTCTGTCTGGTATGAACAAACAAAAGCAGGTCTTCCCCAAATCCCACAAACATATTTGATAACTCGCTTTTTCTGAATGAACCACATATAGTTTAAGGGGCGGGGGAGCCACTTTTGATAAGAGAACCAAGTTATTCCATTACAACAGAACTACAAAGTGTCCTATGGCACCTTAAAGATTACCTGGTGGCTGAATTTTCAATCACAACAGAACTGGTTTCCATATGAGCATTATGCTTAGAACTAGGAGTTTTGTTTTTCTAAAAAAAGGTCTTCAACATACCTTTTGTTGCCAGCCGGACACAGTTGATTTTGGTCTCCTGAAAATGACAGAATATGGAAAACCATCAGGTATGTCTGCTTCTTTGTGTAAGAACAGTTTAAGAAGTAGCACTCTGAGACACAGTGGACGACAGGGTCTTTCTGAACTATCCGTTGGAAATGTGTAGCATAATAAGTGCAAAATTGTTGTGCAATATTCAGATGTTGTACATCTCTTGCAAGGGTATCACACATCTTCATCAATGGGATTCAAACAACAGTATTTCATACCTAGGGAAAAAATGATAATGCCCACTAATACTGCAATAGCATCCATAGCTATTGCAGTTGCCTTGTGGAATATGACTTTATGAGTATCGCGTCAATTGATGGGTGCCTGTTCAGATAGAAACTATTCTGAAAAAGATGTTGCTGAATAACTCATACAGTATTTATCAGAAAAGTAGGGATAAGCACTTAACTGATTCACATAAAGAGCCAAAACACTCGTATTAAAACTTTCACTACCAGACACTTGAAAGCAATAATATCTTATAAGCCTAGAAGATGTCTACCAGATACTAGAAAAAAATATGTCTCCCCTTAGGTACCTATTTTCTTAAATGATTTATATATCAGCATGAGCTGCTTTTCAACCATTCCTTTTCTGCACTAATCCAAAAGACTCTATGTATTAATGTACTACAGAAATATCTGCTGGTTATGTTTTATTGTACCATTTACAAAAGTAGTAAAGCAAGTGGCCTCTTTTTAAAATAATGAGTTGTATCCGTTGCTGTCATTCCATTGTACAATGGACTTCCTCTTGCACAATGGAACTTATCCTTGTAGCCGCCACCCTCAAAATCTCCTTCAATGGGTTGGTAGGCTCTGCAAAGCAGATTTGGGGGGCACAGAAGGAAAGTAGGGAAAGGGGAAGTCCCACTGCATGAGTGGATCTCCACATGTGCAGCACTGGATGCAACCCATTGATAATGTATTGTTAAAGGTAGCCATGTCCCCTGCAAACACACACAAACATACAATCAGTAATATTTTACACGATGGTATGTTGCAATACATTGTATCAGCCCCTATATTTGCATGCCAGATGCTAAAGCTGGTCTTCTTTGCTGCCATCCCCATCATTTGTAGACTATCTCTAGGGGTTGTTTGGGGGCTTCTGGTCTGTGGGGTCCTGAAGTTCAGGACTAAAGGCACCACCAAATGGGAGGAGATCAGAAGGTCCTGAAGAAGCACATCTAATGAGTGTGAGTGGTTGTTCAGACAAGGAGCCCAGCTTAACTGACAGCAGGCTCTGATTCCCCCTAAGAACATTAGAACAGCCCTTCCGGATGAATCCAATGACCTATCTAGTCCTGCATCCTGTCCTCACAGGCAGCCAACCAGATGCCTGTGAGAAACCTGGAATTGGGACCTGAACATGTGCACTCTCGCCTCTTGTGGCTTTCAGCAATTGCTATTCAGAAGCATTACTACTTTCGACCATGGAGGCAGAACATAGTCATCACGGCTAGTAGACATAGGTATTTTTAGATTATGGTTACTCCCTGCCTTGTTCCCGGAACTGCAGAAAACTCCACAAGAGATCTGGTGGATGGAGACACGAGAATGGGCCTTTTCTGCAGTGGCTCCCCATTTGTGGAATGCTCTCCCCAGGGAGGTTCGGCTGGCGTCTTCATTGTACACCTTTAGATGCCAGGCAAAAACTGCTCTCTTTAACCAGGCCTTTGGCTGATTGGCATCCAATGTCCTTTTAAAATGTGTTGGGGGGGCAGGTCCATCCCCATCGTTCAGCACAGACACTGAGATCCAGCGCCGAGGGCCTTCTGGTGGTTCCCTCATTGCGAGAAGCCAAGTTACAGGGAACCAGGCAGAGGGTCTTCTCAGTAGTGGCGCCCGCCCTGTGGAATGCCCTCCCATCAGATGTGAAGGAAATAAGCAGGTATCTTATCTGTAAAAGACATCTGAAGGCAGCCCTGTTTAGGAATTTTTTAAATATTTAATGCTGCATTGTTTTTAACACTCAATTGGGAGCCTCCCAGAGTGACTGGGGAAACTCAGCCAGATGGGCGGGGTATAAACAATAAATTATTATTATTATTATTATTATTATTATTATTATTATTATTATTATTTGGTTGTCTTTGTTTTTTTGTTTTCATTATGTATTTTGTGCTTTATATATTGTGATTTTATGTTGTGGACCACCCTTTCTAATAACAGTAAGACCTAATTCACTGTAAATATGTGCTACTGCCAGGCTTCAGAATCTCTCCCCCTTCGCTACATTATTTATTGACACAGATCACACCCATATGGCCCATGAACATGTGCGCAACATAGCAAGCCTTTGTGGTTCTGAAAAGTTACTTTGTCAGGCAGTAATAGGCTGCAGGCTTTCCTTTCCACTTATGTTTTTACACTGTCATGTACAAGTCTCTGGTGTAATGAATACTGCATAAATTACTGTAGGAAACAGGGCCCCATTAATATGGATACGTTTTGTGCACATTTTGCAAGCATCAGCATGGCATTGCAGTATGGAATTTCTACATCACCATATCTGAACAGTAATTTCAAAAGACGAAAATATTGTTCAGTTTCAATAACACCCCCTTATGGCAAATATGTTCTCCATGGGCTGGATTAGATAAAAAGATGCCTCTATATCTCATGGCATGGATGTTGATGATTTCTTCCCCCTAAAGCACTACTTGTGCAAGCTTTAGGAGTATTTTAGACCTCCACGTCAGCAACTGAAAGTCTTCCCACTAATTTATCAGCCTCAGAACTGGGGAATAATGACTAGCCCTCCAACAGAAAAGCCCTCGAGAAAGGCCTGTTCTGGCCAAAACTACACTGGGCATTGAGAAAAAGTGCAATTTTCTGGTTTTCTGTTTTTTGTCTTTTTCATTGGAGTGTGTGTGTGTGTGTGTGTCTGTGTCTGTGTGTGTGTGTGTGTGTGTGTGTGTGAGAGAGAGAGAGAGAGAGAGAGAGAGAGAGAGAGAGAGAGAGAGAGCGCTTCCAACAGAGAACTAAGAATCAGCAAAAGATGGCTGTTGAGTAGTGGAATATTTGATAAAACATCCTGGAAGAACACTTTCGGTGCTCAGAGCTCTGGACCCTTCTTTCTATTATCATAAGCCCTCGCAAACCTAGGCCGTGTTCAGAGAAGATGGGAACTGTTGTCTATCACTGCATTGGTTATATTGGCTACTCTTGCCCCACACTATCTCTGCTCATCATAGGCACTAACTACAGGTGTGGTGAACCTTTTTGACCAGGCTTCCAAAAGCACGAAATGTTTTAACAATACATACATAAATAAATAAGAAGAATCCACCAATTCCAAATTTGGCAACTCCACAAACTATAATTTAGTCATGTGTTATTCTACAGGTGTCCAATGGGAAATGAAAAAACTGTACAAATATGGGGGGTAAATTTTTGTTTTATTCTAAACCTTTGCTAAAATTGTATTTGAAATAAATTAATTGAGCACTTTAAAAGCTACTGGATTAAACAGCAATAACAGTAGTGTAAGATTTTATCACTGTTACACATTGTAGCAAAGGGAGCTCAGTTCCAAGTTCTCATTATCTCTGTTACCATTAGCTGTGAGGGCTGCACTGAAAAACAGCACAATTAATAGCCAGTTATATAACAAATGTGGTAAACTGCAGCTGATTTAGATCACAAGTTCTCTCGCCTTTTGTTATGCAACACTATATTTGTGTGTATGCGCATATATTTGGGTGTAGGATAAGACAGACACTCATTTGAGTTCTTCTTGCGGGCTGTCACGAGGGAGCTGGGCTATCTGGTGTTTCTCCCAGAAGGTAATCTAAATAGAACATGTGTGAAACAGAATATTCTTTGGCTTTGTTATACAAAGCACCTGTTTTCTGAATGGTGTGAATTTTGCTCCTTGGGCTTGCCAAAAGCCAGATGCTTAACTGAAATGAGTCAGAGTTTGGTAAAAAGGAAAACAACAAAACAAAATTCTAAGCCAAGTTTCTTACTTGTCAGAGAGGGAGAAATACAATCAGCTTCTTTTACCAAAACAAGTCAATTGTCCCAAATTAATTTCCCACACAGATCCACCCCACCCTCACAAATATACTGAACGCAGACAATGCTGCTTGGCGAAACCATGGTAACTTTCTGCATATATTGCTCCACTAATTCTTGCTTGAAGCTGAACTGCATATTACATAATTGCTCTAAACAAATCCAAAAGGCTTGGGGTACACACTGGCAAATGGACTATCCTGGCAGATATAGATGCAGAAGATTACATCATATTAAAAGTGTAGGCATTCATTATTTTCAAACAGTTTTCCTTGAAGCAGGAGGTTTGAACTGCAGCCTCACAGTTATGATTCAGTAATTTGGGGTGCAGGACTGTGTAAGTCACCACTCCTCCTCTCTTGTTGCATGGCCTAAATCAGTTGTCATCAGATATTTTAGGCTTATGAAAGCTTTTCTTAACTTCGTAGAAGAACCAATGACAATTGGAATATATGGCAATGGGGAATAGGAGCCAGGAAAGGGTCAGAGGATAAACACAAGGAGATCATATCCACATCATACATCTAAAGCACACTCAAATCACATGGCTTCCCACAAAGGATCCTGGGAACTGTAGTTTATTAAGGTACAGTGGTACCTCGGGTTACATACGCTTCAGGTTTCATATGCTTCAGGTTACAGACTCTGCTAACCCAGAAATAGTACCTCAGGTTAAGAACTTTGCTTCAGGATAAGAACAGAAATCGTGCTCCGGTGTCATGGCGGCAGCAGGAGGCCCCATTAGCTAAAGTGGTGCTTCAGGTTAAGAACAGTTTCTGGTTAAGAACGGACCTCCGGAACGAATTAAGTACTTAACCCGAGGTACCACTGTACTTGGAATTACAGCTCTGTCAGAGATAAACTACGGTTCCCAGGATCCTTTGAGGGAAGCCATGCACTTCCTATGTATGGTGCAAATATGACTGCAGCCTTGCAGCACCTTAAAGACTAATAGTGTTATAAGGTTTTCATCTGATATGTTATTTTAGAAATCCAGAGCATTTATTCTTAACAAAATGGTGGATGGAACTGAGTTCATCCCAGCCAGGCCACAGATGACAATTACGAGACTGGCTGAAGCCAGAAAGTTAAACACTTACCCCATTTGCTTTACTGAGTGCCTGGAAATAAATACTGTAGCTTTTCAGTGGCGAAAGAGGAGCATTCCAGTAGCCGTTATAAGTTTTGTTGTCTCCCACCGTGAAGGGCTGTGTGACAGGAAGGTTGACTGGTTTCAACTCGGCTGCAAAGTAATGCGGAGAGTCGAGATTTGAAGCATTTTTGTAGCTCACTGGAACAGAGAAACACTCAATGATGTCGGCAGCTCTTCGTGACTTCTGTGGCCTCTCTTCTTTCACAACAAGCTGATAAACACTGAAAGAGAGAGAAAGAACAGCACCATTCAACAAGTTGAGGATGAGCGGGCCATGTGAGTAATCCAAGCAAAATGCTTCACAAAAAAAGACTCTGTTCGAGTAAACCAAGAATTCCCAATCCAGTAAATAAATTTTTAAAGTACATGAAATTAAAATGTTAATCTAAATAATAATCAAATATCTGCATATAAAAAAGTCTCAAATCAGATGGAAGTCCACGCCCCCATACTTGTGTAAGTCTAACAGGGTGGAGGCAACAGCAGATTCCTAGTTTTCCTAAAGCACCAGAAGCATGGCTGGAGTTATAGGGATGAAACATGTCAAAGTGAAAGGCAAAGGAACAAAATAAATAAAAATAAAAATGTTAAAACCAGCTTCCATACCCCAGGTCCAAGGGGATGAATCACAACAGAAGTGTGGATTGTCGGGTTTGATGTGCTAAGATGTCACAGCCAGGATGTGATGTGATGTCATAGTCTAGAAACATGGTGCACTCACCTGAAAGCCTAGGGCGAGTTCTGCCAAGGCACAGCCCAATAATGAATGCTGAATGGTGTAATTGGATGGTATTTCTAATCTCAAAAGAAGCACTAGTAAACTGATCAAATTACGACCAAACTACTGCTCACGAAGTGCAAACCCCACAGTGATAATCATTTATTTATGTGAAGGATTTCTACCCTGCTCTGTAACCAAAAATGCTCACAGAATGGCTTACAAAAGATCAGTAGTAAAACATGATATGAGCGATAGCTCCAGCAGTAAGCCAGAGGCAAGTTGCCAGTGCAGACAAGCCAGTAGCTATAAAAAAATAACTCAAATTAACTTTTATTAACTATAGCATGTTGCCAGCAAATAGCGTAATTATTCAATAACACAACTATAAAAAGGTAAGCAGCCATGTCAAATTTCAAAAGACCACCCATCAGTTTTAGAGCAATTTCACATCAAAGCACATACAGTATGTGTGTCTGTTACAGTACTTTGCTTCATCAGATGTGAGTGTTATTAATACATCAGAGAATGCAAAAAGATAATGTGATTGTACATTTGGGCCAATACATATTTTACAGCAGCACTGCAGAAAGACACAGCACACACCACCACAACAACAACAGCAACAACAACTTGCACAATATTCTGTTATATTTCTGGAAGCAGCTTTTACATTGTGTAAAAGTTCAACTATACTGTGGAAATTAAGTTAGAGAAACGACAGGAAACTGCCATGTGAATGTATCCACAGAGTGTCTTGTTCTCTCTGTCATTCCTACAGTTCTCAGACTTGGCAGCGGAGGCAGACATACTTGAGTCTTAACACTAGTCGCCCATTTGACAAAGAGAAAGGTATCACTGCAAGTCGCTTCTCTTCTCATCAGAGTATTCATATATGCTGCCCTCAGCTGTCTATATGAGGCTGGCTCTTTGTCTCATTAGACAGGAAAGATCGATGGAAGGCCTGGGAACAGCCAGTAGCCCATCATTCTAGCTGCTTTCAGAAGCTTGTTGCGGCAGGAAGACAGGCCTAAAACATTTCGAGTAATGTCTCGCCAATGTTATTGTAGGAAACAATGGAATGGCAGCTAAAGCAAGAAAAAGAATCCGAACATTTAGCTCACTTGTTGGAGCAATCATTGTCTCCTTTTTACGATTCTGTGACATACTCTTCTAAAAAAAAAATATTGTTTTTTTTTTTGTATAAGTCAAGCTAAAATAATAATAAAAGCAGTGAGGAGAAAATGCAAGAGACCTTCTGAATAGCCCATTCTGTTCTTACAGTGGATACCTAAATGCCTTTTGGAAGCCCATCAACAAAGTCATGAGCAAAATCGTCCTCTCCTACTTGTGATTTCCAGCAACTCAAAGGCATGCGGACTCTGTTAATGGAGGTAACAGGGCTATCATAACTAGTAACCAAGATAGCTGAATCCTCCACAAGAGCCCATTGCCTCCCTAGGCTTCTTTATGTCATTCTATACTCTGGTTTAATGTGTTGCTCAGACACAACCTGTTTTTAACAGGTCCTAATTATCAAGGGGTGCAGGTGGCACTGTGGTCTAAACCACTGAGCCTAGGGCTTTCCGATCGGAAGGTTGGTGGTTCGAATCCCCACAGTGGGGTGAGCTCCCATTGCTCAGTCCCAGCTCCTGCCCACCTAGCAGTTCAAAAGCACATCAAGTGCAAGCAGATAAATAGGTACCGCTCCAGCGGGAAGGTAAATGGTGTTTCTGTGCACTGCTCTGGTTCAGACAAAGACCGGCTCCCTTGGCCAGTAAAGCGAGATGAGCGCTGCAACCCCAGAGTCGTCCACAACTGGACTTAACGGTCAGGGGTCCCTTTACCTTTAATTACCAAGGAGTCAAGTACAATTACTTCAAAAACATTCCCTGCTAATGTGCATATCCTTGCCACTCAAACAGGCCAATGCATGCAGTACAAACAACAATTCCAATTAAATAATGTTTTACAAAATGAGTCTTGGCTCCCCACTTGTAAGGAATACGCCAACATTATAATCCTTCAAACTGGACAAATTACTTTGGCTCTGAAAGTTAAGCAGCCTGCAGGGCAAACTTATGAAACTGAAGTCCCTTTCAAAGAAACCTCGACAGAGTTTACAAACTCTTAGTCTTCAGAGGGTGGCTTAGACTTTTAAGATATAACTGTTCAATTAGTCATGTAGCATTCTTAAAAACGATGAAATAAATTGCATAATGGAGCCACTGAGAACACAATAAAACCTAAAAGAGCCCAATTTGGAGTTAAAACAGAAGTTTATGGGAGAAAAAGTGCTCAAAATTTGTTTTTAAAGCGTATATTCCTCAGGGGAGATGGGGACAGAGATCTACAACTCCCTCCTTTATACAAACACTCTTCTAATCCCAACAACCTTGATTCCTCTCAAGAATAAAATTAATCCATAAAGAATCAGACAAAAAGCTTTCAAGCTAAAGGAGATTTTTATACAGGTAATCATAAAGAACTTCCTAGTTTTCAAAACCTGGATTATGTCAGAAATCTAGTTATAAATGCAACAACCATTTTGCTGAGATGCTCAGAAATGCTATTCAAATGCCTATTTCTAAAATTGTGGCAAGGTATTCAGAGTAATTTCCATTCATGCAATTTTCTAATTCTTTTGCTATCTTTGAACAATCTACTCAAGGATTTCAAACAGACAAAGTGGGATGTGTAATCCCTTTTGGAGAAATGTGTACAGTCAAGTCAACCCCAAGTAAATTTATCATAATAAATTAATAGTGCAGCTCAATGGGGCAATGAAAATTAGGATCAGGTAAGATTAGGAAATAAAAACTGAAAACAAAATAAAGTGTAGTCAGTGTTGTGCAAGCAGAAGGCAACTCAGAGATCAGACATTTCCCTTCTCTTCCCCAACCCACAACCCCCTGAAAGCTTTTGCACAATGTTGTATACAAGATGGCGGCGCGCATAGACGCTGCGGCTTAGTGCTCTCCCTTAGCGTTTTGTTTTGTTTTTATTATTTTTACTTGGTCTGAGTATGTCTGGCCGGGCAAGAAAGATTTACAGCAGGCAGGAACTTCTGAAGGTCGGGTTACAGTGTGAACAAGCTGTAAGAGCTGATTATTTTCGCCCAGATAACGTTCCTGTGGGAGTAGCCAGGCCACCGGGCTCTCCATGGATTACTATGCCTCCAGGGAGGAGGCGAAGGCGGCGTAGAGACAGGAGGCAAAGGCGGGGTTGTCGGGCTGGCGTCCTGGTAAGATTGCAGAGGAGTCCATCTAAACCACCGCTCCCTAGCATATTTCTTGCTAATGTGAGATCTCTTGCCAACAAGATGGATGAATTGAGGCTGCAGGCAGCAAAGAACAGCCTTGTAAAAGATTGCTGCGTTTTATTTGTCATTGAGACATGGCTTCAACCGTCCATACCAGACACAGCTATTCAGTTGGAAGGCTGTGCGGTACATCGTCATGACCGAGGCATGGACTTCGGAAAAACCAAAGGAGGGGGGCTGTGTGTATATGTGAACAAATGCTGGTCCAATAATTCGAAGACTGTGGGCAGTCACTGTTCACCGGATTTGGAATATGTGGCTGTTAAATGTAGACCAGCCTATCTCCCTAGGGAGTTCACAGCTGTTATGTTAACTGGTGTGTACGTGCCACCAGATGCCAATGCCAACCTGGCATTGGGATGCCTGCAGAGCCTTATCAGCAGCCAGCAAGACAAGTATCCTGAAGCTGTGCACATCATTGCGGGAGACTTCAACCATGTTGAACTTAAAACAGTGCTCCCAACGCTCTATCAGCATGTGAAATGTCCCACAAGAGGGGACAAGACACTGGATAAAGTTTATTCGAATGTAAATCACGGCTATAGGGCTTTACAGCTGCCACACTTGGGCCAGTCCGACCATATGTCTCTGTTCCTGGTACCAGCATATATCCCACTCAGGAAACGGGCTCCCACAATATTAAAATCTGTTAAAATCTGGCCTGAAGGTGCTATTCACCAGCTGCAGGACTGTTTTGAGAGAACCAATTGGGATATTTTCGATCGTACAGACCTGGAGGAACACACGGCGGCAGTTCTGTGCTATATCAATCACTGCACAGACACTGTCACAGTAAATAAATCCATCCGGTTTTACCCCAATCAGAAACCCTGGATGAATAGAGAGGTCCAGTGCCTGTTGCGGGAAAGGAACAGGGCTTTCAGGTCAGGCGAGGTGCAGCTTTACAGTGTGGCAAGAGCAAACTTGAAGAGGGGTATTCGACGGGCAAAATTGGATTATAGGCTGAGGATTGAGGATAATTTAAGGAGCAACAACACAAGACAGATGTGGCAGGGGATTCAGCATATTACCAACTACAAACCTAACCTTGGTGCTGTCGACGGTGACCCTTTGCTGGCGGAGGAGCTTAACCTCTTCTTTGCTCGCTTCGAGAGGGAGCCACCTGAGACGCCGGTATTACAGCCACCAGCCCATAGGGGCCCCTCATTCACGGTAGAGGAGCATGAGGTGAGACAGGTATTGAGGATGGCGAATCCGAGGAAGGCGGCTGGACCTGATGGCATCATTGGAAAGGTGTTGAAGGGCTGTGCGGATCAGCTGGCGAGGGTCTTTACTAAGATCTTCAATAAGTCCTTAAACCAGTCTATTGTCCCACCCTGCCTGAAGTCGTCAACTATTGTCCCTCTGCCTAAAAAATCCACAATCAGTAGTTTGAATGACTACAGACCAGTTGCACTGACTCCAATCATCATGAAGTGTTTTGAGAAACTGGTGCGCCGTCACATTATTTCCTGTCTTCCATCAACTTTTGACAACTACCAGTTTGCATACAGGGCAAATAGATCCACAGAAGACGCTATCACCACCACTCTCCATGCTGCTCTGTCCCATCTGGAGCAGCCGGGGAGTTATGTGAGGCTGCTGTTTGTGGATTTTAGCTCTGCTTTTAACACTATCCTCCCCCATAGACTGGTGTCCAAGCTAGAGGCGATTGGACTCTCCAACTCCACCTGTCTCTGGGTTTTGGATTTTTTGTCAGAACGTTCTCAGAGGGTTAGAGTAGGGTCACATATGTCCACAGCCCTTAGCCTTAACACCGGCTCACCACAGGGTTGTGTGTTGAGTCCCCTGCTCTATGCTCTCTATACGTATGACTGTACAGCCATCTATTCCAGCAACAAAATCATCAAGTTTGCTGATGACACTACGGTGGTAGGGCTCATTTCAGGAGGGGATGAGTCCGCCTATCGGGACGAGGTGGAGCGGCTCTGTGTTTGGTGTGGAGAGAACAATCTGGCTCTTAATACGGCTAAGACCAAGGAATTGGTGGTGGATTACAGGAAAAAAAAGGCGGACATTCAGCCCTTGTATATCAACGGGGAACGGGTGGAGAGGGTGGCGGAATTCAGGTTTTTGGGAGTAACTATCGATCAGGGCATGACTTGGAGCGCAAATACCACTGCTCTGGTGAAGAAGGCCCAGCAGAGAATTTATTTCCTCAGACTTTTGAAGAAGAACAATCTGAGTGAGAGACTGCTGGTGTCCTTCTACCGAGGCTCCATAGAGAGCATTCTTACATACTGTATTTGTGCTTGGTTCTCCAGTTGTACAGCTAGGGAGAGGAAGGTGCTCCAGAAGGTCATAACCACAGCCCAAAGGATTATTGGTCATCCTCTCCCATCTTTGGAAGAACTGTACGGTTCCCGTTGTCTTAGGAAAGCAAACAACATCCTGCAGGATTCATCTCACCCGGGACACAGTCTGTTTGCACTACTGCCTTCTGGCAGGAGATATAGAAACATCAAGTCAAGGACAAA
Organism: Podarcis muralis; assembly: GCF_964188315.1. NCBI lineage: Eukaryota > Metazoa > Chordata > Lepidosauria > Squamata > Lacertidae > Podarcis > Podarcis muralis. The sequence continues at coordinate 75,672,705 of NC_135659.1, forward strand.
TAGACTGAAAAACAGTTTCTATCCAAGAGCTGTGGCCTTTTTGAATGCTGTAACTCGATAGTGTGACCTGGGAGTTTGATGGGTGTTGGTGTGGGTGTGGCTGGAATGTGGTTTGTTTGGTTGTTGTTGTTGTTTTGCTTTTGTTGTTTTTAAGGGATGGCATCCAATTTCGTTGCACTTGTGCAATGTTGCACTTGTGTAATGACAATAAAGAATCTATTCTATTCTTGTGGGTGACCTGGGGAACACTGTAGGTTGTGTCATACAGGGCTGAAGCAGAAGGTGGAAATCACCTGAAATCAATTGAAGCAGGGGCGGTGAATTTCATAGAATCATAGAGTTGGAATAGACCACAAGGGCCATCGAGTCCAACCCCCTGCCAAGCAGGAAACGCCATCAGAGCACTCCTGACATATGGTTGTCAAGCCTCTGCTTAAAGACCTCCAAAGAAGGAGACTCCACCACACTCCTTGGCAGCAAATTCCACTGTCGAACAGCTCTTACTGTCAGGAAGTTCTTCCTTATGTTTAGGTGGAATCTTCTTTCTTGTAGTTTGGATCCATTGCTCCGTGTCCGCTTCTCTGGAGCAGCAGAAAACAACCTTTCTCCCTCCTCTATATGACATCCTTTTATATATTTGAACATGGCTATCATATCACCCCTTAACCTCCTCTTCTCCAGGCTAAACATGCCCAGCTCCCTTAGCCGTTCCTCATAAGGCATTGTTTCCAGGCCTTTGACCATTTTGGTTGCCCTCCTCTGGACACGTTCCAGTTTGTCAGTGTCCTTCTTGAACTGTGGTGCCCAGAACTGGACACAGTACTCCAGGTGAGGTCTGACCAGAGCAGAATACAGTGGCACTATTACTTCCCTAATAGAATTTAATACTCACCTTTCTCTCTACACATTCATTTTACCTGAACCTGTGTACGGCACACACGAGGTGAGTGAAATTATATAGCTTTTCATAAAATACATGTTTATAGTGTAGCATAAAATTCCCTGCTCCACTTTTCTACATCAAAATCACCTGGAGAGAACTAAGAAGCAGCAGCGGACATCTCAAGTTTGCAAGTTCTAACAACATCTTCTCCATAAACCTGACCTGCCTTGTAACACAGATTAGGCATAATAGCTGCTGCCTCCATGGCCCCTATCATTCCAGTTCGATGTTACTCCTTGCTGGCAGATTAAAGATAATGACTGTCTACAGCTACGACCTGCTGTGAGAGGAGCTATGCTAGTGGATTTAGAGGTGCCTTTCCCCTTGTGAACCACCTGTTATTCATTTGATTTGCAAAATAGAGCTACCAAAAGGTGCTCATGTCATTGAGCATTAAGCAGATTTTTGATGGCTGGGATCTTCTAGTCTTTTTTTTTTTTTTTTTTTTTTGGTACCCAATGCTTTATTTCAGAGTGACAAGGAAAGATCCAAGGACAAGAGCTGATATGTATGCAACACACTAAAACCCCTGAGGCTGCTTTATGTTATGATTCATATGGATCAATATGCATGAAAATGTTACACTGGAGTTTATCATCCATACAGCATGTTAAATTGTGTTCACATAGCCTGCATTACCAGGAATGTGGGACAAAGCTCACATTATCTCCCAAAACATTTTGTAGATGACATATTTTGACAAAACATTGGCCGCGTCCAAATTGTCAGTATTTTGCAGGACCAGAAATTGAGGTTTGCACCATTAAAATGCTCTATTGCCTGGGTGTGACCAATCTACTTAAACATACATACACATACATAGACTTTTTACAGTTAGGAAAGTGACAGGGAAATGCGCAAAAAAGTTTGGAATGAAAGTATAATTAATGGGAATGTGCACAACTGTTACCCAAGCAAATCAGGATGAATTGTAATTGCTGAGTGCATATTGTTGTGTAATCTCCCCACAAACAAATCAGAACAAATACTCAGCAAAGACTGGAGATGCTCTAGCCAAGTTGTCTGAAAGAAACCACTGTGGCTTATAGCAACTGCGGAAATTCCAGAACTTATCCTGCATGTGCAAAGCTCATAGGTAGAGGTGTCAAATATCTGGTATTTTGAAGAAAAAGCAAACACTGTATCAGACTAAACAACCTGATTTCAATGAATGTTATTCTGTCACAATAGTAACAGTAATATTGCTGCCCTGGACTTCTTTGGATGAGGGTGAGGGATATAAATTAACAGCAGCAGCAGCAACAACAACAGCTATATTATTAGAAATAAAGAGGAGAATAACACAATCATGAACAGCCTTGGGGAAACTCAAGCTTTATAATGAAAAAGATTTCCTTAGACTTGATAGCTAAGGTGTCCAATATGTGCATATTACATGTGGTATGTTACAAAGTAGATATGTAGTTACAGATGTAGTGGAAAAAGCTGCAAAGCTAAAATAGACATATGTAAGGTAATTCACACCAATGGAATAAAGCATTGTTAGTATGGAGACTCTACAATTTCAAAAGACCAAGGGGATGACCACCTATACAATGGGCGTAGGATCAACATTAAGAGCTGTAAGGAAATCAGAAGATTTAGAGTGGAGCATATGATCCTACTAAATTTCTGTCCCTCCCATTTGTATAGCATATGCATTTTGTATAAGACCTCCCCCAAACTGATTGCACATTAGTACAGGCCAGCTCCCAATACTGGAGCAAGGGCCCTGCTTACAAATGAAATTGGAATGATCTTCAGAGGGGTAGCCAACTTAGTCTGTTGCAACGAAACCAAGAGAGCCTTTTCTGGAACCTTAAAGACTAACTGAAACTCCCCCAAGCTCTGTTCTATATATTTTAAATGTGCCCACCTGAATCATGCGCTTCTAAAAGTAGAAAGACAAATATAAAAACTCTGCCATTTATATATGTGAATACATTCTTAACCTCTCCTATAAACATTCACTGATTTTTCTGAAATATTCTATCTATCTTCAATTTTTCTACCAAAGGGGCCACATGGTTTGGGGTGCAGAATAGACAGGCAAATATAAAAATCCTAAAATTTAGATTTGGTATTGTATATGTGGAGCCCATCCCATGCTTTATTGGAAGTCTTGCTTTTGCTTTTAGGGGAACTATTGAAGAATTCTTGGTTGAAATGCCATAATTGCCGCTGTGCTTTCCTTTGTATCTTTGCTGTGCATTTATGATAATCCCCTCATTCCATCTGCAGCCCACGCATTAATGCAGCAGCCCCCTTTTCTAGTTCCAAGAAATTATGCATTCATTATGGTGGAAAATTAACACTGCAAAGCAAACTATAATTAGGAATTCTTCAATTCAGTTTATGCTTTTTCAATTAGGCCCTCTATAATTTTAATCATGGGAACATTAACATGTTTCCGTAATTTATATACCTGTGGTATAATTAAGTCCTGAAATGCCTCAGTCTACAGCAGCAGAAGTGGAGCTGAGTCATCTCCCCTTTCTTTGTATTGAGGTGCAAATGTATCTAGGTACACTGTGAACCAGGTGGCCTGGATATAAGCATCAAAAAGATGTGCAGAGTTAACTCTCTGTCTAATCAGAGACTTGGCTCTCAACCTGATCTAAAGAATCTGCTGCTAGATCCCACAGCATTTTTTTCATAAATGATCAGGAGTCAGGGGTGAGAAGTGCAGAAGACAAATTTACAGATGGGACCACACTTTTCAGGATGGTGAAAATCCAAGAAGATAGCGAAAACCTCAAAAGCAATTTCTTCAGATTTAGTAAACAGGCTACAAAATAGCCAATGGCCCAGTTGCACATAACATAAAATCATAGCTCATAAGCAAACTATGGTTTAATTCCCACAAGCATTTTGCTTCTCTCATGCTCCAAACCATGAGTAGAATCCAAGGCTTAGAGGAAACACACCATATGCCTACATGACACAATTAGGGGTGGGGGAGAATCAAAGTGCTTGCACACAGCAAATCACTGCTGCATGGCCCAATGATGTGGCAGCTCTGGATCATGGGATCCACCCCCTCCCCCTGGATCAACCCCATCCCCAAACTTGACCCTCCAGATGTTTTGGGACTACAACTCCCATCATCCCTAGCTAACAGGACCAGTGGTCAGGGATGGTGGGAATTGTAGTCCCAAAACATCTGGAGGGCCGAGGTTGGGGGTGCCTGCTGTAGACAAACTCTTATAAGATGCTGTGGAAAGATGTGGGATCTGACAAGAACTCCAGGCCAGGTGTGGCAGAGCGCATAAAGGCTGTAGCTATCCTGCAGTGGCGGCAGCTGGCAATGGGGCTGCCAGAACTGATGCCCCCCACAAAACCCAAAGGCCCTTCAGATACGTGAAATTATTTGGGCACCCAGTTAAAATCTTAGAGGCAGCCCTTCTTATCTTTCCTCAAGATAAGCTAGACACTGCCAGGGCTTAATGATGAGCAGGGTGAAGTGTAATTTTCAAGAGTTGCAGGTTATCCTAGGACACCTTAATTTTGCCCGGAGGGTCATCTGATCAGGTCATGCCTTCTGTGGCCAGCTGCCCCTTGCCACTATGGGAGTTCAATCTCAGTATAACCACATAGCTGTGCTCTGGATTCTACTTTTAAGTGATATCAGTATGTGACAGATCGACGGCAACAGATTTATGCAGAACAAGAGAAAATTCACGTTGTCCTTTTCCACCTGCACCTTTATGTTGCCTATTCTCTACCTGTTCTCTGTAAACATATTTCCCCTGTATTTGTTTAATGGTTGTATAGAGCAAATGTACATTCCCCCCCCCCCCCCCGAGAAGACAAACAGAGAATGAAGAAGTCATTCAAAATTAATGGAGAGCTGTATGATGAACCTGCTCTGGCACTGAGCTCTTCATGCCTCATCAGTGGTGAATATCAATTTCATTTTGCATAGAAATCTCAACAATGCAATGATTCTTAGCTTACTTCTTGAGCTGATCTACAGCAGCAGCTAGGAGATCAACATCTGACACTAACATTACCTTGGAGATAATGAACTTACCTCCAAAATATTACTTAACAGGAGTTTCACACTCCTTGGATTGTTCATTATGCATTCAGAACATTTAGGCACAAGATACTTGATGCTACTACCATATTTAATAGATAGTGGCACGGTGGAATGGGAGTTTGTGAGCTGGGTTTATATGGCAATTATAAACGAGAGTTTTCTGCCAGTGAAATTCTTGTTAAAGTGCATTTGTGTCCAAACCAGGGAAGGCATCAAACACCACCAAGTCAGTTTTCAAAAATGTACTTGGTGTTCTGAAGCAAATGGATATGTTTTTCATTGGAAGCCAGGCTGTTGAAAGTCTAGGTCTGATACACTGACCCTGTTAGCTAGCTAGCATTCTGCTGGTTCATACTGTTTTTTCACCTCTATGTCAAATTATCTTGAAGACACACCTGTTTAAATAAGCATCTCCCTGATTCCCTGTCTTGAATTCCCTGTTTTAATTTTTCTAACTAATATTGTAACTGGTTTTTATTGTTGTGCTGTTTTGACAGCATGTTTTATTGTACATTTTAATTGTGGTAGTTTGTTTCAATGTTTTGAAAATTTGCTTTATTGTGTATTTAATTGTGTGTGTTTGTAATTGTTTTTACACTTGTTTACTAATTTGAAGCCCCCTTGGAAATTACCAAATGAATATACATACCGTGTTTGGATAATTTTAGGTACATTATAATTTCTAAATTATAGATTACAGCACCATCACCACAGAACAAAAACTATTTACTGCATTCCCTTCCTTAGAGGTGTATTTTCAGGTCTATGCAAACTTTTGTAGGGGTTGAGGAAAGAAAAGTCTTCCATGATCCTTGTTAACTTTTCAAAAGAACCCGTGTCCTATATGTGAGGAAAATATTATTAATGTAATTGAAATATCAAACTCTGGAAATAATGTATATAATATTTGTGACATTTCAATTACCTCTGTATAAGTAGAATAATAAGTCAAATAATAATGTGTGTGTGTGTGTGTGTGTGTGTGTGTGTGTGTGTGTGTGTATTCTCAGAAAGGTTTTCATAATGGCCTCATTTTTCCACAGAGACATTTATTGAATATAGGAAAAGTGTGGTAAATTAGACTTTTTAAAAAAGTGAAGAGTGTAAAGATTGTTCAATAAAAAAGAAAGAAAATAGCAATGCTTATGACAGCAGGTGGTAAAATGAAATATGAAAAAAAAAATGTTAAATATTTTTTTTTTAATTTTGGAATTTTCTCTTTTTCAATATCTTTCTAAAAACACTCAAAGTCAGCTAAAGTTACATTTGCTATACAGTACTGTATCTAGAATACCAGAGAATATTACTTTTAATAAAGCTACAAGTTTCCCCTCCTATATACCTAAACAACAGAAAAGGAGTATATTTTTATATTCCAGCATTCTCCAACCTGGTGCACTGCAGAAATTTTTATATAGTTCTCCCTCTACCCCTAACTATTGGTCATGATGGCTGTAACTGACAGAAACTGGAATTCGACAACATATGTTGGAAACAACATATACAAATATTGGCTATGGTATGGGGATCTACTGTTCACAGAAAGTTCAAAATATCCACTGGAAATACTGAAGTCCTTAGGCATACATGCCTAAGTAGCTATCCATAATTACAAACTGTGGTTTGGTGCTAAGTATGGTTAGCAAAAGCACCAGGGCAGATTAGTGTCCTCTCTGAACCTTCTTGTTGATTATGTGGTTCAGAATGAAGATTTGCCTAGCTCAGAATATTTTAGGCAGGACACATTCTTCAAACTCTCAGTTTGTAAAATAGGGTTCCACATATATTTATAGTAAGTGGTTCCTCCCACATACACTTGTGGTGGTGGTGGGGAGTCAGTTTTTTGTCCACATCCTGGGCACAAATTTTTACTCAGAGCTAAACAAATGCTTCCAAAACAGAATTTTCCATCTTCTGAAACACAATGTCCAGGAAGTCCAGAAGAAACAGAACTGCCCTTAGCTTGCCTAACCTCTCCTGAAGGACATTTGCTACATTATTCCTCCAAGCTTTTCATGGACTATTTATTGTGTTTCTACCTTTGCTTTCTTTTGCCACTGCTTTACTCTGCTTCTTTGCTTTTTTTATTAGTGGTTTTTTGTTGTTGTTTCTTTTTTTAAAAAAAAACAACCGTTGCAATTTCTTGTTAGCCACACTGAAAACTAAAATGTGGAATTAAAATAAGCCATGTTTTAATATAAAAAAGCATGTATTGTGGGAGAAGGGAGAAGAGAGAGCTGAGAAGAGAAGAGCATGTTACCTGACAGGTGCCCCACGAGATTGTGCAGGTTTCAGCAAGACTGTGATGGTTGTCTCTGTTTCATTCAGAGGAGAGTCTGCATCATATTCAGGCATAGATGGTGCTGTGGAGTAGAGGAGAGATCCATGGGTTAAATATGATCTCTTTCATGTCATGAGATTTGAAGCTAGTCATGGTACATTGACATTTGAGAATCAACACTGCAATTTTAATTCTTGGATGGCAATGACCTGGGCACTTGATTGCTATTTTAAAGCAATTAGGAAGAGCTGGACATTAAGCTATTCTTAGCCACTCTTGACTTCAACCTTAGTACTGTAGGACACCTTAGTATAGCTTTGGATATGTTTAAAGTTCCAAGGGGAAATGACTGGGATCCCAAGTTTGCCCCCACCAGGGGTGAAGGAAGGAGGGTGCAGTAGGGGCGGTCCGCCCTGGGTGTCACCACTAAGGGGGGGGTGGCAAAATGCTGGGCGGCGCTCACCACGGGGCCTGCAGCGCATCCAAGTCACATGCCTCTCCTGCCACAGACTCCATGCTGTGTCAAATGGTCCACCCGCCGCGTCCCACTCTGTAGGGTGGCTGAGTGGGAGGAGGCAGGCAGACTCCTCGGAGGCCCCATGGAGTATCCTGCCCCCGGCTTGCCTTGCCCCATGGGCAGCTGGCACACACGCCACCCCAGGCACCCGATTGGCTCGCTCTGCCGCTGGCTCCCACTGTGTAAAGTCTCCCCCAAACAGATTGCTACTCACAGAACACTCATATCTACATCTGCCAAATCTCCCTTCCCACTAAGTCCCTTGTTGTGCCCCCTCCAAATCTGTTCTAGATGGCTGAGGGACTCTCTAAAACAGCACTGAGTTCTGCAGGGTTAGACAGAAATTGCCTTCTCCCCCTTCCCCAGCGGAATCCTCTCTTGGATGTTGGTCCCATCTGTGAATGAAAGGGGTTCGGAACCAAGCAATTCTTTGCTTGAATTCTGCTCAGCTTTCTATATAATGCTTTTAAGGGATGCAGGAAAAAAAATTATTATTCTGCTGTCCCTGCAATTTCAGATCTTGACTTGCAGCTGATCTCTTGCCAGAGCCTTTTATCCAACAAATGGCTCCAGTATGTTGCCATTCTGTAAATTCTTGTACTACATTCCCAAACAGCTTGATGTACTGGGGAGAATCGACACACCATTTTGGGTTTCTTTGGAGGGAAACTCTGAGAGATGCCAATGAGTGGTCCGCCCACCGACAGATTATGGCTGCCAATCTGTGGAGAACTTTGGGGCTGATCTACTCACCCATCTCTTAAACCCATCTCTCCCCCTCTATCCACATATATATTTGTACAATAAATGTAAAGCTGTAGTGGTAGAGTGATACAATTAAGGGAATTTGTAGTTCTACAATTAAAACTTGCTGGACTTTTAAACACACCTCAGAGTTGCATCCCTTATTGTATGGGATCCATGTAATGGGAACCCACAAGGCTCCATTCCCCATATGTTTAGCAAACCATGTATGATATTAAACACAGCTTGGAGTGATATTAACAGACCTTTACACAGACCATAACCAGGATTAAGCCTTCTTAGCAGCCAGGAAGAAATATTCATGCTCTAATTTATACCCCAAAAGAAAAGCACCCATAAGCCCCAATCACAAAATGTATTAAGCAGAAAGTGGCTGGGGATGGGCAAAAGGTTTGCACAATGAGTTCTATATGGCAATCACTTATAATTCATAATATCCAATGTTTAGGGAGGTAGTATTACTATGCCACCTCGCTGGGTGAAAATGCAAACATTTTTCATCTACTAGTATAATTTAGTCATAAATCTCAAAGACATTTACCACTAGGAGCTTCCACAGGTGAAAACTGAGATTGCACAAAGCTCAGTGATAGAGTGTATGCTTTGCATCTTTTCAAGAGCAATCCCTGGCTTATGGTAAATGGATCCAGGAAGCAGTGCTTGACTGGGGGGAGAAAAAGCCACATTTCACAAATGCTGAAGAGCTTCCTTTGAGACTAGTTCTTTGTTAGCCTTGACAGTGCTAGATGGTTTGTTGTACCACTAGTTTCACTGCTAGAGCAGATATGAAGAAACTGAGTGTTGTATCCAACTTGCGCTCAGAGTAGACCCTCTGAAATGAATGGGCCTAAGTGAGTAATGTCAATTATTTCAGTGGGTCTACTCTGAGTATAACCAACATTGGCTTAAAAGCCTGTATTTTCCCAAGATTATCACCAGTTGAATACAACACCCGAGCTTTGAGTTTCTAGAGGACTACCCCACTGGCTGTACCCCTGTGAAAACTGAAATCTCTCTTTTCTTCGCGTTATAGTACCTGAAATTTTAGTTGCAATCCTTGTGGTGATGGGGGGTCCAAAGCCCTTCACTGTGCTGGCTTTGATGGTGAATGAGTAAGTAGTCCCTGGATACAGCCCTACAAAGAGATGATGAGTTTCATTCCTTAGCTTGAAGACCTTCCCTCTTTGGTTAGACAGGTCAGCGGTGGGATCTAGGGACCCAACAGCCTTGTATGTAATCTGAAATGAAGGAAAGAGAATATCAGAGGCCTCGTGTAATTTTGTAATGTTTTACTAATTCCCTTTCCTATTCCCATAAAGATCTAACTTTCAATTAGAATGCCTGGAAAAATCGATACAGCAGATGTGATACGAATGCAACTGTCCTAAGTTAGATAACTTGGCACCCGGCGGCTCTTCTCATCAGATCATAATTACACCGTTTGTACATGCTATAGTAAATGTCACAGGGCATTTTTTTATTGTTGTTTTTTGGTAGTGATTTGAAACATATTAGCAGGTTAATGGGAAACATCAGAAAATGATGCTATTTATCAATAAATCTCAAGACTGACCCAAAGCTTTTTGCTAAATTTACTCGTCTCATAGATATCCAAGACCAGTTTGGTCTGGTAACATGCGATCTCGCTATCAATCTTAATTAGATTACAAATGTTCCACTTCATAGTCTTTGATATATGGAGTGAAAGTTGTTTATCTAAAAAGCTCACATCTGACTGGGACTGTGTAAAGCAAGATCCTTGCACCTTTGCAATCACCCCTCAAAGCGTCTTATTTGATCCCCCCCCCATTCCAGTAGCAACCACAGCTCATACAACAGCTGGTTTGTACGTATCTGGGGAATTAGGCAGCCTCTGAGCTACTGACACAGGTATGGCATAGGAAAGCTTTTAGGACCAAGGAAGATGAGCAATCCCTAAGATTCTCTAACCAAGCTTGAGGAAGCTCCCCAACTCAAATGAGCCGGCAACAAAGGGGTGGGTATCTTCCTACCTCTGCAGCTACTTTTCATAGCTGATGTTTCACATAGGACATTGGCCACACAATGCTGGGTCTTGATGATGGTAATGTAGCATAAACACAGACAACTGGAAAACACTAGCCTGCGAGTGCTCCAGTTAGAGAATAGCCTTTAACAAAGGTGTCATGGGACTCAAAGACGCTCAAACTTGGGACGAAAGGGAGAAACGTGCTAAGAGGAAGGCATACTTGGAAAACCTTCACTGTGATCAACTCCCGTCCAGAAACCTAGGTCTCCACTGTGGAAGGACGCGAGAGCCAGTGTGGTGTAGTAATTAAGAGCGGTAGTCTCGTAATCTGGGGAACCGGGTTCGTGTCTCCGCTCCTCCACATGCAGCTGCTGGGTGACCTTGGGCCAGTCACACTTCTCTGAAGTCTCTTAGCCCCTCTCACCTCACAGAGTGTTTGTTGTGCGAGAGGAAGGGAAAGGAGAATGTTAGCCGCTTTGAGACTCCTTAAAGGGAGTGAAAGGCGGGATATCAAATCCAAACTCCTCCTCCTCCTCCTCCTCCTCTTCTTCTTCTTCTTCAGAATTGTCTTCCACAGACACTTACAGATACTGTTAAAACCATGTTTATGGAAGATAATCTTACTCAGCTATGAGTGATCGCCGAAGAAGAAGAAGAAGAAGAAGAAGAAGAAGAAGAAGAAGAAGAAGAAGAAGAAGATATGAAAGAACCCTAACTTCATTACGTTTCATTAGGGCTAAATGGCCTCTGGTTTACAGGTAGTGCTTCTCAAATACAAAACAGTGAAATGTTTAATAAACCTTTGCTATGCATTTCAGTGCTTTTCTATATTTGAGAAAGCATCGGTTGCAAGCCAGAGACCACTTATTCAATTCTCCTTGATTCTTCCTCCTCCTCTTCTGATCACTGTCCTTGACTTTCAGAGTTGCTATACACCTCAGAAAGCAGGCACTTTAGTACAAACCCAAGCAAATATTCATGAATAAATATGTTGCTGCAGCTACTAACACCCCTTTGGAGAGCTACAAGCTTAAAGCACACCTTTTGAAATTCTGTCCAAGTTCCATTATACTTATCAATGGCCACTGTGCAGATGTACACACATATTCAGAGGTAAACCTCATGACTTATTTACCAGCTAATTTCTTTTCTGTGTTCCAAATTCAATATAAAGGTGGCTCAATTTCGGTGAACTGTCAATAAAATATACCACGCTCTACTGCTCCCTTAACCTTTCTTGATATTACAGGATCCTCGCTTATATGTAATATAACACTGTGAATAAATCAATGTATGTTAATATACACACATCTTCAAATTTTTATGAAGGGCTTCACAAAAATCAAATTCACAGGTTATAAGAAAGTCTTGGGGCGGGGGGCGGGGGGCAGGGGAAGAAACCACTATTTTATATTAGGAGGAACATATTGCATGCCAAACAAACAGCTAAACAAAATCCTTTGAATATGGAAGTATGAAATGTTAAATAATGCACCTGGGTGGCATGAGAATGGGGAAAGGTTGCAAAGTGTGGCTGATTCTATTATCTAAAGCAAATGGATTTAATCAGGAAATGTGCTACCGATTGATCAATGCCAAACATTTTGTTATGTAGAGATTTCTGCAGGCAACAAATACACTAAGTGGCCCATGGGAAGCTTAGAGGTAGAACTCCCGCTTTTAATGCAGAAGGTCCCAGGCTCAGTTACTGGCATCTCTGGGTATGTTCCCTGCCTGAATCCTGGAGAGTAGCTGCTGTTCAGTATAGATGAACCGATGGTTCAGCTAGATGGGCCGATGTTCTGACTTAATGTAAAGTGGCTTCTTGTATTTATTCCAGCTAAAGGTGAGCAGCTTTACATCCAGTTGATATCAACAAAGGTGTTATGCAAAGGCTTAACCATCTCCCATTGAATTCAATGGCATCTAAAAGTGCTTGGCTTTGCATTCCATGCTTTGCCAAGGCCTATTGGACATGGCTCGGAAAAAGTGCCGTGGAATTTTACAAGCTGAAGTGTAAAATAAACTCTCATTCCTTGTCCTGCAAGCAACAGTGCTAATAAAAATACATATGGGATTTTACTTCCCATGACAAAATTAATCCCCTGCAACAAGATTTTTGCAAGAGAAATGAAGGTATTAAAAAACAAATGCTTAGGTTATTGAGTCCTCTCTAACATCCAATTCCAGTGGTTGCCAAATGAGGGGAGGCAGAGAATTTGATCATTGAGGAGTCCAATATGAACTGACTTGATCCTCATCTCCTGAAGTGAAGTATGCTCACCAATTCTGAGTCTAATCTGTGTATACTTGGCAGGGGGTTGGGGGCAGATTGCTTTTTGAGACAGTCCTAAATTGGATCACTTTTTTCCAGCTATTTCTTAAATAGCTGCTTGGGAACTTCTCACTAGTGTCAGTGCATTACCTAGGCAAGAGTGCAACACTCCCTCTATTTCTGTAGTTGCCATGTATCATACATGGTCGACTATACCCTACCCCATAGTTGGCAAATATTGTGTGATTTGATCCCAGTAAATCATCCTGTGGGCCCCCAATAATTTGAATTTTGATTATTGGTTTTTTCAAACAAGAATTTCTATGAGTTTTTTTCCTCCTCACAAATGATTGAAGGTGTTTGTTTTTCTAACCATCAGACTTGCATTTGTAAAGGTCACACTTCCATGATATATGCCCTGCCCTCAGGACACAACATGTTGGGAGACACAATGAATTGCATAGTGCCCATTTTAAAAAGTTTAGGTCAATTTTAGCAATGAATGAACATGCTCCAAACATCCACCAATGCAGTAGCTACCTTGTTGCTTGCAGTGATAGAAAACCTACCCTTTTATCAGCCTGACTGCAAGTATGATGAAAGAGGAGAACTAATACAGCAATACAAAACCCATCCAGGGAGCATCTGAATGAAGCAGCAAATTCACCGTCATGCCTGAAGGCAGGGACTGGCCAGGTCATCTTCAAGCAGGCACAGCTAAGTAGCCTTAGGAGCAAGTTTCTCATGGTTTCCATGGGCTTTTGGATCCTGCAAATCTAAAGCCACTTACACCCAGTGGCGGAGCTTCATGCTCTGGCACTGGGGGGTAGAGAACAGGTGGGGTGAGGCTGGCACGCCACCCACAGGGGCAGGGCGTGCATATTGGGGCGGGGCATGCCGCCTGCAAGGGCAGGGAGCCCAGCACAGGTGAGCTGGCAGCCACGATGGCACCTTGCTGGGATTGCGCTGCCAGGGGCGGTGCGCTCCCCCCGCACTCCTCTTCCTCCGCCAGTGCTTGCACCCCACCACAAAACATCCCATTTAGAGGATTTTCCACAGACTACCACCAGCAAGAGAACCACTGTTCAATTTTGAGCAATGGCCTTAGCTCTACAGAAGTCAGGCTGGGCTCCAATGGTACCTTGGACAGCTCCAGGCCAGGCTAAAGTAGAGCTCCAGTTTTTGCCAAGGGGGGGGGGGGGGAGACAAACAAAGTGGGGAGGAGAGGGAAAAATATAGTGAATAATCTTAGATGCAGAATAATTATGTTTTCCCCAGAGTATGTATGTGAAGATTTGCTTAAACAATATGCTTTGTTCTAAGTGGTTATTTGTTTACATTGAAATTAGGTATTTCTGATGCAGGTTACACCTAATCACCACTATAATGCATGCAAATTATTATGGTAACTCCAATATAAGCCTCATCACATTGCCCTCCCCCATATAGGTTGCAATCAATTCTGTGTACTTCCCATCACAGGACACAGCCTGGCTAACCCTTCTGTCCTAATTCCAATGCTATATTGAGTCTAGAAGCTGCAAATGTTTATTCATGCCACAAAATCCAAATGGTCTTGTGACACTGACAAGTGAGGAGCAGGGAAAGGGGAGACTTAAGAAATCACTGCATTTGTGACCTTGCCAGCATCTGAACTCTGGCCCTCTGGGGAATGCATCTCTTCTTGGCTTAAAAAAAAACAAAACAAAGAAACCAATTCTTTACTTCTTCTGGGAGCCAAAACCCTGGAAACAGAGCTATTTATATGTTGAGGCTTGTCACAGCCTTGTACACATAGCTGGAGCAGACCAGTTGAGAGAATAAACTAGGGATTATCGGGTGACTGCTACAGAAGTGAGCTCAATTGCTAAAGCATTTAAGGTTAAGAAACAGAGACAAACAAACAAAGAAACAACAGCACACTCATTCATTCCATTGGCAGTTTGTACGGTTTACATCTCACCTAGCATTAAGTATTGGGTCCTTCTAGACTGGACTTAGCATTGTTGTTCGGATATCAGAAACAGGTCATTGGCAATTTCCCCCCAACTTATTACATTTTCCACATGAAGGTCGAGTCTGAATTTGTTTTTTTTATGATCTGGCAAGTCAACAATGGAGCATGGATGCTGTGATAAACCTGGATGTACAAGGAATGCTGATTCCACAACAAACGCCCATCTAGAAACCACCACTGACTCAGTTTCTTTGAGACAAATGTGAATATTGAATGATAAATGCTTTTCAAGCATACCTGTAGATCCATGCATAATCCTTCATTATGTGGATAGCACTGATGAACCCCGCAAGATTAAAATAAAGGCAGCGGACTGTTTCCCCTGACTGTTTTTCCCCTTTTGCTAATTAAATGACTGATGGATTTTTATGGCATTTCTCTTTTTGAAGCCTTGATTATTGCTGTTTTTGTGAATAACAATTATTTGCCCATTATAGCTGTGTTAAGTAGTCCAGTGTTGGGCTAATTAGGGTCACTAGATCAAAATTTATAAAATGAAAGATAATGGCTGAGCTACCATCTCTAGTCTGTTGCGTTCCAAGACACTATGAAACATGGGTCATCCATATTGTTCATTGATACTCTGCAATTACTCTACAATAAATTGATACTCTGAAATAAAGGGTTGCTATTTATTTATGTGAATTTTTAAACCCATCAAGGAAATTTAAAACAATAAAATGCATCAATATACATTTCAACATCTAGAGTAGCTTTCAATATAAAATACACATTTCAAAATAGAGGAATCATTTAATACACATTTCACAATTCCTGTTTAATTAACTAGTATTATAAACTTTTTGGCAAACCTGATGGGCAGTGGAGGGAGAGAGGGCTGATTTCATGGTTGAGGTCCCAGAAGATACCAATGCAAGTCTCCCTCTCAGGGACATACAACCTCCCCTCGTAGGACATTTTCTTCTCCCTGCTCTCAGTCAACATGTGGTGGCAGCAGAACACACTTCTTACAGCTGCCATGCGTTCAGCTTAAATGAAAATTAACCCAGTTTAAGGGTATAAGAGGCCTACAGTTTTACTCCAACAGGTTTTTCCAACTGGATAAATGGGGTTTTATGAACCACCAGTGTCTACTTAGTATGGTTTTTAATGTATTTGCTGGTTTTGTGTTTTTATCTGTTTTTTAAAAATTATCTTTAGTGTATATTGCCTTGGTTATTTAGAAGGCAGTAAATAAATAAATTATAACAGTGGTAAACTTAATAACAACAGCCATCAGAACGATCAGAGAGCAGCACATATAGGTTGACTAGTGGTGGACTTACATTCTGGGGGCCCTGAAGCTTGAACTGTTATGGGGGCCCCTTCACAACCAGCAACAAAGTCTGGGTAACCACTGTTATCTTCTTCAATGGGGTTGTTCCACGACAGATCACCGCATGGTTACAATGTCTGTGGCTACTGACTCTCAAACTTTGGGATTGTTGAAATATATATTTAAAAAAATGAATCAATTTGACTCAAATCAATGCAACTCGGATTGGGTCTACTAAACCCAAAATTCTTAAGCATCGTGGACTAAAGTCAAGTCTGGGGCCGCTCTGGGATGCTGAAGCTTCATTAGTTTCATAGAAGATCTGCCCCTGAAGTTGACTACTTTTCAAAGTTCTTAATTGGATACAACTCACACTGCCATTTGGGAATTGCAGGGCTTACAGTAAAGAAAGATGGTGAATCCATGCTCTTCATTTTTTTATAAACTGCTGGACTTGTGAATTGCTTTAAACTTCCCATTTACATGCTGCACACCCTTGCGGGGGAGGCATACCTACCTTTTCAAACTTTAGAAATTCTCTGCAAAATTTGATTACTTGGAGCAAAGGTGTAGTATTGCAAATTGCCTTTCCAATTTGGCAAAAAGCTTGAGTAAATCTCAGCAATCAAACACAGTTTAATTGAGTGTAAGGGGTTAAAGCAATCTGAGCATGTGCCAACTGTGGCTGCCAGTGTGCATAGCAGATGAATGCACACTGTATGGGCACAAAATCAGCACACACACACTCGAAATAATCTCAAGTTAAATTTTGAGGAATAGATGGAATGAAAGGGGTCTCCTTTGAATATATATCAGTACTACAAGCTTAGAATTTTTGTTGTTGCGGGCTCATTAATGTCTAATTTGGTGGTATCGCTAGTCCCTATTTGAGGCAGGTCAACTAAGTTGTCTCTGCCTGCCGCTCTTCAAAAAGTAGACTGGTGACAGTTCAGCTGGGCTCACCTTTGGCAAAAAGAAGTAAATCTCTCCTGACATTAATGACCTTGATCGAGGCATAAATCCTATGACTGCATTGTACCAAAAGAAGAAGAAGAGCTGCCTGCTTTCCCAAGCATGAGATCGTCTATCACAAATGAAAGCATTCTTCCTATGGGGAAGAATGTCAGAGATAAAAGGTTGCTATGACACACACCTTAGCTACATTCAGGTTGGATTCCTGCAATGTGCTTTACAGGGAACTTCCTTTACAGATTCTTCCGAAGCGTCAAGTTGGCCCAGAATGCAGTTGCAAATATGTTGGTCGGTGCTCACCCATGGAATTACATTCTACTGCTTGTGTGACAGCTGCACCGTGACAGCCCTTCAGATATTGGACGAAGGTTATCATGTCACCTCTAAGTCTTGTCTTCTCCTCTAAGTCTTGTCTACTCAACACTCGTAACCATTCCTCATAAGGCCATTATCATCTTAGCCGCCCTTCTCTTCTTCACACACTCCAGCTTGTCAATATCCTTAAACTGTGGTGCTCACAACTGGACACAGTACTCCATGTGGGATCTGTCCAAGGCAGACTAGAGAAACACTATTACTTCTCTTACTTCTCTTGACCTGGATACTATACTTCTGTTGATACAGCCTAGAACTGAATTAACCCCCCCCTTTCTTTTCTTTTGCTGCTTCTCTATGTCCTGCCCCAGGATTGAAGCATGGTTGTTGCATCATCATCATATTTGTACCCCACTCACATGACTGGGTTGCTCCAGTCACTCTGGATGGCTTCCAACATATATAAAAATATAATAAAACACTACATATTTTAAAAAAAAAAAGATTCCCTGTATAGAGCTGCCTTCAGTTGTCTTCTAAAGGTTATGTAATTATATAGTTACTCATCTCCTTGACATCTGGTGGGAGGGTGTTCCACAGGATTAGGGGCACAGGCTCAGTGAGAATGCTGGAAAGTGGGGTTGACACACCCTTACATTGCTCTGGTGCCCTCATTGGCTCCCTAGCTCAAAATGTGGAATGTGCTTGGCTGAGCTCACTGACACTTTCATCCTGTGGAAATGTGTTCTGCTACAGTCTTAGCTGCCTGTGGGATGCTTCACTTACTTGCATGGTGCTGCTTCCTGCTCCAACCACTTCTTCTCTGTCATTGTTTGGGAACCTTCAGAGTTGCAGGGTCTGGACTTTAGACCTGTATCCTAGCCTTCACGGCACCACTGGGTATGAACTGCTTAGTGATGGCAAAACTTTGGCCTTCTGTTCTAAGTACTAAGGCCTTGTAAACCAAAGTCATTATCATGGGGCTCAGCACCCACCTCAAACCCTGATGCATTTGATAAAACCAGAAATACAATTTTGTAAACAGCTTCCAATCTTGATTTCCTTGTTCCACGTAGCAAACAAATAAGCCCTCATAATCCTGCTTCTTAACAAAAGCTCCCTGTATCAAGATTACTTTCCATTTTCAAAATATAAAAGAAAAAGAATTAAGGTAGCCTGTTTTGCCCGAAGTCTGTTTTTCCAGGAATTTGACATGTTCCTGCCAAGTTGCTTGCAGAGTGCTGCTAACTTATTTCTATCTCAAAGTGAAACCGTAACTAGATTTAGAGTTCATGGTGCTTTGGGAAGGAAGTGTTTTCTTTGATTTCAGCCTTTGTCTTTGACAAGGGAGTTTGGTCTTAGGAGAATACAACACTTCCCACCCTCCTAGTCTTCAGTGCTTCCATATTCCTGTCAGTTTTTGCTACTTCCTCATGTGATGTGACATTAAATGCAATTTGAACTAACTGGCATATAAAACTTATCTGTGTAGCCATCACACAATGCCCTATGTGGAGCAACATTAGCAGGCAGAGCCAGATCAAACTTAACAGCTAAATCTTGGATTATTTATTTGCTGCTCAGGGATTTCTCTTTCAAGCCCGGTTTTGGGTTTTTCATAAAGCTAAGCATGGAGTTAAAATTCATTAGAAGAAGATAATCTGAAGCAGCTGAACATGCCAGTGATCTTGCATACAGATCATAGTGCCCACCAGGGAGCACAGCAGAGTTCTACACTGGCTGTCAATTAGTTTTTGGACCCAATTCAAAGTGACATCTAAAGCTGTAAACAGCTCAGGACCGTAAAACCACAAGGACCACCTCTCCCCATATGAAGCTACCTGGACTGTGAGATTATCCTCTGAGGCCCTTCTTTGTGTGCCTCCTCCATGAGAGGTCCAGAGGGTGACAACACGAGAACAGGCCTTTTCTGCAGTGGCTGCCCATTTGCGGAATGCTCTCTCCAGGGAGGTTCACCTGGTGTCTTCATTATACACCTTTAGGTGCCAGGCAAAGACTTTCCTCTTCAACCAGGGAGCGATAGATGTGTCTGTTTACAACATGATCATCATTCTGTACCTAGGATTTCATTGAGTTTACTGTTCTCCCTGCCCCTCCTCCAATGACATTCCCCCAGTGGGGAATGTCAGTCTTAAGTGCTGAGCCCTGAACTGTTTTGCCTCTGGGCAAGCCCACTTTCGTCCCTAGCCTCCACCCACCACAGGAATGTGTCTAACACTATTTCTTTCAAATGTTGTTGTTAGTATCTGTCAGGGGCTCAGGAGCAGAGGCACAGGAGAGAGAGGAAATGGAGAGCGAAGGGGAAGAATCTGAGGGCAGCGTAGGGGAGTATGAAAGTGGCCCGAGAGATTCCATGAGTCTCTCCAGCGAATCAGAAGATTCCCAGAGGGGGGCGCCAATGGCCACGGCAAGGGGGGTCCCAGGGGGGACACACCAGAAGCAAGGGGCCAGCGGGGAATCCCAAAGCAGCAGCGGGAGAGCAGGACCAGCTCCTCCACCAGAGCGTAGTGAGGGGGAAGAGTCACATGTATCAGGGCCAGCTTCTCCTCCAGCAGGGAGAGAAGATGAGTCAGGGGTGGCCACGCCTCCATCGCAGAGTGAGGGAACGGAGGGAGAGTCAGGTGCAGCCAGCCTCCCCGAAGGGGGAAGCAGTGACAGGAGCAGTGTAACGGTCAGGAGGAAGGTGGCCGGCTGGGCGCGCGCGTCAAGTTCGAATGTACAGGCGCGCGGCACAGCAGGAAACCCGGATTGGGAACCAGGTCCTAAAGCCCGCCGGAGGGAGGGGGAGGACTCAGGAGACTCAGCGTCAGAAGAGTCTAGGAGAGGCGAGACCCCAGCGGACAGGCGGGCCCAGAGGAGAAGAGAGCAAAGGAAGAGGTGGAGCAAGGCTAGAGTCTTAAACTGGTGTCTGGGGGGAGGAGATTCAGACGGAGCTTCGGCGGTCTAGAGTTTGAGACGTAGAGCTGCGCACCGCGGCTGTGAAAGCGGAACTGAGCTTCAATAAAGACTGTTTTATATAACAACGAACTGGCGTTGGTCCTTTGTGAGCTGGGACCTAGGGCAGCTCTGACAGTATCTATCTATCTCAAGAGACAATGGAAGAGCGTGTCATCGGGGGTAAAGCCAAACCATTGGAGATGCCTGCTGTGGCTGCAAAGACTGATACGGGAGAGACACGTTTTGTTGCAGCTGGGGAAGATGAAGGCATCCGGTTTCACTTTTACAGATGCACCATGGTGTTTCTTCTCCCTGTGCTCCTCCCTCCTCTCCTCTGGTTCCTGCTGTGGATACATGACCTGAATGATAGTCTCCAGACACAGCAGTCACTTGCAAGGGATTCCCATACAGTGGGGTTAATGTTGCCAGTCTTCACATCTCATTTAGGGAGATACGTAGCCGCTCCAGCAACATATCTCTATTTCCTCACATCCAGAAACGCAAGAAGGGCTTTCACTCTTGCTAGAAGCTTGGCCTTGCCCTCACCAGTTCTGGAAGGCTCGTATAGAAGAGTTCCATACGCACAGAAACTTTGCGCCTGCCCATTAGGGGGAATAGGACGCCCCAAACATATATATTTTTAGATCTCCTTTTTATGTTGAGAGTCGTAGAGACACCATTGATCCTTTGCTGAAGAGGCTTGCCGATCTTTCAGATAAGTCTAAACTTAATTCTCTCCTCTTAGGCAAAGATCACAAGACAACATGGCTGGTAGCCAGATTCTGCGCCCAGGTTTGTAGGCACAGATCATCCTCTAGAATAAAATAACTTACTAGGGAAATGCTGAAGTCGCCCTTTGGGGCACCTCAGGGTCAATTTTTATGGTAGCCCAAATCTCAGTTGTACGGGTGTATGTATATATCTCAATTTTAACTCATGAGCTATTGCTGCAATCTGCTCTGATTGTATATGTTTTTAGTGTGTTATGCGAGCTGGTCTTTGACCGTAATAAATTACCTGTCTATCCACATCCCACCTGCAGACTCTTTGCAACACAGAGTTGTTCTGCCAATGGTCCTGAAGCCAGCTCCCCGTAGAGAACATCCATGGGGATCCTGCTATCTTCCATTCTGTGGATATGACCAAAGCCTAGACATCACTGAGACAGGAGGGCAAACATGCTGGAAATGTCAGCTTGGGAAAGGCCATCTTTGTTTGAGACTCTGTCCTGCCACATGATACCCTGGTGCACTTTTGTCTTGGTGTGGAGATGTGCATGATATCTCCCTTCCCATGGGCTCAAGGTTCTCCCCCCTCCTCACTTCATCCCCACAATAATCCTGTATGGTAGGTAAGTTTGAGTGGCAGTGACTCGCCCAAGTTTACCCACTGTTCCACTGCCAGAAGCTTCTCACTGCAGCCATGCAACCTGGTAAGTTGTGCAAGCCTGGCTTTGGTTAGGGGCGGGGGAGACAGCAGCAGCAGCAGCAGCCATGGGAGGTGGCACTTTCCTGTTTCACTTCAAGCAGCTAAATCGGATGGGCTGCCCCTATAATCACTGCACCACATTGGCTAGTATCCAGACTGATTTCATTGGGATTCACAAAGCTCTCTTCTTCTAGACGTACAGAGAGAAAATGAAAAATCTGAATCTCCCTTGTAGGGGGCATCCTCAGTGGGTATTTGCAAGAAAAAAGATGATTTAGCCAATCAAGGAGCCTTGCTGGCTGAAAAGAATAATTCTATCTACTCCTATAGTTAACCGCTGAGCTTGCCCCAAGATGGCAGAGTGAGAGAAAAAAAGCACAAAAGTGGAAGGTGTGATCATTTCCTGTCATTGTCTGTACGAAACAATGACTCTGATTGCTGTTTGTATAAGTGCCTTCACAAGTTACACTGTCAAGCTGTCCTAGATTGAGTTTCTACTCGCCAAGAAAGATTGAAAAGAAGCTGTTTCAATGCAAGAGAAAGGAGGAAATAGCCTGTGCAATTTCGCAGCCCTATTTTTCTATTTTTCAAAATTAATACCTATACACTTCCCACCCAGCAATAATTTCCTAAAAGTATAGCCTGACTAGCCATGTACAGTTTGAGAACCACAGAAATTCAACCTATTCAAAATTAACTAGGAACAGGTAGAGTAGATTTTGTCTGCCAGAATGAAGTTGACAAGAGCTATGTTCCAAAACCAGATTCATTTTACATGCCCAAAACCATGTCAGGCATTTGTGATGTATCTGCAGTATGGTTTTGTACACTTCAGTGTAGGGAAGGCAGGGTAGAAATTATTTACATAAATAGGGACAAAAAGACACAACTTCTAATTTGTGCATCATCCTTTCCTGCACCCATTTCCTTGAACTGAAAATTTAGGCCAGGTAAGAAAGACCTACTGGCCATGCAACAAGGTAATTTTATAGGAATGCTTAAACTGAGGGAAAAAACCTATCCCCCCCCCCCATCAAGTGTTCCTATAAAATGCACCCTTGCTTGCTTTTAATGCGATCAAACCAAATCACAATTAGCCAGGCACTAAAATAATGAAAGTGTAGCTGAATATGAATATATGCTTTTTAATCCTTCCCCCTGGGGGGAATTCAGCTTTTTGCCCTTTTACTAATGAGGTGGAAAATCCTCCTCCAGGCTGCCAGATGAGACTGAAGGGCTCCCTTCTCCAGAACTCTTTGATTTAGAGATGGAAAACAAGAAATTGCCCAATAAGAAAAAGAAAACCTGAATGGGGTGTTTGTTTGTTTTCATTTCGGCACTATGAAACCATTGGCCGTCATCTCCCCCCAAAAAACTTTTCTGGGAGGTTCTCCTAGTTAGCAACTTATTTTGGCCAGTGCACAGAGATCATCAGGTGTGGGGAGCAGCCTCATTAGTTGTCCTCCATGGCCCAGAAGCAAGACTCATGCAAATGAGGTGTCGTGCTTTCACTGTGCTGGATCCAGTCCTATGGAACTCCCTCCCATTAGAAACCAGGCAGGCAGCATCTTGTAAGAAATCAGGCTGAGTTTCAGATGCCAGTTTAAAACTGTTTTATTTCAGGAGGCCTTCGCACCATGAACCCTGCCCCGCTGTTTGCTATTTTCTGGTGTTTCAATGGGTGTTTTGGATGTTGTATATTGTATGTTTTGTCTTATTTTTCCTGCAGGTGGCTTTGAGATATATTGTGAAAGGCAGGATACAAATCTATTAAATAAGTAAACACTGAAGAAGAGAGAGTACTACAGTGGTACCTCGGGTTACAGACGCTTCAGGTTATAGATGCTTCAGGTTACAGACTCCGCTAACCCAGAAATAGTACCTCAGGTTAAGAACTTTACCTCAGGATGAGAACAGAAATCGTGCGATGGCATGGCAGCAGTGGGAGGCCCCATTAGCTAAAGTGTTATCTCAGATTAAGAACTGTTTCAGGTTAAGAACGGACCTCCAGAACGAATTAAGTTCTTAACCCGAGGTACCACTGTATTTGTTCATTGCCCCACAGGTGCTTGGTCGCTGTCCATACCACGGGCTGCAAAAGTGCTGCTGAAGAGGGTTTGTTAAATAAATAAGTAAGTAAATCTGGGAAGAGTTGTACCTTGGTGAGTAGCCCACAGAGGAAGCCAAGCATTTTAAAAATTGTGAGTGGTGTGAAGGTGAGCGAGGTTAATTGCCGAGGATGTAGGCTTAAGCTTCTCATGCTGAGAGTCTCGGAACTGAACTGATCTTGATAGGATCTGGCAGTTCCTTAAAAGTTATACCTCATTAGGCTTTAGTAGCAGAGGAAAATTGGAAAGCCAGAGAGGGAGACATTTGGACAATTTCCCTGCTGAAGAAGGAATTATTTTCCTTGTCTTTAACGCATTTGTCATAATGCACACTTTCTCTGAGTAGCTTTCCTGTCTCTTTGTAGTGTTCCTATTCCACTTAGTAACAGGAAGAACAAGTGCTAAGTTCAATACAAGCTTCGTAGCTCCACTCATGGGACACTGTGCAAGCTGTTCCCACACTTGTGCTTCTCTCCACAGGGGAACTGTGCTGCCGTAGCATTTGCTGCCCTGTGTAAAACTGCAGAGCATGTAAAATCAGACTTTTTTAAAAAATATATATATATACAACTGATCCAAAAAGATGGCCACTTTGACGAATATTCTCCAAATATTCTGCACCATTTTTTGTGTGTATGTTGCCTTCTGTTCCCTCTACACACATACACACGATGCTGGTTTGCACAACACAACAAGCCAAATGGTGGCTTAGCAAGGTCATGGAAAGGGACTCTAGAAAGGAGCTGGTTTTGCTCCTCTCTGGTCCTTTTTGTTGTCATGCTGTGCTGATCTGAGCCAAAGTTTGCTTAAGCACGGATAGCTCAGCCGGTAGAGTATGAGACTCTTAATATCAGGGTCATGGGTTTGAGCCCCACGTCGGGCAAAAGATGCTTGTATTCCAGAGGGTTGGACTAGATGACTCTTGTGGTCCCTTCTGATTCTACGATTCTATGGCTTCTGAACTGGGACTTGTAGCTAAGCTCTTCCTTCGCTGACCATGAGTTGTAGCAGAGTCAGCCTGCCCAGGACTTGGGGTGAAGTGCCTCCCTCAGGCAGCAGAAGTGCTCTAACCCCCCCCCCCCCACTGCTTCTGCCACAGAAGGAGGCATTCTGGAAACAGAGCATTGCTGCTCGTCTTCCCTGCCCCCCCCAGCAGAGAAGCTAAGCAAGTGGTAACAGATTGAGGAGTGCCCCAGCTCCTGTTGAGTTCATTGAGAGCTAGGGTGTCCTTGTTATCCAGCTGTCAATTGTCTATGCCCCCCACAGCAGGGCAGGAGGCGAGCCAATTGGCAACACATTGAGGAGCACTCTGGGTCCCACCAAGTTCAGTGAGCAGTGGGGCACAGCAGTGGTGGAAGTGGGGCAAGAGGCGGCAATTCCCATCTCACCTCAAGTAGTGAAATGGAATAGGCTACCCCTGAGTTGTAGCCAGGGACAAAGCTTTTAATGCAGCTTATCTCACCGCTGTATTAAAAAAGGATTCTTTTTTAATCCTATTGTAAAATGTACTGTTTTAAGGGCAAAAGCCATGATTTGGAAACATAGCGATGCAAAGAGCTTCTGGAATCATCTTATGACATCCATAATTTTGTGGTCATTACTTGCTGCATGGATATACAGTGGTACCTTGGTTTTTGAACGTCTCCGTTGATGAACATTTTGGAACTCGGACATTGTAAACCCAGAAGGAAATCCTTCAGTTTTCGAACGTGCCTCAGAAGCCAAAATGGAAATGCGGCTTCTGTATCGAGATTTCCGTTTTGAGTTTTTGATTTTCGAACATTTCAGAACGCAAACCGTCTTCCAGGGCGAATTACATTTGAAAACCGAGGTACCATTGTAATGCGATATGTCTTGGATTTCCTTTTCTCAGAACCTGTGCCTGTAAATTTATTGCTGTATGTTATAATTGCTACAACAGCCAGAAAAATCATTAAATAGTCTGCAAAGACCCTCAGCAATTTTCAAGTGCTCTGTGAGGGGTGGAGAGAGTTGGGGAACCACTGTGGTAGATAATTTCTCATCGCTGGGAGAATATTTAGCAAACAATATCCAGTGTTACTGCTTCAAAACAGGGTGCAGTTCCTGTGTGAGCCCTTTAGCACAGGAGACTCCAATATGAAGTACAAAAGAGATCCTGACAGTATAATAAAACCCAAAACTATAAAAAGTCAATTCCAACTTGGAATAGATGTTATTCTGACTATTGTTTGAAGTTGGTGATATTGCAGTCTTTCTGCCTGTGACTAAATACTTATGAAAGAAACATGTTTCAAACAGCTTTTACTTATTCTTGTGGGAAAATACCAGAAGCTTGAAAATTAAACAGGATTACCAATCCACTGGGGAAGTGGGGAAATCATCACAAAGTAATAGAAAATCAAGGTTTTTTGTAATTAATTCAAATTAAGAGTAATTATTGGAAAAGTAATGATTTGCATCAAAGCGATTGCCTAAAGACCCAGCAACTGAAGAATGCTTTGATACATTTTATATATACATGTGCCCCCGCTGCTTTTGATTGTCAAATGATGCCCAGTTGATTGACCTAAATAAACAGAAGTTAATGATTTCTCTACCATAAACTCTAAACAAAATAATTGGAGCTTCTGTATCTGTCAACTGAATTTTTGCTCACTGCAAAAGAGAGAATACGTTTGGTGTTTTGGAATTACTGAATGGCCAGATCTGCTTAATAATATGACATTAGCTATGCTGTGGAAACCATCCGTGGTTGGCATTCAAAGGCTTTTGCAAATCAATGAACATGCATGACGATTAATATTTTTTTTTAATCTTGCTTTGAAAAGCAGAGTGGCGGAACACACCACCAACTGATTGAGAAAGTTCCCTATTTCCAAAAATGCTTGAATGATTGGCAGGAGAAGGTAAGGAAGCGGATAATGAAATCCACAAGTCCCACCTCTTAACTCACCCGTATTTTAGCCAAATCAAGTTTCTGCCGTATCCTTCTGAAAAGAGTAATGTATAAAGAAGCCTATTATAGATCAGTAGGGCGGGGGTTGACCCCTCTGAGTAACTACTTTCATGGATATTTGGACTTTCATGTTAGTTCAGAGTTTTCTGGACTACATGGATTTGGAAGTTCACGAAGTATTGTGAAGAACTGCAGTAGCCATTGCGGCAACTAGTAATTGCATTCCTCTCTGTTGTCTGACAGTACAGCTCTACAAGAACCATGTTCCAACCCCTAGTTTGGAAACTAGGATGTATAAGAAAGTTTCAGTAAGTATTATTATTATTTTATTATGTATTAAGTAGGATGGTATCTTACTGTATTCTAGACTATACAAGAGAGCACTGACTTTTGTATTTGAATTATGTCCTTTTTTTCTATCCTGAATCTACTGCTAATTTTTATCTCATTTATTAGAGGCCTCCGCAAAAGACACTACAGCTAAGTATCAGCTCCACACATCATATAATTTGGCTTCTAGCTCAGGATGCATTATGCCACTTTCTCTGACCCTTCAGCCCATACACCAGATCTAGACCACCTGATTTCTCCCATCATATCCCATCCACTGCTATTTATTCTCTCCAAACAATGAGAAAAGGAAGCCATTTTTTCAGCACACAGAGACTAAACAAAGGAATCTGTCAGTGACGGGAGATTCCTCCATGGCCCAATCCCTTCAGGGTGTCTGTGTGTCAGCAGAGAGAGAGAGAATGGGATGTATGTGTGTTTTCCGCACATCCATTTTGGGTGTTTCTCCCACACCCACTTTGGGTCGATGGGCATCCGCTCCCACTTTTTCTGGATTGAATTTGACTTGGGGTGGGGAGGTTCCTCAACTCTCTTCTAGGCATTGCAATTGTGAAAAGAAGCTTAAGATATAGAGACAATGTCAGACGGAACTAGGCTGGTGTGACCATGAAGGAACATGAAGCAATTGTTTTGAGTGGCAGACACCAGAGGGAATAATAGTATACTGCCTTCAACCTCCATCTCTGTGCGTCATTTAAATATGAGCTGAGAAATGGTATGGCAGTGGCTGTTTGATTCTGATATGGAAACATCTAATTTCAGCACTGGGGAGAGAAGGCAGCCTTGCATGTTATAAAATTGACAGCTACCTTGCAGCAAGTGCAGCAGATACACACATATGGCTAGATCTTAGTTTGCACGTGTATAATACATGAAAAGGCAGGTATCTATATCACATTCACATAAGCAGTATATTGTCTGCTAAATACTGATATAAATGAAAGAGTTTAGCCCCAGAGCAACAAGAGTCAAAAAGCTGCCTGGTGCCTTAAGTTCAAAAATATGCATGTCAAAGGAACATACAAAACTGAAGCAAGGCCATGTGAAACTGACCATAAATATCAGGCAGGGTTGTTACTTTGCAATACCACTTTGGGTATACAACCTACACCATTCTAAACCATGACCATTACATACACAATAACAATACCCTCAATTGATTTTGGACTGCAAAACCAATACACAGGCTTCCTTAGCCTGGCACCCTTCAGATGCTTTGAACTACAGTTTTTGTTTTAGTATTTTGTGTTTTTATGTTGTGATCCTCCCTGTGATCTTCAGATGAAGAGTGGCATTCAAATGTATTAAATAAAAATAAAATAATTCCAATCAGCCCCTGCCACCACAGCCATATTAGCAGTGGTTGATGGGAGTTGTAATCCAAAACACCTGGAAGAAACCAGGTTGGGAAAGCTGTGCTAAAGTATAGTTAACAGATAAAAATCCTATAGCCTTTGTCCGCAAGAATAAAAGATGACCTAATATCAGCAAAGCATGCAATTTACTGTACAAAAATAAATCAGAACTGGGATAAGAGATCACTTATACAGTAGTTGCTTTTTCCTCTGACATTTTGTTTTATTGCAGCTACATTTTCAAGCTGAAAGATTGAGGAAACAATGCAAGCAACTAGAAGGAAATGTCAATGAAAGGACATTTCTTGGTAGGAATAGGAATGATAGGGCTTCAAAGAGTTGCTGGAGTGGGTTTTGATTGCTGTACAAACTTCTTATTTTACAAGATAAAACAACTTTCGCTTCTTGGATATTGAAATGTCTCCTTTCTGGAGAAGTTATTATATGAAAGAGCATTTATTGGTATTTCAATATCGAAGATGCACCTTCAAGTCTTCTTTGAACATTACTAGCCATGTAATTAGTTTCTACTAAAAAATTATTCTGCATTGCATTTAAAACATGGATCACTGATGACTGGGATGAGTAAGTACTACATATTCTGAATGGTTTCGTAAGAAGTGGCAAGAAATGTGGCAGATTTTTTTCCCTGCATTCCTGGCCATTGTGAGGGAATGTACTGTAGATCCTAGTATGGAGGAGATATATTTCATTCAGTAGGGAGTTGGCGACATCCAACCATGTTCCTCTGATGAATGAATACTAGTGGGGGCTTCTGTCAGAGGAATGGAGAAGGAATTTCCCCATATTCATTCTCTGCACCCATTCTCTGCACCTATCACTGTCTCAGACCCTACTCCAAGAGATGAGGGACTCTTTGGAACAATGCAGGAAATGGCTCAGTGTGCTGGAAGGGGGTGGAATCCTTCCATTGTTGACAGCCTCCGCTGGATCCCAGATCCTTCTGTCACTGGAGGGACAGCATTTGATACAAACCAATCTGTTGAGGAATATTCGAGTCATTCAGCTTAACTCAATCTCTAGGAACATATTTTCCCTCTATATCAAGAAAACAGATTACTGTATGTACATTACCCTACGCCTAACAATACGTAATACCCTGGCATGGCAAAGATGCACAAGAAATTATGTATCAATGCTATGATCCTACCGATTATCTTCAGACTTTGCTTGTCTAAGGCTAACTCACAGTTTGTGATACACTCTTTCATTTCATGCAGGAGAAGGGGTCTACGTAGAAAAGTTAGAGCCTTGAAACGTTATGGGAATATTTTACCAACTGCTAAACATTGGAAGGCTTAGTTGAAAGCCATCACACAAGGAACATAGCCACTGCTTTTCTTCTGGGGATACTGATTGGTACATCTTTTTTTCTAGAAGAAAAACACTGGTTAAATGTGTGGCATTTACTGTAACAACTTTATGATGAGTACGAGCACAATTTTTTCTAGAAGAAAAGCCCTCCCCTGTGACACAGAGAAAGCCCTATACATCATACACTCTAATTCTGATCTGTGCTGAGAGACCAAGGACTAGTGGTTACAGGGCTAAGTCTGAATGTGAACCAACGTGATATAATCCTCGCCCAGCCATGAAGCTTCATGGGCAGTTCTGGACAAATTACTACCTCTCTCAGCTTTAGCTAGTCATTTGCTTCAAGAACAAGAAAGTGAGAAGTATAATACATTAGTCAAACGTAAGACATGGTACTATGCACATTTTAGGAATTTCTGAATACATAGTTTTACACCTTACATACTACACTTTTAGACCATTTTATACATATGGTTAGGATACGTTATATGTTCCAAGGCATCTATACCTGAATAAATATTATTAACACCCTACAATACATTTATTGCTACTCCACTTAGAGGTAGAAGTTTTAAGACTAAAACATATCCTTATGGTTTCCGACTACAAATAATTCCAGAGAATAATTCTAATAAGCCAACACTAAAATAAACATAAACCATGAATGTAACATTTATAGTTTGCGAACCTGAGTGTGACATCAATTCAGGTTCCATAAACACGTCTAATAAAAAAGATTTTTTTAAAGATATACTTTCCCTAGACGTGACACATTTTTAAAATTAATTAAAGCATGAACATACTCACTTTCATCCCATGTCCTGTTTCTGCTACTATAAAAGCTGCAATCTTTTATTTATTATTTAAAGAGACATTTTAAATGGACATTAAAAAACAAAAGCAAATTGTGTTTGTTTATTATTATTATTTTAAGTATCCTTTGGTCCCAGCAGGGAAGCAATGAGTTACCACAGCTCTAAGCTGGTGAAGAGGAAGGCCTCTGTCCTAGTGTCTCTCTCCTGCTTTACATCCCCATTTGGAGACATAACACTGACTACCGAAGGCCTAAAGAACGGTCACTGTTAACTCCACACTTGCAGAGCAGGTGCCTCTATGAAGGAAATGCCCTTTTGTGTGGAAAGGAACCTCTGCTGCCTCGTAATCACTTCCAGTAAGCCAAAATGGGAGTTAGAATAATACTCATTTATGTTCCATTCCTCATTTTCTGATCTGATTCATTTAAGACTGCAATGTTGATATAAAACTGAACGTATTCTTCACAGTACGAGGTATCTGGCATGTTGCAACAAAAAGAGTTAACTCCAGGGCCTTTTGTGTATAGCACAAATGCTGTCAAACGGAAGGCACTATTCCTTCATCTAAATATTTATCCAGGGACATGTCTACCGGGATGACACTGGACAAGCAAAACAGTCACAACCTTAGTGAGGAGGTCTGCCATATCGGATCTTAACTTTTCATTACAAAAACGAGCACTTTTCAAGGCACTGCCAAGGCAGAATGGGCTTGCAGCAAACTGCAATGTGTTTAGCTGCTGGCAATATTTATAAGCAATAAATTTTAGGAGTGAAAATGTTTTGCAGCAGTGAAGCCAGAGAGTGGTATGTTGTTAAATGCAGTGCTGAGCACAACAGCTCTACATTGGCTAAAATGCAAAATCTCTAAGGCCAGAAGCTAAAGGAAATGAGAATAGCAATGCACTTTTTGATTGCGCGCGTGCGCACACACACACACACTTTTATATGTATGCCCTACAAAGTCACTGGATTTCCTAGATAAACTGAAAGTAAAAACAGTAACATTTTGTTGAGTTTCTCATTAGACCCCATCTCAATCAAGCTATAGTACTTCTAATAAGAGTATTTTTAACACACCCTACACCCATTTTCTATATTGATGTTTCTTCTCTTCCACAGAAAAGCAATATATTTTTATGTTGACGTACACCAGATCAACAGCCTTTTGATATGTACTTCTTGTCAATTTCCTGAGTTTTACAATACTCAAAAATATTAATGGTTGTATATCTGTTTTGGTTTTTTAAAAGGAATATATCTCCATTAATTTTTAATGTACCAATTAAAAATGAAACAAAATGAAAGATATGCAAAAGTATGTGGTTTTGGTTTTTTTTTAACAAAATAGTTTATTATATTATTTTCATTTACATTAAAAGGAGTATATACTGCCTTATAGAAAAGCAACACACATTTGAAATATTTCAAATGTAGCAGCAGCTGGTGGTGCTGCTCTGCAGATTTTGCAAAAGTAGCATCATTGCTGCTTTGTTGGATGGGATGTGGCAGGAATTCATAGCTGTCAACTTTTCCCTTTTCTTGCGAGGAATCCTATTCGGAATAAGGGAATTTCCCTTTAAAAAAGGGAAACGTTGACAGCTATGGGCAGGATGGCAGCAAGGTCGAGTCTGTGTGGCAATGCTGGAATGGGCTCACTGCCATCCTGCCCCATCACACCCTACCATGCCAGCTGCTTCCAATTAAACCGCCTGTTGAAGCTTCTCCCCACTTGTTTAGGAAAAGATACTTGGTTTTTGCCCCCTGAATAGAAAGCCAAATTGGGTGGTGATTTTGAGTCAAAATAGCAAGATAATAAAGGGTTAATCAGCCTCTGACTCCATCATTCCTCCACCCATGTTCACTGCTTCCTTTGGATTCTATTTGATTAAAAAAAAAGGGCAGAGAACTACACACAGATGTCAAGTAACATCTAATTTAGAACCGGCTTGTGGGCTATTTCATTGAAAACATTTTCATAGCTTATTTGGATATCTTGGTGTGTGTGTTTTTTTTTTGTTTTTGCAGAAAAGACTTATGGCCTGAAAGGCTATAAGCCACACCTCCAGAGGGATGATAATAGCAGATGACATAAGGCAGCGTCTTCTTCTGCCGGAAGCCATTCACTTTCCATTTTACACTCCTCTAATTCATGCTAGGGGTTGCGGAGGCAAACACTCCTGGGGCCCTGGCTAATACACATGGATGCTTCATTGGGCTGGGTATACACAATAAACTTGCAGCCTTCTTGGTCTCCCACTTCTCCCAATATCCTCTGCAGGCACAAGAAACATTTATTGCTTACAAGGAAAGATAGCAGTTCATCAATATGACTTATTGTGGACAATAAAATAACACACACTTGCTGTAGGGGATTTTGTGGTCCAGGCAGGCTTTTTGTAAAAGTGTATAATGTTTTGTTTATTTAAAAACTCTCAACAAAATAAGCTAAGAGAAGCAACACCTTCCTTCTTGGCACAGCCATATTGCTGCTGGGATTACGTGAGTTAAACCAGTAGTAAGTAACTGGGTGCTTCCTAAAAACTCTTTTTATAAGCCATCTTCTTGGCACTTGATTACCATGACAGAGGAAGCTAGGAGTCTAAGAAACTCTGCTGACAGCAGAGCAGACCTTTGCCGATGGCGAAACAGAATGAGTTCCT
This sequence comes from Podarcis muralis, assembly GCF_964188315.1. Classification (NCBI taxonomy): domain Eukaryota; kingdom Metazoa; phylum Chordata; class Lepidosauria; order Squamata; family Lacertidae; genus Podarcis; species Podarcis muralis. The sequence goes on from NC_135659.1 coordinate 75,706,067, forward strand.
ACAGTTCCCAAATCAGTGTGATTTATAGCCCAAGGCTATGCCTCATTATTTCTGCCTAGCCAAGGTCGTTAGAACATCATGCATTAGTAGTGCAATGGTCTTGCTGATTCCCTTGCCAACACTGTTGTGGTGCAGTAGCCAAGATGTCTAATCTTCATGGGAAACAAGTGAGCAAACATTTCCTTGGTGATTTCCCTACCCCCCAAACCCCCCCCCCCCCACAGTAGCTGTGTAGTAGTGGTTATTTTAACATCAAATAACAGGGACAGTATAAATATAGTTTCCTTTGGTAAAGCTAGGGATTAGGAGATGTCCACATCAATAACATAAAAAATTATGGACAACTAAATTGAAAGAAAGCTTGTATTTTGTGAAGTACAAATAAATTATTGTGTCTTCTTATCTAAGCAGCTAACTGGATAAATGTGATATCTCCATATTATTTTAACAGGATGATTATGTCATATTGTAATATGATCAGAGGTATCTAATTATATCAGTAATATTAAGATTTGGTTGCCTAAGGATGGTAGGCAACACAGAATAGGAACAAAGTCAACTATACCAAAGTATCTCGGGGGCAAAGCTGTGTATGGGGTCTAATTTATTTAAAGGTTGATCAAGAATAACACTGAATTTTAGACAAAACATGAACTTGGGGGGGTGATTTCTTTGGAGAATCAAAATATCATTATTTCAATTGCAATCTGTACATGACTGTATCCACCCACCTACAATTTTCATACTACTCTTGGAATTCATGGATTGGGGGAGAAGATCCATTTACTGCAGCTAGATTCAGGTAGGTAGCCGTGTTGGTCTGATGCAGCACCTTAGAGACCAACTAAGTTTGTTATTGGTATAAGCTTTTGTGTGCATGCACACTTCTTCAGATACACGTAAGCAAGAACAAACTTAGTTGGTATCTAAGGTACTACTAGACAATTTATTTTTATTTATTTATTTTTACATTTTACTGCAGCTAGGCATACATCAGGAGACTATGTGGCAGGATGGTGACAGTATTAAAATCACTAGGTGTTGACCTTCTTGCAACCTAAACCCATGCTTACTTTCTGAAAATAAAACTATTCAGTCCAAGACAGTGGGTGGGATATCTCTGGCTTAAACATGCCATGGAAGCTCACCATCTTGGCTGCCAAGTGTGGGTAACTGAGTAAGCCGCACTGGGGTGTAGAATGGTGACCAGAGGATACCACAGGAGGAAAGAGAAGTCCCGAAGGAATCCAAGAAGCTGGAGATCACTTAGAGAGGAACTTTTGTTGTGTTAACATGTCACTGTGCTATTACAGTGGTACCTCGGGTTAAGAACTTAATTCGTTCCGGGGGTCTGTTCTTAACCTGAAACTGTTCTTAACTTGAAGCACCACTTTAGCTAATAGGGCCTCCTGCTGCTGCTGCGCCGCTGCTGCACAATTTCTGTTCTCATGCTGAAGCAAAGTTCTTAACCCAAGGTAATATTTCTGGGTTAGTGGAGTCTGAAACCTGAAGCGTATGTAACCCGAGGTACCACTGTATCTGCTTTGATGGATTGCCCTGAATGTTGCCAGCAGCTATTCTGTTTTCTGTTGCACAGCTGTGTAAAGCTGTCCCTTTTGCTAAATGGAGGGTCAGTGTTATAGATTTGGGAGCCCCCCCCCCTAAATTCTAGAAATTTATAAATGGTGGGATTTCGATTATTGGGGATGTGAAGGGAGAAAAACAACCTGCAGAGGAATTTCTGGGCAAGCCTGTGCAAAATGACTCGGTCAAGGTAGGGCCATTAAGAAACACTAGAGGGCCACTGAGGACCATTGGCAATGCAAAAGAACTGTCCTCCCCCCTTGCCTGAGGTGGGAAGAGAGATCGGGGGTTTGGAAGGTTGCCAAGGTAACTGGGTGTGACGTGGCAGGAAAAGATTCTTGAGCAAGTGTTGCTGGGAACAAGAAGGAAGTAAGGAAGACTGGGATCCATCTTGGGCTGGCTGGCTGCAGGCTGGATGGGAGACATGCCTTGGAATCCAGGGCTGCACTGCTGTGGGGTACAAGACCCTCTTGAAACGACCATGCTGTAAGATCTCAACTCCCTCCATAAAGACTGAAGGCGTAAATAGGTGAACAAACTGTATTTCTTAAAGCTACGACAGTCTCTGCTGTGTCTGAATTCTGCAAAGGACCATAGACCCAGGGTGAGTGCCTGGAACCCCTTGGAATCTAGCTGCAGCTTGGTAGAGAGGGGGGTGGCACCCAACTTTTCTAACAATACTAATAAAGACAAGGAGGTATGGTGTGCCCCCCATTCATAGCTAGCTGCCCCCTTTCCCTCCACAATCCACTGTATTTTCTGGGTTCTTGCCATCTTACTCATGCTTCCCTGAAAATGGTGTTTTATTCATTGGCTATAAATAAAGCTAAATGGAGCAACGTAAACGTAAAGTGGGAAAATGAAGTGGATAACAAAGCAACCGTGAGCTCTACCGTGATGTATACAGACCATTAAGGATTTCATTAGGTTTACTAAAAGGTCATTAGTGATAATATATATATTATTTTTTATTTTACCTACTTCCCAAACATTATAGTCAATTCTGCTTCCCAAGCTCTGTAACCCATTGACATTAATTAGAAAGCTATATATTAGAGAAGCAATTTTAATGAGCTGTTATTTCAAATGGCTTTATTGGAGAACAGCATTGTTCAGTTTAATAGCACATAAAATGACAACTATAGAAATTGCTTTGATAAGATTAAAGCATCTAGAGGTTATTCAATCTCCTGTACTGTACCCCTCTCAGTCCTTGGGGCTAAGAATATTTTGCTATAATACACATACAACTTGCTGTGCCAGCGCTTCCTGTGAACTGTATAAGTTTTTTTTTCTTTTTAAAAAATAGGCTCCTTGGAAAAGCACAGAGAATACCTCATCTGTAAATTGTTTTACAGTACTGCAGGAATACATGTAGAAAAAGCGAAACCAAAAGATGCTCTTAAATATGGGCCAATGTTTCAGGTGTGTTAGAAATTAAGGGTGTACAACAACAACAAAGTCACCTTGGTGTCTGTCTGAGAGCCAGTGTGGTGTAGTGGTTAAGAGCGGTAGTCTCGTAATCTGGGGAACCGGGTTCGCGTCTCCGCTCCTCCACATGCAGCTGCTGGGTGACCTTGGGCCAGTCACACTTCTTTGAAGTCTCTCAGCCCCACTCACCTCACAGAGTGTTTGTTGTGGGGGAGGAAGGGAAAGGAGATTGTTAGCCGCTTTGAGACTCCTTAAAGGGAGTGAAAGGCGGGATATCAAATCCAAACTACTCAGATTGCTGCACCTAGGCCTGACATCACACTGTGCCTTGCCCTTAAGGTGGTGCTTTGTCTGATTTTCCAAAGTCAGGTGACTTTCCTGTTGAATATAACATCCCCCCCCCACTCAGGGGCAGAGGAAGGAGGGTGCGGTGGCGGCGGGCTGCCCCAGGTGCCTTCGCTGAGGGGAGTGACATTTGGCACTCCACCCGCCCGCACCTCCCAAGCCTACCCCAAGCCTTCAGGGTAAGGGGGGTGCTGTACCGCTTTGTTTTGACAGCTGGGGGAGGCTTGGGAGTCGCAGGTGGGCGGCACGCCAAATGTCACCCCCCTCAGCGAAGACAACCACTGCCATCCGCCCCCACCACACCCCCTTCCTCCACCCCTAAGCTATCCTGCCCTGGGAGGGCAGGGTGCCTCAGCCCCCTCAGGAGTGCACTCGCTCTGGGCAGCGCGGGCATAAGCTCTGCCACGGCCCCCACTCCGCCCTGCCCCTGCCACCATACAAGTACTATCACGCTAACTCAGGCATAGGCAAATTCGGCTGTCCAGATGTTTTGGGACTACAACTCCCATCAATCCTAGCTAACAGGACCAGTGGTCAGAGATGATGGGAATTGTAGCCTCAAAACATCTAAAGGGCCAAGTTTGCCCATGCCTGCTCTAACTCAAAGGGTATGACAGTAAGAAGCCCTGCATAATAATTACTCCAGGCTGGGGTGACATATTTAGGTGACATTATTTTGGTAGTCTTTAGAAAGGGTTTTTAAAAAGGGCAGTGCTTTAGCCTGCGGACTGCCTCAATGTGCTTTTAATCATATTTCTTGCAGAATTTTATGTACCTCCCCATCCCTATGTAGAACCCAAATGGGTCAGACTTCAGTGGGTTCATCCATCTCTATACCGGGGAGACAGTGAATCGAGAACGTTTCCCCCTGACGTTTTCCTTTCTGTGTGCAGATAACTTTTTAGTAGGCAGAACATTCAGTCATGCACTTGCCCACCTCCAGTCTACAGTGGTACAATCCAGATTAGTTTCACTTTGCACTGCTTCAGCAATTCAATTAAAAAAAAAAATGGATAAGAAGAGCTTTTGGCCATACTCCTGAACTGGAGGAAGCCAAGACAATTTGGAGAAGCAGCAAAATGTTTCCAGAAGGAGGTTAACAAACCTAGTATGCAGAATTCCACAATGCCTCAGTAACAGGAGAGATCACTCTGGAATGTGCCTGATTCTAAACATCCTGAAGAAATGATCCACATAATGCTTTTAATCCCCTCTCTTTTCATCTTTTTGCTGTAAATGGTACACGGCATCTGAAGCTACTGCAGTATTTAGAATTTACAGAGAAGTTTATTTTAGAGCTGTTTTGGGACTGAATCCCCATCATTTGTTCCCTTATTACCTTGGAGCAGGGTGAACCAGGACTGGCGTGAGGGTAACTTGGAGCTCGGTGGAGCCAGTTTAAACTGATTCTGCCTATGGAGCCCGTAAGGTAGCCATTTCCCAAGTAAAGACAGGCACATTCCCTTATGATGCTCCTCAGAGTTTGTTCTAGGATTTGCTCTACAGAGCCCCTTTCCTCTTTCTCACCCCATAGTTATGGCTGGGTGCTTACAGAAACAGGCCTGGGATTTTTATTTCAATTGTGGAGGAGTTATCTTCACATAACTGAATGTGTGTCCTGGACTGGCTTTTTAAAAAAACACCTTTGCAGTGTGATTTTTTAATTTTATTTTTTACTCTGGGAGGATTCTCAGTTTTCCTTTCTGCTCAGTAGAATGTGGATTGTTCACCACATTGTTGAAAGGCAAATAATGAAGCAATCAGATAATTGCTTTGTTGTAGAAACCCATTTTCCACCACTTTGGTAGTGGTGGTGGGATTCTGGACTGCATTTTGGTGGAGCCCAGCTATCCATTTCATTGTGATTTCTTTTGCCTTCCCTCCATATCGATGAAGAATGTCACCTTGATATTACTATTGCTTCCTGCCCGCCCCCAGTACAATTAAGCCAATTGCTCAACACCCAAATAAGTTATTTTTCCCTTTAAAAAGTGCACTATTTGCTAAATTGAGGATGAAGAATATTGAGCGAAAGTAAAGGCAGTTTGACTGAAGAAATAATATCATGCTTTCTAGTCTTTGTTCCATTTTAGAGTAGTGATGGTGTCCTAATGCAAAGTTGGAGATGTTGTATTGTTTTAAAAATAACATTATTTATAGTCCCCCAAATTTGCCTCTTGGGAAGATTATAAACTCTTAAGAACCAATTCTTCTTCTCTACTGGTGGTGGTGGGGGGATCTTTTATAAATAAGGAACTGCAAGAAATCTAGTACACATTCCATCTAGCCTGAAGGACAAAAGTGGAGATGGGGATCCTTTCTGGCTTGTATGAATCCCAGAGGTATTCTAGAAGCCTGCATTTAAATGCAACCTAAAATACATACCAGTAACTACAAACTCCTTTTGACTGAGATAAAAGCAGAAATGCTTTAAAATGAATCCCAACTCTTTCCCCTTGAAAACATTAGATATTCTACTAGATTCATCTAATTGCAATTGCAGAATTGTTATGAACGCAATAAGAAGGACAATCAGAAAGAAGGTTAAGTTCAGATATAGGATAGGCACATATCCCCCCCCCCCCATGTTTAAATAGTGCCAAGGCTTAATTGATTCTTAATAATTAATTCATCCCCCCCCCATGTGTGGTATCTTTAAATTACCATAATTTGAAATGTGTGACACAATTAGATTAACTGAGAAAGTCACATATGAATAGCTCGCTTCACTTATATGACATTTGAGTGATACTGCAGGATTTTAAGGATGTGTGAAGGTTAACAAAAGGATTCAGGCAGAATGATCTGCTGACACACCAGCTGTGGCACAACCTATGCCTCTACCCCTGATGTAGCATCTTAAGAACATAAGAAGATCCTGATTTATGGATCCCACTGCCGGTACTGGACCCCCAACCCTCTTTTTGTCAACTGTGTCATTGCTACCCTAATTCCACTCCCACCCGCTTGCCGTCATTCCCCCTTCTCTTCCGCTAACTAGGTATTCTGGGAAAGATGGACAGAAGAATGCTTGCATTGCTCCAGATTGTCACGGTGACTTTAAAAAAAGCATTTCAAATTTAGTTGTTGTTTTTTAAAAAAACAAGAACACTAGTTCTTAGAACGCAGCTCAAGATACCATGAAAACCTGTGAAAATCTGTGTCCTCTTCAAAACTTCCCTCCATAATACACACACACACATACACGGCACAGAAATGCAGATGGCTGTGGCTACGAGGCTTACAAATTTATGGTTAGGGTAAATATCATCATCATCATCTTCAATAAGTTCCACATAATTGTATTTACAAATTCAGGACAATGACATTAATGCTGCAGGAGTGCCCTCATCATGCAGTCTACATCATTCAGAGTGATGCCTCTTGGGCATTTTGAACGTTTGACTCATAGGAGAGAAGCTTTCAGAGGAATAGAGAAACCTTAATGAACTGTATTAGGTCTGCCATTCACATCTAGATAGGAAATGGACTTAACGGAGCATCCATATAATGCTTCTCAACACACCCACACCCACACACCCCTTTCCTAATACATCACTATGCTGGGGTTCAGGGCTTGTGTTTTTGCATTAGCCCCACCACTACTGCAGATGCTTAAAGGATCAGACTTAAAGTATCCATTCTGCTCCATTTTAAACATTTATTTATTTGCAAAAGTTACACTGCCTATCGGATTCATAGTTTAAACATTTGCGCAGGCATGCCTGCAATCATTCCACATCGCTACATCAAGTGTCTCTCTTTAGCTCTGTCACCTATCAGTTTTCTTTCCTGACTGGTTTTAAAATGCAACTGTGATCTCTCTTTTTTCTTGTAACCCATGTCTCCATCTGAGCAACATCCTCTAGTCATCACATCCACAATCATCTGCCTGCCTGCCTTGAATAGTTAGCTACCTGCCACTTTGGAATAGATTCTGTCTGCGTTCTGAGGGGGTGCATTCTGTGTGATGTGTGTTATAACCCCTTTCTGCCTGGATTCAATGAATCACTGGGAAAAGTGAAACTCGACAATTTAAAACCTCTTTCTTAATCAGCAAGGCTGTAGTTTTGATTTATTAAACACTGCAAATAGTGTTTGTGTGAAGAATACACCACACTGCAGCAAGGGAGTCATAAAAGGCTCATCGGGGACATTGGAAGCATAAACTGTTTTACACTTTGAGTTAGTTATTTATGAACTAAAGATAGGTGCAAGGAACCTTTGGCCCTCCAAATGTTGCTGAGCTACAACTCCAATCAACCCCAGCAACCATGATCAATGGCCAGGGGTGATGGGAGTTGTAGCTCACTAACATCTGGTGGGCCAAAGCTTCTTCCCCATATCTGACTAAAGTTATCATGACTTTACTTTGGTTTGGAGGTTGATGCTGGCAACTTCCTTCTCACAGTTGGTCTGCATGTGCTAGCCATAACAGTGTCCTATATCGTAAGAAGTCTTCATAGGGGTGTGGAGATAGTTAGGCTTTTAGATCTGCAGGTTGTTAACATGATGACCTCCTTGAAGGATGGGTTTACGTTGATGGCTTTTTGGTCCCTTCGGGCACTCATGGCTCTATTTAGCTATACAGTGTCTCGATGTATAGAGTCTGTAAGGTCAGCCATTGTTATTGATTGACTGAATGAATCAACATTATGGCAAGGAGATAATAACTTGCAAACTAAAACTGCTAGCCAAGACAGCTTGTATTTGAAGCACTGGGACAGATGTTATGGTGGCAGCCTATCTAGGTAAGCATAGCATTCCAACTTTTGCCAGAAAGAATCAAGGCTATCTCAAGACATTTTACTGCCTGAGGCAAAAGAGAAGGTAGTCCTCACTCAATTTACGGAAGTCAAACTAGACTGAGAGCTGAATCTTATGTCAACACCAGTTATGAGACAGCATCTTCCACTGCATGTGAAGTCAGCAGGTTAGATTATTATTATTATACAAATTTATAGACTGCTTGACAACATAAGACCATCAGAGTGGTATACAAAATAAAAACAGAACAGAACACACAAACAAAAGTTCTAAAAATTATAAAATCCACTCAACAAACTCTTTTTAAAAAAACCAATAAAATCATCCATACAAACTCAAAAAACAAACAAGCAGAGTGCAACTCTGGGGCGTATGATATTTTCAGCAGTTCTGTATCTGAGAAGTGGGTGAGACACTTCCTTAGATATCCTTGTCCCAGGCTTAAGAGGCACAGTGCACACATATCTCTGTTCCAACATAGGTAAATGGTCAGGGACTCAAGAAAAATGACCAAGGGAGCAGAGAGTGCTACACACCTGCCCCCCAACCACCAGCACCCATCATGATAGATGCCTGCATCATTCTGCCTAATGAAAGGACCAGTCCTGGAAAGAACAAGCCACCAGCTTTTGTGGGTCATGGACTGTATGGTTCCACTAGCATCTAGAAGCTAAAATATTGGGGTTATTTCAGTCTGGGTTCCCTTGCCTGCCCCAAATGACAGGATTCTTGATAAATATCAGCAGTAGCTTCCCCTCTTCCAAATCTTCCATTCTAATGTATTTTGCCTCTCCTGGTTGTCAAATGAAGAACGAACTTCACGAGAGTGACCACTTCACTTCTGCACCACATGAAAACCTGCCCAATACAGCTTTATCCTAAGCATATATATTTAGAAGGTAGTTTTCAGTAGGATTTACTTCTAGGTAAGTGTAAGTGCCAGGGGAAAAGAAATGCTCATTCATTAAGGACACAACTCTGCACGCTGTAGGGTCACCACCATGACCCTACAGTGTACTATTTAATTGCTCGTTTTTTTAAAAAAACCAAACCAATTTATAATCATAATTATGCAGCTATGCAATTACCCTTAAAATAAAATAAAATGAAGTAATTAAAGAGACTGCCAGGAAACAGGAAATTCCTCCTTAAATAGGTGATATCAGTAATGTCATGCCTGGGACTGAAGGGCAAAGCAAAGGGGGAAATGGAGGGGAGATGAGTTTTATGATGACCTAGGTCCCTTGCTCCCCCACCTGAAATCCAGTAAGAGGTGAATTTCCTCTCCACACATTCACAGTTGTTAAACCACAGATTTCCTCCCCTTGCAGCCACAACATGGCTTTAATTATCAATTTCTTGTTTCCTAGTGGTGGATTCTTTCTAACTTATTTATTTGCAGTGTGGGAAGTTTCTTGTTCATTCATTTATTATTAATTTGGCCATAATTGCATGATTTATTTTTAAAATTGTGTGTGTGTACACACACACACACAGAGAAAAAAAATCTCCAAATCACTGTGGACCAACAGATCTGAAGTAGAGCCTGAACCAATTTTGTGGTCAGTGCACATTCTCAGTCATCTCATCTGGATGCTCTATAACAAGCTGAATGAATAAATGATGACCATTATCAATTAAACACTTTTATGTGGAATCAACCAAGATGATTTTTATGATGCATCATCCCCACTCTATATCTGTTCAGTCGGATAAGTAACTTCAGGAGTGGGAAAATCCTTCCAGTGTTCTGTACCTGCAGGCAGTGTAAATGGCAAACTGTCTCTTAAAAATTACAAGGTGTTATATTTTTCATTGTAACTGCTGCTCTTTTATTTTCATAGTAACTCACAAGATCATACAAATTCCCAGAAAACAGTTTCCACTGAGGTAAGATTCAATGTGCAGCTTATTATCTGCCTTCACGTTCTGGGATCTGCAACACACCTGTCATGCCAAACAGTGAAACAAAACAGTATTGTCTTAATTCATTTGCAAACCATTTCCCGTGTACCAATCTGCCATGTGCCTCAGCTGCAATGTTCAACACTAATGCCTCATGTAGCTGAGGATTTCCTTTGCCCAGACATTGCGAGGAAGAACAAATTGTGGAAGCCTTTTAGTGACATGTGCAAACATCCACCAGAGACTCAGCTGAAACTATTCAACTCAATTTCTTACTTTGACCCAAACCACTTTCGAAAATCATGTTTCCAGATGTGAGAGGCTCAGCACATTAACCTTGCTGCAAACAGCCAGCCCTCTGCCATCTGTTTTTACAGCACAGACAACCGGTAGAATTGCTACAGTCATAGAAGTGGTTGAAATGAGACGCAACAGGCAAGATCGTATTCTACCTTAAAATATTTTCTTTCAGTGCATCAAATGGGCCTTTCAAGAAAATTATAGGCAGGAAACTAGATGGAATTTTAGTATTCACATTTAATCCCTTGCTGCCGTCACACAGAGTTCAGGACCTAAGTTTTGTACAAGAGTTCATGAACTTCATTTGGCTACCTTGTCAACACTGCTGATTTTTCACTTCCTCTATTTTATATTGGTAATGATTACCCCACAGGACTCTCAGAGTGGATTAAAATTAAAGTAATAATGATATCCTGCCCACAGGCAACCCCATCTCCCCCCCCCCCAGTTCTCTGCTATGGCCATTATCCATTATGATGTGGATAATGATCCCAAAAGACTATTATTTCACTTAACAGAAAAGCTCAGGGAAATTTGTATGCAGGCCAAGAGTACATATTGTAAAGACTGTGGGTTGTTTTCAACCCAGAAAGGATTTCTACCAACAACTCAACTCATACGAAAAGAGGATATTTGTTTTTCCCTAGAGCAGTGTTTCCCAACCTTTTTTGGGCAAAGGCACACTTGTTTCATGAAATAAATCTCGAGGCACACCACCATTAGAAAATGTTTAAAAAATTAACTCTGTGCCTATATTGACTACCGTATTTTTCGCCCTATAGGACGCACCGGCCCATAGGACGCACCTAGATTTTGGGGGGGAAATAAAGGGAAAAAAATTATCCCCCCCCCCAGACGCGGGGCTGGGGCGGGAGAAGCCCGAGCTTCCCCCGACCCCAGCCCCCAGAATGGGAGCCAGAGTGGCTCCCGGAGCTTGCGGGACTGGGGGTGGGGGAAGCCCGAGCTTCCCCCGCCCCCAGAAAGGGTCCGAGAGCGATGGCAAAGGTGAGCGCACCTTCGCCATCACTCCCAGAGCTTGCGGGGCTGGAGGTGGGGGAAGCCAGAGCTTCCCCCACCCCCAGCCCCCAGAAAGGGTCCGAGAGCGATGGCGAAGGTGAGCGCACCTTTGCCATTGCTCCCGGAGCTTGCAGGAGCTGGGGGTGGTGGAAGCCCGAGCTTCCCCCGCCCCCAGCCGCCAGAGCAGGTCAGAGAGCGATGGCGAAGGTGTGCGCACCTTCGGCATCGCTCTGGGACCTTGCGCGGGCTGGGGGCGGGGGAAGCCGGAGCTTCTCCTGTCCCCAGCCCCCAGAGCAGGTCGGAGAGCGATGGCGAAGGTGCGCGCACCTTCCGCATCGCTCTGGGACCTTGCGCGGGCTGGGGGCGGGGGAAGCCGGGAGCTTCTCCCGTCCCCAGCCCCCCGAACGGGTCGGAGAGCGATGGCGAAGGTGCTCGCAGCTTTGGCATCGCTCTGGGAGCTTGCGCGGCTGGGGGGATAGCTTCCTTAAGCCTGGAGAGCAAGAGGGGTCGGTGCGCACCGACCCCTCTCGCTCTCCAGGCTTCAGCGAAAGCCTGCATTCGCGGCGATGGGATGTGGGAGGGAGCTCGCTTGCCGCCCCGCGTGTGCTCGCCGCCGCCGCCCCGCCTCTCGCCGCCCGACTCGCCCGCCTCCCTCCCACGGCACACTAGGCAACGTCTCACGGCACACTAGTGTGCCGCGGAACACCGGTTGGGAAACACTGCCCTAGAGAACAAAAGGAATTACAGTGAGAAGTAAAATGACTAGATGCAGTCTGCAGGCCCTAAGATTCCAAGCAGTTATTAGCAAATACATTGTCATATAGCAAATGCCAGACACTGCACAGAGAAGGTGCAAGGTGGATGCCATTATCTATCAACCTATATCAGAAGATGACCACCAACTGGTGGGCATGAGACAATATCAGCCGCACAGATTTAAGTGTAAATGCATTTGCACATGCAATGCAGTAAAACTATTCATGTAGTGCTAATTATACCTGGAAATAAGGCAGCATCTAGGCCTCTTCTATTCCAGAGTTTTGGTCTGCAGTATTTTTCATAGATTTTTCTTCCCAACACCAGATGCAGGCCTTGGGACACACAGCCAACACCTAAAAAGCGTCTACACCACATTCACCACAGGTAGAAGTACATCTTGCATCATCTAACAATCAATTCCCCTTACCTCATAGAGTGTAATTATCCCATTAGTCTCATTTGGTGGCTTCCACTGAACGTAGATCTTCTCTTCAAAAGGTCCACCCTGAATTGATTCAAGGGGAACAGGTCCAGGAACTAGGAAGGACATGAGAAAAAGCAGTTATTGTTTACAATATTACAATATTGTATACCTTCTTCTTCTAAAATTTCCACCCACAAGAAAGGAGTATTCAGAAATGCTCAGGTCATCAACTTAAATAGGGCATTCAGGGCTAGTTACAAGATTGTGATATACATTTTTATTTTTATTATTTTTATTATTGCCTCCCTTGCATTTTGTGGCTGTCTATGTGTGTGCACGTGTACACACTGATAATCACAACTTGTGTTTTCAACTACTTTAACATTTTAAGTCATTAGCGCTTTCTTTTTTCCTTACCATCCTCCTCAGTTTGAACTAGCAGCTCTTCACTCTCCATCTTGCCCTCTGGGTTTGAAAGAGCCAACCTCAGTCGGATAGTCATGAATGGTCGCAGTCCCCGCAAAGTATAGTGTGATGACGTCTGAATTAGTTCCTCCGCCTCATATTTCTGCTGGTTGAACACATACTGGTAATGGACTGTCAGGTTATAGCTGTGGCAACGAGTCACAGCATATCCGAAGGGCTCCCACTGCAAGGTCAGCTGCCGAGATCGGATGTCAACAACCTCCACATTCTGTGGACCGTGTACAGGATCTGTGGAGCAAGCACATGGTCTTTAGGTAAGTAGGCATCCAACAGGTACACCTTTCTCTCTTCTCATATGTTAAGTTTGCTGGTAGAAATACGTTAAGGTTACTTAAATAAATAATAGTTGTTCTATTTAAGCACTTGATGAAAATCTCAGTTGATTTGGTCAGAGAGGCAATTAATCATAGGGAAGAAAAGCTGAAGGACTTATAGGATGGGATTGTCTGGGTCAATGAATGGTCAATAATGTCACTTATTATATTTTCGTACCACAGAAGTTGCCATTTGAATTTCTTCATCAGGAATCAAAATGCCTTGGGTACTCTCAGGGGAATCATGAATTCATATTATAAAACAGTTTAAGATACAAAAATCTCGAAGCAGTGTACAAAATAATGAAAAGCAAACAATGCGTAATAAAACACTAGCATAAAGCAAAATTTCATACCTGCACCATGACCAGTAACTAATATCACTAGTATGAAGATGCAGAAAACTTTTAATACCAGAAATGTATTTTTAACTTTACAACACTCCTATGGTCTCTACAACAGTGTGTGCAAAATGCTTTGAACAAATGACAATGACCATGTAATGTGTTGCTTGACTCATTCCATGAAGCCTATGCAGACATACCATCTGCAGACATATTAGCACAGTGAATCTTCTTCAGTCCTTATAACATCTTGTTGTTTGGATTAGGTAAATAGTTTTCTTCCAGCACTAACGTGCATTAAGAATGTTTGGTGTACACTAACAGGGCTACTGAACTCATTTAAATAGATGTCCTGGTGCTTTTCAGCCACCGTTCTTGTATGGAGGTAATTTAGAAGAGAAAAGTAATTACAAGGAGACAAAATTGCATTCTCTTTGGCTTTCTGTGACCTCTGCAAAATGTAACCTGGCCATAATTTACTCAGATTTGCTGCCTCATTATGCATCCAAGCCACAATGCATGTTCATGTGGTGAACAGAAAGCCAACGATATGTGGGATTCCTTTCATAAGATCAACAAATGGAGCTTGCTTTGTAGCAGCTGAAGCCCCGTTCAGAAGATAAATGCTGTTCATGTGTGTGTCTTAAGGATTATCTCCACTGGATTTGCTCCATGCCTGACTGCCATCACTGGATGTGAGATCTGTAGAAGAGCCAACACACATTCAGCCCAAATAGTGCCGGATTTACGTATAAGCTAAACAAGCTATAACTTAGGGCCCCACTCTCTTGCCCCCTCTAAATATGTTGTTGTTTAGTCGTTTAGTCGTGTCCGACTCTTCGTGACCCCAAGGACCAGAGCACGCCAGGCACTCCTGTCTTCCACTGCCTCCCGCAGTTTGGTCAAACTCATGTTGGTAGCTTCGAGAACACCGTCCAGCCATCTCGTCCTCTGTCATTCCCTTCTCCTAGTGCCCTCAATCTTTCCCAGCATCAGGGTCTTTTCCAGGGAGTCTTCTCTTCTCATGAGGCGGCTAAAGTATTGGAGCCTCAGCTTCACGATCTGTCCTTCCAGAGAGCACTCAGGGCTGATTTCCTTCAGAATGGAGAGGTTTGATCTTCTTGCAGTCCATGGGACTCTCAAGAGTCTCATAGAATCATAGAATCATAGAATCATAGAGTTGGAAGAGACCACAAGGGCCATCGAGTCCAACCCCCTGCCAAGCAGGAAACACCATCAGAGCACTCCTGACATATGGTTGTCAAGCCTCTGCTTAAAGACCTCCAAAGAAGGAGACTCCACCACACTCCTTGGCAGCAAATTCCACTGTCGAACAGCTCTTACTGTCAGGAAGTTCTTCCTAATGTTTAGGTGGAATCTTCTTTCTTGTAGTTTGGATCCATTGCTCCGTGTCCGCTTCTCTGGAGCAGCAGAAAACAGCCTTTCTCCCTCCTCTATGTGACATCCTTTTATATATTTGTACATGGCTATCATATCACCCCTTAACCTCCTCTTCTCCAGGCTAAACATGCCCAGCTCCCTTAGCCGTTCCTCATAAGGCATCGTTTCCAGGCCTTTGACCATTTTGGTTGCCCTCCTCTGGACACGTTCGAGTTTGTCACTGTCCTTCTTGAACTGTGGTGCCCAGAACTGGACACAGTACTCCAGGTGAGGTCTGACCAGAGCAGAATACAGTGGCACTATTACTTCCCTTGATCTAGATGCTATACTCCTATTGATGAGGCCCAGAATTGCATTGGCTTTTTTAGCTGCCGCGTCACATTGTTGGCTCATGTCAAGTTTGTGGTCAACCAAGACTCCTAGATCCTTTTCACATGTACTGCTCTCAAGCCAGGTGTCCCCCATCTTGTATTTGTGCCTCTCATTTTTTTTGCCCAAGTGCAATACTTTACATTTCTCCCTGTTAAAATTCATCTTGTTTGTTTTGGCCCAGTTCTCTAATCTGTCAAGGTCGTTTTGAAGTGTGATCCTGTCCTCTGGGGTGTTAGCCACCCCTCCCAGTTTGGTGTCATCTGCAAATTTGATCAGGATGCCCTTGAGTCCATCATCCAAGTCGTTGATAAAGATGTTGAATAAGACCGGGCCCAAGACAGAACCCTGTGGCACCCCACTAGTCACTCTTCTCCAGGATGAAGAGGAACCATTGATGATCACCCTTTGGGTTCGGTCAGTCAGCCAGTTACAAATCCACTGAGTGGTAGCATAGTCAAGACCGCATTTTACCAGCTTCTTTACAAGAATATCATGGGGCACCTTGTCAAATGCCTTGCTGAAATCAAGGTAGACTACATCCACTGCGTTCCCTTCATCTACCAGGCTTGTAATTCTGTCAAAAAACGAGATCAGGTTAGTCTGACATGACTTATTTTTCAGAAATCCATGCTGACTATTGGTGATCACAGCATTCCTTTCTAGGTGCTCACAGACTGTTTGCTTAATGATCTGCTCCAGAATCTTTCCTGGTATTGATGTCAGACTGACTGGGCGGTAATTATTTGGGTCCTCTCTTTTCCCCTTTTTGAAAATAGGGACAACATTTGCCCTCCTCCAGTCTGCCGGGACTTCGCCTGTTCTCCAGGAATTCTCAAAGATGACTGCCAGTGGTTCTGAGATCACATCTGCCAGTTCTTTTAATACTCTTGGATGCAGTTCATCTGGCCCTGGAGACTTGAATACATCTAGACTAGCCAAGTATTCTTGTACTATCTCCTTAGTTATTCTGGGTTGTGTTTCCTCTGCTGAATCATTTGCTCCAAATTCTTCAGGTCGGGCATTGTTTTCTTTATCGGAGAAGACTGAGGCAAAGAAGGCATTGAGGAGTTCAGCCCTTTCTGTGTCCCCTGTTTGCATTTCACCATCTTCTCCTCTGAGTGACCCCACGGTTTCTTTGTTCTTCCTTTTGCTACTAACATACCCATAAAAGCCTTTTTTGTTGCTTTTAACCTCTCTAGCAAGCCTGAGTTCATTTTGTGCTTTAGCTTTTCTGACTTTGTGTCTACACGTGCTGGCTATTTGTTTGAATTCCTCTTTGGTGGTTTCCCCCCTTTTCCATTTTTTGTACACATCCTTTTTTTAATCTTAACTCAGTTAAAAGTTCTTTAGATAGCCACCCTGGCTTCTTTAGGCACCTTCCATGTTTCCGTCTCATTGGTATTGCCTGAAGTTGTGCTTTTACTATCTCCCTCTTAACAAACTCCCAGCCATCTTGAACTCCCTTTCCTTTTAGTATTACTGTCCATGGGATCTCACCCAGCACTTCCCTAAGCTTTATGAAGTCGGCTTTCTTAAAATCGAGAAATTGAGTCCTAGTATGCTTGGCTGCTCCTTTCCGCTGTATAGTAAACTTCAGAAGAGCATGATCACTCGCGCCTAATGATCCTTCCACTTCTACCCCACTAACCAGGTCATCAACATTGGTTAGGACCAGATCTAAAATGGCTGTTCCTCTTGTTGCTTCTCCCACTTTCTGGACAATGAAGTTGTCTGCAAGGGCAGTGAGGAATCTGTTTGACCTTATGCTCTTGGCTGAGTTTGACATCCAACAAATATCCGGGTAATTGAAGTCCCCCATTACTACTATCTCCCTTCCTTTTGCATGCTTGGCCATCTGTTCCAGGAAGGCATCATCTATGTCCTCCGTTTGGCTTGGGGATCTATAGTAAACTCCCACAATGAGGTCACTGTTATTCTTCTCTCCCTTAATTTTGACCCAAATGCTCTCACTTTGGCTTTGAGGTTCTAAATCTTGGATCTCTTCACAGGTATACACATCCCTGACATATAACGCCACTCCTCCTCCTTTCTTGTCTGGTCAGTTTCTTTGAAATAGATTGTATCCCTCCATTATTACATTCCTATCGTGGGATTTATCCCACCAGGTTTCAGTGATTCCTATTATGTCATATTTAGTTTGCTGTACCAGGAGCTCAAGCTCTTCTTGTTTATTTCCCATGCCTTGCGCATTAGTGTACAGACATTGAAGTCCATTAATCATTCCCCCGTGTCTCTTATTTAAGGATTTTTTCCTCACACCACTAGGTCTGCATGCTCTTTGCTCCATTCGGTCTATGACATTTGGATGATCATCTTCATCAATTGATAGACTCCTACCTTCAGGAGCACTGTCTCCCTCCCCCACATTAGTCAGTTTAAAGCCCTCCTGATGAGGTTTCTGAGATTTTTTGCAAAAACATTCCTCCCAACCGTTGTGAGGTGCAGCCCATCGCTTGCCAGAAGTCCATCTTCAAGAAACTGCATTCCGTGATCTAAGAATCCAAACCGTTCCTGTTTACACCATTTGCGAAGCCAGTTGTTCACTTCCACAATTTTTCCCTCTCTCCCTGGGCCACGTCGTTCAACTGGGAGGACAGATGAGATGACAATTTGTGCATTTAATTGCTTCAATTTCCTGCCCAGAGCCTCGTAATCTCTTTTGATCTTCTGGAGGCTATTGCTTGCAGTGTCATTGGTTCCCACATGAACCAAGAGGAAGGGGTATTTGTCAGTGGGTTTTATGATTCCTTGCAGTCGTTCAGTTACATCTTGGATCTTAGCCCCGGGGAGACAGCACACTTCCCGAGACATCTTGTCAGGCCCACAGATCACTGCTTCTGTTCCCCTCAGTAGGGAATCCCCTATCACCACTACACGCCTCCTCTTAGGTCTGGTCGGGGTTCTTCTGTGAGCTGTCGGTTCCAAGGTCGCCTGGACATTCCCAGAGGACTGCCTTTGCTCCTCGTCTTCATATACCTGATCGACTGTAATGAGGGAGAGATCCTCAAATGGAGTCTGCTCTTCGTCTTCCATGCTAGGGGAAAGGACCTCAAAGCGATTGCGTATTTCTAAACAATCAGAGCGAACCCTGGGCCTCCTACTTCTTTGAGTCACGTTTCTCCATATATCTGGCTCCTGTGTTGGTGAACTAGCCACCTTCTCAGGGGAGTCCCCTGTCTCTTCCTTGGTGGAGACGGTGTGCTCTGTTGCTTCCAAGAAGAGTTCCAGGTCTCTAATTCTTTGGAGCGTAGCTACACGTTCCTCCAGTTGCTGGACTTTGTCTTTTAAGAGGGCAATCAACATGCAATTGCTGCAGGTAAAGCTGCCTGCAACCTTTGGCAAGATGGCAAACATTGCGCAGGAACCACAGGCGACTGCAGCTGTTCCCTCACCCTCCATCTTGAGAACGTGTCGTTGGGGGTGACTACAGTGGTCCTCTATCATAAAAAGTGTGGAGACAGGACAAATAAATCCCCCCCAAAAAAAACCTAGGTCTCCCCCAACAAATGTTTGAGACTAGCTCCCCTAAATCTAAAAAATGGATCAAACTGCGCGCGCCGCTAGGCGCGCGCCGCTGCCCTAAAGCTCTGATAAGCTCCTCCCACAGCTAATCACCTACCTCAACAGAAGCCCTGCCCCCTCTGACCTTTGCACAGAGAGAGCAGCTAAACAGCCACAAGAAACTCACACAAGAAAACCCTTTTTGTTCCTTCTTCAGCTGCTGCCCTAAAGCTCTGTCTCCTCCAGCACCATAATTCCAAAGCATCAATTCTTCGGCAATCAGCCTTCTTTATGGTCCAGCTCTCTGTTCCATACGTCACTACTGGGAAAACCATAGCTTGAACTATGCGGACCTTTGTCGGCAATGTGATGTCTCTGCTTTTTAAGATGCTGTCTAGGTTTGTCATTGCTTTTCTCCCAAGAAGCAGGTGTCTTTTAATTTCGTGACTGCTGTCACCATCTGCCGTGATCATGGAGCCCAAGAAAGTGAAATCTCTCACTGCCTCCATTTCTTCCCCTTCTATTTGCCAGGAGGTGATGGGACCAGTGGCCATGATCTTAGTTTTTTTGATGTTGAGCTTCAGACCATATTTTGCGCTCTCCTCTTCTAATGCTAATTATAAGTGGCTTATTTGTAACATGCTTTGAACTGCATTACCTGTTGTTTCTGTCTTCTATTAGAAAGAAAGCATGCAAGCTTTCACCATATGACCCCAACAGCCCATTGTGCATATCTTAACTTTTTGAACATTAAAGTGTGTGTTGTCCTTGAAAGGCTCTTAAAGCAGCTTACAAAATTCGATGCACCTGTTCCTCAGGCTCACAATCTAAAGATCCTTGGCACGTGAGGAAAAAGGAATGGGAGAGAAGAGGAGAAAGCAAATTCCAGTACATGCCAGTGTTCACGGTAGTTTGTCGCTGTGTTACACTTCAGAGGAGCAGTCCCTTCCCAGAAGCACTCTTCATCCCCAAATCATATCCAGTGGCAACATCTAGGTTAGGAAGTCAGGGCAACTCCTGCCACCCAGTTCTTCCTGAGAGAGCTGGCTTGTGACCAGCTTAAATCATCACAGGAAGGGTCTTGTTACTTTCATCCCTTGCAGATGTCAGTGGTGGTACATTATTATGAATGCAATAATATACAATATTACTGTGTGCATTTCGATACTGTGTACAGTAAAACTCAAATACTGTATTCACCAACTGTTCACCATGAGAGCACATATGGACATGCATAACATAGTGATAGATTATATATAATTTCCACTCATAATTCCTCTGTTTCTCATAACTCTTCTACTGACATCAGGCTGGTGCCATCACTGTACTCTTTTTGGCACCTACTTAAAGCATTTTTGTTAAAGCATACCTATCCGGACATGTAGAAGTTACATGTGTTTAAATCTGACTTTAGCTTTTTGTATAAGTTTAATGAGTTTTGAATGTTTTTAAATGCCCACTTTTAACTGTTTTTACTGATAATTTTAAAGAGTTTCTTTTTCCAAACCTCTTTGAGGTGTTACTGCAATCAGGTGGTATTTACATTTTGTTAAATAAAAAAATATTTCAAGGTGTTATAAAATTATATTGTCTGCTAATTCTATATTCTCCTTGTATTAGTTTGTAGAAGCAAAATATATAAGAAAGATATTTTTTTAAAAAAAAACAATAATAACAAAACACACAAAAAACTAAGGAAACCTGTAGACATCTGTCCTAAAAACCACATGTGACATGAAGAAGAAAATCTAAAAATTGTTGCAGAAGAGAACAAGCAAAACATTGTTTTTACTTCTGCTCATGAACAAGGAATAGATTTGTTGAGCAGCTGGTGTACTGTTTCTATCTATGAAATAGATGACCATTTTTTAAATAAAAAGCTTCAATATAGTCACATTTATTTTGAAGCCTGTTTTAACAAATACAAATTTGGCTCAACATTCTAAATATGCAAAATAATTTTATCTTGCATGGATGGGAAACAGGCCCAGTGTGCTGCTATTTAAAGAAGTGTTTAATTTATTTTTATATTTAAAGTATCTTGTGTGCTGCACTTCTGGGCAAATCCAGAACAACTCATAACATTATAAAACAGTACAGATGAGGTCAGGGTTGCCGTAAGCTTATGTGACACTGGGGTGCAAAGATCCACCCAGCGCCCCCCCCCCCTGGTTGCCCAGTCCCAGGCGTGCAGGAGGGCAGAGTTGGCTGGCCACTTCAGCGTCTTGCTGGCTCGGTTGCCCCCCAACTCGCAGCGCAGAGCCACTCGCAGCAGAAGAGCCTGCTGCGGCGCTCCGATCGACAGGCGGGCTCTTCCCTGGACTCAACTCTGGGGCCCTGGACTCTTGGCCTGGCACTTCTGAGAGCCCAGCGTGTGGGTGCCCCACACCCCTAGTGCCTATGAGTAAGACGGCCCTGGATAGGATAAAATTCAACATAGCACTAAGGAGATTATTCCATCAGTGGAAGCCTTTCTGCCTGCCCACCAGAATGAACTTCTCTTTCTTCTCCCTCCACTCTCTTTTAAGGGTTGTCCTAACTCTCGAGAGCAGATTTGGTGGAGATGCAAGGAATGTGTGAGAGGAGAAGCCCCATGCACTTGCTTTTGCTACCAGAACTGGACAGTTGAATATGACCCATATACAATAAACACGACAACAATAATGGTGCTAGCAATCTTAAAAACCTAGGCCAGCTGGAATGGTTTACAAATATCAATATAAATTACAACCCAACCAACAAGAACTGTCAATATTAAAATAACCAATGCTAAGATAGCAGCTTTTAAGAGGAAGTGTTTCAAGAGAGAGAGGCTTTTAAGACTGACTTAAAAATTAGCAACCACACCACACATTTAACAGACTTCTTATACCGCTTCACCAGCCATGGCTTCCCCCAGAGAATCCTGTGAACCATCCTTTGTTAGAGGTGCTGGGAATTGTGGCTGTGAGGGGTGTCCTAGCAACTCTTAACACCCTTAACAAACTATAGTGCCCAGCTGGCTGGTGCTGATGGGAGCTACAGTTTAACAATATCTGGAAAGCCACGTTCCCCATCTCTGCTCTAGAATATCCAGCAGCTGTATTCAAAAAAGATAACTAAATAAGGCCTGCCTACGGGAATAGGCACTTGGACTATTCACAAGGAGGCAAGTGTGGAAATGTACTGCCACCCAGCTTAAATCACAAGGAGGGTAAAGAGAATACAAGCATTAGGACCACCCTACCTGCCGGAGACTTTGGTACCTGAAAAACACACACACACCTGTTCCCACAGCCACCTGTCTGGGAGCTTAGGTCAGCAGATGAGGCTTTCCTCGGGTACCACGAAATTCAGGTCATTGACAACCAGAGAGGGTGAGTTTTTAATTGTGGAACCCCCATTTTTAAAATTGCTTATATATTGCATGGCCACCCTTCAGTTGTGAAAGAGTGCTTTTCTAGACTTGAATATCAAAACTACTATGGTAAGTGAGAGCTGGAACTGGTATACTTTGGGGCCTGTACACTCCACCTACTCAAAGCTATTTGGTCCTGACAGCGGTAGCCAGGTATCCCTTCACCTGGATGTCCAAGGCTGTCAAGGACAAGGTTGTGTGCGAGTCTTCTAGCACTTTGGGTTGTTTGCAAAGCCTCTCCTCCTCCCGGAGGGGAGGGGTTGCGATCTGGAGCCATTCTCGCACTTCGCAGGGGGCGTTCCGGCCCCTGCTTGCCGTCATTGCTGCTGCACCATGCTCCCCAGTTAGTCTTCCAATTGTAGGGAAGCTTGGGGGCGGGGTTTAGCTGCTCAAATGCGGCCGCGGCAGCTCTTTCCCCTCATTGTGCTGCCGGGTTTCAACAGGTCAAGACTGTAGGACAGGACTTCGTCGCTCGCTCTTTTGCAGGCAGAAGGAAGCTCCAGGAGGCAACAGCAGCTTGCAAAGTGGGTGCTTGTGACCAGCTCCGGCTGTGAGGTTTGGTGGCGTGGCTGTGTGTGTTTTTTGCCCTTGGGTGGATGATTCTGACTGAGAGAGTGTGTGTGCCTTGCCATTTCCCCAGTGTTAGCATTACTTTTGAAGCGGGGCTGATTTTGAGGTGAGAGTGTGTGGCGGTTAGGCATTGGAATATGTTGCTGGTGTATGGAAGGGCAGGGTGTGGCCATCACCTAGCCCTTCACTTTATGGGTATTCCGTTAAAGGAATCTGGCAGTCGTGGATCCTGTCCGTTGCCCTGCTGTGGCTGGGGGCCATGGCATGACCCCCGGTGACATCAGGGGAGAGCTTACAGTTGTATTTGCATCAGCAGGCTCCCCCTACTGGTAGTTAACCCTTGTTAGACTCACCCCTCCCTGAGGGGGTGGAGTCAAGCTCTGCTGTTTATCCAGTGCCTAAGCCAATACCTCTCACATGCTGTAATCAATAAAGTTGTGGCCTTTTCTAGCCCATTAACCTTATATACTGTGTCCTTGTGTCTTTCTTATCCCCAAGCGTGGGGGGGGGGGTGGTCCTTGAATCACAACCCGGTTTGTGCAGACTAGGCTCATGGAATTAAGAATCCTGTTTTGTTTGAAGCAAAGGTTGCTATTTCTTCAAAAGTGTCATTCTGAGCATCTGCCCAAATGTAACTAAACAATATTTAAATCCACATGCTTCAGTTAAACGAGTGCAGGTTTCTCATGCAGAGACTGATAGCTTTTCCAACCCCATGGTTCCTGTAATACTGCACAAAGCACAACAGAATAAGCATGTAAAGTAATTAATCAAAGAGGGATTCTTAGCATGACTTTTCTAGAAATAAAAAAGAGAGAGACAAAGATGAGAACTAAGATCAATCTCTCTATTTTCTTCTTCTCCTGGTTGACATTAAAAATTGCTTTCTACACCATCCTTTTATTTATCACAGATGCCGAGCCGACAGGGGCTTACAAAATGTGAACAATAAATATTTCGGCAGCCAACTAACAGGCAATTAAAAGTGTACATTTCTGCAAAAAGAGCAACCTCCTGAAGAATAAAGACAGTGACAGAGTACTTCATGGCGAAGCAAGTGAAGCAACAAAAGTGTCACATGATTCAAGCACCTTTTTCCACCTGCCATTCCCACCTGTAGCCAAAAGCAACAATTCAAACAGTGGTGACCCTTGTCCTCCAGAACAGGAATCAACCACCATAAATTCCACAGCCAAAGTCTTCCCAAGCTGTGATTCTCCAAAGCAGGTGCAGCCCACTAGCAATATTTGATGTCCCTCTGTGGGGTTAATAAACCTGCGTGTTTTAGTTTTTGCTAGTTGTTGGTTGCCAAGCTGGTAAGCTGCATTTAGCTTTGCAGAACACAGTTTATTGTGCAGACCCGAACTATAGCTCACCGGCAGTCATATAGGTTGAGTAACCTTGAGCTACCCATTGGTGATTTAAGTTCCCCTTCCTAGTGGGTTCTTCTGATTTCTTTTTCCTTTTGTTAGTGACCAGTGCCTGTCTTAAATTTTGTTACTGTGCAGTGCAAGAACTTTATAAATCATAATTGTTAGCTATCTGTTATTAATTACTCATAATGATTATGCAACATTGCACGTACACAGGCCTATAATACTTCCTAATGCAGCAGTAAGCAGCATTTACTGCTGTCAGGTGACCTTTTCCTAGCTTCAGAAGGTGTGTTCATATGACCAGCAGCCATTTATACTGATGGTTGCTTCAAAACTATTCTGCAGAAAACCACCCCACATGAACATCCATCATTATTCGAAACCAGACCCTGGGATCATCATCTGAGGCCCTTCTTTGTGTGACGCCTCTGTGAGAGATCTGGAGGGCAGCCACATGAGAATGTGACTTTTCTATGGTGGCTCCCCTGTTGCATAATAATAATAATAATAATAATAATAATAATAATAATAATAAAATTTTATTTATACTCCGCCCATCTGGCTGGGTTTCCCCAGCCACTCTGGGCAGCTTACAGCACATAAAAAATTGTAAAACATTCAACATTAAAAATTTCCCGATACAGGGTTCCCTTCAGATGTCTTCTAAAAGTCAGTTGTTTATTTCCTTGACATCTGATGGGAGGGCATTCCACAGGGCGGGCGCCACTACTGAGAAGGCCCTCTGCCTGGTTCCCTCTCCCCAGGGAAACTCGCCTGGCGCCTTCATTAAGTATCTTTAGGTGCCAGGCGAAAACATTCCCCTTCTCCCAGGCCTTTGGTACCTCGGGTTACAGGCGCTTCAGGTTACAGACGCTTCAGATTACAGACTCCGCTAACCCAGAAATAGTACCTCAGGTTAAGAACTTTGCTTCAGGATGAGAACCGAAATCGTGCTCTGGCGGCACGGCGGCAGCGGGAGGCTGCATTAGCTAAAGTGGTACCTCAGGTTAAGAACAGTTTCAGGTTAAGAACGGACCTCCAGAATGAATTAAGTTCTTAACCCGAGGTACCACTGTATTGTCTTTTAAACTGTGGAGGGCACTGTTTTTGTTTGATACTATGGTATGTATTTTTGTGTTTTTATATTGTAAACCACCCTGAGGTCTTTGAATGAAGGGCAGTATGGAAAATAAATAAATAATATAGTGGCTTAATGTGCAGCATCCATCTATCTCTATCTCTATCTCTATCTATCTATCTATCTATCTATCTATCTATCTATCTCTATCTATATCTATCTATCTATCATCTATCTATCTATCTATCATCTATCTATCTATCTATCTAATCTATCATCTACCTATCTAATCACTATTAAGCTGGATCGATCTGAAACAGATAAGTTACTGCCAACTGCACATCTAATGATACCCAGTAGAATTTACCCAAGTCAAGGCATTCTGTGCCCCCTGCTCAGTTTCTTAGGCATGGAGTGGGGGCAAGCATCAGTATGTGAGGTGCATTCATCTCTCTTTTTTAGCAGTATTATATATTGATCTGAGAGATCAAAGGTGGAGAAGAGTTCTCTTTAAAAGCTATTCCATATGTCACGCTCATTTCTTTTCCTTCCGAATCGTCCCTGTGTAACTTACTGGAAGGAAACAGAATTTAATCAGTAGGCATCTACACCATTAATAAACTGTGCTGCGTGCCATCGACAGGGTCACAAAAGATGGGCTTTGGGGGGCTCAGAGCAATATGGACATCTTCTACTCAGTAGTGCTGTTTCATTAGTGACAGGAACAATTTCTTGCAATTAGACTCCTGCAGCAGGTAGTTAACCTAAAGGGCAGTGGCTGATTGTCTCCATTTAGCTCCATTGCTCAGCTGAAGCCTCTCATTCAGAGCGCTACGCTTTGATAGGAGCTCTGCCTTCCCTCCCCCTCTGCTTGCCTGGCAGTAGGAGACAAAGCGGATAGCTGTTATTAACAAGAGCCTAAATCAAAATTCCCAATCCCACAGCTTGCTACAATCAGAAATCTCAGAACAGGAAAGAAACAAGAAAGAAAATCATCTTCATCCGTCAAAAAGGAATGTTAAGAAAAAGGAATAACAGAAAGTGGGATGCTTCTAATTGTAGCAGATTCACAATAGTCAACTTTTTTCTTGAGATGATAATGAGGTCATCAGTGTAAGGGGAAATCGGGGCCTTCAAACAGAAGACAATATTATAGCAGGAGAGAGATCCAATTAAGGCATAAGAAGGGGTAATTGGCTTCAGCTAACCAAAAAGTGCTTCAGTGTCACACAGAAAGTAAAGATAGCCAGTCATGTTACTCCATAAGAATCTCTAAATCCACAACAGGGCAATACCTTAATTAGGCCAACCAAAGCATCACAAAACAGTGTGCAATTTTTCAAATTCTCTGGTACTCTTAAACAAGCTAGGTGGTAAGCAGTGCAATGCAGGGAGAAGAAAGAAAAGGGGGTTTGGCTGTTGTTGAAACCATCTGGTCCATCTTAATATGCTGTGGCAGGAGAGATAGCAGACATATAAATGCAGGCTTTTTGGTTCCACGTAAGGTTGCACAAGGGGACGCGGGTGGCACTGTGACCCGGAAGCTGTACGCCAGCTCCCTTGGCCAGTAAAGCGAGATGAGTGCCGCAACCCCAGAGTCAGTCACGACTGGATCTAATGGTCAGGGGTCCCTTTACCTTTAAGGTTGCACAAAAACCAGCTGGGGCCAAGAAGCATAACAATGGCCGATACTCCGTGTCTGAAAACACACAAGAGAACTCACTGTTACCCAGCACTGTCTCCATCTTTTGGCAAATATCAGCCATTGTTATACATATTGTTCCAAGCAGGTCTTGGTGCAACCAGGTATATATGTCCATGCCCTCCTCCCATTGCCACACACCACTTTTCTTCCCACCCCACCCCACCCACACTTTTGCCATTAGTTCATGACACTCTAAATGTCATTCTAAATTCAGTCCAGGTTTGCTGCCATTGTTCACTATGACTGCAATAAACTATGCCACTCTCTTTCGGTGTATGTTTTGTACTTATTTTATTAAAGGTAAAGGTAAAGGACCCCTGACAGTTAAGTCCAATCACAGATGACTCTGGGGTTGCGGCACTCATCTTGCTTTAAAGGCTGAAGGAGCCTGCGTTTGTCCACAGAAAGTTTTTCTGGGTCATGTGGCCAGCATGACTAAGCCGCTTCTGGCGCAACAGAACACAGAAACCAGAGCAGCACACGGAAATGCTGTTTACCTTCCCGCCAGAGTGGTACCTATTTATCTACTTGCAGTTTGATGTGCTTTTAAACTGCTAGGTTGGCAGGAGCTGGGACCGAGCAACAGGAGCTCACCCCGTCGCCAAGAGGCTCAGTGGTTTAGACCACAGCACCACCCGTGTCCCTACTTATTTTCTTACTTACTACTTATTACTGAGTCTTCTCTGTGAGGTCATTTTAATCGTGGCTTGATCTTGTAATATTCTTGAGCTTTCACCTGCCTATTATTTGGATTTTTATCTGTTGCTCTGCTTCAGCTCTTCAGCTTTTCTTTTTTCGATGTTATTGCTGCACAAGACTTACTGGCCCATTGTCTTCCTCCAAAAAACGGGCATGAATGTGGTAGTGGCTTCAGCACTTCATTAAATTATGTAACTACTGACATGCAGTGTTTTCCATCCCTAGCATAAAGCCTCCATACTGCACTGGGTAAGGAAGCCCTTCATTCCAAAGATCAGAACCTGACTAGACACATTTCACACTTTTTATATATTGACGGCCAATTGATTTAAAAATAAAGGACTGAAAATATATTCTCCTCTCTTGCTTGTTCTCAGGCTGTTCTCGGGGAAAAATAACTCATTACCATGTTGTAATAAGCAAGCTGAGGTTGTATAACATATTCTATCAAATCCAGGAACTACAAAACTCCTGGTAATGAAAGCAGAGCAGAACTGATTTTTAAGATTCTCAAACCGCTGGAGGAATCAAACAGGCAAGAGACTTAAGACCAGAGCTCTTTTTCTGTTTTGAAAGCTACACTATATATTTTTAAGTGGTTTGAATTGAAAAGGAATCATACTTCAAAAAAAGCAAACAAAAATATTCTCTAAATTATATGGTCACACAGAATTAGAATCTTGTGGTAGAAAAAAGAGCAATCAGTTCTTTTAAAAAATTCCATGGTTCACATCCCTTGTATTCATTTCAGTCAGTTTTCCTTCTCTTTGAACCTTGGGTATGAAACGTTTTGTTGACCATAAATGCAAGGAGAAGGGTTATGAATGCTGTTTGTTTGAGCAATGTATAAGCTACAATTTTATATACACAACTGATGCCATATTTTACAGATAGTATAAGAAACACAAAATAAACAAAGAATATTATCTTCCACTGCTTTAGTCTAGAAGTATGTGACAGAGTTCTATCAGGCAGAAAATTAGTCTTTCAGTTGCAAGCCATGGGGATTCAAAGCTTATATTTATTTTAACCCTCATTCACAAAGGTATTTAAATTTTAATATTTCCCTTCCATTCATTTGAAGGGCTTTTTACGTAGCTGTGAAGACGTGACATTCTTCATAATTCACAACTGTCACATTTGAGGCCAGGGAATCATTTCTCCTCTAGGCCAGTGTTTCCCAACCGGTGTTCCGCGGCAGACTAGTGTGCCGCGAGACGTTGCCTGGTGTGCCGTGGGAGGGAGGCGGGCGAGTCGGGCAGCGAGAGGCGGGGCGGCGGCGGCGAGCACACGCGGGGCGGTGAGCGAGCTCCCTCCCACATCCCATCGCCGCTCGCTACTGGGCCTGCGCATACGCAAAGTTTTTGCGCATCCCATCGCCGCTCGCTACATCCCATCGCCGCTCGCTACTGGGCCTGCGCATGCGCGAAGTTTTCGCGCCTTCGGGATTCCCTTCAGCAGGCATCAAGCAGCCTACCTCCCTGCTTTTTCCAATTAAGGCAACCTCCACTCTCCTGCCCCTCCGCGTTTCTCACCCCAAAGCCTTGTGGGCAGCAGGAAGTGGGGCCGTCCTGCCTCTACCCCACGCCGGGTGGCTGCTGACACGTCCCTTGGGCAGGAGAGGCATCCGGCTGGATGAAGGCAGCGACGCCGGGGGAACGAAACAGCACGGCAGGTCTGAGCTGGCGCCTGGAAGGACACAGATTGCTTCATGTCGCTGCATTCCACAGCTCCAAGGCTGGCAGGTGAATGCGTGCACTTCTCTCTCTCGTTTTATTTAATGTGCATTTTAGAAGCATGTGGAAATATCCTGCGTCATCAACCACTTTGGGGAAAGTGTGCGTGTGTGTGTTTGGGGCTAGATTTCATGCATGCCTTTTTTTTTTTTAAGTTCTCTTCCTGCTTCATCCACATTCACCCCCCAAAAGGCCATTTTCTGCGTGCTGAATAAATTCTGCAACTCAAACGGCACGAGGTGCCAATGCATCGGGGCTGTGGAATTTATTCTGCTTGCAGAATTCTGCAACTCAACCGCATTTTGATGTTTAAATGTTGTATTTTAATCTTGTTTTTAAGTTATATTTCAATCAACTTGTTTTATTATTGGTTTTTTTATTTCAATCAACTTGTTTTTTATTATTGTTTTTATTTCAATCGACTTATTTTTTATTATTTATTA
Organism: Podarcis muralis; assembly: GCF_964188315.1. NCBI lineage: Eukaryota > Metazoa > Chordata > Lepidosauria > Squamata > Lacertidae > Podarcis > Podarcis muralis. Next base: position 75,736,042 of record NC_135659.1, read on the forward strand.
TATTTCAATCGACTTGTTTTTTATTATTTGTTGTTAGCCGCCTTGAGCCCAGTCTTGGCTGGGGAGGGCGGGGTATAAATAAAATTTATTTGGGAAAGAGGGTTTAGGTATGTCCAAGCAGGCTTGATAGCAAAAACTGTTTCTCACAAACTTAACAGCGTATACAGCCATTAAGTGACAGTGGCCTTATTACAGTGTTTTTCAACCGCTGTTAGTGTTTTTCAACCTTTTTAGGTTTTCTGTAAACTGGGGAAGACATCCATGTTGGAAGTTCAATTCCTTGCTTAGCCATGAAGCTCAATGGAAATTGCCTTGCTCTTGCCCTCTCTAATCCAGTGTTTTTCAACCGCTGTTCCGTGGCACACTAGGCCCTCGGGGGGCTTCCGCTTTTGCGTGTGCTGCCGTCACTCTTCCCGCCATTCCCATGTATAATTCGTGCCCGTAATACAGGCAGTAAAAACTGTTCTGTATAACGACTACCCCACCTCTCCCCCCCCCCATCTAAACCCATTTTTTTTCCTTTGCAGAAATGAGCCGCTGCATTGAGCTCACACAGTATGCATGTTTTTGCCTGGCTGTGATTGGTCCGGACTCCAGCCTGGACCTACCACAGTAGGACATCATCTTCCGACTTCCTTCCCGCCCGAGCACAGAGACCAGGACTCAGCGGGAGTCGGCACTGCAGAGAGGCTGGATACTGCAGTGATGGAAAAGTTTTTGAAAAGAAAAGAACTGGACTCTGAACAAAATTTGGAGCCAGATGAGAGCCCAAGTATGAGTGGGCATGAAAAGAAAGCAAAGATGGTTAGCTCAAGCAAATTCTCTTGCACAAGGCAATATAGCGAAAGCTATATTTCATTTGGATTTACTTTCACCGGAGATGCAAACCAACCAACTCCACTGTGCGTGGTGTGTGGTGAAAAGCTAGCTAACAGTGCTATGGTCCCAAGCAAACTTAAACGCCATCTCCAAACGAAACACCCTTCGCTTCAAAACAAGAATGCGGACTATTTTGTTCGCCTGCGTGAAAACACAGAGAAACAGGCAACTTTCATGAGACAAACCTCAAAGGTAAATGAAAGAGGTCTTAAAGCTAGCTATCACGTTGCTGAACTTATAGCCAAGTCAAAAAAGTCGCACACTGTGGCAGAGACATTAATACTTCCCGCCTGCAAAGCTATTGTAGAGGAGATGCTCGGACCTGAAGCAGCTAAGGAAATAGCCAAAGTCCCTCTCTCAAACAACACAATTTCCAGACGTATTAATGACATGTCTGCAGACATTGAAAGTGTGGTTTTGGAAAAGATCCATAGCAGTGAGAAATTTGCATTACAACTTGACGAGTCTACTGATATCAGTGGACATGCTCAACTCTTGGCCAATGTGCGTTTCGTTGATGGTGATGCAATCAGAGAAAACTTCTTTTTCTGCAAGGCATTGCCAGAAAAAGCAACAGGAGAAGAAATTTTTCGGGTCACATCAGAATACCTTGAACAAGGAGGACTTAAGTGGGAAAACTGCACAAGTGTCTGCACCGATGGAGCTGCAGCCATGGTCGGGCACACAAAAGGCTTTGTAAGCAGAGTGAAGGAAAGAAATCCAGATGTGATTGTTACGCATTGTTTTTTGCACCGTGAGGCCCTCGTAGCCAAGACTTTACCAGCAGACCTAGTTCATGTGTTGGATGATGTTGTGCGCATGGTAAACTTTGTAAAGTCACGACGCGTGAAAAGTCGCATATTTGCAGCTTTGTGTGAGGAGATGGGAGCGAAGCATAAAACCTTGCTGTTTCATACGGAGGTCCGGTGGTTGTCGCGTGGCAAGGTCTTGGTTCGTGTGTATGAGCTGCGGGAGGAACTTAAAGTGTTTCTGACAAATGAGAGGTCAGATTACGCAAAGCTGCTTGCAAGTGATGAGTGGTGTGCAAGGCTGGCATACCTGGCAGATATATTTCATCATCTGAATGAACTGAACACACGAATGCAAGGCCGAAATGAAAACCTGCTTACAAGTACAGATAAAATAAATGGATTCCGTGCAAAGGTGCAACTCTGGCATCAACACGTGGAAAGTGGCAATCTTGAAATGTTCATATTCACCAAGCAATGGCAAGGTGTTCACACTGCTGCACTGTGTGAGATAATAGCTAAACATTTAAAAACTCTCGAGGGGAAGTTGTCATTTTATTTCTCTTCAGTCTCCACTGAATGCCTTGACTGGGTTAGGGACCCTTATAGCTCAGCATCAGTTGGTGGAAAGGACATGACTTTACAGGAGCAGGAGGAACTAACTGAACTGAGACAAAATCGTGGTTTCAAGCTAAGATTTGCTGATCTACCTTTGGACAGTTTTTGGTTGGAAACTGCCAAGGAGTTCCCTTGGCAGCTATTTTGACATTGCTCCCATTTTCCACTACATATCTCTGTGAGTTGAGCTTTTCAAGCATGATTGCTATAAAAACTAAAAACAGAGAGAGACTGAGAGCTGTTGACGAAGAGCTACGTGTGTGTCTTTCTTCGATTCCAGCCAGAATATCAGCTTTGTGTTCAGCCAAACAGGCCCAGGTTGCGCACTGAATAAAGTATTTTATAATTTTTCATATTTCTGTTTACTTACTATTTCATAATTAAGTAATTATAAAATACTTTCTTTGTGTTTATTTGATTCCTATTAAAGAGAGTTACTTTATATATAGTCAATATAGGCACAGAGTTAATTTTTTAAACATTTTCTAATGGTGGTGTGCCTCGAGATTTTTTTCATGAAACAAGTGTGCCTTTGCCCAAAAAAGGTTGGGAAACACTGCTCTAGGCCAAACTAACTGTCAATATTGGTTATTTTGTTCATTATATGTGGATAATCTCACTTGTGTGAGCTACTATCTTCCCAAACCTGTTAACACTCCAGATGTTTCAGACTACAATTCCCATCATCCTTGACCATTTTCCATGCTGGTTGTAACTGATGGGAATTGGAGTCCATAACACCTGCAGGAGACCAGGTTGGAGAAGGCTGATGGTAAATCATGAAGCTGCCACTGGCATGGGCAGTTTTATTCAAACCTCTGCTTCCTGCATGGTATGATCTAGATCAGGCATAGGCAAAATCGGCCCTTCAGATGTTTTAAGACTAAAATTTCCATCATCCCTGACCACTGGTCCTGTTAGCTAGGGGTGATGGGAGTTGTAGTCTCAAAACATCTAGAGGGCCGAGTTTGCCTATGCCTGATCTAGATAATGTAGATTAGGCCTGGCACACATGCAATTGGCATGGGAAGAGCATCCTTTAGCAAACGAATCCTTTAAAAACATGACCACAAGAGGCAACTTATATGGCTATAATTCAGCTTGGATCCATTTAAATACATTTTGGATTAGGCACCATTCAAAAACACTGATTTCTTTTTGTACGTCCCCCCTCCCATATGTATTAGTCTGGTGTTAACCTCATTGTAGCCACATTATATAAAGATTTAAAAATAGCTCAATCCTTTGTCAAACCCAACACTCTAGTGCTCTCTAACCACAAAAGAACAAAAAGAACAATTAAAAATAAACCAGCACCCATCAACAATAAAAGATAATTACTGACTTTATTAAAAGCATCCATCATACATTCACCGAACTAGATATTATTTCAAAGCTAGGAATGGAATCTACATTATTAACTATTCTGAGGATTAATTATAAAAGAACGATTAAGAATGGTAACAGGGCTACATGACAGGAAGATTTCTCAATTTTTTAAGGGAGCAATACGTTGTTTGCAACATTAAAAATAATAATACAAGGGTCTGATTTATATGTAACTGTTGGGGACCGGCTAGATGATGAAGAGCGGTGGGAGGTGCCAGCCCAAGAACCCCCCAGGGATGACACAAAGGAAGAAGACTTAGAACCAGGGCAGTGGTGGTGGGACACAGGGAAGGGGGCAGAGGAGGGGGCAAGCTGGGAGTGAGCACGGGGAGTCAGAAAAAGGACACCATTCCAGGACAGGACGGGGTGCTGAGGATCTCAGTTGGAGTGCAGACTCTGATCAAGAGGAGCCAGACGTTGCCTCAGTTTCACAGCAGTGGGCAAGTCCTTCTAAAGTGGACTCTCCTCATCCACTGACATCATCATTGCCTTGCATGTTGCTGAGCAATGGGCCAGACATGCCCAGAGGGAGGGTCCCTCTTCCTCACCATAGTTTACGTCTGCTTGGGAGGATTCCAGAGGCAGAGGGCTAGAGAAGGAAGTAGGGACCAGACCCCAGTCCCAGCAACATCTTCAACTAGCAGGGCCATCTTACCCATAGGCACTAGGGGTGTGGGGCACCCGGGCGCCAGGCTCTCAGGGGCACCAGGCAGAGAGTCCAGGGCCCAAGAGTTGTGTCCGGGGAAGAGCCCACCCATCGGTCAGAGAACTGTAGCGGGTGCTTCTGCTGCGGGCTCTTCTGCACCACGAGTTCGGGACGGAGCCAGTGAGACGCTGAGGTGGCTGGCCATCTCCGCGCTCCTGGGCCTGGGCAATTGGGGGGGGGCACCAGGAATATCTTTGTACCCCAGTGCCGCATACGCTTAAGACAGCCCTGTCAACTAGGGTAGTTGAGCCTAGGTGAACTCTGCTTTCTTTTTCTGAATAAAAAAGCTGACTTCCTGTTGAGTCTTGAGTCTTCATTCTGACCTGTGGGTGATACTGCCTGCCTGACAGCTCTGACAGCAGCTTATATGAAAATGGACGGGCAAGCACATGTGGTTTTTGTGGCCACTGGGAGTGTAAAAGTCGACACTCTACATCCTGAGACAATTAGGCCACATATTGGGAAGGGCCAGAGTGAAAGCCACACACACACACACACGCACACACACACACACACACACACACACAATCACTGAGTTTTCTCACTCTGTGAACATATAGAGCTTTGGTTTAAGCTCAGCATCATTTTTCAACTTCATTCTACATACTCAAACACAACAAATGGGCACAAATGGGCAATTGGGTTTTTATGCACACAAATTAGACATACTAATGAGAATCCTCTTTTCGTTCCTTTTCCCTTTTTCGCATACACAATTCTGCATTCTTGGCTCTAATGTTCATCAAGTGATTTAAAATATTCATAAGACAGGGCATTACAAGTAACTGCCAGACAAGGAATGACTTTTCATATGATTTTCATCTTCCTAGTGTCCATTTAAAGAACCTGCTGACAAGAGTCCTCTGCCACAATTCTGTCAGCAGTTTTCAGCTGATAAATATTTGCAAGGAACAAGAACACCACAATCCTGGGGAAAGGATGATTATGTCAAACAGCTAATGCTAATAAGAAAAACAGAAAACTGCTTACATGAATTACTTATGGGGCTCCTTTATCACAAATATAAACACTTCCAAAGAAGAAACAAAACCAATTCTTATTGCTTTCATTAATTAACAGGCAGGGACATGATCTTATTGAAGTGGTTATTATAAGAGGTTATTCCTCTGCGGTGTCTGGTAGAATTATTTTTTCCATATAACTTGCCTGCAACCTTCAAACTTTAATGTTAACAGTTTATTTATTTTCAGCAATAATACTGCTTGGCATTTTATACAACACAGCAAACATCCAAAACTCTGTAATCCCTAGCTCCAATCATGTCAAAAAGGCTACTATTATTATCCACATATCACAGATGCAGGAGAGAGGGAGGCCAAGACTGAGAGATAGTGACTTGCCTAAGGTCACCTAAGTGAATTCATGGTTCAGGTATGAATTAACTAGAGAGTTCCCATTAGTATTTAGTGTACTGATGGCATCTCTCACTTTCTCAAAACAACAGATGAAAAAGCTCACCATCAGACTGCAGCAGTGTTCCATCCATTATGTTCTTCCCAAAATGACTTTCTTTGGTGATAGAGAGTCACTACAGAGAGGCCTTCTCAGAGCAGTCAACATGACGGATATAGCCAAGGCTTTTTTCCAGCTGCAACTCAGTTCCGGCACCTCTCAGGTGGGCACCATTACCATTTGAAGAGAGCAAGGGAGGAGTTCATTGTGAGTTCGGCACCTATTTTTCTAGAAAAATAGCACTGGATATAGCAGTGTCCAAACCACCACAGATGACCTGTCAACTTTAGCCAAAATAACAACCATTTTGGCTGAGCTCAGTCCAGCCCTTCCTCATCACGGCTCTCCCTCTTTTTTGTGATAACACAAGAACTATCAACATTGTTCTTTCGGCATCTGTCCATATGGTACCTAGAGACCAGCCAACTGGTCCACATGAAATGTGAACTACTTAACGCTGGGTTCCAGACCAGGGCAGAATTCCTTTGAAGCTCCAGGAGTCTCTGATGTGCAACATATGAGAATGCACATGCAAGACTTTAGGCTGCAAACCTTACTATGACTAGTCAGAAGTTCCTCTGAATTCAATGGGGCTTGCCCCTAGGGAAGGGAGGCTAGGATTCTAGCCCAAAATAGAAGGCATTGCTCAGCTTTCAATATGTGCCTATGCATTTATTGTGCATCTGCATATAATTAGATTAAAACTGGCAAAGTCAATTAGTTATGGACACGCTCCCCTCAGCTTGGTGCAGAAGCAGGTCATCAGTAACAAGCGTCTTTGGAGAAGGCTCCCCACCCCTTGAGACCTTTACCCCATGAGAGTTCTTGTTTGACAAGTAAATGCTCTACATTTTCATATATTTTTGTCCAGGTAGGGATGAGAAAGGAATTTGTTTGGTCTACCTTTGACAGCAGATCAAGCAGATTTGAAGCTCCCCAGCTGGCTTGCACATCAAAATGAAACTCCCTTTTGGATTATACCATTTTCTGGATTTTGCTATGCACAGATTAACTATGTTAAAAAAAGGTAAAGGTAAAGGTACCCCTGCCCGTATGGGCCAGTCGTGACCGACTCTGGGGTTGCGTGCTCATCTCGCTTAAGAGGCCGGGAGCCAGCGCTGTCCGAAGACACTTCCGGGTCACGTGGCCAGCGTGACGAAGCTGCTCTGGTGAGCCACCACCAGCGCAGCACACGGAAACGACGTTTACCTTCCCGCTATAAAGCGGTACCTATTTATCTACTTGCACTTAGGGGTGCTTTCGAACTGCTAGGTGGGCAGGAGCTGGGACCGAACGACGGGAGCTCACCCCGCCGCGGGGATTCGAACCGCCGACCATACGATTGGCAAGTCCTAGGCACTGAGGTTTTACCCACAGCGCCACCCGCATCCAATTAACTATGTTAGGGTCGCCATATTTCAAAAAGTGAAAATCCGGACACAAAGGTTGCTGAGCTTTTTAAATGATATCCAAAATTTTCACCTGGACGCCATTTTTGACGGACTAATCCTGGCTATGTCCGGGAAATTCCGGATGTATGACAGCCCTAAACTATGTTTCCCAGCATTTATTGCTTGAAAATGTCTGGACATTGCTTTGTGAAACCAAGAACTATTGCCCTTCATGACTTCTGTCTCATGGCTAGCTGAAGCAGAGTCAATCAAGCATACATTAAATGTCCTATACTTTGATTTCCCCCACAGTTGACTAAGCGCGCAATTATATATACACATACACATACGCACATATAAAATCAACAGCATACAGCTACAAGAAAACCAAGCCTTGTCCATATACATTTATTATACTTTGATGTCCTCATGCGCGCACACCTTTGTTCTTGTGCTGTTCAATGAGGTTTAGAAGAACAACCAAAATGACATAAAATCTATGCAACTTAGACTGGCTACCTTAGATCATGAATGTTCCCATCTCTGCATAACGTTGGTGAACTTTTAAGGATCTATCCTCTTTTCCCATTCAAATAAATGAATCCTTTGAAGTAAACTAGCTTCCAGAGTTGGTATTCCCAATGTGATTTGGCAAGAAGCATTATGCGGGCCACAGGAGTGAAATTACTATAGCCTTGACAAAATCCACTATATTTTAAGTCACGATTTTTCTTTTAAGTCCAAACATACTTTGCTGAAAACCCATAAGCTTTTTTTTTTTTTTAATGCAATGGATTAATTACCTCCTCAGCAAATGACTCACTTGAGATTTTAAAGCTTCTAATACCTATAATCTTCCCATAGTCCCCTGGCAAGAAATGCATGACTGAACACATCTATTACCTGGGCATGCTCTGAGTTAGTTCAGGATGCAACATTTGACATAGCAAGAGGTACAGAATTGTGCATTTCTTATACTGGAAGCGTCAAGCCTGACTTGTACTGAACGCTGAATAAATTGACAGAAGGCTCAGCATGAAATAGATGGCAACTGAAATCTACATTTCCCACTTAGGAAACTCAAAGTGGGCTTTAGTTGCAAATGATCATAACAGTAAATGAGTGAGAATGAGAGATCAATATAAAGTAGTCTTGCAGAGATCCTTATATGGTTTAATACTGGTCAGTGCTCAACCCCAAGATGCATTGTCAGCGCTAGTGTTCATCATTTTTTAGTTGATTTGTCGTAAAGATATGTGCAAACTAAAACAGAACCATGTAAACAATAACAGAACCACTCACATTCAGTATTAAAATAAAAACAAATTGCAAATGTTTTTAAGATGAGTCTATATAACCCAAAGTTGAGTATGGAAGTTAAACAACAGCAACGAACAGAGTGTCTCTCAGAATGTGAGTTGTCTCTGCAACCAGCTAAGCCATCAATACTAAACATGCACAGAATATACCATCTCCACTTTGGCAGGGCCATTTGTCCCTTGCAAAAATGGAGTGATATTTGGTGGGTTTGGGAGAGAAGGATTTAAATAATGTTAGGTTTTTCTAAAATGCAAAGTGGTCAAGCATCCCCCCCCCCTTTTAAACAAACAAAGAAACAAAACAAAAACATACCACAATGGAAGCAACCACCCCCACAAAATAAAAATAAAAAATGGCAACGCAAGCAATTCTACATCATGGTGTAGCGTCATTCCCTAGAGCATTCTGTCCAGAAAATGGCATGCCTAAAACAAGCCAAACCAAAATTCCAAATGATTGGAAGCCAGTTATTCTTTTTTGTTGCAAAAGAAAGGAGAAAAAAAACCCCAAACCTTTAACAACCTCATATTTAAAGACAACACAAAAATTATAAAAATTTCCCTCCTCTACCCCAGAAGATTCACAAAATATTTGTAGGTATATGCCTGCCTGAAATCTACAGAGTTCTACTGTATCCAATACTTAAAACCAGCACTAATGGAAGAACAATCTTAAGTATGGGGTAGGGGAGAGATTGGTGGTAAATGTTGTGAAGGTGAAATTTCAATTCAGTGGATCACTTACTGTTCCCAACCCAACCCTAACCCTGCGGAAAGCCATCTAATGAGTCTTTTAATTTGATTTTGACGTGTTTTTAGGAGGTAATTTAATTATTGTTTGATCTTATACCAACGTTATGTATCTGATGTTAGCCACACTGAGCCCGACTTTGGCCGGGGAGGGCGGGATATAAATAAAAGTTGTTTTTTATTATTATTATTATTATTATTATTATTATTATTATTATTATTATTATTATTATTTCCTTTGTAAGAAAATAGGAAATAATGTAAAACCATTTTTGCAGGCAAAAAAAAATATTAAAAAATGATGTGGGGGAGTGACAAGAAATTTTCCACACCAGATACCACCTGACCTTCCTACACCTCTGCTTCCATTGGAACTAGTGGGAAATTAGCCAGCTTCTGCCTTACTAGTACAGTTAAGGGCTGTTTCAATGAAGCAATGGGGTCTAATCTGGTGGATTTGTTTAGGAAGTGTGAGGTCTTTGGATCTTGTGGGTTACAGGCTACTTCCTGTCATAGCCTCCGCACGATCGAGTTGTAATGGCTACTCCCCTGGCCGTATCTTCAGAACCCATCCAGGCTCTCCTCCGACGGTGATTCATGACCTAAGCCTTTGTATGAGGATTCAGGCATGCTCTCCATTGCGCAGAGTACCCAGACAGCAGCAGAAAGAGCCAGAAATATGTGCTACATTGCTACTTTGTTTCTAACTATGCAAGACAGAAAAGAATATGCACCTGCTGTGAGAGTCAGAAAACAACTTAACAGGAAACCAGTAACATCAACATCCGTCTCCCGTCTCCTGTGAGACTTCCAACATTCTGAAATGTCAACAGAGTCTTGTGACTCCAAGAACTGCACAGTGGCATAACAGATACCTAACATTTCCAACCTGTCCTGTTTCAGCCCTTTGCACTGGCAGAATCACCACCAGGATCATCTACCTATGTAACTTTCTGCAAGTGTACCAGGGGTTGTCGAGAGGTGCCTTGCCAGCAGAATTACACTTCTGCCTCATCCTGATCCCTCTCAGGTAGACTTTGGGAGGGTTATCCTAGCTGACAATAGTTAGGATTGCCCCCTTACCCATCTGGAGTTAAGGATTCTTGCATCCAGAGTAGAGAATGTGTGTTCTAGGCCACGGCATCTTTCTTTTCGGGAATTAACTAGTGGGATTTCATGTATCTTTTTTTTTAAGCTTACTTCTGTGCAATGGTTTATCTCATTGCTGATTGCTGGAAAGGTTTGTGTGGGTAGTGTTGGTGCAGTGAGAGACAGACAGACAGACAGAGATCCAGACTGTAAGGGACTTTGGCTCACTTCCATTTTGCTATGGCATTATAGCAGCAAGGCTGCAAGCAAGCATATGAGCATCCATGTGCAAATAACAGCCAGCGTTTTTAATAGAATTAGGCAGCTGAGCTCATTTCCGCCCCATTAGGATCAGAGTATGAGACAGGGCCACTGAAGAAAAGCAAGCACAAAAGATTAGTTTTCCTCCTCACTGCTTTAAGTGAAGCTCTGAGCGCCAACTGCTGAAAGTGATGCTGTCCAGGGAACTTAGAAAGCCCAGCGCAGAAACAGCCATTACCTGCAAATTCTTTTTCCAGCACCATTTTCACACTAATGCTCCCCTGACCAATGTTTTACAGTATCAGTGCATTACACTGTGAAAGTGCAGCGGAAAGAAGAGAGCAGAGAAAGCAGCGTCTGCTTTTACTGAACAGATGTGGGGAAGCTTAGGCTGCAAAGCTTCAATGACTCCCCCACAGCTGTAATATTGTGTGCATGTAGTTCAGGCAGCCTTTGTGGATGCTTGCCGAGTCAATGTTTTTCTCTCATTCGTTCTGCGAAGGGAAGACATAGCATACAGTCCGTTTGTTCTCCAGTAGCATATGCATGTAAATGAATGCATCCACATGTTGCATGGAGAGAATGCAGATGGTCTCTTTCTGATGATCTACTGCCTGCCTCCAGCTGCTAATAATTTTCCTTTGGGTTCATGGTGGAGAAAAGATGGCGAGCATGAGAGACATGGGTTTGAATCCCCACTCAGCCAGAAAGGCAATCACTGACTCTCAGTGTGGCCTACCTCACAGGGCTGCAATATGCGGGCTCTTTGAGTGGTTCAGCCTTAAAATAAGTAAATAAACATTTTTGTGTCGTTTTGTTTTTTAAATGACACAGAAGAGAGAAAATTTCAGTAGCAGTTAAACATCATCTATAAGCAAATCGACATCTGTTCAGTTCCTTTTGCTGAATCACAATCTACAGTTAGGGGTGAGTTGCTCCACATTGCTCCAGGAGGTGTTGATGGAGTTTGGGGGTAAAATCATTTGCTCTACCAGAATTCCAGTGTGAAATGTGTAGTCTTTGGAGGTGGGGAGGTGGGATCATTCCATCTGGAACCTATGGTTCAGGTCCAGACTCTGGTTGAGAATGAAATTCAGTGCCATAGCAGTAGTAACAATAGCAGCAAATTCTGTTGCATGTTTCAGGCACTATCAAGCCCTCTCATGGTCTCAAATGAAAAACTCACCCTCATTCAGCCCCTCACAGTGGCCAGACCTATCTATACCTAAAGTCTAAAATATTATACACATAAAATAGTAGGATCATGCAGCGGCGTAGCTAGCCGCTCGGGTGCATGGTGCAGGGACGTGTCCTGCAGTTGGGGGCGGGGCGATCTGTGCCCATGGGCGTAGGGCGATTTGCCCGTGGAGGCGGGGCAAGTCTCTCCAATGCTTGGAGCCTCTCCGCTGCCTCCCCCTCAGCTGTTGGATGGCTGAGGGAGAGGCAGTATGCAGACACAAATCCCACATTGCCATTTCAGGCAACACGGAACCTGCAGGCCGCCTAAGCCATCACATCATTCCTAAAAAGTTTCATGAGCCCATTATTTTTTTAAAAAAAACCCACTCATTTTGTCACACCCCTCAGTGATGATACCCGGGGTGAACCGCACCCCCACCCCCTTCTTCCGCCACTGGGATCATGAAGTTACTTCAAGAAAGAAGGAGAACTCATACAATATCACTAAACAGCAATCCAGTAGGAATGCTATCATAAACATAATAACAGAAGCAACAACAAAGGTTCCCTATACTGACACTGATGCCTTTTCTGAGTAGAAGAAGGAAAGGTACTTTACAACATGGAGAGGCATGTTTAAAAGTCCATTAGCAATAAATTTGCAAATGTAATGCTTTAAAAGTGGCAGGCACGTTTCTAGAAGCAATGGAATGAAGAGGCCTATTTGACAAAGAAATGAAAGCAGAAAAAGGGGGAAATAGGATAAGGGGTAACATAAAGCACATACTATGTTATGTGTTTTTGTGTTTTTAAGTTCTAAACTGTCCTGCAATCTCTTTGAATGAAGAAGCAGAATACGGAGTTAAAATAATGAAGTAAAACACAAGCTTAGAACGTTCAGCTTCAGAATATTGCAGGGCATGGTAGACATCATAACAGAGAAACCTTGCTGAAGCTAAGCAGGGTGAAAAACACCCTAATCTCTCTATACATACTGAAGACAGGTAAGATAGAAACAGAACATGACATAAATGAATGGAGGTTTGTATGGATCAACTATAGCATGAATTTATGAGGATCGGTCTCGTGGTTCCTAAGGTTCACAGCATCAGTTGCAGAGGTGGAAGGACCCTGAGGGTTATCTATTCCAACCAGTGGCGTAGCGTGGGGGGTGCAGGGGGGGGGGCCGGCCGCACCGGGCGCAACATCTGGGGTTAGGGCAAATCCACAGGTTAGGGGGCACAAATCCATGGATTAGGGGGCGCAAATCCACGGGTTAGGGGGCGCAAATTACTTGCCTTGCCCCGGATGCTGACAACCCACGCTACGCCACTGATTCCAACTCCCTGTAATGCAGAAATCTCAATTAAAACAAAGGATCTACTACTTGCTTGTTCTTCCTCTTGCTTTGAACATAGCAGAAGAAACCGTTTTTTATCCTCTTTAACCTCTCTTGTAAGCCTGAGTTCATTCTGAGCTTTGGCCTGGCTGACCTTCTTCCTGTAATTGTTGGCTACTCGTGTATACTCTTCCTTCATAATTTCCCCTTTCTTCCATTTTCTTATGCATGCCCTTCTTAAATCTCGGCTCAACTGTAAGCTCCTTATGCAGCTTGCTGATTTCTTTAGATGCCTCCCACTCCCCCCCCCCCGAAAATGTCTGCATTTCTTCCTTCAGTATTTCACCTTTCAGAATCTCCCATTCGTCTTGGACTCTCTTCTCTTTGAGTATTTCTGCCCATGGGATCTTAAGAATCAGTAGTTCCTTAAGCTTTCTGAAATCAGAACTTCAAGTCCAGAGTGTAAGCCTGGCTACACTCAGCTTTCCCTTGCCTCTGTACAGTGCCATATTTATGTATAAGCTAAGCAAGCTGTAGCTTAGGGCCCCATTCTCTTGGGCCCCCCCAAAAAAATTAAAGGAAAAAACTGGATGTACATTTCCAAAATATAAGATAAAAAAATAAATAAAACAAAGCCTACATACAGCAAGAGTGTTTTGTGTTGTGTAGGCTCCTATGATGTCATGGCCCACATCTGCTTCCTAAAATATCACGGGTTTGCTCATTTCTATATATAGGGTGCCTACATTCTACAGGGAATGGTTGCATGGCAACATGTGCAAATGGATTTAGATACCTATTAGGTCCATAAATTACTATATAGCATATATTCAACACAAAAAACAGTGACAATTTGTTGTTGACAAATTGTGGACATATAAAGGGCCCCATTACCTTCAATAGCCTAGGGCCTCATCACATCTAAATTTGGCCCTGCCTCTGTATCATGAAACCCAAGAGAACATGATCATTTCCTCCCAAGGTTCCCAGTACTTCCTCTTCGTCAATTAGTTCCTCCCTCTTCCAAACTAGAGTGGCACCTGCTCTAGTTATCTCCCGCTTGGACTACTGCAATGCGCTCTATGTGGGGCTCCCTTTGAAGGTGACTCAGAAACTGCAATTAATTCAGAATGCAGCAGCTAGACTGGTAACTGGGAGTGGCTGCCGAGACCATATAACACCGGTCTTCAAAGATCTTCATTGGTTCCCAGTATGTTTCCGAGCACAATTCAAAGTGTTGATGCTGACCTTTAAAGCCCTAAACGGCCTCGGTCCTGTATACCTGAAGGAGCGTCTCCACCCCCATCATCCAGCCCAGACACTGAGGTCCAGTGCCAAGGGCCTTCTGGCAGTTCCCTCGCTGTGAGAAGTGAGGTTACAGGGAACCAAGCAGAGGGCCTTCTCAGTAGCGGCGCCTGCCCTGTGGACTGCCCTCCCAGCAGATGTCAAGGCAATAAACAACTATTTTACTTTTAAAAGACAACTGAAGGTGGCCCTGTTTAGGGAAGTTTTTAATGTTTGATGCTGTATTGTTTTTAATATTCAGCTGGAAGCTGCCCAGAGTGACTGGGGAAACCCAGCCAGATGGGCAGGGTATAAATAAATTATTATTATTATTATTATTATTATTATTATTATTATTATTATTATTAAAACATGAAGACTCAGCCCTCATAACAACTAACAGAATGTTGTGTGTGTGTGTGTGTGTGTGTGTGTGTGTGTGTGTGTGTTTATACACACACTCACATATACACTGTTCTGCTACTTGCACTTCTTTTCACGAACCATTGCATCCCCATTACCATTCTCAGAAATAAAACATTCTTCTCACATGCTCATAATGAAAATTGCAAGAAGGCACGTCCAAACACCAGCCATCTCCATCATTCCCTTTAATTTCCCCCACCTTTTTAGGAAGCCGCATTTGAGTGTAGCCACACATTTCATGTTGAATGCCCATCATGGTATGCACAGCAGAACTGATCTTGAAAGCATTAATGTACAACGCAAAGTACATCTCAAAACCTACAGTGAAACATTAAAGCAGCCAAGTGGAAGCCTTTACACATGGGATGAAAGTGAGACTGCTAAATAAACTATGAAATCGCCTGCAATCAAACCCATGATTCACATTTAGCATAAAGTTGCTTTACAATCTCTGCACTGGTTGAAAATGAAGAATGAGGGGAGGCCGCTCAAGCCTGAGATAAGAATTGATATTCTGGACCAGACTAATAGTTCATCTTGTTTACAATTCTATCTTTGACAGTGATCAACTGGTTCATAAGGGCAATATGATGGGCAGAACAACCATCAATATTCTCAGCATTTGATAGACAAAAATCTATTGGCTCAGTATACTGAGGTCTTTGGGTTTTTTCCTGAGTAGTACAGCTTCTGTTATTGTTATTACTGTTGTTGTTAATCTTCTATATCTTTTGGAAAGTGGTTTGTCTGTCTTTTAGTTATCTGCAGGCTTAGATATTGTCAATATCATCACCAAATTTGGCTGAGTGTTCTCAATGTGAGGGTGGAAGTTTTCATTGGTGTTTGGATGCTAGCTGCCATTTTGAATCAATATAGCAGACTGAAACATTACTTTTGTGTAACTTGGCCCAATTTTTTGGCATGGGTTTGTCTGCCTCTCGAGATATCATTGCCATACTTAGCATGAGGGTTCGTGAGGTGGGAATGGCACTCTTTGCCAACATTTGGATGCCAAACACTGTTCTGAATCAGGATGGCAGACCAAATGTGACTTTGGTGTGACTTCACATGATTTTTGATGTGTCTGGTCCAAACTCAAAAATTACACTTTCCATTAAAAAGACAAACAAACAACAACAGAACACTTTTTAGATTCAGTGTGTCAGGCACTGTCCACTAGTAGTAGTAGTAACAACATCAGTTCTCTTTTATGCAATTTTCAAAGTGATTCACAATGAAAACAGCAGAAAACTGTTATAAATACAAAGAGCGGTCGAGGCATTTAAAACAAAACTAAAACAATACAAAATAGAAATTTGTGACAAACACCCATTTATAAGGTTTCTATAGTTCAAAAAGTAAAAAACCAGGACACCCTGAAAGTTGTGGAGATATTTTTTTAGGGAACCCACACAATTGTTGAGCTTTTTTGAAATCTTGGTAATGTTCAGGAAAGCCTGCTGCGACAAAAAAGTCTTTTATTGTTTCCAGAAAGTGCAGGTAGTGAGCACCTGTCGTATCTCAACAGGCATGCTGTTCTCCAGTTCCACAGAGCAGAGGCAGTCATATTGAAAGCCCTGCACAGAGTCAATGCAGATTAGGCTTCTGAGAGCTTAAGAACTCTCCTGCACCCCACAGAAATCAACTGGTATATAAGGCAGTCTCTCAAGTAACCTGGTCTTGAGATGTATAGGGCCTTGACTGAACTAATTCTCACTTGAGAGAACATTTCCCATGTGCTAATTCTGTGACCGCATCTGACGCCCAGCAGAGTAGTTTTTTTATAATGCTTCCAACTGTACTCCATGCCTGGTTTCGCCAGACTTTAGACCTAGTGGCACTTCTGTAGACCTTAAGCAGCATAATCCTAAACCCCTGTTCCTTATGGGGAAATAGGAGAGGGCTGAGATAAAGCCAACAAAGGAGCTTCATTTTTGCAAGTCAAGTTTCAAGTCATTAGCTGGTATGAAGCAAGTTGCTATTCCTGCCATTACAGCTAAAACTATCCTATAAAACTGTCCAGCATCTAAAGTTAATCTCGTTGGGAGTCTACAAAGGCCATTTTTTGTCATGGCTGACATAAGGTGTCCCCCCCCCCCCCCGCCTGCAATATCTGCAAAACTAATTACATTATGTTTGTGTAACATGACCACTTAGTGTATCACATATTATGTAATTCACAACGCTTACTGAATTAACTTTATATGTAGAATGGATTAATCACATGCCATGAAAGTAAACACAACCTCAAGTATTATATATTTCTCTATTAGTGTATCTAGCTGGGTATCCTTAAGTGGCATGCTTGGGAACCTCAATTGTATGCAAGGGCATGCCAAAGCAAAGCATGCAGTTTTGGCCAACTTGAGGTTATGATGTAAAGTGACTCAGGCAGACCACCTGAGATCCAGTGCAGTGTAGTGGTTAGAGTGCCAGACTATGTCTGAGGAGACCCAAGTTCAAATTGCCACTCTGTCATGAGTTTCTCTCTACCTCTCTACCTAAACCACACACAGAGTTGTTGTGAGAATAGCACAGGGCAGAGCAGAGGAGGAATCATGGAAGAAAGCCTGTTGCTTTCTTTGACTGGATGGGAAATTATTGTGGTAAATGGTATACAGGAAATCCTGTTCCTATTGCAAAAAGGGGAGGGGGATACTCCACAGTGCTTTGCATTAAATATTTCAATTAATGTTACATATTAATCAATCTATCCCTTCCCCAATGTGGTTAAGGACATGTATTGACACTGCAACAGTTTGCCGTCAGAATTCGTGAGAAGACTACAAAACAGGGCAGGCTTCCTGCAAGAACAGTGGTTACGTTGTCAGCACTGATGACAGCACCAAAAATATGCAAATCTGGTGGCCTAATAATAAAGATGAATGAGCTTTCCTCTTCCCTCCCAAAGGGACATGGTTTTGATCATCAGGCATTAGAAAATGAACAGACATGTATGTCTCATACTGATGATCACCCCAGGATGGAAAGAAACAGAGAAGGGGGGATGGTTTTTTTTTTGTTTTTAGAAAAGGAGGGAGCTCAACATTATTAACTGCAGGCCTAATATCTTCCTGAAACTAATTCCTCTATCCGAGATTGTGACAAACGATGCTTCTTAAGAGATGCTTTTGAAAAGTGAATGCCTGCATGTGGCAGCCAGTGGCTGTGAATGTGTCTAGCGCTTTGTAAAAGGAAATTAATACCGAGGTAGAAATAACTATAAATCAGCCTTACTGAGCCCCATCAGCTGAAATACCAGCTGTACACGAGAATGCATTTTGGCATTTCCAAGCTGATATTTCAAATGCAATGGGGTTGGGGGGGAGAAGAAGGGGCGGAAAGCGTATACTGTCAGTAAATCCAGGTTTGCTAATTGCATATGAAGAGGAGAAGCGGTGCTCGCAGCCTGCTATTCGTATTAAGAAATAATGACAACGTTAGGAAACCCGTTCTGTTCAAAACTCAACTCTGCATTTGTCACCCTACTCAAACCCAGTGGGAGGGCAAAGCACGCCATTTGCAAGCATGTCAATTACGGATGCTTGCCAGGCAGGTAGTCAGCACTTTAAGCTTGATCCAGCAAAAAACTTCCTTTGAAGTCCTTTGCAAACAAGGCTTTAAATTACAAGGCATACTTATATGTGCGTAGTCGGATACAGCTGGCTGCAAGGGTTGGACTGCATTAGCTTTTTGAGATAGGTTCTTGCCTTAGCTGTGCTTCAAATTTCTTATACACCCAGTCCTTTATGACTTTTATAAAGAAAGAGCTGGGGGAGAGAAAGACGAAAACACCAGTGTAGCCTGTTCTTAAATCTGGCATGATAGGAATATGAATGACAGAGCTGCACTTGACATATTATACCTAGAATATAATAAGCATAAGGAGGAGGACATTTCCTTTCAGCTGCAAGCCCCACATGCTCCTGGCTGTCACAAAATCCTGACAGAGGGTGGGGTAGGGTGAACAATTAAGTAGTGTGAATCTCCAGGGTAGGAAAATGAGCACTAACCTTTACCCAGGGGAGTGGACTGGATGACTTGCTATTATTCCTGACATTTGAAAATCTGTCCTTCAGCCAATCCTTTCCAATACAAATCTCACCCTCCAAAGAGAGAGAGAGAGAGAGAAGTCACCTTAATTCAAAAGTTTTTCCACTTTCTAATTAGAAGGCAGAAGCTACATTCTGCTCCATGTTCAGGCACAACTTTGGTAAACAAAATAAAAAAGGAAATTGCAAGGGGGGAGGGGGGGAGAGTAGGGCAGAAACTCCAGTAACACAAAAACATGTTTTTGAGCTCAAAACCTTCTATAGTAGATCCTTATTCAAAAGTTCTCTGGCACAAAGTTTCTGAAGACTATGGGGATCTTAAAGATGGTTACAACAGCTTCAATGAAATGAAGCAAAAAAAGGCTGGGCTTTTTACCACAAGGCAGCATAAAGGCACAGGTTTATAACAGCTTTATTAGCATAATTCTTAGAAATTAGCAAGAAACCAGGAATTAGTCATCATCATTCCTATTAATGCTGAGCAGCTGCCACAGATTTCAATTCCTATGCAGGCCAAACAGAACCACCCACCCACACCATGAACGTATTGATGATCTTGGAGAAACCCAAAGCTTTGCAGAAGTGCAAAAAAGTGGGGAGCCCCAAAACCCACTCTTCAAGTAACAGCCCAATTAAATTTGAGCAGATGTCATGACCATTGGCTCTGTCTCCCCATCTCCTCCCACCCAATGCTTGACCTGAGCCCCACCAGTACAGTACATTTAAAGGAGTATCATACCACTTGGAAGTGTTATGGATGGCTTCCCCCAAAGAATCTTGGGAACTGTAGTTTGTTAAGGGTGTTGACTTAAAAAACTTAATTTCCAGCAGCGGCCACACAAGAACTAGCTTCGATGCCACAAACTGGAGTAACACATACACACTATGGATAGATACCCTTCAACATTTTATTCTGAGGTCCCACTTGTTTCTGAGATGGGTATTCAATGTTAGCAGAGTTCCTATGAACTATCTAAGCAGTTGCAGTGGAGTAAGATGATAACTTTTAAATCATATTTATTGGGGGTTTTAGTTTCCCTAAACATACCACAGTGTTATCTGTGGTGTGTTATCTGTTGTCTAAAAAGGTTACCTTGGAGACTAATTGTTATTGAATCATCAAGCATCTTGGCTGGTGCCCTTATGACGTTTAGTAGTGGATTATTTACATCTTCATATAAACCACAGAGAAAGTAGCTGGCATGCTTGTGGCTTTTCAATTACATGCATAAGATCACAGAACAAATACTTGAGGGTGAGCTGTTAGTTTCTGTGTAATTGTCCTGGTATGGTAGGTTCCGTAAAACAAACTATGAAATCTCCCTTGCTAAGCATGAATACATTTACGTTTGTTTGCTTGCATATTTGTTAGTGCACTGCTTATTTTGTATTTCAATAGTTTCCTTCTTGTATTTGAATACAAATTGAGGACAATTTACATCTACTTCTGAGAGTTTTATTTTGCATTCAAATAGGCGAACCTTGCATGCACATTATACTGTGAAGAAAACAATGAAGTCAAGTGTGTGTTAGAATGAATGCATTAGTATGGGACTAAATCAAGATAGAAATCTTGCTGTCATCCCTGTGTGAATCATCTTTCTGTGACCCAAGGGTGCCTGCAAGAAAGCTAAGTGAGAAGCCAATGAGGGAAATTATGGGAACTATGGAAATATAGGATACCATGGCACCACAACAAAGGTAATGTCTATGGGATAGCACAAGCATTGTGTGGAATAATATGATTTGTCATTCTCTTTGTCTAGTTTGTGTCTACATATCTGTCCATTTTAGTTTATCTCAGTTTCTAATTTTTACAAAGTTCAGTTCTCCACATTTCCACATCAAGTATGCAAAAGTTGTTTTAAATTTCTCTATGAAAATTAATCTTTATTTTAGTATGACTTTCTCCTAAATTACACATTTTGCAAGGGCAATTTTTATGTTCCTTAATAAAATGAATTTTGTATGTTGTTTTCATCTATCTATCTATAATCTATATATCTATATTTTCTGTAAACATTTGATTGGATGATTCCATCACAAATTTTGGAGAAATGCAAATTTCAAACGTTGTAGGACTTGAAATGCAACTATTGTTTTCAGAGGTGTGAATGAGGGAGTTTCACATGAAAAACTGAACTGAAACAAGTTTCTCTCCCATTCCTATTTGTGCCCCAGTCTTAATTTTACCTAGATATCATTTCTCCTGTCAACCTAGCAGTTCGAAAGCATGTCAAAGTGCAAATAGATAAATAGGTACCACTCTGGCGGGAGGGTAAGCGGTGTTTCCGTGCGCTGCTCTGGTTCGCCAGAAGCGGCTTAGTCATGCTTGCCACATGACCCGGAAGCTGTACGCCGGCTCCCTTGGCCAATAAAGCAAGATGAGCGCCGCAACCCCAGAGTCGGCCACGACTGGACCTAATGGTCAGGGGTCCCTTTACCTTTTACCTTAGATATCATTTGGCAAATTTTCACTGCGGGGGCTAATTTCATTTTATCAATCTACAATTTGAACTAAAGTTCTTCCAATAACATATTTTAAGGCTCTGGATCTTTTCAGCTGGCTTTTCACCTTGCTGTATTTTCTTTCTGAAGTCCTCTTATTCTTCCTTCTCACAGTGTGCAGTGTTATTTGTTAAGCAAACAGATTAAGCATTCTACTGTTGGGTATATTATTATGATGTATACACTCATGTGTGTTCTCCATGTCAAGTATTCATGTATGTTCTTTTATAAGAGGCATGTTGTGCCTCTCGCAAAGCTTCTAAGTATAAACTTTTTTCTTCCCTCAACCTGCTAAACTGCCTGTCCATTTTTATAGTGTTGCCTGCAAATGTGTACCAGCCTTTGATGCTTTCAGTGCAATATACATCAGTTATAAACTGTATGAGTGAAGAATGAATATTTAGCTTAGAAAAGAACACTCTGCTACCAGGCAACCCTACTTCATAATCATAACGGTTGGTATACAAAACTGTCCCAAAGCCTTAGCTAAGCTTGAAATGCTTGGAACTACAAAAGATAGAAGCCATCTAGGTCTTTGTAAATGTGAGCTAGGTCTGGAAGAACACACATACCCAGTCTCTGATGCCACAGGTCTAACATCTGTTTCATCATGTGCTAATAGCCTATGCTTAAGATAACAAAGGGATGCAGGTGGCACTGTGCTCTAAACCACTGAGCCTAGGACTTGCCGATCGGAAGGTTGGCAGTTCGAATTCCCATGACGGGGTGAGCTCCCGTTGCTCGGTCCCAGCTCCTGCCAACCTAACAGTTCGAAAGCACATCAAAGTGCAAGTAGATAAATAGGTACCGCTCCAGCGGGAAGGTAAACGGTGTTTCCGTGCACTGCTCTGGTTTCACCAGAAGCGGCTTAGTCATGTTGGCCACATGACCCGGAAAAACTGTCTGCAGACAAGCGTCAGCTCCCTCAGCCAGTAAAGCGAGATAAGTGCAGCAACCCCAGAGTCGTTTGCAACTGGACTTAACTGTCAGGGGTCCTTTACCTTTTTAAGATAACAAAGCAGGTGAATGAAAGAGACTTTGATCCCCATAGCTGGTGGGGAAAGAGCATAAAGGATTTTCCAGAAGACAGCATCTTTTGGCAAGATGGGGCTCAAGAGCTCTGTATCCACCAGGATCAGCATGATTCATCTCCTCCTTTTTCTTCTTCTTCCTCCTCCTCACTCTAGACCAGTGTTTCCCAGACTTGGGACTCTAGCTATTTTTTGGGCTACAATTCCCATCATCCCTGACCACTGGTCCCACTAGCTAGGGATGATGTGAGTTGTAGTCCAAAAACAGCTGGAAACCCAAGTTTGGGAAACAATGCTCTAGACAAAGTAGACTCAGTGTTGAGCAGCCAAGGCACCGGTTTCCAGTAACCATACTTTTGAACAATGTGCTAATGCGTGTGCCCGAGAGCTCTTCCATATTCTGAACTGTATTCTTAACTCTCCCCACTCTGTAAGAATCATTTTTAATGACTGATGTTTTAATGTATTTTTAACCTTCTTTTGGAAGCCACCCAGAGTGGCTGGGAAAACCCAGCCGGATGGGCGGGGTAGAATTTATTGATTGATTGATTGTAGTTATGTCCCATTTTACCTCCAAAGAGCTCAAGATAGGATACATGACTCTCCTCGTCATTTTCTCTTCATATGCACCCTATGTGGTAAGTTAGGTTGAGAGCAGATGACTGACCCAGTGGTAGAGCTTCATGCTCCGGAACTGGGGGGGGGGGAGAGCAGGTGGGGCAGGGCTGGCGCACATCCTGGGGCGGTGGGTGCCCGCAGGGCATGGTGCATGTATTGGGGGCGTGGTGCATGTCCTGGTGTCATGGTGCACGTCCTAGAGGCATGGTGCACGTCCTGGGGGCGGAGCATGCCGCCTGCAGGGGTGCGGCACCCAGCGCGGGTGGAGGGGCAGCCGTGATGGCACCCCACCAGGATCGTGCTGCCAGGGGCGGTGCGCTCTCCCCAAACTCCTCTTCCTCCACCAATGAATTAAGGTCACACTGTGAGCTTCATGGTTGCGTGTTGATTTGAACCCTGGTCTCCCAGGTCCTAGTCCTATGCTCTAACAACTATACCACACTGGAAATTGGAAACTGAGAAGAAGTCGGTACAATGCCAATGCTAGATATGAGAGCTTTAGAAAACCATGCCAAACTAAGTTAAGTGTGTGGAAGCAAGAATTTAAAGGGGAAACAGGTAGAAGAAAGGGTGGAGGAAATAAGTAGGTTATTATGAGTAGCCAGGGTAGAAAATGAGTTTGTCAAGTACATGTAAGAGTGGATGCCCTAGGCCTGTTTTAATTGCTTCCTTTTCAGCTGCTTTTATATTCTCATTTAATAAGTAGATATATGAGCTTGAGGTGAATTTCCTGACAAAAGTAACTAAAACCAAAAATGGGACATGGACCATTTCTTAGATTCCATGTCTGTTCAGAGCCCAAACAAAGTTTTAGCTGTTTTAGTAAATGGAGCTCATTCTGCTTGTGTGTTCTAACACCAACCTACTCCATCAGTTCCTTCCTTCTACTGCAAACCCATGACATCAGAATGGTTTATCTCTACAAGCCTTCTTCAGGTGTTCATCTTGGATTATCTACTACACCATACTGGCGTCTTTCCTTACTGCTTTATTAGGCCTTGCTCTTCCTTTTATCCTTGCCCTGTCCATATCACTTAAGTAACAGAAATCCTTTTTCGTGAGGGACTACTAAAATCAATATGCAACACAGAGAAGTAAAGAAACTGAGTGAGGCGCTCCATGATGGAAATATCTCAGCCATGATGAATTTGCACAGTAGTCTTAATCAACCAACCAACCAACCAACCAATCACACACACAACTACCATCTTTCACATCTGTATCTTGAGGACAGTGCTACTGGTCTACCTAACAGGATTCTTGTACAGATTGCCGAGAACATATTTCTAGTGCTTTGAAAACCTAGATAAAGCACTCTCTCTATCTGAATATTATTAGTACTATGGCAATTATGTTTCGAACAGCATGTACAGAAGAAGAGCCTGCTGGATCAGGCCAATAGCCCATCTAGTCCAGCATCCTGCACACACAGTGGCTGCCCATTTGCCTGTGAGAAACCCTTAAGCAGGACCCAAACAATAGAACACACTCTCCTCCTGCATTTTCCAGCAACTGGTATTCATAAGCATTACTGTCTCTGGCTGTGGAGGCAGAACATATCCATCATGGCTAGCAGCCACCAATAGTCTTATCCTCAATGAAGTTGTCCAATCTTCTTTTAAAGCTATTGAATTTGATGGCTATCACCTCGCTCCTGTGGGAGCCAGTTTCATAGTTTAATTATGCATTGCATGAAGAAGTGCTTCCTTGGTATAAATTCATTTATTTGCACAGCCTATTTAATCAACCTTGGGGGAGTGCTCAAAATATTTGGAGTATGCAAGGTCATTTCCTTATGGCTACAGTGGGACAGTATAGTGGGAATGCTCAGTTCTTAGGTTAAGGATGTTTCTCTAATGTGATTCCTAGTGCAGCAGAATGATCACAAAGTTAATATATCTACTTATCCACACAATTTCTGATTCAGAACACTTAACCTTTCTACAAGCAAGAACTTTGACAAAAAATAAATAAAAACCCTGCTGAAATATTAGTATCCCAAAAGCAATGCCATTGTTTAGAGGTTAATCATAAGGCTGCTCCAAGAAGCAGATATTTTTTTAATGTCACTCAGAAATCAGCATGGTGTACGCATCGTTCATTGAAGCAATCAGAAGAATGCATTCCAGTCAACACCATTCATCAATGTCAACCACAGGAGCAATTATATTTCATCCAACAAAAAACACACAGAGATGACAGCCATCATATCTCAGATGACAAGCGGAACTATCTTCTGTAACTCCATGTCAGTCATGTCCTGACTGGGACAGGCTTGTTTGTGGCCATCAACAGCTGAATGGAGAGTAGGCTATTATATTTGAATAAATCCTAATTGCAAAAACTGCTCATCCCAAGCAAAAACTAAAATCAATTCCCACCAGGAGCTTGTGCTCCAACACTGTGGCAGGCAAAAAGGACATCTGTTGGGGGGTGCTGAGTGATGCTGTGGTTCTGCAGCATCCAAAGCTCTCCTGTTCCCCAGCATGCTCCTAGCATGAACGACAATCTGTCCCCATCCTGGAGCTGATGTAGTTTCTGTGGTCTAAACCACTGAGCCTATTGGGCTTGCCGATTGGAAGGTTGGCAGTTCAAATCCCCACAATGAAGTGAGCTCCCGTTGCTTGGTCCCAGCTCCTGCCAACCTAGAAGTTTGAAAGCACACCAGTGCAAGTAGATAAATAGGTACCACTACGGCAGGAAGATAAACGGCATTTCCGTGCGCTCTGGCTTCTGTCACGGTGTCCCATTGCTCCAGAAGTGGTTTAGCTATGCTGGCCACATGACCCAGGAAGCTGTCTGTAGACAAATGCCGGCTTCCTCGGCCTGAAAGCAAGATGAGTGCCACAACCCCATAGTCACCTTTGATTGGACGTAACTGTCCAGGGGTCCTTTACCTTTTTTTACCTAGTTTATGAAGATGGCTCTTAAAGGAAAACTCCCAGAATGTGTGGGAGGGGGTAACAGAAGAAACAAAATACTTTCCACCTTTCAAACTCTCCACATTTGCATTTCTCCACCCACTGATAAAATAATAATTTACTTGGTGAACAGTGCACATGGATATATTAAAATATCCTTTCAAAGGAAAATAGCACCTGATCCCATCATTTTATAGGTCTCGCTACCAGAGTAACTAGGAATAGGCTGGGGAAGTCAGAGAATGCTGGGGTATTTCTCTAGGTTTACCTAGAAGTTCATTTCCATTTGCTTAGTGTCTATCTGCTCCAGCACAGGGGTCTGTGATCATCCACCGTGTGGAGAAGGCATCATTTAGGCATGTAAGTGTGATCTGCATTGCAGAAAGGAGAAAACTGCTCATGGGATTCTCATGGGATTCTAGCGTTGGTCAATGTTGGTGCCTTGTGAACCATTAAAATATTTGTACTATTGCAATTATTGACAAAGTTGCTTTTGACAACATCTTGAGTACAGCTATCATAATGGATAATTGCATGTGTTCACTCACATGCTCATATTGTAGCTGCCACCCAATTTCCCTCCAAGTAAGATTTCACAGCAAATGTGTGAATGTCTGTCCACGTGGAACATCCAAGAGACTCCCAGAGACGTGAAATGCTTTTAATGATGAGTGAGATTTCCATGAGATGGGTTGCTGATGGTGCTCATTTCTGGGGAGAAGCTTATGCAGTGCTTTGACTTCTATAGCTAGCAGTGGGACATTTCATTGTGAGCCAGTTTCTTTCTCATGTCCTCCCTTTCCTTATTCACATGGTGGATGATCATAAATGCAACATGAACAGGTCTATTCAATCTGGGCAGCACGCTTCTCACTGCCAGCATAGCGTAGCATTGTCATTTTGAATATGCAACCAAAACACTTCAAAGAGGAAATAGCAAAGTGACTGATTAAGTTCTCAGGTGGCTAAATGCAATCAATTTCTGATCTTGTGCCTTACAGTGTCAGCTGAGGCCGAACGTATCACCTACCACAACATTGCCTAATGTGCTTGAATTCTTAATGATGAAGGTGAGTTGCTTGCATATCGCTAGATGTTTAATCCGAATCTGAACACTAGTGCTCCCCTAACTTCCTTAGCTAAGTAATATACTGTACTGTATTTTTCGCTCCATAAGATGCATCAGACCATAAGGCGCACCTAGGTTTTGGAGGAGGAAAACAAGAAAAAATTATTCAGAATCCCATAAGCCAGAACAGCAAAAGGGATCTGGCTTCTGGGATACTTACTGTGTGGCTGTTCTGGCTTCTGGGATAACCGTGCCAAGCCTCTTCAGGGCAGCGGGATGAAGGCTCCCCCTGCCCGAAGAGGCTGCACGCGGCTAAGGCAGAAGCCATAGGTGCTCACAGGCAGGCGCGTCGCTGAAGGGGCACAGCGCAGTTCTCCTTCTCTGCGCATTGGACAGGCGAAGCCAGAGGAGGAACAGAAGGAGTTCCTTCTGTTCCTCCTCCAGCTTCGCAGGACAGGCACATAGCTGAAGGGGCGCTGTGCAGAGAGGGAGAACTGCGCAGCGCCCCTTCAAGCGAAGGACAGGCACGTTGCTGCGAAGCTGGAGAAGGAAAAGAAGGAGTCCCTTCTGTTCCACCTCCAGCTTCGCTGAACGGGCATTGCGCAGCTCTCCCTCTCTGCACAGTGCCATTTGCTCCATAAGACGCAGCCACATTTCCCCTTACCTTTTAGGAGGAAAAAAGTGCGTCTTATGGAGCGAAAAATACAGTAATTCATTATCCCCACCCCCCACTTTGTTCTCTTCATCCCCACTGCTAACCACAGGGTATGACCAACATTTTACCTCGGCTAGGTAGTTCTACCAAGATTATCAGTTTTTTACATTTCCATATATCAACCAGGAAAATAACGAGGATCCTAAGTCATCCTTCACCCTTATGGTGGATTGACTGAATCTGCCACTGGAAATTTTTTCCCAGTCGATGATTCTGTGTGGCAAAAAGGAGGTGGGTGCTGTGCTTTTACAGCAGAAAGCCTTAGGGGCATCATCAGACCCAGCAATAACCCATTAAAACTCTGCCCACATGAAGTATCCTGGAGTCCATGCACACACCCATTAACATTTTGTCACAAAAGAACCAGCCCCAGCTTAAAAAAAAATAAAAAATCTGGCTACAGCCCTGGTTCTAATTAAAACTCCTTATATATAAGCAAAATGTTTCATTCTGACATGAATCCAAGAAAAAAACTGGTATTCTACCAGGCCAGTAGATTTAGTTAGATTATTTACTTAATTACACTTATTGGTAATCTGTGCTTCGTGTGTACAGATACCAGGGTGGGATTCAAGACATAAAATAAACAAAACAATAAGCAAATACAAAATAATGAAGCACATTTGGAGGACATAGTCTACTATTTATACCTATAATTAGGTATTCAGAAGTAACTGATGCACGTAATTGCTTTATAAATAGTCTCAGGTCATGTATATGAAAGTATCTAAGTTGGTCCCAATCCACTTGAGGGGTTGCTTTGCTGATTTACTGGGAGGGATTTTGTAACAAAGCAGAACCATATCAGTCTCAACAGCCAAAGCAGGCACTGCAACCTTCCAACAGTTTGACTTCACTCCCAAAAGCACAGCCCTCCACTGTCTCCCAAGACAGAAGGATGCTGCGAGAACATGATGGGAACCTTTATAAACATCTGATATTCCATGTAAGCTGTAAGGAAATCTGTTAGAGGGGGCCCTGGTAGTCATTTGCTCAGAGACACAGTGGAAACTGCAGCCAGCTGCGCATATAATTGCAGGATTAGAAGCTCTGATTTATAAAAGACACAACTAAAACAGAGATTGAAAGGTGAGAGAGAAGAAAATGGCTCGGAGGCAGTGAAGTGACAGGCAAGTTAACATGATACATATTATGGAAGATTGGAATTTTGAACCACTGTCTTCCCTCCATATGGTTTATACAGGAATGATATTTGTAGAGACAATGAATGAGTCAAACCAAGCCTCCTCAGGTTTGCAACAGCTGGTTCCAAACCAAGCTAGAACTGAAGCCGTGAAGTGCAGCCCCTTATAAGCTATGAATCCTGCCCAATGTCCTCTCCTGCCATATCTGTGACATAAACATAACTAGGTTTCTAACATTTGTGCATGCGTGCGCACCCACCCACCCATATTCTGGGGAAGGTGAAAACCTCATGGTTCATGTAGTTTATTGGTTATATATCCCCATAATAATTGGTTATATATCCCTGAGTGCTCACTGGAAGGACAGAACCTGAAGCTGAGACTCCAATACTTTGGCCACCTCATGAGAAGAGAAGACTCCCTGGAAAAGACCCTGATGTTGGGAAAGATTGAGGGCACAAGGAGAAGGGGACTGTAGAGGACGAGATGGTTGGACAGTGTTCTCGAAGCATGAGTTTGACCAAACTGCAGGAGGCAGTGCAAGACAGAAGTGCCTGGTGTGCTCTGGTCCATGTGGTCACGAAGAGTCGGACACAACTAAGCGACTAAACAACAACATCCCCATAATAATACAGATCTCCTCCCCAAGCCATTATGCCATTCCTTCCTTGGCTGTTTTTGTTTTGATTTTAGAACACTGTCTTTTGATTTTTATTTCCTAGCTTTTATTTTTACAGTGGCAAATGGTGTATCTTTCCACTCAAGTCAAAATTTCTCCTAGACTTCTCGGATCTTCCCAACTCCATTCTCAGTCCTTTCTTTCGATTGAGGATTTCTTTCTAGGAACCAGAAGGCAAAGCACTTCCTCTACAAAGTATTTCCCTTAGCTTCCACATCCTTCTCACGCCTTCTTCTCAGATCTTCCTTAGATCATAAATAGGCATCTTTTCCAGCTGTCCACTTTCCTCCCTGCCTCTCTCTCTACACTCACCATGAGCCCCATTTAAAATGTTATTTTTACTCACCTCATGCATTCCAACCAGCTATTTCCATGCAAGGTTGACTACAAAGCCTTAGAAAAGTAATATGGTTTCAATTATATACTGTCAGGAGTCCCTGTTCTCAGCTTGATAACACAGTAAGCATAGGTAATTTAAAATGAGGATTTATTGCAAAAACAAACAGATAGCTCCAGACAGCTCTAACAAAGCCTCCAGCATCATTACTCATGATGACCCTTCTGAAGACTTCTTCCGGCATCTACAGAATATATTGAACTTACGACTTTTACATCTCTTGTTTTGCTTCCTATCTAGCAGTCCTCCCATGTGCCGACTCTTCGGATTTAGCGGACCACTTCCTGGCCTGAGAGGCTGTCTCTGAGACTGTTCACACCTTTTGTGCTTCCTGCGAGCTTTGGCTGTGTTCTAGCCTGCTCTCAGCTACTGCCTTATCAGCTTGCCCATCCAGGTCAGGAAGAGCCGAAGCCTGCAGCTGCCAGCTCTCCCCTGCCTGACCAACATCTAAGCCTCTCTTTTCCTGTCTGCTTTCTGCAGTTGGCTGCAAACCTTTGCTTGGAGCTGGCTCATTCCTGACATATACTTCCTTTTTACCTGTTGACAAGATCCATACAGAATAGCAAAGCAAGAATGCCCCTAGAAACCAGATGTTAGCTTTAAAAAGTGATGGCCCTATGGCCAAATGTATCCTTGCTGTGTACATGTGTCATCTGAGGGAGTCAGAAAAACAAAACAAAAGTTACCATACAAGGCAGAAGTCCCTGTTCTAACTTTGGCCTTGCTTCATGTGCAAAACGTATTTATCTATTTGCTTCATGTGCAAACGTACAGTATTTATCTATTTAGTTACTGAACATTTGAAAGCACAACTAGCCCACATGCAAATCAACAGAGCAGAAGGTTTCCAATTTAGTTATATCAGTGGACTACACTGCAAGACTGTCATAACTTCTCTCTCTCAGCATAGTCCTTCAACTGCAAAAGGGAAAAAACCACGAACAATACTGCACTTCAGTACTCTCTCAGCCCAAGCTGCAAAATGGGAATAAATGCAATAGATAGTACTGCAGGGTTGTTGTGAACTCAGTAGTGGTCTGTGTGAAAGGTTCCCAAAACCTGATGGTGCCTTCCTGTTAAGCATGTGGTTGTGCCAGTTTGGCTACATTAAGCATCAGCACTCAAAGAACTGAGATCTGAAAATTCCACTCATTCTGTATTCTTTGGTTATGTACACTTTGACAGATCTGTGTTTTCTGTGCTTATCTCTTCAAAGTGTGTGCCCCTAAGAAAATAGCTTTGCTGCTATTCAAAGCACTCTGTGCTCCTGTTCCAGTGAATCTCTGTGACCTCCTACCTTTGTATTTCAACCAGGGGTGAATGATCTTACAAACATAAAGACTTCTAGTGACCCACTGAGGTAATAGAAGAGTTCCAGGTCATGAGCTTTAGCTATAGGGATCCCTAAATTTCCCACTCAGTCCATAATTTCATCCTAAGGGTTGTGAAAGAACACATTCTGAAAACGGTTCACACAAAAGAGGACCCAAGAATTGACTATTGTATTCTATGTACAGCACTTTCCTCCCATTTCTCTCACATTAAAAAAAGCAGAAGCATTTTTGGGATTGTGGTTCATTTCTCAAGTCTCCTGAGAGGGGTCTATTCAATGAAGGCAGGGTTTTAAAAAGAAAAACAGCCCAACAATATTTTTCTTCAACAATGGAAATTCTTGTCCTTTGTTCTGCAAGTAAGAGATAAGTTGATCTTTCAACAATTAAGTTTGCAATCCTGCTTCTCCTTTGAAGGAATGGAATCTGATTATACAAGATGTTTCTCAGTTCAACTCATGGGATTCCATAATAGTGAAAAGAAATGCCTGTCTTCACTCTGTGTTTTGCATTTTGACATGTAACCTAATCCTGCACATGCTCACTCAGAAAAATCACAATTTCCAAACCACTCACCCACCCTGCCTTTTGCAGCTTGAGAATGGGGTGGCAAAATGAAGAGGGGCTTTTATCCCAGCTCCACCAAAAAGTTCATTTGTTGCAACATTTTTATATGTAACTGTGTTTTCTGCTGCTGTTTCAGTTTTTTTGTACACCGCTTAGAGATATTTTAAATATATTAAGTGGTATAGTAATTTTATTTATTTATTTAAAAAAAAATACCTGGAAACTGTATTTTTCTTGACCTCTGGTCCCATATTCAGACAAAAGTTTACTTGAAGAATTTTTTTCAGCCACTACAGTGTTTTAGAGAACAATTGACTCTCTTGTCCCAATTTGCTACACTGAAATTGTATGTGTGTGCATAAATAGATAGGTAGAAAGATAATGTGTCTGTATGTGTAGATATGCATGAATACCTGAGATATGGAAATATTAAGAGGTAAATTCAAATAACATCAACATATGCAATTTTCTTTTCTTACAGGATAATAAATACAGTGTTGAGTTTCACATTTTAAGTTTGAATGAATGCAGTCCCATTATAAAGGTATTTAATGCTAATATTCATCTTGGCTCCAATCACAATGACTAGCTTCTGCTTTTTAAACACAATTACTACAAAACTATAAGTACAGTTATAAGCATAGTCTAATTTGAATAAAATACCATCTATCTTTTTAAAAGCATTGCTGTGTGAGTGCAATTAACATCCTACATGTTCTGTTAAAACTTTATCAACTTTAATAGAATAGGAATAATCTGGTGCAAATAGCTTGTGGAGAGGCTATTTCCATAAATGTGAAATTCAGGTCAAAATTTACAGTTTCTGTAAGTCTGAAAGGTGCCTTGCTGACTTATACGAAGCCACAAAATGATAACCAACCTCCTTTCAGTCACTGACACATAGGAGTCAACAATGGCAGGTTTTATCTGTGAGGACTGGGAAGCTAAGCAGGCCTGAGTCCAATCAGTTTCCAAAGGGGTAGCTCTGTTAGTCTGCTGCAGAAAAAAACCCTAATATTGTGACACCTTCATTTCATAAACAATTTGTTATGGGCCATAATTTATGGTATGTGTGGAGTTGCCAACTATAATTCTGTGGGAACATATGGAAGCCTAATAAACTGTTGTGGGCTTGATATAAACCACAAACATAAAAAGGTAAAGGTAAAGGTACCCT
Organism: Podarcis muralis; assembly: GCF_964188315.1. NCBI lineage: Eukaryota > Metazoa > Chordata > Lepidosauria > Squamata > Lacertidae > Podarcis > Podarcis muralis. Next base: position 75,769,104 of record NC_135659.1, read on the forward strand.
TGCCCATACGGGCCAGTCTTGACAGACTCTAGGGTTGTGCGCCCATCTCACTCTAGAGGCCGGGGGCCAGCGCTGTCTGGAGACACTTCTGGGTCACGTGGCCAGCGTGACAAAGCTGCATCTGGCGAGCCAGCACAGCACACGGAACGCCGTTTACCTTCCTGCCAGTAAGCGGTCCCTATTTATCTACTTGCACCCGGGGGTGCTTTTGAACTGCTAGGTGGGCAGGCGCTGGGACCGAGCAACGGGAGCGCACCCCGCCGCGGGGATTCGAACCGCCGACCTTTCGATCGGCAAGCCCTAGGCGCTGAGGCTTTTACCCACAGCGCCAAACATACAGGCACACATACCATGATTTCTCCACAATTTCCCCCAAATTCATGCCTACAGTTAGACTCACATAGTTCTATCTAGAGCTACAACTTCCATATAAAACAACGAGCATCACACACCCTTCAGGCAGGTAGTGGCACTTGCTGAACAGATTTTTCATGGAATTCTACTACTCGGGGCGGGGCAAGGGGGGGGGTAAATAAATTATCCCCTATTCATGGAGCTACATCATTGTGCAGCACATGTTAATACTCAACAATATTCCCGTATTTTTTTAAAAAAATGATATAAATGTTACTACATTCTAAATATGATAAACGGATAATACTAACAGTATCCTTGCAACTCACTAAATGCGCTATAATAGATCGGTAGGTGCCAAGCAACCATTTAGGAATAAAACTGTTTTGAACATCTCTTACACAGCTCCATGAGTTATTACTAATTAAGACTAAGTACAGCCTAGGCCTCAGTGCTTGGAGGAAGGCACTGGGTTTTATTGATACACCTGCCATGACACCAATTGGTAATCAGGTAATTCATCAACTTGATCTTTCTAAAACAGGGCAAAATACATGCAAATAAGTAGGATAACTAAAAGAGAAGAATAAATGCTACAATGTGAAGCAGAGCCTTACTTGAAAATGTATTTCCAATTATTCCACTTGGGCAGGTGAAACCAGTCTTAAGATATCTTTTTTCTTCTCAAGTATAAAAAGAGATCACACACACACACACACACACACACACACACACACACACACTTCCTTGAAGAGAGACAATATGTGTTTTAAGGTATAGATCTAATATTCTGAGTGATGCGTATTGGAAAGATGGGTGTGTGCAGAGAAATATTCACTTAAAACCAAAACCAGTCAAAAAGATTCAGAATAATGGCCCCATCTCCCTTCATTTCAAGAACAGAAAAGAAACAAATGAACAAACTACATTTTCCATTTAGCACACTTTCTGAATTCTATTAAAGGTGTTAAATGAACAGAGCAGCTTCAGGGTATGACAAACGTAAAATAAATGGAAATGTCTTCTTATATGAAGTAGAATGGTGATTTTTCTTGTATTTTTTAATCAAGCACTTTGTTCTACTACTATTGCATTGCAAAACTGTTCACACATAAAAAGCCAAACAAATTTTACTTTATTTTGGGTTTAACCCTTGCATTCCAAGCCCAGCATCTCCAGAGATCATTTTAACCAAGCACTCTCTATAAATTACTGTACGCATGGGTTCTCATCATTGGCTGCTAAAATACCTATAATTCAAAATATCCACAGTCAGTCAACAGGGTTGCCTGTTCTGCTCCTTAAAAGTATCCACGCAAGTGGGCAAAACTGCAGGTGTGGTTTGTCAAACCCATGCCTTCCTCAATCTTATTTTTACCTGTCGTAGGAAATCACACTCAAAATGTTACATGAACAAGGCAAGAACTTAAATATAGGATGTGGAACTTAAGCTGTGCTGAGATCCCTCCCACTTTGACACGGCACATTTTCCAGTTATTGCTTGGCAACCCTGTCAGTAGACCACAACTTGGTTTTATCTCCTTGAAGAGCTGAAGTGAAGGAATGTCAGAGCCCTCTATAGATGATGTAAAATGCATGGACAGAGAGTGGGAGCACACCTCCTGCTCCTGATATTGTGTTTCACTAGGGTTGCCAAATTCCGGACATATGGCAACTCACCTCAGCAGTGTTGTTTTTGCTGATTTTTCATAAAAATAGCTCAAAATTGCCAAATCGGGTCCTCCTTTAAAGAGGACACATATTGTGGTGAGACTTGGACAACTGACACCCTGTGTTGTGGGTGGGTACAATTGGTTGACCACAACACCCAATTGGTTGGTCCCTCAAAGCTAGGTACAATCTGGCCAATGGGACACAGTCCAAACGGTTCGAGGGACCTATTTACGCCCATGCACATGACCCAGAGCTTCCTCTTTCGGCGTGTGCATTCAGAACACCCTCTCAGCTCTCCCTACTTTTAGGGCTTTGCGCTTGACCTTGCTATGCCGCCGTGTGTCGTCTGTCATTGGGACAGGGGCACAGCAGGAATATCCCCCACTTGGCTGATTGGCTGTTGCCATTTGGGTTTCGCCTGCCGCGTAGCAAATCGTCACAACTTGTAAGGTTGTGGATAGGCTCTGGTTCAGGTGATAGGGATGGGAGAACGTGCTCACCATCCCTATGTGAAGGGTATTCCGTTAAAGGAATCCAGGGACTCGATGGTTTGGTCAACCCCCTGTGAGGGGGTTGTGCCCGTGCCTGAGTCCAGGGGGACATTTGGGTGGCGGAGTTAGCCCATGCCTGGCTTTCCGCTTATCCAGGTGTTCATCCTTGGCTGACCTATGCTGGTGCCCTGGGTCGGCGCTACCTGCATGGCAGGGAGCTAGTCGAACCAGAGCCTATGCAACCAGTTACCTTCTGTAATCAAGAAAGTTGTGGGTGAAATTCTGCCAAAAACCAAACCAAGTGTGAGTCAAGTGTGAATTTATTTAGGGGGAGGTTTCTGGGTCTGAACACGCAAAAAAAAAAAAAAAAAAAGCAAAACTAAAAAAAGTTCAACAACATTTTTGTCCAGATGTTCACTTTTTGAAATATGGCAACCCTACTGCCCCTGCCTCAAGCCCAAGGGAAGTCTAAAGCGTTTTCGCACCTGAGGTGAAATACTTCCCCCACACTTGAGGGGGTCTCCATAAGAGCTTCTCCAGATACCCCCTCCCCATTCAGTGGCAGGGCTTTGCACCAGCTTCTTCCTTTGGGGAAAGCTGGTAAAAAAGCTTCACCACATTGCTTGACTGGGGGGACTTCTCCCCCTCCTGTGTAGTAAAAAAGCTGGGCGGCAGAATGCCTCCCCTCTTGCTTACTCGGCAGTAGGGTTTTGCAGAGTTTTGCCCCCGGTCCCTATCTGCCCCTAGACCAGAGTACCAGGTGGCAAAGCTGGGCAGTGCCCTGGGGGGTGCATTGCAGCCCTGGGGTGTGCAATGTGAGGCATCTGCCTCATCCTGCCTCTTGGGCAGCCCAGTGGAGCACACATACATTGGATTGTGTAGGAGTTCCCACTGCATAGGACAGTGCACATGTTCAAACCAACACAAGCAGTTACCCATTTGCTGATGGTGTTAAAGAACAACAACCCAACATCTGTACAAATAACTGTGATGCCATTTTTTAAAAACAGGAAATCTGCCAACGTGGCGTAAAAACAGACTTCAAACTACAGCAAATATATCTGATAAACTACACAAAGTAAATGTGTATTTATCTAAAACATTTCTAGTTAACTTTTCACACAGCATCTCAGAGTTATTTACCAAGAAAGCAACAAAGCAGTAAAATTATAAAGCATAATAACATATCCACATTACAGCTGAGCTATCAGCATGCACAACACCTTACAGCATTATGTAGGAAATGCACATAGGTCCCTTTTCTCAACTTGTTTACAATCTACAATGCACAATGAGTGGGGAGCTGCAGGGAGGGAAGCATATGGGCAAAATGTGGTGCCTGAAATGAAACAACTAATTGCACACCCACCCAAGAACAACACAAAGTGCATTGTACCCTAAGCCACTTAAATCATTTTGACACTTGAGGCAGAAAATCCCAAAATACTTTTACCTTTTCTTCACAGTAACAGACAGATAGTTATTTGCACAAGAACATCACTATTCAGCTTTTCTTTGCCCCACAACCCAGGTGTAGTAGGGTTTAACGGGTGTAATATATTAAAATCTTCTCTTTCACAAGCTGAACTAAAATAAATAGACAATACTCTTCCATAGAAGAGCTTCTTAGGATTGTATACCAGATGAGACTTCACTGACTTTTGATAATCATAAGAATATCCATTACAGTAATATTTATCTTCAGGTTCTACCTCCACTTTTGGAGACAGTATGCCCATGAATACCAGTTGCTAGGGATCATATGAGGGAGAGTGCTGTTGTGCTCAGATCCTGTTTTTGATCTTAGAATCATAGAATCATAGAGTTGGAATAGACCACAAGGGCCATCGAGTCCAACCCCCTGCCAAGCAGGAAACACCATCAGAGCACTCCTGACATATGGTTGTCAAGCCTCTGCTTAAAGACCTCCAAAGAAGGAGACTCCACCACACTCCTTGGCAGCAAATTCCACTGTCGAACAGCTCTTACTGTCAGGAAGTTCTTCCTAATGTTTAGGTGGAATCTTCTTTCTTGTAGTTTGGATCCATTGCTCCGTGTCCGCTTCTCTGGAGCAGCAGAAAACAACCTTTCTCCCTCCTCTATATGACATCCTTTTATATATTTGAATATGGCTATCATATCACCCCTTAACTTCCTCTTCTCCAAGCTAAACATGCCCAGCTCCCTTAGCCGTTCCTCATAAGGCATCGTTTCCAGTCCTTTGACCATTTTGGTTGCCCTCCTCTGGACACGTTCCAGTTTGTCAGTGTCCTTCTTGAACTGTGGTGCCCAGAACTGGACACAGTACTCCAGGTGAGGTCTGACCAGAGCAGAATACAGTGGCACTATTACTTCCCTTGATCTAGATGCTATACTCCTATTGATGCAGCCCAGAATTGCATTGGCTTTTTAGCTGCCGCGTCACACAGTTGGCTCATGTCAAGTTTGTGGTCAACCAAGACTCCTAGATCCTTTTCACATGTACTGCTCTCAAGCCAGGTATCACCCATCTTGTATTTGTGCCTCTCATTTTTTTTGCCCAAGTGCAATACTTTACATTTCTCCCTGTTAAAGTTCATCTTGTTTGTTTTGGCCCAGTTCTCTAATCTGTCAAGGTCGTTTTGAAGTGTGATCCTGTCCTCTGGGGTGTTAGCCACCCCTCCCAGTTTGGTGTCATCTGCAAATTTGATCAGGATGCCCTTGAGTCCATCATCCAAGTCGTTGATAAAGATGTTGAATAAGACCGGGCCCAAGACAGAACCCTGTGGCACCCCACTAGTCACTCTTCTCCAGGATGAAGAGGAACCATTGATGAGCACCCTTTGGGTTCAGTCAGTCAGCCAGTTACAAATCCACTGAGTGGTAGCATAGTCAAGACCGCATTTTACCAGCTTCTTTACAAAATATCATGGGGCACCTTGTCAAATGCCTTGCTGAAATCAAGGTAGGCTACATCCACTGCGTTCCCTTCATCTACCAGGCTTGTAATTCTGTCAAAAAACGAGATCAGGTTAGTCTGACATGACTTATTTTTCAGAAATCCATGCTGACTATTGGTGATCACAGCATTCCTTTCTAGGTGCTCACAGACTGTTTGCTTAATGATCTGCTCCAGAATCTTCCCTGGTATTGATGTCAGACTGACTGTGCGATAATTATTTGGGTCCTCTCCTTTCCCCTTTTTGAAAATAGGGACAACATTTGCCCTCCTCCAGTCTGCCAGAACTTCGCTTGTTCTCCAGGAATTCTCAAAGATGACTGCCAGTGGTTCTGAGATCACATCTGCCAGTTCTTTTGGATGCAGTTCATCTGGCCCTGGAGACTTGAATACATCTAAACTAGCCAAGTATTTTTGTACTATCTCCTTAGTTATTCTGGGCTGTGTTTCCTCTGCTGAATCATTTGCTCCAAATTCTTCAGGTCGGGCATTGTTTTCTTTATCGGAGAAGACTGAGGCAAAGAAGGCATTGAGGAGTTCAGCCCTTTCTGTGTCCCCTGTTTGCATTTCACCATCTTCTCCTCTGAGTGACCCCACTGTTTCTTTGTTCTTCCTTTTGCTATGGACATACCCATAAAAGCCTTTTTTGTTGCTTTTAACCTCTCTAGCAAGCCTGAGTTCATTCTGTGCTTTAGCTTTTCTGACTTTGTGTCTACACATGCTGGCTATTTGTTTGAGTTCCTCTTTGGTGGTTTCCCCCCTTTTCCATTTTTGTACACATCCTTTTTTAATCTTAACTCAGTTAAAAGTTCTTTAGATAGCCACCCTGGCTTCTTTAGGCACCTTCCATGTTTCTGTCTCATTGGTATTGCCTGAAGTTGTGCTTTTACTATCTCCCTCTTAACAAACTCCCAGCCATCATGAACTCCCTTTCCTTTTAGTATTACTGTCCATGGGATCTCACCCAGCACTTCCCTAAGTTTTATGAAGTTGGCTTTCTTAAAGTCAAGAAATTGAATCCTAGTATGCTTGGCTGCTCCTTTCCACTGTATAGTAAACTTCAGAAGAGCATGATCACTCACGCCTAATGATCCTTCCACTTCTACCCCACTAACCAGGTCATCAACATTGGTTAGGACCAGATCTAAAATGGCTGTTCCTCTTGTTGCTTCTCCCACTTTCTGGACAATGAAGTTGTCTGGACAATGAAGTTGTCTGCAAGGCCAGTGAGGAATCTGTTTGACCTTATGCTCTTGGCTGAGTTTGACATCCAACAAATATCCGGGTAATTGAAGTCCCCCATTACTACTATCTCCCTTCCTTTTGCATGCTTGGCCATCTGTTCCAGGAAGGCATCATCTATGTCCTCCGTTTGGCTTGGGGATCTATAGTAAACTCCCACAATGAGGTCTCTGTTATTCTTCTCTCCCTTAATTTTGAACCAAATGCTCTCACTTTGGCTTTGAGGTTCTAAATCTTGGATCTCTTCACAGGTATACACATCCCTGACATATAACGCCACTCCTCCTCCTTTCCTGTCTGGTCTGTTTCTCTGAAATAGATTGTATCCCTCCATTATTACATTCCAATCGTGGGACTTATCCCACCAGGTTTCAGTGATGCCTAGTATGTCATATTTAGTTTGCTGTACCAAGAGCTCAAGCTCATCTTGTTTATTTCCCATGCTTTGTGCATTAGTGTACAGACATTGAAGTCCATTAATCATTCCCCCGTGTCTCTTATTTAAGGATTTTTTCCTCACACCACTAGGTCTGCATGCTCTTTGCTCCATTCGGTCTATGACATTTGGATGATCATCTTCATCAATTGATAGACTCCTACCTTCAGGAGCACTGTCTCCCTCCCCCACATTAGTCAGTTTAAAGCCCTCCTGATGAGGTTTCTGAGATTTTTGGCAAAAACATTCCTCCCAACCGTTGTGAGGTGCTGCCCATCGCTTGCCAGAAGTCCATCTTCAAGAAACTGCAGTCCGTGATCTAAGAATCCAAACCGTTCCTGTTTACACCATTTGCAAAGCCAGCTGTTCACTTCCACTATTTTTTCCTCTCTCCCTGGGCCACGTCGTTCAACTGGGAGAGATCTTCAAAGTAGGCCTCTGGTTGGACACTCTGTGAAGAGGATGCAGGACTAGATGGATCACTGGCCTGATCCAGGAGAGCTCTTCTTATCTTCATCATCACACCCTCTAAGAATGTGCTCCTCTTTTTCATCTCACGGTCTGACAACTGGGCCATAATTATGATGGTCTACTGAATAACATTTTCAGAGGCATATTTAGGGCAGCACTGCTGCACTCAGTGCCAAGTCTAGGGGTTACTGTAGGGCATCACAATTATGATGTAGTGAATTGAGCAGAACAGAAGGTGAGAGATCTGGGGACACCAAATTTTGCCTTGCACAGGGCGCAACTGAAATTTGACAGACCAAAGTCCACCTCTGACATTTTTAATGTGTGAAGATCAAAAATGTAAGAGGAGAAGAAGCTCTCCAATGTATTTCCCAATATACCTGCTCAAGGTATGTGTCTAAGTATCTAAAGATTCTGTGTTGGGTCTCAAATCATAACTCTGTATTTTTGAGGCCTACTGCACAATTAAATAAAACACCATAAAATAAAACCTTTGCATGTGCAAAGGTACAAAAAGGGTGTGGATGTACTTTGGAAATAATCCATTTCATTTGGCTCAAAGATGATACTGTGGCAGATTGTGTAACTAATCCCTAGTATTCAAGACACAACAGTCTATTTTATGTACTCCACCATCCTTTAGAGTTATCTTTGGAAAAGGAAAAGAAATACTTTATAAAAAAAAACCCCATTTATGCATGGCCTCAAGATGATATGCACATCATTTCAGAAAACTGAGCTGAAAAGATATGGAAAAATCAAGGCAAGGGCCGAAATAACTGTAATCTTACAGTCCACTCATCTATCTTCCTTGGTTTTTTGTAGATGAATTGCTGCCTTCCAGAAATCTGTTTTCTTTCCTATGTCCTCCTGGTACCCCATCAGTTTGTGTTTTATTCATGCTTGGATTCTATGGCATAATACCCTTTCTTCTTAACATTGCAAACACATGGAAGATCTAACCACTGTAAACAGAATTTATAGCAGCCTATGCTTGCCAAGGGCCAGAGATATAAATAAGATCCCAACCCCTGTATTTCTTCAGAATTCTTTGTCTGCTTAAAAAAGGGGGGCATTCACAATGCCAGGCTATTGAAAACTCATGGAATTGGCTAATAGATCAAAAGTTTTAGTTAGATACCTTCCTGCCAAACTATGACAGAATTAAGGTGGTTTGGCTGACATTTCATACTGAGATTTATGGGGTCCAGTGTTTCTTAATTAGAGTGGGTGTGCATGTCCATTTTTGACACATCTTTCTCTGTGTAGTGATTTCTCACCATGGTGTCAGTGCTGGGTCACAGGCATAGTCAGGGGCTAAGAAGCTCCAGCAGCCATTACTCCAAGATTTAATAAAGGTCTGGGGAGGCTCTGGCCCTCTAAATTGTATTGGACTCTAACAGCAATCGGTCCCAGCCAACACGGACAATGGCCAGTATGATGGGCATTGTAGTTCAACCACATGTGGACAGTTTCATGGTTCCCAGCCCTGGTTTGGAATATATTTCAAACGGGATGTCCAATGGCCAAATGCCAGAATCCAGGCAGAGCTGTAAGTCCAAGGGAGAAGGAAGGTAGCAGAGAAGCAGCGAAACTGGCAGGCTTAAGGCTGGCTGCAACCAACATGCAAGACATTGAATGTTGCTTTAACAAAAGACTCAGGCCTCACTTGGAAGCATTTATAGCCAGACCAGGCCAGAGAAAATCAATGCGTTGTATGTACTTGGAGTCATTTTGGAGCCTAACAATGACAGTAATGCTGAACATCTTGTACATTACTGTACTGTGGACCATCAGAAGGAACATCAACATGCAGACTGGGGTATGGCAGGAGGAACTTCAGCTGATCTTATCCTTTCTAAAAAGGAATGTGGGTGGTGCTGTGGTCTAAACAACTGAATCTCTTGGGCTTGCCGATCGGAAGGTCGGTGGTTCTAATCCATGTGATGGGGTTTGCTTCTGTTGCTCTGTCCCAACTTCAACCAACCTAGCAGTTCAAAAGCAAACCAGTGCAAGGAGATAAGTAGGTACCACTGTGGTGGGAAGGTAGATGGCTTTTCCATGCACTCTGGTACTCCGGTGTCCCATTGCAGCAGAAGCGGTTTAGTCATGCTGGCCACATGACCCAGAAAGCTGTCTGTGAACAAAAGCCGGCCCCCTCGGCCAGAAAAGCAAGATGAGCACCACATCCCATAGTCGCTTTTGACTGGACTCAACTGTCCAGGGATCCTTTACTCTTTTAAAATTCTTTCTAACTCATAGGTTTATCTAGAAACATTATTTTTGGAAACAACAACAATAACAGGACCCATAGATCTTTTTATTTCTGCTAACTATGCTGAGAAGTATTGCTAAAATGGCACATTGTGTACACTTCCACAAAAGTGCAATTGTAAGAAGCACCTAGCAGAGATGCTGCCCTGCTTCTATACAGGTTTCAATTACTGTGCAATCTGAATCATGTTGAGAAGCCCCACTGAATTCAAAGGTTCTTAATCCCAAGTGTGTGCATAGGATTACTGCTGACACACTTATTTTCCCCCAATAATTTCACATTGTGGAAGGTGGTTTTATGTTGATGTATGCATCATATTATGTCTTTTTCCTCTATGGGGGAAAAACATTAATTGAATAGCCTAAGACATGGAAGAAGTGAAATAAGTCAAATCAAAATCACTTATAAGACTCCTATAGATTATTATAATAGAAACCCACAGTATTGTCAAGATTTTTTAAATAACCATGAAGTATTTATACAGGAAACTTGACACCTTAATTTTTATGGGTTAATCTGTGCAGAAAAACATTGAATGTTCAAAGTGCATTACTGGGTTTATTGTTTATGATTATTCTACAGTGGTCTGTACAAGGTTGTACGTACAGCATAAAGAACAACCTTGATAGCATACTTTAATTATTTGTAGTTAGCCAAAGCTATCGGTTTTCTATTACTGAAAAACAGTTTAAAAAGAATAAATGTTGCAAGTCCTGTTGACTAGATATAAAAGCATTTAGAATCATAGAATCATAGAGTTGGAATAGACCACAAGGGCCATCGAGTCCAACCCCCTGCCAAGCAGGAAACACCATCAGAGCACTCCTGACATATGGTTGTCAAGCCTCTGCTTAAAGACCTCCAAAGAAGGAGACTCCACCACACTCCTTGGCAGCAAATTCCACTGTCGAACAGCTCTTACTGTCAGGAAGTTCTTCCTAATGTTTAGGTGGAATCTTCTTTCTTGTAGTTTGGATAATAAATAATATTTATTATTAAAATCCGAGTCCCAAACTTGAAGCAAAACCCAATAATATTTTTAAGGCTCTAAAAGCTGTACGGTCCCTGAGCTAACCCTAGCATTGTTCAAGGGTAGGTGTCTTTCTGTGTGTATACATTTGTGTGTGTGAAGTGGGGAGCTCACTTGTATAAGAACCTTGAAAAACTGGGGTTCTAAATCAAGCAGGGAATCTACAGGAACAAAAGAGGCTGCCTGATTCAGACTTGTCAAGAGTGACAGGCATAGTGATGTGGTCAATGGGACCTAGCACACTTGCCCCTGCTCACATTTAGGGCTCAACTCTTCTTTAGAATGAACAAATCAATCCCCAAACTGAGCCATATTAATTTATAAACCACTGCAAATCTTCTAAATCAGCCACTCTTCTACACAAGCATTCTCACTGGTATGAATATACCTTTCAGGGAGTCTTCCTTGTGATATTATTTTGATGCAGTGTAGATTGAAATGGTATCTATTTTTATAACACTAAGGAATAAGCCATTCCTGCTTTTATACATTGCTCGTCTTGATGTACTGAGCTTTTGAATAAGTGTGTTATCCATCATGGTGAAAGACAGATTAAAACAAATATTACCACCATCAAAGCAAGATGTGCTTTGATGGCTGGAACAGACAATACAGGCAGCATCTCTCAGAGAAATTAAGTCCTGAATCACTTTCCTATAGACCCAATTTCCAACATCAGTTGGAAAATGAGTAACTCAAATTCCATGGATATTTGGTTGCTTAATTTTTTTAAAAAATGGCTTTTGCTTCCATAAGCATTTGCTTTCAGATGTTTTATCTGGAAAAGGGGTCAGAGTATTTTACAGTGTGGTCAGGAAATTGTTTAACCTGACATATTTACGCTAAAACATGTATGGTCCCAGTCAAATCAGTGGGAACACTCATGTGTGTCTAGATCCATTTGCACCACCAAAATAGATTATTTGAGTCCTCCTATAGACTTCTTTATGCATTCAAAAGGAAATGTGTGGGCATAAATTGTGCAGGAGGACTGGGTGTATGTGCATGGTCCCCAACATTTTTGCATATTGGGGGCATTCTTCCTTGATGCCCATTCTTCCAAATTGAGAAGGAAGATCTGCCGTAGGCTTCTAATCATGTTTGGCTGAACACACTTAGAAGTCTCCTCAAGAGAGCAAACAGTGATTATTGGAGGCTTCTATGTGTGTTCAGCCAAAATATTTTGAAGCCACCTCAGAATTTTCCCCAATGCATGAAGGTTAGGGGTGGAACAGGTGGTGGCAGAGAGAGTGGGGCATATATGTGCCTGGCCAGTCCCTTCCTACATGTATAAAGCCCACATGCTTTGTAGCAGATGACTGCATAGCTGGCAAAGATTTAGAGACTATTCCCAGAGCATGGTCAATCTTTCCTGGCTCAGATGACTCTGAAGCTGTCATTGGGGAGGTAATATCACTGCCCTATCAACTGAGCTGGGAATCACCAGATATTTTAGGTGGGTTTGGTGCAGCGGGCAATGGCTCAGTGGCATCGACCCTTCATGTATTCCAGAATGGGCAATATAAATCTACCTGCAGTACATCTAACACATAGTAGAACATGAGAGAAGACTTAGTGGAGCACCATGGCTGCATGCAAGGCCTCATCAAACAAACTCCAAGCCCAATCAGCCCTAGCCAGCATGATGGGATTGAAGTTGTTGTGCAGCTACACTGGGAGGGCCATGTGTTCCCCACTTCTCAACTAACCTAGTCTGAGGCTAATATCTTATCCACCTTGACATACTGTGGTTCTCAGAAAGAAAATAGGGTACTTGAGGGAACTCCCAGAATAGGCACTATTCTGGCATCTAGAGGGCCTCCTGCCTGCTCCACAGAAACATTCTTCAATAGAACCATTAGGTTCCTCTCACACTTAGACAAATTAGGTTCCTCTCACACTTAGACAAAGCAAATTAGCAACTGCTGGGGGTTGGTTGGGGTGGGGAAATCAGCAACAGTATGGCCCAAGCAACCTAGACAGCATCTTAAAAAGCAGAGACATCACCTTGCCAACAAAGGTCTGTATAGTTAAAGCTATGGTTTTCCCAGTAGTGATGTATGGAAGTGAGAGCTGGAACATCAAGAAGGCTGATCGCCGAAGAATTGATGCTTTTGAATTATGGTGCTGGAGGAGACTCTTGAGAGTCCCATGGACTACAAGAAGATCAAACCTATCCATTCTTAAGGAAATCAGCCCTGAGTGCTCACTGGAAGGACAGATCCTGAAGCTGAGGCTCCAATACTTTGGCCACCTCATGAGAAGAGAAGACTCCCTGGAAAAGACCCCGATGTTGGGAAGGATGGAGGGCACAAGGAGAAGGGGACGACAGAGGATGAGATGGTTGGATAGTGTTCGTGAAGCTACCAGCATGAGTTTGACCAAACTGCGGGAGGCAGTGGAAGACAGAAGTGCCTGGTGTGCTCTGGTCCATGGGGTCACGAAGAGTCAGACACGACTAAACGACTAAACAACAACATGGCCCAAGCAGCAGTTCCTGAAGATGTGAAGTGGTGGCAGCACTCTCCAGATGGCAGCAGTGTCTGTTGAATTGGAATGGGAAAGGTTGAGGGACCTCCACTTTTGTGGTAGCCCTGGTGGTCTGCACACCTATAGCACCAATGCCAGCTCAGAGCTCCTCCAATCTTCCTGCCACCTTGGCACACTCCATCTTGTCCCAGAGAGCAGCAACAACACCGCCAGAAGACATTGCTGTTGCTTCCCTCTTCATGCACTGCTGATGCACGACTTCTTCTTTCTGAACCCAGGGAACAAGACTATGATGATGTACTCTGCAAATGCCCTTTATTGCCTTGGCTGACTAGTTCAATTCTTTTCTCAGGGTCAAATTCAATGCCACACTATTACAGTCATTCCACCGGCACAAACATTTGTGCTTGCCACACAGAATGGTGTTTTGTGTGGGTTTTATTTTTTTGGGGGGGGGGGGGTTCTCTCCACCCTTAGAAGCTGATTTGGGAGACAGAGGTGCAAGGGACGCACAGCAAAGGAGTGGGAGGGAAAAGGTCAGTTGGCTATTGAGACTAGTGCTGGCTTGCACTAGAGCAATTGTTTAGTTGAATCCAGCCCTCTGAATCCCATCCTTTTCTCAGAACTCCACAGAGTAAGACTCACCACCGCCACAGAATGGTGGAAAGCATAAACTGAGCCCTAGATGTCTTATATGCTTTATACAGTTCAGCCTTTATTCACAATGGAAATAATTATCTCAACCTCTCATTCACTAAGGAGTCATTTGAAATTGATGGAACTTTCCCCATCTGAATAAAGTTTCACACTGAATGCTTGAATGAAGTTCTCTTGACTTTCTTAAAACCAGAATGCATTTCCAATGAATCTTTTCTTTTTAAAACAAGGGCAGCTTTAGGACTAAGAAAGGACTAATCTGCAGTTGCAGATTGGGTCAAGATTGCTTCAGCACAATGCTGAGGGAATAAGCACCTTCATTTCCTTCTTAATGAAAAGTACTTTTTTAAAAAGAAGTTCAAACTGTACCATTAAGTACTTTTGGCAAAACAATGTTCAAAACTAAATTCTGATAAGAAATGTCAATGTTTAAGAGAAGATGAAACAGTGGAACTGTGGAGTTTTATCATATGGAACATTTAAGGGGGAGCAGGGAGGAAACATTGCGGGCTAATGGAAACAAAATGTGTTTATTTCAGTCTAAACTGATTTTCCTCCCCGTTCTGTAAATTTGAAACAACATTATTGTTGTAAATAATACTTTGCCTCAAGAGCGTGAAATGCAACTGTTCACAGCTGTAATCCACATAAAATCCCTCGAGGTTTGTGGCCCCATTGTTAACTGTTCTTTTTGTGGAGCCCAAGTGCCTGCAATGGTACCCCATGCTGATCTGTTGTTCACATCTCTCTATAGTACAGGCAGAAAATCTCAAGCAGAAATGAGGACTATTTTCTGTCTCTTTACATTAGTCCATGTATCATTTCTTCTCATAAACCAACAAACCACAGAATTCAGCATACCCAGAGGAACCCTAGGGTGTGCACACAACACTTAAAATTCAGCCCCTCAAAGGAGCACAAACATACACACACACCACACTGGTTGTTGAGAACGAGGTGTGCATGCACTCAGCATCGTTGGCTAGTAACATTCCCTCAGCACAGGGCTGGACCTTGCACATGAACAACCAGGTCCTCCCCATCTCTCAAAGCCAGGTGAAGGAATGTGAGATACAAGTGGAAAGGAGACTAGGAGGAAATAAGAGGTGCAGGAGGTGAGAGCAGCTTAGGATAGTTTCCTAAAGGTAAAGGTACCCCTGACCATTAGGTCCAGACGCGGACGACTCTGGAGTTGCATGCTCATCTCACTCTATAGGCCGAGGGAGCTGGCGTTTGTCAGCAGACAGCTTCCGGGTCATGTGGCCAGCATGACTAATCCACTTCTGGTGAAACCAGAACAGTGCACAGAAACGCCGTTTACCTTCCCACCTACTTGCACTTTGACGTGCTATCGAACTGCTAGGTTGGCAGGAGCTGGGACCGAGCAACAGGAGCTCACCCCGTCGTGGGATTCGAACCGCCGACCTTCTGATCGGCAAGCCCTAGGCTCTGTGGTTTAGACCACAGCACCACCCATGTCCCTAGGTTGCCTACACATTGCCAAAAGAGAGGTAATACATCACCCAAACGAAAGGACAAAAGAGGAAACAGATTCACATAGACTAATTTATATGTATGGATGTTCATTTAGGGGAAAAATACTATGCTTTTTAAATAGAAAAACAATGCATCTTAACATTGTGGTCAGGTGGCCTGTTTGCCTACTCAGTCTGCTTTCCAAATGATGTTGATGGGGAGCTTCAAGACCCCTGCTCTCCTTTCTTGGTTTGTTGTTGTTTTTTAATCAGACAGCACTTCAGACAGAGAATTCCTTCATATATAGATGATTGTCCTCTGTAAAGTAGGGCATATGGCCACCCTAGAGCAGTGGCAGAGAGAAGGGAAGAAGCAACGAGCCACAGAGCTACAAGAAGGTGAGGGGAGCGAAAATGGGAGGCAAATCAGGCAGTAAGGAAGAGAATGCCAGAGGTGCAATAAGCCAGGGGAAATAAGAAACAGATGCAAGGAGAAATGAATAAGCCTGTGGCATTGTGGCAAAGGAAGGGAATGGGCCAGGTCCTGAGCTGTTCAGGGCTTTAAAGCCACAAACTTGAAATGAGCCTGGAAACTGGCAACCAGTACAAATCACATTAAAATTATGAGATGGAAACAGACTGTTGAGCAGTTCAGATGTTTTGCTGCTGCTTTGTTTTCTCTCTTTATCTCTTTCTCCCCTCTCTGAAGTTGTTGTTTTCTCTCTTTTTGGGTGTGTGGGTGTGCAAAGTTTTGGAAGTCAGTGAACAGTTAGCTATGGAAGGGGAGTTTCAGGCAGCACACATAAGAGTGTGAAAAGGTTTAAACGAAGTCTAATAGTGGAGGGGGTCTCATTTAGGGAACCCCATGTAAGAGGCTTTAGCAGTATTATAGTACATACATGTACTTGTGAAATGTTAGAGAATTTGATGCCAGCCATAACAGCTACAGCTACTTGCTATATTTGTCGCTGTCATCTCACCAGATAAATTCTTTTAAGTATGAAGACTCATACTTTGGCTAAATTTTAGGATCTACACAAAGACTTATCTGATTATACCAAAGAGCAAATGAAAAAAACAAAAAACAAAACCCCAAACCTAGCAGTTCTAAAGATGCAATGGCTCACATTCTTGAGTAGAAAAACCTGTGATTACAGCACACTCGTAACTCATTAGAGTGCTTTATTATAGGCTTCTGAAAGTGATGTGAAGAGCATTATCACCTGAGTTCCTGCAGTACTTAAAATCTGCATTCCTTCTTTAGCAAAAAAAATCTTATCACTGACAACTAGATTTGGAAAGTCTCAGTAAGAAGGCAAAAGGAGTCTGTTTTTCTCAGATACCCAAAAGATTTTTGGAAGCCAAGTCAAGGTGGCTTCACATCTGTCCTTACAATGTCCAAAGTCTGCTGAATTGCAATCCGATAGTTATTAACCTGGAAGTAAGCCCCATTGAACTGCACTTCTGAGTAGACCTGATAGGATTGTGCTGCTAGTTATGAAAAATGTGGGGTGCAAAACAAGAGAGAGAGAGAGAGAGAGAGAGAGAGAGAATATTTAATTATCCTATATGTGTGGAGTTGCAGCAGCTGTGAGAGCAGGTGGAGAAAAGCAAGACAAAAGAAAGGAGCTTATTTTGCTACTATTTTCAGGGAAATTGTCTGGAAGACAATTTCCAAAAGGCTGCCAAGCTGTTGACTTTCACCAGCCTTAAATGTGCGTTTACAACTTTATTCTCCATGAGAAACGGAAATAAAAGCTAGTGCAGAAAAGCCATTAAATAAATTCAGTTAAGGGAGGGGGCAGAGACTTTTAAAAAGATTTGTACATGACAAGCACAGAGCTCAAGGCAGTCCTTCCTCATTTCTTGAAAGCTTAGGTACTTTTTTAAAACTTCATATTTATTCTCTAATGGTGAGCTGCCCATGTCTTACACAGCTGTCTCAATAATAAGGGAAGAAGACACATGAAGGCCCAAATGATTACTGAAGTGTGGAACTTTTAAGTAAACCACTTTGCATATATTCAGGAAACAGTTGCATGTAACAATACGAACATAGCTTACAACTTGTATTCTGTGGGATTCAACAGAGAGAAAAGCAACAAGAAATCTAGATATACTAATTATAGTTAATCATGTTTCTGGGTTGCCCAGATAATAAAAATACAGAAAGCCCCAAAAGTTTCTTATAGTGTGGTTCATTTTTTAAAAAATTGTGGCTGTCACATGCTCTGTTGGGAAGGGTGCATTAAACCCTCCATATTCCATAATTGAGTAATGGAAACAAAATATGGAAACTTGGGGAAGTGCTTGAAAATGACTTATTGGCCCTTCTGTGGACCAGTAGGAGAAACCAAGGTAGGAAGACCTTGAGCAGTTGTGCCTGGTTCTTGGGGTCTGTCACTGCCTGTCATCGGGGCTGTCCTTTTAGGGATAAAATGACACACACACCCCAGGCCTGCTAACAGCCTTCGGTCATAAGCTGCCTGTTACTTGCTCTCCCCTGCTGGGGTGACACCCTGTTGCAACCTCTCATCTTTCCCTCAAAAAAACACATAAGAACGGTCCTGCTGTATCAGGCCAATGACTTATCTAGTCTAGCATTACAGTGGTCAATCAGATGCTTATAGGAAGCCCACTAGCAGGACCTGAGTACAATAGCACTCTCCCCTCTTGCAGTTTCCCGCAGCTGGTGTTCAGAGGCAAACGGCCTCTGACTGTGGATGCAGAGCAGGGCCCCCATCATTGCTGGTAGCCATGGATAGCCTCGTCCTCCAGGGATTTCCCTAATCCTCTTTTAAAGCCACCCAAGTTGGTGGCCATCACTGCCTCCTGTGAGAGCAAGTTCCACAGTTAACTATATGCACTGCATAAAGAAGTCATTTATTATATATGTCCTGAATCATCCCGCATTCACCTTCAATGGATGTCCATGATTTCCAGAGGGAGAAGAACTTTTCTCTATCCACTTTCTCCATAACATGCATAATTTTGGTAAACTGCTATCATATCACCTCTCGCTTGCCTTCTCTAAACAAATAAGTCCTAAATACTGCAACTTGCTCCATCCCCTTGATCATTTTGGTTGCCCGTTTCTGAACCTTTTCAAACTCTGCAATATACGTTTTACAATAACTGGTGAGCCAACCAGAACTGTACAGTGGTACCTCAGGTTACATACGCTTCAGGTTACAGACTCCACTAACCCAGAAATAGTGCTTCAGGTTAAGAACTTTGCTTCAGGATGAGAACAGAAATTGTGCTCCGGCAGCACGGCGGCAGCAGAAGGCCCCATTAGCTAAAGCGGTGCTTCAGGTTAAGAGCAGTTTCAGGTTAAGAACGGACCTCCAGAACGAATTAAGTACTTAACCCGAGGTACCACTGTACTCTGTATTCCAAATGCACTTGCACACTAGACTTCTAAAACGGTATTATGACAATGAGCACTCCTTTCCATGCAGCCTGTGCCTCCTTGAAGCAGCTGTCATTCTAATGGCTGTCATCCTTCTCACCTTTTTCTCTACTCTTTCTTTCTCTCCCTCCCTCCCTCTCTCTCTCCCCTTATTCTGCTGTTTTGCTTTCCACTTTCCACTGCCTCACCTTCCTCTCTCTAAACACAATACAACAAAAACTGATACAGTATGCACTAGCCTTTAGTAGGCTGCTTAAGTCTACAGGTTCATTACAGTGATTCATTACAGAAGGTTTTACCCTTTGTAAAGTGGTCAAATATGGTACCATTTTCTTGATTATAAAGTCTATGCTGCTTGCAGTTTGGCCTTTAAAATTAATTATGTTTTAAAACTGTGTGCTTAAATGATTGTTTCACTCATTAGTTTCTTATGGATTTATTATAAATTGATATATTTATGTCATCATTCTCTCAAGGAAAAGAGACCAGGTAAGCAGCAGGAGGAACAAAACAGAAGAAACAAATTATTAAATTGCTTATGGCGGGGGTTGCTAAGGTAGTGCCCTTCAGATGTTGTTGAACTCCAATTCTCAAGTCCCAGCTCTCAGGCCAATGGACAAGTGTATTGGGAGCTGCAGTCTGGCAACACCTAGAGCACCTCATGTTGGCTACCCCTGTTTTATGGCCTAAAAATGATGGCAAGAAAAGCATCCTTCCTCTCATTAAGGTTATGATTATGCACAAAATCATTCAATGTGGATCAGCACCAGGGCTTGCTTTCATCCAGAACTTGCTGAAACTCAGTTCCAACACCTCTCAGGTGGGCACCATTGCCTTTATAAGAGAACAAGGGAGGCCTTCATGGTGAGTTCCAGCACCTCTTTTTCTAGAAAAAACAACACTGATCAACACTATTCTTGGATACTATCAGAACAAATTTAGAGATAACATTTTAATCATCATCAATCTTTATTACGATCCAGAGACTCAACAAATCATTACAAAGCAATACACAATTCATACAGCCTACCTCCAGGTTAAACAAGCATTTTGTTTAAAATATAGGGATCATTTGTTCTTGCAACCACTGATAAAAACTTTGCCACTGCTAATGTTCTAGCATTTGTCCGGTCTTCCAGTAGGAACCTGACATAGTAAGCCTCTGATTTTCCCGGGGAAGGTACCAGCAAGGGTAGTATCAGTTCAGCCCTGGCTTGCTCATATTTTGCACAATGCAACAAAATATGTTTTATGGAATCGATGTCTTGAGCACACTAGCAAAGTCTATCCTGGTAGGGAACTCCTCTCAACCTACCATCCAACACTACAGAAGGAAAGACATTTAGTCTAGCTTTGGTGAAAGCCTTCGATAGTTTGGTACTGTCAGATTTTTAATGTAAGATGTAAGACCACTAATTCAAGAATATGATCCAGGTGAATAGATCCAGATTAATGATCCAGATTAATGAATCCTAGAAAAAGACCATAAACAGCTTTAGACTTGTTTATACACCCGCTCCCCAGTCACTTGAAGAAGAAATCAATGGGGAAAGGTAAAGAAGAGTGATGTGAAAGCCAGCTTCCTATATCCCTTCATTTTCTCATGGCAGAAATATTAGGAAGAGCAATTGCATAGCACACTTCAGTCTCTGATCAACTGTATTTAATTGAACTGCTGCCCAACTGAGTTGCTATTCATTTCCTCCAGTACCAGCCCATGAACCCCAGATTCTGTTTCTAGGAAGATTTAAATGTGTCTTAGGAAGGAGACTATTCCACCCTTGCTCAATAACCTTTTTGTAAGTGGTTGCTATAACAGAACTTATCCTTATAGAATCATAGAATCATAGAGTTGGAAGAGACCACAAGGGCCATCGAGTCCAACCCCCTGCCAAGCGGGAGTAGAAGTTCCTTAAACTTCTACTCTGGGGAATCTGATACTGTACACAGAAAGTAGCTTCTTATTTAGGTTATACTTACATAATTTAAGAATAGTTTCATGAGGAGGAGGAAGTAATTTCCATTGTTAAAATTAACTCGGCAAGAATTTAGAAAGAGTATTTCCAGACAAGCAGCTGTTAATTTTACAGCATTCGATATAAATTTGACGCAACATTTTAACCCACACCATGGAAAAATAAGTCTTCAAGGTTATTTGTGGTCGCCATCCTCATTACTCATGAGAACTGGTATTGCTATCCATCCATACTGATTCTGTGAAATACTCAGGCCCTTTCAGGATTGCTAGCTTTCTCAACACTTATGTCCACTTTGACGTACAAGAGACACTAGCTCCACCATGCCCTTCCAAAAGTTTGCATCCAAATGTAAATGCATCCCACTGGTTCTCTCCATTCCACCAGGTTTCCATTAGTTGGCATCTGTCTGTCTTGGGAGACAATGGAGGAGTGTGCCTTTGGGGGTGAAGTCAAACTGTCTGTGAGTTACAGCACCTGCTGTGGCTGTAGAGACCAATACAGGAGAGGCATGTTTGGTTGCAGTCAAGGCAGGTGAAGGTGTCCAATTGTGCTGCAGCAGATGCACCATGGCTTTTCTTCACTCTGTGCTCCTCCCAGCAGTCATTCATCCTCTGCTCACTGCTATGGATACACAACCTGACTATCTGTCTTCAGGCACTGCAGTCGGCTGTAAAGGATTCCCACATGGCAGGGTTGAAGTTGCCAACTATTAAATTATGTTCTTCTTTAAAACCAAGCATTCCAGCTTACCCAGTTTGGGTCACAGGCCTCTAGTATTAGGATATAAATATGTTGGCTCTCTCCAAATGTCCCTGGCACATTTTTTTTATCCAATGGTGCACTGGTATCTTTGAATTGCTAACATATTCCTCCTCCACTTTCATACTGCTTTCCCAATGGATAATCACAAGCATTTTCACTGTCAAACTTTGGGGAATATTTATCCTGAACTGGACACTTTTCAGCTGCTGTAGGCTTTCAACAGGGCTTACTCCCAGGTAAGTGTATATAGGACTGCAATCTTAATAAGACTTAGAGCTGAATCAGATGAATATTTACTCTGAAAGAAGTTTTGATATGTTTGTGTTTTACCCTGTGCCTTGCATTTCTTGGAAGCTGCTGAAGTTGGATGAATTATTGTTAATCTGCTGGTAACCTGTTTATTTTATCTTTTTTTGCTATACTGATATTTTTTCTGCTGTTTCTGCTTCTGTTGTGTTGTTGTGACTGTTTTAATGTTATTTTAATGGAGTTATTTTCAGCTGCTTGGAGTGCATTCTTATGGAGAAATGTGGTATACTAATTTCCTAAACAAACAAATAAATGATACTGAGCAACAATAACTTGCTAGATGTTTGTAATTTCTGACCCATTTCTAAATGGACCTGAGGGGAGTTTGCTTATCACTATCAGCACATGGATATTTTCTTCATCTCACATCTTTTATGGGTCATGAAATTAGCACCTGGAACCATCTAGGACTGGCTCCAGGTTCCCATAGTTCTTGAACAAGAGGCTACCATTGGCCCTTACATCTTCATCTTGCCTAACCATGTCAGTCATAACCCCCTGGGTTAGAAGTTGTCAGGTGAGATGCACATAGATTCACAGGAAGGAACTGGGAGATGGTTCAAGGTGCCCAGTGACTATGATTCAGCTTAGGTGAAAGCACATAAGTGTTCATACCATATGGCAGTGTCAAAGAAGTTGTGCTTTTCTGCAACCACTGCATTCTTAAGTAGCTGTCCTGCAGTGCTTTTTAGTGTGGTGAAAATGTTGGTCAAAAGTTAGTCCAGGAACACTCAGAAGCTTGATAGGGCAAATTTGCAAAGCACTTTGAGGATCAAGTCACTCACATTCACACCCAACTTGATGCCGTATTTGATGCCTGTCTGGTTGAAATGACTAGAGTACTGTCTGGTCTCATTCTGTGAATCAGTTTAAGTTATTGTAGCTTAAGGATGTAGACAGGACACTTGCAGGGGTTCATGATTCCACATGAACTCTTGACCCTTGCCAGACATGACTAAAAATGAGCTAGCTGGAAGGAAGAGGGAGATGTCTACAACCTTGAAGGAGATGATGGTAGGGCCTTTTCTCAGAAGGACTTCCCTGTACCGCCTGATTGTAATTTTTCCTTCTTCAGCAAGTCCACAAAAGTCTGCAGCAATCACACCTCACTACAGCAAATATGTTTCCCAGATGGGCCTAATAAAAACAGTAAAATTTTCCCACTTTTTCGCAGCCACAAATTTAGCATTTATAGCTCACAGCCCATCACCTTCTGCTACGGTAGCCCTCTTCATATTGGGCACTGCAAGCGTGAGACAATGAAGCAAAACAGCACTTTCTTCATCGCAGACCCAATGCAACAGATGGAACAATTAGCTCCCTGCCCTACAACACTGTTGTTTTTCAAAGCAAGGGTGCCAAGGAAGATAATTGCTTTTACTGTTCTCTTGGAACATGCTGTATTGTTTGCTGACAGCCTCTTCTACTCAGAGCACACTCCACAGAGCCCTGGGCGGTAAAGCTCATGTGTGCATTTCAGATTTCTTTTCTAATTTAAGTACTCGGAATATTTCAGTTCCAGGATGGCATCCAATCTTGGCATTTTTTTAAGAAGGCATATTCATTTGAAAGTTTGCCTGAAAGACATCAAGGTCACAGTGTAGTGAGACACTACCTTTTCCTGTCCTTTGTTTTCACTGAGACTAGAGGGAGGGAAGAACATACCTTTTTATGTTGTGAAAAACAATGCAATGAGGGATTTCCCCCCACTTAAAACACAACCTTATGCCCTACAGATGAGACAGCTGAAAATATTAACACCAGTAAATTCAAGTATCTAAAGCACAAGCAAACCAAAGTTAAGCACTTCTAGATTTAATTGATTACAATTACTGCAATGGGTAATATTTAACTCTCCCACTGCAATAATAGTCAGGGAATTATTCAGGCCATGAAGTGTCTCCCCAACCCCACCCCAGTCTGGGCCATGGAGCTGCTTGGTGCCCTCTGGTGTCACCCAGCTCTTCCCCAGTGAGATGGCAGCTGGATCCTAAACTTCTCATCCAGGACAATCTGAGCTGAGGACTACATCCTAAGACATTAGATGGCAGGAACTATTTGAGCCAATTGCATCTGTCTGAGCTACCCGCCATTTCGGAGACTGCAGCGACAGGCCTCCTGTCAGAAAAAATGGCGGAAAGACACGAAACGGAAATTGCTCAAACCACCAGTGAAAATACAGCAGAACCGTCCAATCATAAATGTCAGATTTTTTCCCCAGTGGGAGACTTTTACCTGGAAGTAAGTTCTACTGAACTCAGTGGAATTTATTTAAGTGTAAACATGTAAAGGATTGCACTGTTAATCCTCATTTCCTGCCCAAGTTAGAAACAACCATCTACAGAAAACGATGAAATTCAATATGGAAGAAATGCAGCAGTGGAGGAAGTTAATTTGGTATTCCATGCCACCATATGCAGGCAAACATACTGGAATAACTGACAAGTTAAAACTAGAACATACATTCTAAGTCTTTGACTCAAAATCTGTTCAATCACTTTAAGATTTTTGTCTTTGATCATGAGAGTTCAGATCTGCCTGGGCGGCTGTTTTTAAAAAAGCTGAGGCTCACGATTACTTTTACAGAAACCTACAGCAGCGTATGGCCCTGGAAGACACAAATATTACATTATCTGCCAGCCTCACAAACCTTATCTACTTGTTTTTATCTATTTAGATTAAGATTGAGAACCCCCCAAAGGGCTATTTTTGACTCCCTTTGTTTCCCCCAAATGTCCCTCAGGGCCACCTCAAGTAGAATACATGTCAGACATGAAAATTAGTTGCATCTAAGGGAATATAAAACCCACCCTTAGACAATGGCAATCCCATGTGCATTTCACTACACGTCCACTAGTTACTTATGAACTGCAATGTTATTGGTCAGCCATAACTTTCTAGTACTGAAATACTCGGTAAAGGCAAAAGGCAAAATATACTGAAATACTATATAGGTTCAGTAATATGTGATGGTTTATATCAGGTCTGGGAACCAGTGGACCTCCAGCTGTTGTTGGACTCCAACTGCCATCAGTACCAGGCAGCATAGACAATGGCCAGGGCAGAAGAAAGATAAGAGTCCAAGAACTTCTGAAGGGCCGTAGGTTCCCAAGCCCTATTCTTTTTCCTATATGAAAGTACTTTCTTGTTAGTTGTTGTTGTTTAGTCGTTTAGTCGTGTCCGACTCTTCGTGACCCCATGGACCAGAGAACACCAGGCACTCCTGTCTTCCACTGCCTCCCGCAGTTTGGTCAGACTCATGTTTGTAGCTTCGAGAACACTGTCCAACCATCTCATCCTCTGTCGTCCCCTTCTCCTTGTGCCCTCCATCTTTCCCAACATCAGGGTCTTCTCCAGGGAGTCTTCTCTTCTCTTCTCATGAGGTCGCCAAAGTATTGGAGCCTCAGCTTCAGGATCTGTCCTTCCAGTGAGCACTCAGGGCCGATTTCCTTAAGAATGGAGAGGTTTGATCTTCTTGCAGTCCATGGGACTCTCAAGAGTCTCCTCCAGCACCATAATTCCAAAGCATCAATTCTTGTTAGAAACGATGCATAATGTGTAGAATGGGCCTCATTTTATGTAACTGGAACTTAAGGAAGACTTGACGAGCTAGAAGTGGAAGATGCCAAACACTGGGTAAGAACAAAAGGTTATTTGCGAAAGGTGAAGTTTCTGAAGGGCAGATCCCCCAAAGGAAAGGCAAGTAGGTATGCTCACTCTTTTCAATGGTGGCACAATCTGGACAGTTGGCTTTCCAGTTGTATAACTATAAAACTTCACATAGTCGATGAGTTTCGGGATATAGTGGAATCTGAGTGAGGGAGTGCAAGCCAATTCAGAGCAGGATGAACTTGATCAAAATGACTCTTGCCTTCTCTTGTCTGGATTAAATGTCAGTTTGTTAGCACATATCCAGTCCACTACAGCTGTTAGACACTGATTCAGAATCTCAAATACTCCGGATGAAATTGATTGATGGCAACTAACTCCATAGATCCTTCAATGGTTTCTTTTACCTGTCAAGCAGCAGGGGGACAAGGTGTAGAGAAGAAGAAGAAAATCCCCTGGTACCATATTCAAGAATCTACCATCTAGGAAAAACTGAAACCACCAGAAAACAGTGCCCTCAGTCGCTATCACAGCCAGGAAAACCAGGAAAAAGCCATGTACAATGGTACCGAAAACTGCTTAAACATCTAGTAGAACCAATAGGGCTCTACTCCACATATCTCTGGTATCTAAGGGACAAAAGCTGTCGCAGCCCCAAAACTAGGAGAAAAAGCAAACTGAAATGGATCTAGATTCTATGCATCATAGAGAAAAAGCCGAAAATGGGTTGGAATCACTTGTCCAAAATTGGAGTGTTAGAAACTTGTAATTCTTCAATATGGCATGATTCTGAGAGGGTTCTTTTCAGAAAAGGTTTTGCTGTTGCCAGTTCCATTTAGTTCCCTGAGCTGTGAGAATCAGCACAATTGCCATGCGTTTTTTTAATTGCCTCTTGATAGGAGAAGAAATTGAAAAACGTGGTGACAGCATAACTGATATTTGTTGCTCTCAAAGTTCACTATTCCCAAGGACATTTTTGAAGGTTCTCCCCCCCCCCCATACACACTCTGAAGCTCTTTGTGACACCAACCAGCTGCCTAAAACACTCAACTGGTGGGAAGGGAACTTAGCAAAACAGAATCATTGCTTCCTAAAAGTGAAGCACCAAAGAACATAAATTTTCTGCCCCCAAATACCATGCCTTCAGAACCATCAGAACACATATACAATGTTGCAACCTCCGCCACATCAACGTTTCATTCCTAAAAAAAAATGTAATAAATTTTCAGGTTCATTAAGAACAAAAAGGAAAAGAGTTTTTGTTGTTGTTTGGCAGGTCATTTAATGATGCAAATCAGCTACTTTAGATATCAAGTGGCTTAATCAGAGAGTTTTATACTTGAAATATGCATGACATAATCCATTAATCAGCACGTGGCTACTGGCAGACTTCTCTGAGACATTATAGTGCTCTCTCACCACCACCACTGCTGCTGCTCGCTAGATAATAGTCCTGTATTAAATGTGATTAGTGCACCATTTTCCTAAAGTGATATGCAGCTCAATCCTGTTCTGTTACAATCAGAGGGGCAATTGTCATTTGCTGAAATGGGGTACGGAATGCATCCTAGAATATCTCCATTAGAATCATTGCTTATAATATTCCACAACCATAGAATACTCCATTTCACTTACTCTGTCTCAACTTCTGTTCCAGGTATTTATGACAAAAGTTACCCTTCTCCCAGAAGTGAATGCTATGTACACATAATTTTGACTCAAAACATCCTAAATAGGGGCTGAACAGTCCTGAAAGGCCACTAGTTATCGTGTAACATGATTCTGCCTGTGCCAATCTGTTATTTTGCCCATTTTTCTGTTTCACTTTTGCCTTTGGGTTTGGCGATTGCCAAGGGGAGGAACTGCATTTGGCTCAGAGTTGCTGATTTGGTGCATTTGGCTCTGGTTGCTGATCCCTATTGCACAACATCAATCCATTTCCTTGAAGAAGATTGGTTAAAACCAATATGAAGAAGGAGGTGCAAAGCTTAGGAGTACTCTTAGAGTCTTAGACTGTCGCTGGAGGCGCAGAGGTCTTCAGTGGCTAAGAGTGCTTTCTTCCTGCTTTGCCATCAACAACCATTCCCTGACAGGGAGAGTTTGGCTGTTAAGTATAATTGATTTAATTCAGACAGAAATGGAAAATGTATGTGTATTCATGAAGGTTTAAAATGGAAAATGGCTAAATGTGTATTGTTAACATGGGGTTTTCCATGGGGCTATATTAAAGCCAAGAACACCACTTTGAGCTCCTGCTGAGTTAATGATTAACT
Organism: Podarcis muralis; assembly: GCF_964188315.1. Classification (NCBI taxonomy): domain Eukaryota; kingdom Metazoa; phylum Chordata; class Lepidosauria; order Squamata; family Lacertidae; genus Podarcis; species Podarcis muralis. Next base: position 75,796,981 of record NC_135659.1, read on the forward strand.
GATTGTTGTTCTCTGCTAGCTAACATGTGAGTGTTGTAACCTTAGATCATGTGATGAAGGTATTGAGTCACAAATCTCCATTTTGAAGGCTGTTGTCTTTGAGTCTGTCTCCCAAACTCCATGGAGTGAAGATGTAAATTAAGCTCTCCTGAAGGGAGAGTAAACAGCATAAGGCCAATGAAGGCTGGAATGCAGTTGTGGAGACAGAAACCTTGGCTTCTGGGTCTGCTGGAGTTATTTCATATCTTGTAAGATGCTGAGCCTGTGCTGAACAGCACAATACACTGTATGGATATTCTGGTTGTATCTTTGATGCTTATGTTTTGTTTTGAAGAGTTCTTCTAGTAAAATTTGAATAACACTGGTCAACAACAAATTTGTTGTCTGCGTTTTTTCAGTTGATTTAGGATGAATCTGATGCGCTGAATCCAAAAATCACATTGGTTTTGCTCAATCAGGTCAAGTTTTTGAGCTATAGCCACATGTCATTTTTTTACGTTTTTGTTCACATGTATGCTTGTGTGGAGCATTTTAGAAGAAGTTGGTGGGGGTAAAATGCCATGTTGAATAATTTTTTTGATTGGAAATGATTATTTTAATGACAAGAAGTATTCAAGTCCAATAGTTCTGGGTGATTATGTCGAAAAGGGATAGTTTGAAGTCATAAAACCTCAAAATCTTCCATAAATTGGTGCGGCAAAGCATAAAGTTGGGGGATCAAAACTAAGTTAATCCTGATCTTCAATCAGCACGTCGTCCTGTATCTCATTGTGATGAAATTTCAGTGCCTATCTTTGGAGAACTTCCTGACATTAGTGACGAAGATGCCTCCAGTGTTGAAGGACATGAAGAAGAAGTGGTTCTTGAAGATGCTCCACATCCATTTTCCCAAAAGGAGTTGAATGATCTAGTTCGCGACCTCAGCTTGTCAAAGGACTCTGCCGAACTGTTGGCATCCAGATTGAAGGAAAAAACCTCCTCTCTGACAGTGCTCGCATCAGCTTCTTCCGCAAAAGGCATCAAGAGTACCTCCGTTTTTTCTCGGAAGAGAAGGACTTGGTGTACTGTGCAGATATTGCGTGGCTTCTGCTCAAGCTTGGAGTGCCACAGTACGAACCCAAAGATTGGAGACTGTTCATTGACAGCAGCAAGCGATCACTGAAATGTGTTCCGCTACACAACGGCAACCAGTTTGCCTCTATACCCCTGGCTCACTCGAGTACACTGAAGGAGAACTATGAAGCGGTGAAGTATGTGCTGGAGAAAATTGGTTATGATCAGCATAAGTGGTTTATTTGTGTTGACCTGAAGATGGTGAACTTTTTGTTGGGACTACAGTCTGGCTTCACCAAGTACCCACGTTTTCTGTGCATGTGGGATAGTAGGGATCGTGCTCAGCATTACATAAAGAAGGACTGGCCTGTGCGGGAGGAATTGGTGCCTTGCAAAAAAAGGAATGTCATCAATGACCCTTTGGTGGACAGAGACAGAATACTCTACCCACTGCTGCACATCAAGCTCGGCTTAATCAAGCAGTTCACCAAGGCTCTGGACAAGGATGGTGACTGCTTCACTTACTTGTGCCAGGCTTTTCCAGGATTGACCATGGAGAAGTTGAAAGCTGGCATCTTTGACGGTCCTCAGATCCATCAGCTCATCAGAGATCCAGAGTTCAGAAACTCAATGAACGAAGTGGAACTGGAAGCGTGGAAGGCATTTGTTCTGGTAGTGAAGAACTTTCTTGGCAACAATAAGGCCAGAAACTACGCAGAAATTGTCAACAACATGCTGACTGCTTTCAGAAACCTGGGCTGCAACATGAGCATCAAGAGTCAAGATGCACTATCTATTTTCACATATGGACTGGTTTCCTGAGAACCTGGGTTCAATGAGTGACGAGCAGGGGGAGAGATTCCATCAGGACATGAAAGAGATGGAGACCAGGTATCAGGGTCGCTGGGACGCAGTCATGATGGCTGACTACTGTTGGACTCTGAAGAGAGACCTCCATGACGCTGAGCATTTTTGGAGTTCCAAGAAACGGAAGTTCAAGCCCTGAAGTTTGAAAAATGGTGAAGCAGCATGCAATTTACGTGTACTTACCTTTATCAATACCCACCATTCAGTTTACAGTAAACCTGACCTGATGGAGAGAAACGGATGCCATTTCCTGATTCAGCAGTGCAAAAATACCCTAAATCAGTTGTAGAAATCTAGACAACATTCAAAAAGTAAAAAAATTGTTGCCCAGTGTAATATTTTCATGAGTCTGGACAATGCTTTACTTCCGAAAGGAGTCATCTTATGTTTCTTGTCACTTAAAACTGTGCAATATTAATATCTGCAACATTGGGCACAGTGTTGCAGGCCTTTGTAAACTCTAGACTGGACTATTGCAATGCACTTTGTGTGGGGCTACCCTTGAGGTCAATTCAGAAATTGCAGCTAGTAAAAAATGCTGCAGTGTGACATTTAACCAGAGCAGCCCTGTATCAACATATTACACCTGTGCTGAAAGCTCTGCACTTACTGCCAGTAGCAGAGTTCAAAGTATTAATGTTAGTGTGCAAAGTCCTAAACAGCCAAGATCCAAGTTACCAGAAGGACTACCTTGTCCCTTTTATACTGGCTTGATCCCTGATAATCTGGAGAGGCCCTCCTGATCGCCATTTTTAATTGATTCCACCATTGTTTTGAAACATGGTTCCTATTGAAATTGAACAGGGACCTACAATTTGGATATTCTGTCGCCTGACAAAAACATTTTTACAACTAATTTGATTCGGTTTTGAGCATTTGCACTGTATTTTATTATTGTATTTCTTATGATTTTTAAATGATTTTACTGTACGCCACCATTGCATGCTTCCTCATAAATTTAAATTAAAATGTGGCAAATAAACACTTTCCTGTTCACAGTATCAACCAAATTCAGATTCCTTTTAACCAGAAGTCGCCAGCTGGTTAATATTCTGATCAAATATTTAATTGTACTTGGGGTTTTTCCCCATTGCTAAAAACATTTGGATCAAACAAACACAACATATGAAGCTATGGGGAAAGGCCCATTCCCAGGCTTCAGAGCTACTTGCAATTTGAGTGCCTTTTCACCTCTGATTGCTGTTGTTAACAATACCAGAAACTCACAACAATGGAGAATACATGGTAGGGGTTTTCGTATTGCCATGTTTGATATCGCTTTGCAGAGTTTTAAATAAGCAATGATAAAAAGTTCACCAGTGAATCCCACTCTAGCCTGCATGCTAGAAATTCATTCCTGGGGGTGCTTGCTGTGATGGGATAAAACCATGCCTTGTGTTTCTTCTCTTTATTATAAGCTTTTATTTGCTTTTCTTCTCAGCTATCTACTTTGATTTAGGGTATGTTTTCCCTCAAGACTGACAAGGCAGCATGATACAGGCATATCAAAGTTAAAGAGTTATTTACTTGAAAAATGCCAGCTTTGAACATCTCTTCCCTTCCCACCTAAATGGCGCCTTTTAAAGCCTGGTCTAAGCAGCTACCTGCTGAGTGAAATTATCCCAAATCCCTTTCATGCAACCACTTTTGGACAACAACGCTGCATTAAAGAATCTGCCCTGTGCCTCAGGTGATTTACAAATGGCCTTCATGGAGTTAGGACAAAGCATTTTTCTCTCCAAATTAAAAGTGCAACACAAAGCTTGAGGGGAAATATATATCTCAGATATATATGGCACAACTGTATTCATACTGAAAACTCTCTCCTCTTTCATGCTACAGAAAGGCCTGTGGATGTACACCATTGGGAATACTGAATTGGTTCCACCAGTGCCACAGTGCAGCCCCAAACTCACTGCCACCTTTCCCACCCTCAAACCACTGCTTCTTTTTTTCAGCCAGAACTCACCAGAAATCTGTTCCGGAACCTCTCAGGTGAGCGCCATTGCCATTCTAAGAGAACAAGGGATGTGTTTGTGGTGAGTTTCGGCACCTCTTTTTCTAGAAAAATAGCACTGCCCCACAGAATTCCAGCAAATTGCACTCTGCACTACTGCCCCACTGTGCCAGCTACTGATGCCAGAAACTATTTATCTCAGTCCCAGAGCTGCCAAAAACTGCAGGGGCATGGACCAAACTAGACTTATTGCCAGTAACTTGATTTTAAAAAAATAAAAATGTCAGGAGTTGGCAAGTCTAGTTCCAACAGATGAATCCTAATCTCTCAGAGGGACAATACCTGGGCAAAGCTACTTCCTCTTTTCCTTTCTCTCTCAACAGATGAACATATTGCTACAGTGCTAGTCCAGAGAGTGATAAGGTAGCCAAGTGGTCACTATGCCCCCCCCCCCTTCAGAAAAAGTGTGGAAAGCCATTGTTAACCATGCTAGTTCTTAGAAAGCCATTTTGGAAATAAGGCCAGAATCTTGCTTGTTCGGCCATCACAGCTCTGTGCAGTGCTATTTTTCTAGAATAAGAGGTGTCAGATCTCACCATGAATGCCTCCCTTGTTCTCTTATGATAGCAATGGTGTCCACCTGAGAGGGGCCAGAACTGAGCTCTGGTGAGTTCAGGCTGAAAAAAATGCCCTGGCTCTGTGTTTCTGGTGCCCAAACAACCTCAACAGAATAACATTTTTGGGCTCTTACATGTGATAAACCAGGCTTCCTCAACCTCGGCCCTCCAGATGTTTTGAGACTACAATTCCCATCATCCCTGACCACTGATCCCTGCTAGCTAAGGATCATGGGAGCTGTAGGCCAAAAACATCTGGAGGGCCGAGGTTGAGGAAGCCTGTGATAAACTCTTTAACATTGTGAACTCTAGCACTTACAGCCCATAATTTCTGCCTATGCAACAGAACTCCTCTCATTTCCAGACCAGACTTGTTTCCTACCTAGCCTTCTGTTTCAGCCTAGGCTGAAACCCAATCTTGTTTCAAACCCAGACTCTCAGTCCTCTTTTACTCCTGCCTACTTGAGCCTTACCTTTTTTAACGGGTGTTCCAAATTATGCTGCCCCTCAAATTATGCTTTTCAATATTTCCATAAGCAACATTAGTGTTGCTGGACATTTTCCTACCACTTTTTTACCCTTCCATGAGCACTTTGACTCACAAGGTTTGATTTTGTCTCAGAAAAGTGAGCTAGCTTAGAAAGGAGCTGGTAAACTAAAATGAAATGCAGCTGAAAGTTTCCTGTCAAAATAATAGACAGGAATGTATCCACTGTATAGCTCAGAGTCTTGACATTGTTAACCCTCAGTTGTCCTCCATTTGCTAATTCAATCAAGGTCACCAGGTGTTATACACCATATATTCCATAGAGCTTCCAGCTCACAATTTTTCATAATTGTGTGTGTGTAATTGGTAGTGATGCCGTTCTCCAAGAGTTCTTAAAGAACTCTAATATGAAATTGTTCAATGATTAAATAAAATAGCTACTGTTGCTAAAACTATCCACTTCTTTATTAAAGGATAAATTAGTATGCAATGTAACAGCTATTTTTTTTAAGGTTCAGGCGGCAGCTAGGAAATTTTCGACACTTTTACATGAATTGCTGGGATGGATTTCCTCAGCCATACTATTTATATTTGAAATCCTGTCATTCTTTAACAAATCAGTTCCCAAAGTCTGGACATAGTCAGTAAAAGTGATTTATTTAAAGCAGGAAACAAAAGTGGTATGCAGTACTAGTCCTGGTCAGAGTAGACCTATTGAAGTCAATTGATATGACCAGGTGAGATTCATTACTTTCAGTGTCTCTAGACCAGTGTTTCCCAACCTTGTGCCTCCAGCTGTTTTTGAACTACAACTCCCATCATCCCTGACTAGCAAGACCAGTGGCAAGGGATGATGGGAATTGTAGTCCAAAAACAGCTGGAGGCACAAGGTTGGGAAACACTGCTCTAGACTAAGTAGGACTAAGTAGGTTGAATACAATCCAAAAGTTTCTGATCCATTAAAGAGGAGGTGGGGAACAGATGGGGAGATGAAACCTCAAAGCTCACCACAGCTCATACGCATAGCAGGTTCCCAATGTGTCAAAATCTGATTGACTGCTTGAGAACATAATGCCATCACGTTGCCAATATCTGTAGCGGGGTAGCTAACCTTTATTGGCTGAAGGGCAGCATTCAACCTGCATTTCTTCTTCTCATTCCCTCTTTCACTTCAAAAAAAAATTGAGTGCAAATTTATGCAGCCCTAGTTAAAGTATGTCAGCTTTTGGCAATCCAGGATCGATAATCCATCTCCACCTTCACATACACATTAATTGCAGATAGATTGTTAGGTCAATCTATCTCATCCACTGTTTTCTGCTCTGGGGGGAAAAAATGTACCCCTCATATGGCTCTGAAGATGATTTTATTGACAACTGAAACAGGGTTAAAATATTGCCTGGGTGAAGGATAGGATCAGGCCTGTCCTTCCATTTCAACTCCAGAAGTCAACCAAACAAGAAGGTGAATCTTAAGATTCATTCACACTTAGCGTTTGCCCCAAGCTTTCCAGGAACAGGTCCAGGCGTTAAAGCTCAGTTTCCAAGCACTTTTGTTGTTGTTGTTGTATCATCTCTTTCACCAGAAAAACCCACTTTCTAACACTGAATCAGAACAAATGGGATCTTGAGTTTTCTACAGATTTCCATTTACTCTGATTCAGTGGTAAAGAGCAAGGTTTTGTAGAGAAAGCACTGGGTTGGGGGGGAGCGCTTGGAAACGGAGCTTTAAAGCACTAACCTATGCTTAGAAACATGGCACAAAAAGAAGTCTGGATGAGCCCTTACTTAGACACTGGTAAGAGGGCAGCATTCTCCATTATATCTATGGCAGTAGGGCAGAGTGCGGGGCTTCCCAAACTTGGATCTCCAGCTGTTTTTGGACTACAACTCCCATCATCCCTAGCTAGAAAGACTAGTGGTCAGGGATGATGGGGATTGTAGTCCAAAAAATAGCTGAAGACTCAAGTTTGGGAAACTCTGCAGTAGAATATCTTAGAGGCACAGGGCAGTCAAAGTGGAATGCACAGCTCTGTCCTCCAACACCTCACCAAGAAACACCAAACCAAATCTCTCCCCATAAGTGGCAATCTTACTCTACCTAATGGTAGAGTCAGGTAGAGTAGGTAGAGTAGAGTAGAGTAGGGCCAGCACTGAATTGTACAGTGATGTGCATCTATGGGACTCTAAGTTGAAAAGCAGGTTATAAATTTACTGAATGAATAAATAAACATTCCTGGTGGGTGACTGCTGTAGGATCAGCGCTGCCCATGCATGCAAACATTTTTTGCAGCATCTACACAATGTTGTTGGCATCAAAATACCAGCCCACAATCCCCACCCCAATTGAATCTTGAGGAAAATCTGATTAAAACCCCCCCAACAAACCACAATCTGTTACCCTTTTGTGGTATCTGAATGACTTGTTTGCAGCTCCTGTGTCATTTCCTGGCCAGTGACATTGTGTTTGAGTTATACACCCATGCAGCACAAGCAACACATCCATGTTATATTCATTGAGGACTCTTCAGCCAACAGAAGGAAGGCTTGGAGCTCAAGAGAACCAGCACTGAACAAATAACTGTTACCAAGTACCTGTCGTTTTTAGATAGCTGCCTGTTCCAAACTAGTTATTCTAAGGGCATCTGGGCTTCCAATTGTGCTATGATCTACATACTATTCAGACATGCATGACAGCACAATAAATTCTTCAGAGTTTTATAGATATTTTTTTTGCCCCTGCCCTTATAAACAGATAACAGTGTAGCTAAGCTTGATAGGAAGGTAGCTAATAACGTAACATCAGCTTTATTCTCTCAGTCATTGTTAAGATTAATTTGAAAGGCAATAGGAAAAGTAACTAATTTTCTTGTTCGCTGTCAGGACAACCATTGCCTCAACATTTTATGATCAGGCATTAAATAGCAAGCAATATTACCACAAGCTTCTTCCTGGCTCAGAGTTGTGCTGGGTTTGAACCCCATCAAAATCAATACAGTGGTACCTTGGGTTACAGATGCTTCAGGTTACAGATGCTTCAGGTTGCAGATTCCGCTAACCCAGAAATAGTACCTCGGGTTAAGAACTTTGCTCCAGGATGAGAACAGAAATAGTGCAGCGGCGGCGTGGCGGAAGCGGGAGGCCCCATTAGCTAAAGTGATACCTCAGGTTAAGAACAGTTTCAGGTTAAGAACAGACCTCCAGAATGAATTAAGTTCTTAACCCAAGGTACCACTGTACCTTCAAATTTCATATGGCTGTCCATCAGCCTGATCGCAGCCCACTACACCGTCCATCATCAATGCTCTTTCCTATTATCACCTTGTTTATCCTGAAGACACGAAACACCATTAGGGAAGAGCCACAAAAGTACCTGCTTTGTATCCAGAAGGTCACAGTTTCAATTCCAATCATCTTCAGAGGGGGTTAAGAGAGACCCCTACCCGAAACCCTGAAAAGTCGCCATGACACTAAACAGTACTGACTTAGATGAACAAATTGTCTGAGTTGGATTAAGGCTGGTCCCTATGTTCCCATGCACCATTACACACTCTGATATGTTCTTCTGCAGAGTTCCCCAAAACATGCTCATAACTCTGCCTGGTTTCTCAATGGATCTGTTGGCTCAGTTTCTCTCTGGGTTTGCTACTAGAGGGAGTGATTAAGAAAGGAGGTAAAGGTGTTCAATGGGTTTGAGAAGAACTCTCCTCAATGACGTCTACAGGTCATGTATTCTAGGCAATGTTGGTAATCTACTTCTTCTGAGGCATCCAGCAAGGAATTCAGTTGCCACTGTAATTTCAATTATATCCACTGCAATTTTAAATCAGCCAAGAAATACTGTTGCATTGCCCTCCTGCACAGCTGAGCTATCAAAACGCAGGAGAAACTATCTGCCAGGTCAACAGCTCCTGAGAAACTTGCACAGCATTTAATGATTCACGTAGAACATTTAATAATACCGTATCACTTGAGTGAACATACATTATGCTACAATGAATATTCTACCGGAATAATTAGTTTTTCCCCCATCCATCTATCTGCCACAGTATGAATGTAACAAGTCAGATTATATCTATACATTTCTTAAAATCACCATTTCCTTCTCCTGCCCCTGTTTAGAAACAAAAGAAATTATTTAAGCTAGAGGAGAAAATATTACTTCTGCTGCTAAGTCAAAACATGCATCAACACTCATTTCTATAATTATTGCAAAAGCAGTTTATTCCAGCTTCTTTTTCAAATGAAGAAAATGTTCAAAGGCCCTTGCTGGATTGAAAACTTCACTGTGTGCCCTTCTAAATACAAATGTGAAACAGAGAGGTCAACTACCCCCTCCCCACAAAGTTAAAAAGGAAATTGATTTGTTCATACTAATATCCCATTAGCATGATATATGCATGGCAGTCAAGATTGCCTTCTGACACACTTTGTTTTTCAACCAAAAATACACCTTACCTTTATGGATTTTCTGGTGAAATGCCTAATTAATACAAACACAACTTTAGAGATTGTTCCTTGTAGTTTTCTTTCTTTTTCCCTCGTGCTAGATGATGCCCATCTGGACAGAGTTTTATATTTATCAACGTGCTAAATAATTGTGTTGCATTGGGCAAATTGCATGTTTTCAACTTCAATTTCCCTTCTGTAAAGCAGGAATTTTCACGATCTACATCACAGGAAGTTCCTTACAAATATGGGGGGGGGGGTAGTTGATGTGCTAACTAAAAATGGAACCTCTCTGCTCAGAGTTACTGTATCTCTCTCATTCTCTGTATACACACATCAACACAAGCCATTTCTTTTACCACCATACTTTGCTTATAAATTTCCTGGGTACATTCGGTTGGCAACTTTTCAAGTCAGAGCACTGGGCAAGTCAGATCTTTTGTCTGATCCAGCAGAACAATAATTAGATTTCTACACATGCTGCAATCAGCAGTCTCTTTCATTTCCCATGTTCGAAGCTCTTAAAGTTCTTGGCATGAACGTGTACAAATTATAAAAGAAATACTTTCGATGTCAAACAACTTTTTGATTTTATGAGCTATTCTTTTCTTTTCGTAACAGCCTGCCTTGAAAAAGAAAATAATAACTTTCCCCCGTATCTTAAAACCTATTTGCACTACTATTTGTTTGCAAAATGCATTTCCCATAGACCCAGAATGATGATTTTACTGGCCAGAGTTTGTTGCATTAAAACAACCTTGCTATTACAACTGTAGCATTATAAAGTCATGACTTAGCCAGCAGGGAGCAAAGGAGAAAATAACAATCAGAGTGTCCTGATGGCATCAAAGTGTAAAAAGTACAAGGTTAGGAGGTAAATGGATTGGATTCAGATTTAAATAACCTGAAACTGTGATTCACAGGGAGCAAAACGAGTGAGGGGAATAAACACTGAAGGATGAGTGTGCATGATCATAGAGAATTTCTACAACAATTTTAAATATTTTGCTATATATTTTAAAGGATCAGAAAAACCTTCAATATAGAAAACGATCTAAAGCATAGGATTTTAATGACTGCTTTTATGAAGGAAAATTGAGAATAGTAAATGGCCTTTAAATTTACTCTTCCCAAAGTAGTTAAAGACCAACACTTCCCGGGACAAAAAAAAAAAACAACCATCAGGGGTGAAGGGGGACAATGACTTGGATAATAATCAGGTCTCCAGAAGGACACAGCCAGAGTTGTAGTGGGTTCTCATAGCACAGGAACCGTTCTATTGGGATACAACCTATTAGGAGCTCAATGTAGCGTGCGAGACAAGACCCAAAATCAGATGGGGCACATAGCCTCTCTCCTCTTTCCCCCTTTGCCTCTTCTTGCCCCCTGCATGAATTTAGGGCAGAAGTGCAGGTTACTCTCACCTGACTTCCCTGTTTATCCAATACAAAAAGGGGTTATTCTCTGATGATGGAGAAGGAGTCATCAGACATGTGTAGACACACACATACCCCCAAGCAAGCAAGGTAGCAACACCCAGGGATGGTTGTTTGGGGCTTTAATTGTCCCAGACAATGTTTCTGAGCAAAGCAGAGCGCCTTCCTCAACCATACTGAGTAATTACAAGCAACCCTGACACACTTGGCATGATTTAACAGCTTCCAGGTCTGAGGATGCAACTTCCAGACAGCTCTCTCTTTAGAAATTAGCCACTGCTGTTTGATGGGTTTGAGTCTTGTGCCATCTGGCAAATTTAGACAAAATCTGAAATAAAATAATGACTGTAGCTTCTGGGTGCAGGTGCATTTCCTAAAGATAAAGTGCAATTTACCAAAACAATATTCTTTTCAGCCTGTGTCTTCCTGATCAGATTTGGAGATTATCCTTTAGTACATCTGAGGATATCTTCTGGCTGTAAGCTTGCACAGATAAAGATAGACAAACAGTCATTCATACTAATGAGCCTGTTCTAATCAGTTAGAAGAGGTTAGTGTGCAGGAAGCTGGCTGAGTCCAGATGCATCAATGAGTAGAACAAATAAACCAAAGGGGGGGGGGACCCACCTCGGATTAAGGCACTAATCATTTTATGTAAAAATGATGAGATGTTATGCATCACCTAATTGCAGGAAAAAGGGGAGAAACATTACAGATCCCTGTACAGTGAGAAATTAACTTCAGTATGAAAAAAGTAAATATTTGCTCTATTTTGCCAACAAGGTCAAGAAGATGCTGTAGATTGGCCAGTAGTCTTCTATGGCTGGCAACAACAGATTAGAAGAGGGTGCACACATCATGTCCCAATGCACAGAGCCACATGTAGCCAGCATATGTCAGGTATGTGCTGTTCTGACAGCAACCAGATTCGAAACATTACTCAGCAAGAGCTCTTATCAAGAGATGCAGCAAAATTAACATTTAGGGCTCATCCAGACAACCTGTTTATCAAGCACTTTTCCCAGTTCGCTTGAACAAAGTTTACACAGCGTTTGGTATATATCTGAAGGTTTGCTGAGATTTGTTTGTGGGAGGTTACCGTATATGACAATGAGCATTCATCCTGATTTGCTTGCAGGTTGCTTCTGTGCCTGCCCATTAATCGTATGTTCAGGTCACATTTTCCACTCCGGTTCCCCATAACTTTCCTAACTGCAAACAGTTCTCTCTAGTTTAATCAAGTGGCTTTGTTGTAATAAGGTGGCAGAGTGCTTTAATCCACTTTAATGGTGCAAATCTAAATTTCCAGTAAGCACTTCAACCCCTCCCATAAAACAGTGACAGCCTAGAGACATCCTTAATAATGCCCTCATACCCCTAAAGGGTGGTGGTAGTTTTTGGCTCTTGCTAGGATTATGGACACCCCAGCTTTCACAATATTTCTAGCTGACATGGTTATAAAGATAAGCTTATAAATGTGGAGGTGGGAAAAAAGTTTCAAAGCAAGGAAAATACCGTATTTTTTGCTCTATAAGATTCACTTTTTCCCTCCTAAAAAGTAAGGGGAAATGTGTGTGCGTCTTATGGAGCGAATACAGGCTGCGCATCTATCCCAGAAGCCAGAACAGGAAGAGGGATTGCTGCTTTCACTGTGCTTCTGAGATTCAGAATATTTTTTTTCTTGTTTCCCTCCTCCAAAAACTAGGTGCGTCTTATGGTCTGGTGCGTCTTATAGAGCGAAAAATACAAGTAGTCTGTGACTACTAGTGAAGGGCAGGTTAGCTTTATTCAGTAGCCACTAACCACAGGGCTAAGAGCTGTGGAAAGAAGCTCACTTCCGAATCTCCAGCAAACATTGTTATTTTTGAATAAGTGACAGAAATAAAACACACTGTCTGTTTTAAAGTCATCTATTGCTTGCCACTAATGGCTAGCAAAACTTAGGCCAGCCTTCTGAAACTTGATGCCCTCCAGATGTTTTGCGCTACAACTCCTATCAACCCTGGCACAAGAAACAGCAGGTGAAGATATGAAGCAAGAAGGTATATACAAGGACCAGGAGATTACAGGGCATAGTCTCTGCAGGGAGGACATCTATGCGCCTTTTGTGATATTATTATTAAGGATGAAACAACCTTGCTGCAGCTATGAAGGTGTGTTGGGGAAGGAGACCATCTGGGAACCTCATCTGCATCACGTTGAGCACCTTCAGGGAAAGGCAGGATTGTTCATGCAGTCGGTCAGTCATTCTTGGGTGTTCTCCAGAGACCCTGGAGCAGTGAATTATCTCATACATGCAGGAGCAGCCCATGCATTAGGTGAGGTGAAACCATTTGCTTCAGGAGGCAAGGAAGCACCTTCTCCCCACCATTGCTGCAAGCCCTCCCAGAGCTTCGCCCACACCACCAATGCCCTCACTGTTGCGCCCTCACTGCTGCTGCATTGTGGTGGCAGTATGGGTGCAGCCACAGGGGCTGGCAGCAGCGTGGGTGAAGGAGGTGGGATGGGGACCTGTATCTGGGGGGCAGTGTTGTGGGGGCAGAGGTGGGGTCAAGACATTCTTCCTACAGCAGCAAAACATGTAGAGCTGGCCCTGCATAAATTTAAATATCACAAAATCTGACATGGATGCTCAGACAGTACATTTCTTTGGTGGTGTGCTACATAGGTCTTGCCGTGTTGCTAGAAGCAAAATGTTTGCTCCGAGCGATTCTTTTCATGGCTGGAAGGCAACATCACATTTTCCCAACATTACTTCCAGAAGCTGAAATCCAACATATTTTAGAAACATAGTGCTTTCAATGTCACAAAGAAAATGCTGATGCAAAACTGTGACAAGGAATTGGAACTGCTGCAGTACACAAGGTACAGACTTTTATCTCAAGCACTCATGGGTGACTGGCTGTTTTGTGCTCGTTGCCTTGCGCTACTCGCTTTATATCAGCAATACATATTCAGTTGCTCTACAGGGGAGAAATGTTGATGATACTGAGTCCATGGCAATAGCTGAATGGTGTGAGGTTACACAAAACTCCATGTTCCGTGCAAGATTTCATGATTCATGGGACGGGGGTTAAGGGAACAATAAAATATTCATCTTTGCCATAATGAAAATCAATCCAACATGCGACAAAAAAAATCACTCCAAAATGGCTTACATATCTGAGGTTGAAAGCGTAATTCTATAAAAATGTATTTAACAGTGTCCTTTTAAAACCTGGCCCCTTTCTCACCTTCTGTGTTGCACATTAGAGCTTTCAAAAAGCCGATTAAAGTGCACTTTATTCTGTGTAATGTCTAAAATTGGGCACTTTAAGTGTGTAAACCAAAATGCCTCTTATTATTTGAGTGCTTTTTAATGCAGAGTTGTGCACATTAAAAATACATTTGAAAAAATGGAAGCGTCATTTAGGCTTCAAGCTGTCTCCAGAAAAGCGAAAGGTACAAACAGAGAAGCAGGAAATTGGAGAACAGCTTTCAACACTTTCCTGTTGTAAGTGTGTTGACTGAAAAACACAATCTGTGTTTTAAGATTTGTATAATTTTTGTGCTTTACACATATTTGATCACCTGCAGATGTTCCTTAGAACTTTTGAAGCAAGATTGTACTCTCATTTATCCTAGGGGTTGGGGGAAAGAGGATAGGATTCCTGCGACCAACTGGCAAATATTTGCTGCATTTTGATGCTTTGAACTTTTGGATATTTTCCCTATTACTTTGTTGGAGATATAGTGAGGTGGCAGGCTGTCTGTGTACATGTTTGTACAACAAAAAGGGAACAAAATAATGTTGCACTTGTCTGGAGGTTAAACATGTTCCAGTCTAGTAAGCAACAGAAACAGAAATAAGATGTCAGGTTTGGCCACACTCAAGTAAAGGGCCTTGGAAGTTGTTACTTAAGTGAGTGCCCAGGGGCTTTGCTAACAGGGCAATCTAAACCCCTAATCTTCTGCAATGATGGAAGTGTTCCTTCCCTGCTTAGCTCTGGCAGGTTTGCAGATGGGAAGCCTCTGCTCCTATGAAGGTTCCCACTGTAAGTGCAGAACTACCACTGGTGCCCCACCCCTGGAAGCAGCCTGCAGAAAACTACAAAACAAAGTCGGGGGTGAGGTCCAGCTCCGGGGGCCTTCTGATGGTTCCCTCACTGCAAGAAGTGAGGTTACAGGGAACCAGGCAGAGAGTCTTCTCGGTAGTGGCGACCGCCCTGTGGAGCACCCTCCCATCAGATGTCAGGCAAATAAACAACTATCTGACTTTTAGAAGACATCTTAAGGCAGCCCTGTTTAGGGAAGCTTTTAATGTTTGATATTTTATTGTATTTTAAATATTCTGTTGGGAGCTACCCAGAGTGGCTGGGGAAACCCAGCCAGATGGTCTGGGTATTGGGTATAAATAATAGATGATGATGATGATTATGATGATGATGATGATGATGATGATGATTGAGGGTGCAAGTAAAGGAGGATCTGGGCTGATCAATGATCCATTGGATCCTTTGCCCATTGTGTTTCTGAGATCAGCGGGGAGAGTGCAGGACCTCCGCTTAGCACGCCCACGCTGTGCAGAAGGCTTCCACGCAGAGAAGCTAGGCGGAGACTTGCTGTCAAGGAATTCTTATGTTGGAAGAAGTTCAGGAAACGCCCACTGACGGATTCTAGCAGCGATTGAGGCAGCCGCGCATAAGGGCTGTCCAGTCAGGGAAAGGTTTAACCACCCAAGCAGCTTGGAGCAGTTGGTTGCTTACACACAAGCAACCACAATTCCCATTACATAGTCAAATCCAATTCCTCATGAAACCAGCTTGTTTACTCTGATTCTTTATATTCTGAGTAAAATCTGATTCGTTGTGAAACTAGCAGGTTTACTATGATCCCTGATGTTCTAGGATCACCTGTATGAATGGTACAGAAAGGAAAAAGTAACCTTTTTGGAGGAAATATGCCACCTTGGAAGGCAGCAGCTAACAGAAACAATATTTGTTTGTTTGTTTGTTTGATTAAAATAACTTCATATGTCAATGGAAAATGTCCTATAAAGTCTTAACAACATGTTCACAGCATCTATGCTATGGCTTAGCATCTGGGAATTCATCTGATATCATTTACTTTCCATATTTCTACTGCAAAATACATATAGAATCCTAATTTCATATGTCACCCCACAAAAACAATGATAATAATATGGCACGGGAAGACTATCAGCTTAAGAAAGGTGCCACTTAACCAAGCAGTACAAGACACCATGCAATTTGAGCAAACTGCTTTTAGTTGAGAATTGTATGACAACTGAAAAGATTTCTCTCCTATTTCTCTAAGAGTTTACATTATGATGTAAATTGCAGGAAGGGGAAGATTCTCAGCTGATGCAATTCTACTGCCTCAATGTAATTATACTTATTAAAATGCAGTTTGAAAAGACAAGGTGGTTTTTTAAAAAAAATCATATTTAATAAAAAATACTGGAGGGAGTCAAGTCACATCCTCATAAATGATAGGTTAATATTTTCATTTGGTAAATTCACATAAGACACATCTGTTGGCTAGGAGGGATATTAAGATGCAAAAAGGTTTTCCCCTCCAGTCCTTTCACAAGTATTCACAATATACTCATAAGCAATTTGGTATGGACTGAAAGCATTTTTACTACTAGATGTGAAAAAGAATATACTTGCCAAATTGTATTTTATCTTCCATGCTCCTTTCTTTTCTCCCATGGGTTGTTTTATTTTTTGTTTTAAATAAAACATACAAACACTAGTTTTTTGAACTGATCTGCACAGATTATTCCATAATGGCTATTGTGTTGTGACATGCAGCTGGACAGGAACATGTCGTTCCAGGAGTCCAGAAGGAACTCTTTTTCCCATGTCTATAGAGGTTTGTTTGACTCTATACTTAGGCCATACACCTTTTTTGGCTTGCCTTACATTCACTCATGAAGAGGCTCCCCTTCACCCAGGCCTTTGACTTCACACACACACACACATACACACACACACACAGGGGCTGTCAAATTTTGGTCTGTCAAATTTCAGCGATGCCTTGTGCGAGATAAAAAATTGGTGCCTCCTTGCCACTCGCCTTCCGTTCTGCTCAATTCACTACTATGTCATAGTTGTAACACTCTGTGGCACCCTGGGCACCAAGTGGCGGAACTGGTCGTGCTGCCCTAAATCTGCCTCTGCAATGGGCCTGAATGTATCACCCCATTTGCTGCTGATTCTGCTGGGCCTTGACAAATCGTGTCCTCCAAATCATGGAGAGCCACGTGTTGTGGTGAGATCACCAAACTGCCTTCTTGTTCTGGGGTAGGCCCGTTTGGATGACCTCCTTGCCTCATTGGTCGCCCCTTTGTTGCTGGGGAAAATTTCTGTCGGTTGGGGTTTGATTGGCAACTGAGGGGCTATTTAAGGGGCTGCACGTGGCCAAGTACTTCCTCTTTCGCATCGTGCAGCGGATCTCCCACCCTCCCTATAATTTTAGGTTGTGTTTTTGACCTTGCTATGCCTGTCTAGGGGTCATCTGTTTTTGGAGAAGGGGC
Organism: Podarcis muralis; assembly: GCF_964188315.1. NCBI lineage: Eukaryota > Metazoa > Chordata > Lepidosauria > Squamata > Lacertidae > Podarcis > Podarcis muralis. The sequence goes on from NC_135659.1 coordinate 75,814,387, forward strand.
CGGGTAGGAATTTTGCCACTTGGCTGGTGCCATTTGGTTTTTGCCTACCATGTAGCAAATCGTCACAACTTTGTAAGGTTAGCAGTTAGGCATTGGTTCATTCTTTGGTGGAGGGGATTATGGATTGGCTGTGCCTGCCCCTCAATTTTGTTGCTGCTATTAGGGAATTCCGTTAAAGGAATCCAGGGGCTCAATTTGCTCTATCCAATCCCCTCTCAGGAGTAGGGCCATGCCAGGGTTCCTGGGAGCATCTGGGGTGAACTAAGAGGCAGAAATCCACCTCTGGGTTCCCCCAGTATGTTTTCCCTTACTGACCTCTGGAGGTTCCAGTTGTCAGTCCTGTTCCTGCCGGTGCAGGTTCAGGTAGTTCGAACCAATGCCCAAGCAAACACTCACATGCTGTAAACAATAAAGTTGTGGTCAAATTAATGCCAAAAATCCTAAACAAATATTCTGTTTCCTGTGTGATTTATTTTGGAGGGGGTTTGGGGGTCTTCACACGCAACTGTCCAACTTCCGTGCTTCACAGATAAACTAAGGTGTGCTCAACACAAGGGCCACACTGAACCCACATCCTCTATAATGGAAGCAATCTCCCATAGTCCCAGAAATCTGAGGTTAGTCAGAGGTGACACAGAAGTTATCCAAACATTCGTCGTATCACAATTTCACATGTTCCAGAGAAAAGCCCTGGCATTTGGAACAGGGTTGAGGCGAAATCTTGATTCAGATTAATCTTTGTCAAAACTGTAGGCTTAAGCCACTATTTATTGGGGGGGGGCTCCTCGAATGATGCAGGATATAGCCAAAATGTCCCAAGATGCAAAAGAAAAGGAAAACAGCTTATTCTACTTATGGTCTACAAAGTATAGTGAGCAATTTCAAATAGAGGCCATTTTATTGATATCATCTATATTTTTATTGTGACAACAGCATAAGGTCCACACGAGACCCCATGCCTTCCTTGAGGGTAACCTGTTAATTGCCATGTCTCTAGCTGCTCAGAACAGAATGCTAAATTCACACTCTGCTATAAAGCAGCCAAAAATCGAAACACCAAAAATAATTTATGGAAACACAGCTTGACGTGGAAATGAATAGCTAAACACAAAACAAAATGTGTGAAAAGAATTGTGAACTATTTATCTGGGTTTAGAAAAAGAAAATCAACTCTTAATAATAAATCCCTTAGTATTTGTCCAGTTTTAGCAAGCATCTCTGTGGGAATAAAGGAAGCCCTAATGCTCTTATGATGATAGCTTCTCAATAACATTTACAAGGGCTGCATTTATGTGTGCATCGAGACACAGTTATACTTAAATCTCACGCTCCAGACACAAGCTGATTTCATGCACGGATCAGGAAAAAGAAGGGATTGTGAGGAATTCCTAGCTTCATGTATACAGAAATGTTTGCATCATGATTCAAATCACTATATTCAGCAAGCAGGTGAGTTACCTTATTCTGCCATTTTATGTGGCTGAGTGCTGCAACCACCCAAACAGACTTGATTGGACTGCAGATTGTACTTGGAAGATCTGAGACCTTTCAGAAAGCTTCAGTATCAGGTTCTTAGTATTAAAAATTATTCCTTAATGGGTGGGGTCTCTGAATCAATGTGGGTGAGTACTGTGGACTTAAGAGTCAGGGATGAATGGCCCAGAAGATAAAACAGAACAGGTCACAGTTTTGTAAGGAGTATTGCAAGGAGCAGGGAATCATCAATCAGCTTGGATAGCTCAGTTAGTGTGTGGTGCTGAGAATGTCAAGGGAGCAGGTTCAATCCCTGGGTGGGACAACTGCATTTTTCTGCATTGCAGGGGGTTGGACTAGATGATCCTCAGGGTCCCATCCAACTCTACAGTTCTATGATTCTATGATTGCAGAACATCCAGAACAGCAACTCAAATATACTAAGAGGAGCCAACTCCTAGGGGCTGAGGTCCCTTTGGCCCTCCCAATAGAAGAAGACAAAGACGACGAAGAAGAAGAATCCTATCCTAACCAGCAAGGCATTTATTATGATGTGATTCTCCTTACCACCTTCCTATCCCAGGAATTACTCTCCTTCCTCTAACAGCCAAAGGCTTGGTCTTGTTAATGTACGAAATGCCCCTCCAAGGCTAACGTGCTGTAGAAGCTGCCACTATATCCAATTAAGAATGTAACACTACCTTTCTGGATATCCTCATCTCCACGGAAGCATTAGACCCATAATGTGTCTGTATCCCAAGGAGAATTAGACAAATCGTATTAAGCACCCCCCAAACTCCATTTCTTATCTTTTAATCTCATGTCCCTTTCTGCTCCTAAATTCTACTGATGGACAATATGTCTTGGTTAATTCATCACTGCTTCCTGTGACATGGCTATGGCAAATTAGCTTAGACTTCATTGCTTTTCCATCTCCCATGGTGCACCCAGTCACTTTATTACACACCTGTGCCCTTTCTGTTAAATACCTTCCCATTTGAAACCAAGCAGACATCTGCCTGTGATGACAAACATGTTGCACTAATACAGTGCCAAAGATTACTCGGAGACAATATTGTGCTCTGAGAACAAAAAAAGAAAATAATAACAACTGCTTCACAAGCAAAAGGCTTGCTTTAAATCATGGGTTGGCAAACTAAGGCCTGGGGGCCAGATAAGGCCCACCAGGGTCGTAAATCCGGCCCACGGAGCCTGCTGTCCACTCGGTCAGTCGCCGTGTCGTGCCAGTTTAGTTCCAGTTTAGCTCTGCGGAGAGGAGCTTTCCTGGGACTACATCTGCCAGCATGCTCCGAGGTTGCTCAGACTTCTGTGATGCTGGCCAATCTGAAGCCTTAGCAACCTCAGGCCTCCCCTCCATTGGCCAGTTTGACACAAGCCGGCAGCCAATGGCGACCCTTCCTGAGGCTCACTGCTCCAATCAGGGCGAGGCGCAGGGCAGGGTGCCTTGTTGACGTCTGGCTCCGAGAAGGGAGGAGGAAAAGCGATGGGGCAGGAAGAAGTGGGAGCAGAGAGCCTGCAAGGAGGGGGGAGGAGGAGGAGGAGGAAGAAGAGGAGGAGGAGGAGGAGGAGGACTCCTCTGTGCTGCACAGCGGTGGCACATTAGCAGCACGGTCATGGACACCCGGGGGTAGGGGCCCTTCCCAGAGGGGTGGCTGCGGCCCCTCCCCAGCCCAGCCCACTCCATCTGAACGTGGTGAGTGGAGATCTCAGCGGCTCTGTCTCCAAGGGAAGGAGGGAGGGAGGGAGGGAAGGTGTGTGTGTGCACGCGCGGTTCGGCCAGCCACAAGTTCTGAGGGGCAGTGAACCAGCCCCCCACAGGAAAAGTTTGCTGACCCCTGCTTTAAATGTTTCATCTTTGCTTCTCTGCTAAGCAGAGTAGTCAATACTAGGATAAATAGGCAAACATCCTGGCCTGATATAAGTCCATTTCCTATGTTGTTGCAAGGAAAGACAAGATTCACAGCCTCTTTCCAGATGGAAGGTGCAGCTGTTCACTTCTTTGTTACAGGGGTCCAAATATCATTCCTCTTGGTTACTACATTTTTAGGTCCTAAACCCGCCATCCAGGAGACGACAGACCATTGTGTCCGACAAAGAGTCGTTAACTCAATATCTGTAAGGCATAACTGAAAATGAAGTGGGCTTTCACAAATAAATTTATGAAATTTCCTTTAGCAATTTACTTTAGCGGCTTGTGAGGATCGCCTCTTTGGGTCATGTCCAATACTGTCCATGTGCCAGGCTTCAGGGAATGCTATCTCTCCCCTTGTGGCAGCAAGAAGCAGAGAAAACAAGGAAGTTTCCTACCAATGAGTTTATTCCATCACCACAGCGACAGACAAAAGGAATGAAATCAGCCTCCCAGCTCTTCGAGTTCCCTCCCCCTTCCCTTCCTAGCAGTAGCACTTCCCTTTACAGTGGCCACCAATGGCCAATTGTCTCTGACTCCTTTGCTCTTGCACTCTCAATGAATGCCACGTTCTGGGAGAAGGGGGGTCAGAAATACTCTCCAGTGTTAACATGTCAACTGGCTCCCCTGGCTCTGGCTCCCCCCTCCCTGCTCCCCAAACATGTCCCAACTCTTCTGTTTGCCTGTCTCTGAGCTGTGACCTTCCTCAAACCTCTGCTGTAATTCAATACTGCCTTCCTCTTCTCTGGAAGCTTCAGGAGAAGGCGGGTGGTCTCCACCATTCCTCCTCAATCTCGTCCCCTTCAGTCCAGTCCCTTACACCATGCATGAGAAGAGCAGACTTCCACTGGCACAACACAATTCCATTTTCCCTCTCTTCCCTCCTGAAAGCTCCCTTCAAAATCTGCTCTGCAGGTGTGGGGAATTCTCTTGAAAACATGGTGTTTTTTCCAGCAGTGATCCCATGACTACAATCATGGAGCAGGAATTCTAACAGTTCCTTCACTCCACCCCCCAAAAACGTCCTTCCGTTGTAGCTGAAACGTGTGAAAAATAGCTGTGTGCGTATCAAGGGCACTTGTTGGATAATGACAGTGATGTTCCTAATGATGAAGAAAGGTTAGGGCTCACACAAGATGTCACTGAACTGTGTGTAGCTCATCTAGCCCTATAATAATAATAATCAAAGCATTTATTACCCATGAAGCTCACCCACCCAGCCAATCCCTCAAGGACCACCTCAAGGGCCATATGAAACCACATGGACCCTCCAATCATCATCTGAGGCCCTTCTCCATGTGCTTCCTATGCTAGAGATTCAGAGTGTGGCAACATTAGAATGGACCATTTCTGCCATGGCTCCCTGCTTGTGGAATGCTCTCTCAAGTGAGGCTCGCCTGGCACCTTCATTATACCCCTTTAGGTGCCAGTCGAAAGCATTCATCTTCAACCAGGCTTTTGGCTAATTGAACAATCTGTGGGAAATTGCAGTCAACTATAAGTAGCAAGGTTAGGGCTAGTTAATGCATAGGCACTGAGATCATATAATTGTATTCCTAGATTCAGCTAGGCTTCCTCAGATTCAGTCAGGCTTCCTCAAACTTGGCCCTCCAGATGATTTGAAACTACAATTCTCATCATCCCTGACCACTGGTCCTGCTAGCTAGGGATCATGGGAGTTGTAGGCCAAAAACATCTGGAGGGCCAAGCTAGGTCATTCCCCCCCCCCCGGAAGTAGGACTGAGCTTGCTTGCTTGCTAGAAGCTCAGACTGCATGCTTAGAGCTATTTCACTATATTTTGCATCTCAAGATTTCTGTCCGTGTTTACTTGCTGCTGCTTGGATAAATGCATGCACTTGGCCTTTGGAACTTTGTAAGTAAAGCATTTTTAAACTCAATGAAGTGTGTGTTCTGTTCAACGCTAAGAGGGATAGAATTGGGGAAGCTTTGGTAGTACCTAGAACAGGATACTTGAAAGGTTTTACATGCTGTACTGCTGCTTGCTTTTGTGATTTTAAAACTCTGCTTGGAGCTTTCTCTTATTGGAGAATGTGCATAGCACTTTGGAGCTATGCATCCAGCCAAAATGAACTATACATTTTGCCCCCTGCCCCAATCTATGGCCATTTAAACTGTGGGGAGGGGATTATTTTTGCTTGTTACTATGGTATGTCTTTTTATATTGTAAATTGCCCTGTGATCCTTGGATGAAGGGCTTTATAGACTAATAATAATAATAATAATAATAATAATAATAATAATAAATAATAAACCACAGCAATAACCTGCTATTTCAGGAATGCTTTGCTACCTTTTCTTTCCTGTACTGCTGCAAGCATCTGCCCCTGCCCTGATTTATTAGGACTTTAGGATCAGAAGTTGTTATTCATTCACAGCAAGACTAAATCCCCTGTAGCAAGGCTGCCGCCATCATGCAGGGATAGGATAATGATGTTGGATCATAGCCAGCAAAAGTATATCACAAAGATAAATGTGTGTTCTTTAATTATCTGGAAATAACTGGAGAAGCACACTTAGGAGGAAGCAACCATTTTCTTCCTGACATGGTGGGGATCAAGGGGGAGACTGTAAGCAACAGTGCCAGGACTCGTTGGCTGGAGGCTGGGAATGAGCTGGATTATTGGAGAGGAGTAGACTCTGCTGTTGTCTATGCCTGGCATTTAAAAAGAGAGGGGAGAAAATCCAGAGAAAGGGCAGTACATTATTTCGCTTTTCCACCCAAACTGGAAATACTGGAAAGACCTGGGTTTTGATTCACAACTACGGGAGGCATTCAACCAAATTGTTGTGCCTGCTCAGTCATTTGCACTAGTGCAGGGGTGTGGAGTCTCTGGCCTATAGGCCAGTCTTGGCCTACCAGGGAGCCTAATTTGGGCCACAAGGCTGTTTTCTCAAATCATAGGCACTCATCCATTAGTTGATGTCACTAGTGGTGTCAGCTGATGAGCAGGAGGACAGAATTTAATCCTGCATTCACTGGGCACTCACATTCCAAGCAGGCCTCAAGATCACACAGCAAAGCAACAGGATTTAATCAGCACTCACCAAATGAGATTAAAGCCATGTGCAAAAGTGTGTGTAAGGTACATCAAAGAGGCTTTGACAAAGACATTAAGACAGCTTCTGTGCTCCCATTCGAGCATCCAGGGGCTCAAACAGGAATGTGAGGGCTGTCTTAAACCCTTTCTGCAAGTTTCGCTCCCCTTTAAGTCCCACCAGGTGAAAACATTCCTCTTTTACTAGACCTTTGGCTAATTAAACAATCTATGGCCTTGTGTGAGGGGCATATTGTTTGTTTTTGTGTTAAATATATCTTTAATACTGTAAACTGCCTTGTGATCCTCAGATGAAGAGCGGTATATAATTTTAATACAGTAAATATATATATTTTTAAAAAGTTATCCTCTCCTGTGCTAGCGCAATGGATTCTCCCAGCTGTCCTCACTTTTTGCATGCCTGCACCATCCTCAAATCTAAACACTTTGTTAGCACTGTGCTGAATACAACCTTAAGTGATGTTATCAGAACTCCGCAAGATGGAGGGAATGGGAGGGGTCACAAATCTTAATGGGAGGAGCTTAAGCATGCCTAGCGGTCTGAGCAGACAGCTCAGTCCACCACTGCAATAGGATACCAACCAAACCTTCAAATTGGTGGCTGCAGACAACATGAGCAGCTCACAACATATTTTGCCTTAATATCCTCTTTCGTCCCCCAGTTAACCCAACAAGCACAATGGTTTGGTTTTCTCCTGTCAGCAACTGCTGGGATGTCAGCAACATTGACCTGTGCCTCCTGTTTTAATCACTGAATTCTAATGGGATTGCTTCGTTACATATTATAACTATGGATGTTTATATTTAAAATATGCTCAATGGGGTTGTTTCATTGTGTATTTTAATATATTAATTATTGCGTACCAGGGACAAAATTGAGGGGTGTTTTCAACCCAGCTTCATGTGTGGCTCCTGTTTTTCTGCTTCCATCTACTCCCTGCTTGGGATAAAGGAGAAATTCAGTTCAAACCAGATTTTATTGTGAGTCTGCCTACTTTACAGTCCCTGAAATGATATTCATACTGACATGCAGTTATACTCTGAAATTTGTACTTTACTGGATTTTGTGAGGCAGCTCTCCTACCAAATAAAGTGCAAACAATGCATATTTGGAGCAAAAAGTGTGCTCCATTGACTCCATTAAGTCAGTGAAAATAACATACCACATGCATTATATTAGGGCAAATGGCTCGCAAAAGTGTGCGTATAAAGCAACATCCCAGATGCAAATGTATATAGGAGGAGAAAAGCGCACTGAAATGGGGAGCCCAAATGCTGATGATTTTTTGGCGGGCTTTCAAAAGGATATATCACCAAAAAAATTGGGAGGGTGGATAACAGAGCATAAGACTGGAAAAGAGAGAAACTGAGAGAAATCAAAACTGACAGATCTGTCCATTGAGGGATGCTCAATTGTTGAGTTTAGTTCCGGCACCATTGCACAATATATGACCATGCCTGGTGAGGCCACTTAAACCACAAGTACTGAATATGGAAATAATCTCAGAACTGTGTATGTGTGTGTTTTGTGGCAGTTACAGAAACAAAAGATAACTTCTTAAAACACATTGCCACTGAGAACAAAAAAGACATTTATATTGATGTGTGTGTGTGTGTGTGTGTGTGTAAAATGCACTCTACTTTTCACCTCTTCCAGGTCTCAAAGATAATACACTACTGAGGCACTGAGTCAAAGACTGACATCATCTCCAGTGCCTGGTAAGGGCATGAAGATCAACAAATTCTGATAGTCTTGCCAGGTCCTGATGGTTTCCAGTTTACTGCAGTGCTTTCTCACTGGTGGTACCAGATTTATGGAATGCACCCTTTGCTGAAATATAAGATGCACCTCTTTACTCAGGTATTCCCTGGATCTCTGGACCCCAATCTCTGATGTTCATAGCTGTGTAGCTTAAGTGAAATTGTTTTATTGCATATTTTCATTATGGATAGTGATTATTGGTGGGTTTTTTTTGGTTTTTTTTATACTTTGTTAAGCTGCTTAGAGGGACGCAGGTGGCGCTGTGGGTAAAAGCCTCAGCGCCTAGGGCTTGCCGATTGAAAGGTCGGCGGTTCGAATCCCTGCGGCGGGGTGCGCTCCCGTCGTTCGGTCCCAGCGCCTGCCAACCTAGCAGTTCGAAAGCACCCCCGGGTGCAAGTAGATAAGTAGGGACCGCTTACAAGCGGGAAGGTAAACGGCGTTTCCGTGTGCGGCTCTGGCTCGCTGGCCATGTGACCCGGAAGTGTCTCCAGACAGCGCTGGCCCCCGGCCTCTTGAGTGAGATGGGCGCACAACCCTAGAGTCTGGCAAGACTGGCCCGTACGGGCAGGGGTACCTTTACCTTTACCTTTTTAAGCTGCTTAGAAGCCTATTTTGGCATTAAGTGGTATATAAAAATAAATGATGAATAACTACATGTGAAAAGAAGACTTATTTGGCAACTTCTTCCTTTACATAACTATGTTTGCCAGTATTATTAGTTCTATGGAAAAGACAGACAAACTGTGAACCAGGTCTTACTATTTCACAGGCTATAAACATCAGCAAGTACATTGTATTTTTTCTGCCACAGCAGTTTGAACATGTGGGTTTTATGGGCCAAGGGAGGTCAAAAGGAATGGGAAAATGAAGAAAAGTATAGTGAGACAAACACACAATTTTGATGACTCCCATCAAAATCTGCTCCAGGGCATGCTACACCTTTGATCGTGAAAAGAGCCACCTTTCTCGATTGAGTCACCCACACACTCACAGTACAACTTGAACTGATTCCCATTCTGCAGCAACGCAAAACAGAGACAGAAGGAATAGGGGAAACTTTTATTCCAAGTCTTGTAAAGGTTTTCCCTTCTCACACTGAGGGAAAAGGTGAGTGTGTAATTATTTTGTCATTCAAATGGAACAAGTCCTAAATAAACATTTCCCCTTTGCTTCAGCTATGGAAATCCACAACCAACTAACCAAATGTAGAATGCAACAATCCTTGTCACTTGGTGAAATTTCATTTCTGCCACTTGCTTCCTTGCCAGGGGGTACCAAACAATGCACTGTTCAAGTTGTTCAGGTCTTTGTTGTACTCTAAGAGCAAGACACATTTGTCAAATTCTCACTGTGATCAACTCCTGCCCAGAAACCTTTGTCCACACTGTGGAAGGATGTGCAGATCCAGAATTGGCCTCCACACTCACTTATGGACACAATGTTAAGACCATATTCATGGAAGACAATCTTAGTCGGCTACAAGTGAGCACAGAAGAAGAAGAAGAAGAAGAAGAAGAAGAAGAAGAAGAAGAAGAAGAAGAAGAAGAAGTACTCTAGCAATGTGCTGGGTGCCGAAGAGAAGATAATCGTGAAAGAAAGATAGACAACATTCAGGTGGGGACATGGAAAAGACTCAGAAACTAACAAATTAATAGGGTGCATTATGTAAAGAAGTCAGAAAGCACAAGAGATACAGTGGTACCTCGGGTTACAGATGCTTCAGGTTACAGACGCTTCAGGTTACAGACTCCACTAACCCATAAATAGTACCTCAAGTTAAAAAAATTTGCTTCAGGATGAGAACAGAAATCATGTGGTGGCGGCGCAGCGGCAGCAGGAGGCCCCATTAGCTGAAGTGGTACCTCAGGTTAAGAACAGTTTCGGGTTAAGAACGGACCACCAGAACGAATTAAGTTCTTAACCCGAGGTATCACTGTACATGGAAGAAGAGACTAGGATAATTCAAGGAGTTTACATCTTAAGGTTATTGTGATGATGATAAGTAAAGTTCACATTTCTTGTTCCGTTCTTATCAGACTGAAAATGTTATGGAAATATTGCACCAGCAAATTGCTTCAATTTCATTGTACCATAATAGCAACATCTTTTGTTTTAAAGGTTTCAAGCTAGAGAGATAATATGAGCAGCAAGAATAGGCATGTTACAGCCTGTCTTTCTGAGCATTTATTAAAATAATAATCAAGTCACTTTCCAAATTTACCACTGAAGCAGAAAAAAAACAAGCCTTCCCAGGTACTGTGCTCCACTTGGAGCTAATAGATAAGAAAAAGAGGATGCATTGAAAACAGTTGGCTCCTTCTACTAAACAGAATCCTATTTTGGAGAGCAAAATCTTATGACAAACCGGCAAAAGAAATGCCACAAAATGCTGCAGTCCCTGGTCATATCGATTGGAGCATTAAGCATTTGAAAAAAACGAGATTTTCATCTATGATGCTTTCCCCTCAGTCTCAGGGAATTTTATCTCAAAATCACATAATATTTCACTAATATACTGTGATGCTGCCCACCTGCCGTCTTAGAAAAAGATAATGATATTGTATTAATTGTATCATCAATATAGTGCCCTCTTGTTTCTGCAGACACCTTGGGGGCCCATAAATATGACTTCAACAGAGCCATGCTCAGAATAGAGAGGGAAAGAGAAAGATGCATAAAGCACATTGATATATTGTAACAGCAGACATAAATCAAGTTTGGAATAGCGAGTTATTAATCCATGGAAAAGCCTGGTAGATGATATTAGGCTAGGAGGATTGTGGATCTATATATCTGTGATCCCTTTTTTAAAAGATAAGACTTCAGTATGAGAGCATTTTGGCTCACTTCATTTTATAAAATGCAGCAAAATAATTCTACACCCTGTACTGCCATTGCCCATGGGCTGTGAGGCCTAGGTCTGGGACCCTGCAAGTCCTGGGGGTCCTCAAATGACCCTCAGACGCAGTGGCAGATGTTTGGGGTGGCAATGTATGTAGTACTGTAGGCCAGTAACCACCACTTTCATTTATTCCCTTGTGTGGGGAGTGGGTGCACAGTTCATGAAAGCACCAGAGAAGGTGGTTCCAGAGTCCAGCCAAACCCAACACCCTCATCTCTCCAGAGTACCAGAATTCTAGGAAAATGAATATATCAGGCATGGCTGAAGCCGTCTCTGTCAGCACTTACTTCAAGGGTACGGAATCCTTTTCAACCCAATAGCCACATTTCTTTCTGGGCCACCTTCTGAGGACCACATGCCAGTGTTGAGCAGAGGCAGAAGCAACAGCCGGTGGAAAATCAAATGTAAATTTTACTTTTCTACAGTAGACTAGTGTCTACACACACTCAAACACCTCTCTCATCCTGCTGCTGTGCAAATAGGAGCACTATCATGATTCATTGACATATTCCAGCCAAGCAAAAATATTTTGGTTACAAAGCAGGATGAGTGAGGGCTATGGCCTGAGGAGAGAGGGTGTCATCTGAAGTGAGACCCAAGAGTCAGGCAGAGAGGCCACCCTCACAGGTATACTTGGTAGGGATATAGGACAGGGCCTTCTCGGTGGATGCTCCCAGGCTTAACTCCCTCCCTAAATATGTTAGACTGGCTCCCTCTTTGCTGTCTTTCTGCTGGCAGGTGAAGACTTTCTTCTTCTAACAGGCTTTTGGGAATTGACTGCTTTTAATGAAAGGGTGGCTGCTGTGCTGTTTTTTATTGTAACAGCTGAAATTAGGGGGGAAAGTAGGATAAAATTATATATATATATATATATATATGTGTGTGTGTATATATATATATATATGTAAAGGTACACCTGCCCGTACGGGCCAGTCTTGACAGACTCTAGGGTTGTGCGCTCATCTCACTCTAGAGGCCGGGAGCCAGCGCTGTCCGCAGACACTTCCGGGTCACGTGGCCAGCGTGATGAAGCTACTCTGGCGACCCAGAGCCGCACACGGAAACACCGTTTACCTTCCCGCTAGTAAGCGGTCCCTATTTATCTACTTGCACCCGGGGGTGCTTTCGAACTGCTAGGTTGGCATGTGGCATCTGAATATAGACTGCATTTTTAATCAAGGTCTATATTGACTTATATTTTGATCAGGTTCATAAAGTCTAAAATGGGCTTAAATTCACAAATGTTTCATGCCAGGCAGAGAAAACCTTGGCCATTCTCCTAAGACAAGGGGCCCCCCTTGATTTATAGCAGAAAACAATTCTCAAAGTCGTAAAAGCTGGAATTACAGGCTGAAGACCAAGGTTACACAGACCCTACATAATTAAGAGTGGGTAAACAGTAAAATGATACCCTGGGCCTCTCTTAAACTTGAGCCACAGGACAAAAGGCCAAGAGCACACGGAAAACAAAACAACTGGCTGGAGAAGGAGGGGAGTGTAAACAGGGGAATAGACTTTTTTCTTCACTTTTATTTTGAGGCTGTAAACTGTTCCTTCCTTTTACTTTGAGGAGATTTATCCTTCTAAAAAGCTATATATGTTATGTATGAAATATGCTGGCTTAAATGTAATTATGCAAAGGATTTAAGAAATGCTAGATTCTTATTTCATATAGTTGTAAGAGTTGTATTTAAATCAGCTCCCCTGCAAGACAGAAAGACGCCAGCGGGCACTTATGACAGATGGTTGTCGGGCCTTTGTTTAAAGACCTCCAAAAGGAGATATTTCATTGATGATGCATGAGAATATGAACCCAAGGTCTCTGACATCTGTTCAAGATAAAAATTTAAGATTAACCGTTTGTTTTAGAAGGCAATAGGGCAAGGAGGGCAAGAGGTGAGCTGGTAATTAAGATTCCATGTAAGATATATTATTACTTATTTGTCATTTATATATAGCTCTTTGTCTCCCTTATAAGGATAGAAGGAAATGGGTGTATCTTTTTGTGATTAGTTATAGCAATCAGCCAATAGGAAATCCAACCAGGCTGGTTGGACAGATGCAGCCACAGGAGGAGCAAGGGGGGCTGGATTAAGGAAATATAAGTGCTGGCCATAATGGCAGGAGGCCAGGCCAGAGCTTGGTAACCATATACCACTGTGCCTCTCATTTATTTGTCTGACAAATAAATTATTATTTTAATTTCTCTATTGCTGCGTTGAATATTTCATTCCAGCTAAGCGTTAACCACAAGCAGGGTGCTACATTTTATGGTGCCGTGACTCGGATCAGTGGTCTGCTGGAACGCAGCCCCTTCGCCTTACTGGACGGGGTACAAGACAGAGGACCACACTGCCTACCCAGCGCGCAATGGAAAAATTTTTTCCAGGGGAACGCAGCAGTCTCGTCTGTCTGATACCCTGCCCACCGACGGCGACGGACCGGGGGGAAACGGAACCAGCTAAGGGTAAGTGCACTAAAGGGTTTTGGCCCTCCAATTAATTGGGAGGAAGAGAAGTCCTGATCAAACTTCTGCGTCTCAGTAAAGGGGAACTGAGTACGCTAGGTGGCTGGGTACATCAGATGGTGATCTGGTGTAGGGAAAAGGGAAGATTGGGAGGTAGAGTGTGGTTGAAGTATCTAGCACATTGCATGTGTGAGAAAGTACAATGTGTAACTGACCTAAGTGTGGAGTGAGTACTACTTCGTTTCCCAGTAAGGTGTGTGTGTGAGTGACTGAGTGGATACTTCACAGGGCCATACAATGGGAGTTGGGGGTTCAAAGGGGGGAAATACACCTCTTGAATGTATGTTAAATAATTTTAAGAAAGCCTTCTCAGGGGCATATGGAGTCAAAATGACGCCAGGGCGCTTGAGAACGTTATGTGAACTAGAATGGCCAAAACAAAATACTGAATGGCCATCTCAGGGAACCTTTGATATAAATTTAGTAAGCAAACTTTGGTCTAACATCACCAAAGAAACTGGAGGGTGCCCAGAACAATTTTCATATATAGATTCCTGGCTGAGCACATTAAATAAAAATCCTCCATGGATAAGGGAATGCAAAGTCCAACGATGCAAATTATTGGCTGTAAAAGCCGAAGCTAGGAAAGGAATCTTGCCAAATAAACTCAAACCCATTTTTGAGGGACCAGAGGAAGAGGTGTTTCCACCTCCACTCTATGCTCCACATCGAAGGGAGCCTAATTCAAACCCTCCACCAGTTGTAACCCCAAGGCAAGAAAGTGGAACGAATAATGGGGGTAGAGACACAGAACTTGACTCCTTGATAGATTATGATAAATATCTTCAGGAGGCATTGGAGTCCTATAATGAAGCCCAAGCAGAAGTGGTTATTCCATCTGTGAGTCCCAGTAGAACTCCATCTACAGTCTCTTTTAGTGGAACAACTGATTGCCTACCCCAAACCCCTGTACATCCAAGTCCTAGAGAATTATTACAGAAGTTACAGGGAGACCTTAATCGGTCAGCAAGCAATACAGCCAGGCGTATTAAGCTGCTAAAAGAACGCCTTGGGACAAATACCATCCCCTATGATTTGAGGCCCCTAGAGCAAAGTGAAGAAAAAGGTCACGTAGTAGCCCCTCTTAGAAGAGTATTTGATGCACTTGAGGAGCCTGTGCTGGTTAATGGGCAACCTGGACCACGGCCACCTCGAACTTCGACCCTGCAATGTATTCCATTCACAACTACAGTCTGATGAATTGGAAAACGCCCCATCTTTCGCAGAAAAACCTCAGACTATGATGGACTTCGTGACCTCAATAGTAAATACTCATAGTCCTACTTGGACAGATTGTCGCCAGCTCCTGAATACTCTCTTCACCACTGAGGAAAGGAGAGACATAATTGAAAAGGCACAGATATATTTGCGTGAGCAGGCCAGAGTGGGAAATATTTATAATATTGACCGTCATCTCCAGGACAACTTTCCCTTGGAAGATCCTAATTGGGATCCAAACAATGCGATTCACCTGGCCAGGCTTACCACCTACCGCCAGACGCTTGTGCAAGGTATCTGCAGGGCATGCCAGAAGCCCACTAATATGTCTAAAGTCTCAGGAGGGTAGATGTGTTACCCACAAAAAGACTTAAGTTGTCACCTTTTGAGCTCCTGTATGGGAGGCCGCCCTCCTTTGTTCAGGATATTCCAACTGACCTCAAACAAATAGGAGACCATGTGACACAGGGACAAGTGCAATCTCTCTCCCGTGTTTTTGTCTCTCTCCCGTGTTTGTTTGTTTTTTTATCTTAACAGGTGGGCCCTCAAGCACACGCCGTGCAGCATTGCTGAGCAGATTCATCAGCTCCAGGCTGGCATAGCATATGGGTGAAAGAGTGGAAACGTGATCCACTTGCACCTAAGTGGCGTGGACCTTACACCGTCTTGCTCTCTACTCCAACAGCGGTGAAGGTAGCTGAGGTGACCCCCTGGATTCATCACTCCCGTTTGAAGAAGTCCGAAGGCAGTTGGACGTGCAAAGGTGACCCCTCTAATCCTTTAAAACTGACTCTCTCCAAAAACCCCTGTATCTAGCCCTACGGGGAACGGGCTAGGTCACGGGCAACATTAGACGACCGGCCTGCTGCAGCCACAATCTGGAAGCTGGCTGACCTGCGCACGCCTGAAGCTTGAGGAGCATCTGAACCAGCGATTGTGAAAGGGAAGATTCTCTTATACAATTGATTGACTGCCCCCTTGTGGAACAATTATCAGAGATATTACACATTGGGGATCCTTGGGATATATGTTTTGGTCTTGGTGGTTCCCCATTTCTGTCACTGGGGGAATTATATTGGGACTAATAGTTTTATGCTATCACAATAAGGTAATCTTTTGTGGAAGGAATGCATATGCTAGACATCAACATGATTTTATTATTAATCCTGATCCCTTGGTAAGGGGAAGGGTCCTTGAATCTGACCAAATTTGCTAAATATGGATTCAGCTATGACCACAATATGTGGGTAGGTTTAGCTGAAATGGTAGCCAATGTTGCAAATAGGACCAATTGCCTTGTTTGCTCTCTTGGGCCAGATGATTCAGAGGGAGGTATGCCCTTATTACCGATACCATTAGATGCCATTGGTATGGTAAGCGAAATGCCACACCAAACAGAAATACAGAATTTCCCCGGATGGAACTCAACTAAACCATTACGAGTTATACCTGTACAAGGGGAATTCTGTGTACATAAATCATCAGATGCAGCTGATTCTACTATGATAGGCTCTTCTCATTGTCACTATACTTGGGATTATATTAAGAATAGTCATACCTGGGCACACGGTACTACCTATCGAACTCGGAATACCTTGCCCTGTGCACCTCCTTTTATTCATGCATGGGAAGTGGTATGGAACACAACTGTGACAGAAAAAGGCAATCTAACATACTGCACTGTGAACTCTCTGCCTCTTTTGATATTTTCGCCTTCTGTACTCCACGTACCAAAAACCTCAGACCCGATGGTTGTGGTGGATATGTGGAGAATGGGCATACAAGAAACTCCCTTCCAAATGGAGTGGGACTTGTTTCCTGGGATGGGTATTACCACCAATGTGGATTTGCCCACTAGTTCAGCTAAGCGAACACGAAGGAATGCTGATATTTCTCGTATAGCAGGAGGAAGTACCCAAAGTTGGAGCGGTACTGATGATTGGCCGCCAGAGCGCATTATAGCCTATTATGATCCTGCCTCCTGGAATCCTGGTGAGCTCATACAAGGGGCACGGGATCCTATTTATAATCTAAACAGAATAATTCAATTACAAGCAGTAGAGGAACTTGTAACCAATGCAACGGCCCAGAGTTTGAGACTTATTGCACAACAGTTGGATGAAAGTAGAGCCCCATTTTGCAGCTGAAAATGGGAATGGATTATGTACTTGCCAAGCAGGGAGGTCTATGTGGAGTCTTGAACTTGACAGGGAATGCCTGTTGCTTTAACATTTCTGATAATGGTGAGGCAATCCGTGTGTTGGCCACAAGGAAGGATGGGATATGGGATGGCTCACCAATTGGTTACCTAATGTCACAGGACTCAAAGGGATACTATTGTCTTGCTTGTTTTTCTTGACAGTAGTGGTAATGGTTTTATGTATGATGCCATGTATCATTTCATGTTTTAGAAGTACAATTAGCAAGATGGTTTCAAATGAAACTTTACCTCATATCATGGCCCTATACAGAGCCTTACCTCAGGAATGTGGCATAAGATCAAGCTATCAAGGACCTTGGTGTGAAGCAAGGTCCTTGAGCTTGAAAGGGGGGAATGTGGCATCTGAATATAGACTGCATTTTTAATCAAGGTCTATATTGACTTATATTTTGATCAGGTTCATAAAGTCTAAAATGGGCTTAAATTCACAAATGTTTCATGCCAGGCAGAGAAAACCTTGGCCATTCTCCTAAGACAAGGGGCCCCCCTTGATTTATAGCACAAAACAATTCTCAAAGTCGTAAAAGCTGGAATTACAGGCTGAAGACCAAGGTTACACAGACCCTACATAATTAAGAGTGGGTAAACAGTAAAATGATACCCTGGGCCTCTCTTAAACTTGAGCCACAGGACAAAAGGCCAAGAGCACACGGAAAACAAAACAACTGGCTGGAGAAGGAGGGGAGTGTAAACAGGGGAATAGACTTTTTTCTTCACTTTTATTTTGAGGCTGTAAACTGTTCCTTCCTTTTACTTTGAGGAGATTTATCCTTCTAAAAAGCTATATATGTTATGTATGAAATATGCTGGCTTAAATGTAATTATGCAAAGGATTTAAGAAATGCTAGATTCTTATTTCATATAGTTGTAAGAGTTGTATTTAAATCAGCTCCCCTGCAAGACAGAAAGACGCCAGCGGGCACTTATGACAGATGGTTGTCGGGCCTTTGTTTAAAGACCTCCAAAAGGAGATATTTCATTGATGATGCATGAGAATATGAACCCAAGGTCTCTGACATCTGTTCAAGATAAAAATTTAAGATTAACCGTTTGTTTTAGAAGGCAATAGGGCAAGGAGGGCAAGAGGTGAGCTGGTAATTAAGATTCCATGTAAGATATATTATTACTTATTTGTCATTTATATATAGCTCTTTGTCTCCCTTATAAGGATAGAAGGAAATGGGTGTATCTTTTTGTGATTAGTTATAGCAATCAGCCAATAGGAAATCCAACCAGGCTGGTTGGACAGATGCAGCCACAGGAGGAGCAAGGGGGGCTGGATTAAGGAAATATAAGTGCTGGCCATAATGGCAGGAGGCCAGGCCAGAGCTTGGTAACCATATACCACTGTGCCTCTCATTTATTTGTCTGACAAATAAATTATTATTTTAATTTCTCTATTGCTGCGTTGAATATTTCATTCCAGCTAAGCGTTAACCACAAGCAGGGTGCTACAGGCAGGCGCTGGGACCGAGCAGCGGGAGCGCACCCCGCTGCGGGGATTCGAACTGCCGACCATGCGATCGGCAAGTCCTAGGCGCTGAGGTTTTACCCACAGCGCCACCCGTGTCCATATATATATATATATATATATATATATATATATATATTGATAATGATAGTAACTGCTGAAGACATACTTAGGGAATGGTATTTATCATTCTATTCTGTCTTCAGAGCCAAGAACATTTAATCAATTGTATTGACATAGGGGAGGCTCATGATCTGAAACTGGCGAACTTCCATCTCAATTCTCATTCTCATCAAAAAGCAAATAATGGAGCGTGACACTACCTAAGTGAAATCTCTGTGATGGTGAATTTTTCTTCAACAAGAAAAGACAGGTGGCAAGTGAGCAAATGTCAATTATCTATTACTGTCTACACGACTGTTTTCCACCACCCAATTTAATATTTAACTGTACCCATGCTAGTTAGCCTGTGCAAAGGTGGGCTACATCCAAATGTTGTTGGTGACAACATAAAAACTATATTATTATTATTATTATTATTATTATTATTATTATTATTATTATTATTATTATTATGTTTTTATTTATTTTCATGATACAGAAGATAAATTTTGAGAAAACAATTGTTACAACAGTAAAACCTTTATTAATTTATCTGGATTGCTCTCTTATTAAGAGTGGTCAAATTTGTGTTTCCTCTAGAAAACTCTGAGATTTGAAAAAGTGTGAGATTTGAAATTCTTGTAGTTTTTCTGTAATTCAATATTCTTATAAATGTTTCCTTTACACTAAAACAAATGTTGAACCATGGGTTTTCTTCTCTATGAGAACCAGACAAATGCTGGAAATTCTCCCTTTTATGGCCCAACTTAGGGCAGCATTAAATACTTTGGGGGGCGGGTGAGATTCGACACTAAAATGGAAGGTGCACAAAGCCCAGCAGATGCAGAGTATCATATCAGATTACTTCATAGGGCATGCACATCCTGTCATTTAACTGTCAGCTCTTGTGAATAGTGAAGTCTCACATTAGAAACTGTGAGCTGTGACTGGCAACCAAGTCTCAGCTGCAAGTATCCTGTTTCATAAAGCAACCAGCCTCCCATCTCTAGCAGCTTTGACTTTTCAGAATCACTCTGTTTTCCACTAGAGTCATTTGAAACAATCTTTTACAACACAAAATTTGGCTTCAGGCTCTAGGATTTGACAGTGACTTCATCGTTGGAGGATTTACAGAAGATGAGACTGGCATGTTCTCAGATAACGAGCCTATTGGGATGATAGTTTATTTTTTCCACTTTTTTTTTTGCGCCTCTCACACCACCAGCAACAACGACAGAAAACCTGTCTTCCCCTCTAGCTTCTGAAAGCCACCTGCTGATTACTGCCTGTAATACATTAAAACAAAAGCAAAACAACAACAACAACCGACACCTGGGTGCTAAGAGGAAAGACCTGAGCTATAGTCCAAGACCACCAATGAAGCAAGATCTGGCCCAAAGTTTTCACAGAGTTTCAGTTGAGGGCAGAAGTGTCTACAGTCAATTCAACTAGCCCATCCAGCCATCCATTGCCTGTTGAGGGTGCCCCTTCGAGGGGCCCTTTCAAGGCCTACAATTCATCCACCAATATGAGAAGTGGGTTTGCACTGGGGAAGGGAAGCTTTTCACCTCCCCCACCCTTTTTATTTTGCAAATGATTATTTAAACACTTTTTAAAAAGTCACCTGCTTCACAGAGCTCTGGCTGTTACTGTCTCCATCATTCTTTTATGGAGTGCCACTATAGAGATGATAGCCTACTCAAAAACAGTGTGAATCACTTCTCACTGTCTTCTCCAAAAAATATACAGTGGTACCTCTGGATACGAACGGAATCCGTTCCGGAGCCCCGTTCACATCCAGAAGCAAACGTAACTAGCGACGGCATGTCTGCGCACGCACGCGTCGCTTTTTGCTGCTTCTGCGCATGTGCGTGATGTCATTTTGAGCGTCCGCGCAAGCAGCAAAACCTGGAAGTAACCCGTTACTTCCATGTTGCCGCGGAGCGCAACTCGAACGCGCTCAACATGAAGCATATTCAACCCGAGGTATGACTGTAAAGGTTTATTCTTGGCTGCCCCATGTGGTTAGGGAGGAGAGTGATTAACCACGAGTCTGGTTCAGATGGTATACTGAACCAAACCTTGGCTTTAGTTTGGCTTAGCTTAGCTTAGTGTGAGAGCAAAGAAGGCCAGGGATGAGCAGAGTGCTTACAAGAATCTCTTAAGTAGCCTGCAAGTTCGTGTGGTCCCAGGAAACCATAGTCTGACATACCACAACATGCAAAGCAAGACAGTGCATATTCTGAATGTATGTTTATAGTCAGGCCCATGTAGAGCTTGTCTGAGGCCCAGGGCTGGGAGTCCCTGGTTGACTGGGAGGCATGGGGTGTGCTTGGCATGACAGCCTAAGTCCAACAGAACCCTGGAAGCCCCACACACTGCTCCAACTGGCTTTGCCCTCTGAGGCCCAGGACAAGTGTACCTAGCTGCCCCTCCCCCCCCTGCAAGGGCCCGCTTACAGTGCTTGGTGCTACACCGCAACTCTCCAAATTCTCATGCTACTAGTACTACTGACATAACAATGAAAAGGTAGCAGAAGAAGCCCCATTGTTTTGTCCTTCATGTTCATCCATAAAACTGTCCATAAACCCTATGCAGTAAGGCAAATGTGTCCATTAGAGTACAATGTTGCAGTCCCACTATCAGTTTTCTACACAGAAACCATAAATTCAGAAACAGTATATTGATACGCCAGAGGACAAGCTGATTTAACAGTGTTGTATTATGCAGTGTATCATACATGACATGGACCGACTCTTCTTACATAAGTCCCATCACAATGAGAAGACTCTTGAAAGAGCCCTCCAAGAAGTAGAAGTACAATGAAAAACTCTGGTCAAAATGCCTGTTCTCTGACTTCAGTGTTGAGACCCAATGATTCCCAATTCTTTTTTGAAGGATATATAAGAAAAGAGCAACCCACATCACTTACATTGCCATGTGTTCCTTCTCACATTGTGAGTGACTCGTGTGTGTGTGTGTGTGTGTGTGTGTGTGCGCGCGCGCATACACACACACAAATTAAAATGGAATACACCAATGTGATTACAAAGCAGAGTCATTTATATTGTACCACAATTCATATATTTTAAACTTTTCAATATATCATAAACAGTGCTTTGGGGGGGGGCAGCGGTACGCATACCCCTAATTTTTTTGTGAATCTAAGTTTGGTCTCATTGATGGGCAGTATTTCAATACGAGTAAGAAAATGAGAGTACCCCTAAACATTTTTTTTAGAAAAAAAGCACTGATTATAAAACAACCTGAACTTATGGGATAGGGATTGGCATAAGGTCATAAGCAAATACAATGAAATACATATCCTCTTTTTTAAAAAAATGAGGGGGCAGGAAATATGCAGCAGGCAGAGGAAGTACAATAAGAGTGGAGGAACTTACTTGGGCCATATACTACATCTGATTATTTGGTCAACAGAAAATCAGCCTTTACCATAACATGCCCCTGTTTGTATGACACTCACAGAGTCTTAAAATCAATATGACTTACCTGCACATTTTGTTCTTGTTGTGAGCGGAGGTCCAGGAGGTCCAGTTCCTCCTTCTCCAGGTCTGGTAAGAAGCACTCTGATCTCATACTCCACATCGGGGTCTAGATGCCATAACTTGTAATTGGGTGAATCAACAATGTGGGTTTCAGCCCAGTTCCCATTGGTCGTACGGTACTCCACCTCTTTCAGGATGATAGGTCCATCTCCAATGATGGAGTTGGCATTTGGCTTGATCCATAGATAGGTGGCTCCAACTGCTAG
The DNA here is from genome assembly GCF_964188315.1 of Podarcis muralis. Lineage (NCBI taxonomy): Eukaryota > Metazoa > Chordata > Lepidosauria > Squamata > Lacertidae > Podarcis > Podarcis muralis. The sequence goes on from NC_135659.1 coordinate 75,836,843, forward strand.
AAGTTCTGGAGGTGCAATAGGTGTGGGAGGTTCTGCAAGCAAGAAGAATGGAGATATTTGTGGGTGACAGGCTCTTGGTGGTGGGGAGTAGATGGGTTGTCATTATGCAATGCAATGGGAGCAGTAGACAACACACAAGAGTTATACAGAGAGATTACTATCCATGACACCAACATTAAAATGGGCAGCCAAATTGCACGTGCTAACGAGACAATCAATACTGCTTTGTTTTGAAGAAAGAGTTCAGATGAACCCTGTTTCTTTATAAAGAAGGGTTTTTTTAGGGGGGGGGGGTCCCATCATGGAAAAAGCCACATCTCTTGTGCCTGTCAGCTGAATCAGCCTTACAGGTGATCAGGTCCTCTGAAGCATATCCAAGTACCTTGCCAGCCCCATATGGGTTCACATTTGTCCTTAAAATAGAGGGTGGAGGAAAGAATCCATATGAAACAGCATCATGGAAAAGGTACTCTTCAGTCTACAACAGAGTAGTTGCCAACAATGTCACCACTGTTAATGCATCATGTTCACTCCATGCGAATCAAGAACAAGAAAAGTTTTGCAACTTCATATTCAAGGGCACTTAGCTAAGCCTTCAAAATGCTTATGGATTCAGTAAGAAAGATCTCTATTACAGCATTAGGAGATATGAATCAGATACTATTACTTTTGTGGAAAAATAGAGAGTAAGTTAATAAAAGCACATCTCTTCAGCACCCTTTGATAAAATCAATATAACATCTACAGTCGCTGCCCTGATCATTTTTATTATTACTATTTTATTGGCAATCCATTTACACTTTGTGAACCTTCAAAGTATTGTCTGTAGTTTGTGGGACTGAAAACATTAAATGAAATGGACATTATTAAGACATTCTTTTCATTTTCTCTGGAAGTTTTCTTTACTAGTTTGTTTTGATTTTGTTTCTTACTCTGTCCTGGAAAGTCTCAATGCATCACTTATTTTAAAAGTTGCTACAAAAAAAATTCGTGTATCTGAAGAAGTGTGCATGCACACGAAAGCTCATACCAAGAACTAACTTAGTTGGTCTTTAAGGTGCTACTGGAAGGAATTTTTTTTGTTTTGACTATGGCAGACCAACACGGCTACCTATCTGTAACTTAAAAAGTTGCTGTTGACACTTCTGGGTTTGTGGCCAAAGAACTCCAGGGGTTTTGGTTGGTTGGTTGGCTGGTTTTTTTGAATGCATGAGCCAGAGTCAGGTTGTTCTGAGTGAACACTCTGGCCAGTGGGACACTGGAAAAGATGCTATCAATTTGTAATATTCCATTCAGAACATTATAAATGTATCAACAGTTTCTCAACAAGTCTGGCTTTGGTTTTGAGTTGCTGGGCTAGCTTAAGTTTCCCCACCACATATATGTCTTCATCAATAAACATACACAGAATTTATGCCGTGTTGCATGGTATATACTGCCCCATTGGACAGCACTCTTTGTATAGCACTAACTGTTCACCAGCTGCAAAATTTTCATATTAGAATGGAGGCTTGTGACTGAATGTTGGTCAGCATATCTCACAGGCTACAGACAGGTGTAAGCTTGCCTCTCATATGGATAGCTTGGTATTGAACCAACCATTAAATCTGAGGACTTCAGTTATTCTTTTGAAGGAGGCCCACAACATTTTGCCCCAGAAATGTTGAGGGAAACCCTCAACAACACATTTTGCTAAGATCTTTCTGTGAACAGAGAAAAATGGATGGGATGTTTTGCTGCCAGAGGCAACCCCACCCCTCAATACCACCTCCTGCCCCTGGAGGCACCCCCCAGTGTTACACCCCTCCCCAGTCTCCAGTTTGTCAATCCAGTGTTTGTCACTCCAGTGTTTACCACCACTGCATGCTCACTTCCACCTCCTGTTCCTCCTCTGCTGCTGCATCCACACCCTGCCACGGTCATGTCCCCTCCACTGCAAGCCGCCTGCTGCCATGCTCCTTGCCCTCAGCACACTGGGGCTTTCCCAGCCCACCTCCAGACAGAGGAGGAGGAGGCACAGCAGTTGGTAGGCCATAGAAGAGGTGAAGTGACCACAGTGGGGACTGCACAGGAGCTGGAGGAGGAGGAGAGCACCCAGCAGCAGCAGCAGTGAACACCCAGCAGTGGGTCATGAGTGCCCAGCAGATAGAGGGCTGCAGTGCCTCTGGGAGCCTGCCATGCTGAAGCAACCACCTTACCATGCCTAATAGGTGGGCTGGCCCTGAGAATGGATATCCAAAAATCTTTGACTGAGAGTTGCCATTAAGTCCATTTACTAAGGCACTGGTTGCTTGCAGACATTCACAGGTGCAATTGGCATCTCAGTGACTCAAAATACTGGATGAGTAGATTTTGTGCAAAAAAAAATATTTTATTGAACAACCCTGTGGACCACATTAGCCTGAGAGAAGATGACCAGCCCAAGGTCACCCAGTGAGCTACATGGCCAAGTAGACATTTGAATCTGTTTTCCTAGGCCCCGAGCCAGTGTCGGGTCAGCAGGGGGAAGGACGACCCCCAGGCATACAACAGGAACGATTCCAGCCTGTCTCTCCCATCAGCGTGTAGCTCTAGGGAGTTCTGAATCACCTTCCCCAATGAAGGTGCTCTCTCTGGGCAAAGGTCAGAGGGGGCAGGGCTTCTGTTGAGGTAGGTGATTAGCTGTGGGAGGAGCTTATCAGAGCTTTAGGGCAGCGGCGCGCGCCTAGCGGCGTGCGCAGTTTGATCCATATTTTAGATTTAGGGGAGCTAGTCTCAAACATTTGTTGGGGGAGACCTAGGTTTTTTGGGAGGGATTTATTTGTCCTGTCTCCACACTTTTTATGATAGAGGACCACTGTAGTCACCCCCAACGACACGTTCCCAAGATGGAGGGTGAGGGAACAGCTGCAGTCGCCTGTGGTTCCTGCGCAATGTTTGCCATCTTGCCAAAGGTTGCAGGCAGCTTTACCTGCAGCAATTGCATGTTGATTGCCCTCTTAAAAGACAAAGTCCAGCAACTGGAGGAACGTGTAGCTACGCTCCAAAGAATTAGAGAGCTGGAACTCTTCTTGGAAGCAACAGAGCACACCGTCTCCACCAAGGAAGAGACAGGGGACTCCCCTGAGAAGGTGGCTAGTTCACCAACACAGGAGTCAGATATATGGAGAAACGTGACTCAAAGAAGTAGGAGGCCCAGGGTTCGCTCTGATTGTTTAGAAATACGCAATCGCTTTGAGGTCCTTTCCCCTAGCATGGAAGACGAAGAGCAGACTCCATTTGAGGATCTCTCCCTCATTACAGTCGATCAGGTATATGAAGACGAGGAGCAAAGGCAGTCCTCTGGGAATGTCCAGGCAACCTTGGAACCGACAGCTCACAGAAGAACTCCGACCAGACCTAAGAGGAGGCGTGTAGTGGTGATAGGGGATTCCCTACTGAGGGGAACAGAAGCAGTGATCTGTGGGCCTGACAAGATGTCTCGGGAAGTGTGCTGTCTCCCCGGGGCTAAGATCCAAGATGTAACTGAACGACTGCAAGGAATCATAAAACCCACTGACAAATACCCCTTCCTCTTGGTTCATGTGGGAACCAATGACACTGCAAGCAATAGCCTCCAGAAGATCAAAAGAGATTACGAGGCTCTGGGCAGGAAATTGAAGCAATTAAATGCACAAATTGTCATCTCATCTGTCCTCCCAGTTGAACGACGTGGCCCAGGGAGAGAGGGAAAAATAGTGGAAGTGAACAACTGGCTTCGCAAATGGTGCAAACAGGAACGGTTTGGATTCTTAGATCACGGAATGCAGTTTCTTGAAGATGGACTTCTGGCAAGCGATGGGCTGCACCTCACAACGGTTGGGAGGAATGTTTTTGCAAAAAATCTCAGAAACCTCATCAGGAGGGCTTTAAACTGACTAATGTGGGGGAGGGAGACAGTGCTCCTGAAGGTAGGAGTCTATCAATTGATGAAGATGATCATCCAAATGTCATAGACCGAATGGAGCAAAGAGCATGCAGACCTAGTGGTGGGAGGAGAAAATCCTTAAATAAGAGACACGGGGGAATGATTAATGGACTTCAATGTCTGTACACTAATGCGCAAAGCATGGGAAATAAACAAGATGAGCTTGAGCTCCTGGTACAGCAAACTAAATATGACATAATAGGAATCACTGAAACCTGGTGGGATAAATCCCACGATTGGAATGCAATAATGGAGGGATACAATCTATTTCAAAGAAACAGACCAGACAAGAAAGGAGGAGGAGTGGCGTTATATGTCAGGGATGTGTATACCTGTGAAGAGATCCAAGATTTAGAACCTCAAAGCCAAAGTGAGAGCATTTGGGTCAAAATTAAGGGAGAGAAGAATAACAGTGACCTCATTGTGGGAGTTTACTATAGATCCCCAAGCCAAACGGAGGACATAGATGATGCCTTCCTGGAACAGATGGCCAAGCATGCAAAAGGAAGGGAGATAGTAGTAATGGGGGACTTCAATTACCCAGATATTTGTTGGATGTCAAACTCAGCCAAGAGCATAAGGTCAAACAGATTCCTCACTGCCCTTGCAGACAACTTCATTGTCCAGAAAGTGGGAGAAGCAACAAGAGGAACAGCCATTTTAGATCTGGTCCTAACCAATGTTGATGACCTGGTTAGTGGGGTAGAAGTGGAAGGATCATTAGGCGCGAGTGATCATGCTCTTCTGAAGTTTACTATACAGCGGAAAGGAGCAGCCAAGCATACTAGGACTCAATTTCTCGACTTTAAGAAAGCCGACTTCATAAAGCTTAGGGAAGTGCTGGGTGAGATCCCATGGACAGTAATACTAAAAGGAAAGGGAGTTCAAGATGGCTGGGAGTTTGTTAAGAGGGAGATAGTAAAAGCACAACTTCAGGCAATACCAATGAGACGGAAACATGGAAGGTGCCTAAAGAAGCCAGGGTGGCTATCTAAAGAACTTTTAACTGAATTAAGATTAAAAAAGGATGTATACAAAAAATGGAAAAGGGGGGAAACCACCAAAGAGGAGTTCAAACAAATAGCCAGCACATGTAGACACAAAGTCAGAAAAGCTAAAGCACAAAATGAACTCAGGCTTGCTAGAGAGGTTAAAAGCAACAAAAAAGGCTTTTATGGGTATGTTCGTAGCAAAAGGAAGAACAAAGAAACCGTGGGGTCACTCAGAGGAGAAGATGGTGAAATGCAAACAGGGGACACAGAAAGGGCTGAACTCCTCAATGCCTTCTTTGCCTCAGTCTTCTCCGATAAAGAAAACAATGCCCGACCTGAAGAATTTGGAGCAAATGATTCAGCAGAGGAAACACAGCCCAGAATAACTAAGGAGATAGTACAAGAATACTTGGCTAGTCTAGATGTATTCAAGTCTCCAGGGCCAGATGAACTGCATCCAAGAGTATTAAAAGAACTGGCAGATGTGATTTCAGAACCACTGGCAGTCATCTTTGAGAATTCCTGGAGAACAGGCGAAGTCCCGGCAGACTGGAGGAGGGCAAATGTTGTCCCTATTTTCAAAAAGGGGAAAAGAGAGGACCCAAATAATTACCGCCCAGTCAGTCTGACATCAATACCAGGGAAGATTCTGGAGCAGATCATTAAGCAAACAGTCTGTGAGCACCTAGAAAGGAATGCTGTGATCACCAATAGTCAGCATGGATTTCTGAAAAATAAGTCATGTCAGACTAACCTGATCTCGTTTTTTGACAGAATTACAAGCCTGGTAGATGAAGGGAACGCAGTGGATGTAGTCTACCTTGATTTCAGCAAGGCATTTGACAAGGTGCCCCATGATATTCTTGTAAAGAAGCTGGTAAAATGTGGTCTTGACTATGCTACCACTCAGTGGATTTGTAACTGGCTGACTGACCGAACCCAAAGGGTGCTCATCAATGGTTCCTCTTCATCCTGGAGAAGAGTGACTAGTGGGGTGCCACAGGGTTCTGTCTTGGGCCCGGTCTTATTCAACATCTTTATCAACGACTTGGATGATGGACTCAAGGGCATCCTGATCAAATTTGCAGATGACACCAAACTGGGAGGGGTGGCTAACACCCCAGAGGACAGGATCACACTTCAAAACGACCTTGACAGATTAGAGAACTGGGCCAAAACAAACAAGATGAATTTTAACAGGGAGAAATGTAAAGTATTGCACTTGGGCAAAAAAAATGAGAGGCACAAATACAAGATGGGTGACACCTGGCTTGAGAGCAGTACATGTGAAAAGGATCTAGGAGTTTTGGTTGACCACAAACTTGACATGAGCCAACAGTGTGACGCGGCAGCTAAAAAAGCCAATGCAATTCTGGGCCTCATCAATAGGAGTATAGCATCTAGATCAAGGGAAGTAATAGTGCCACTGTATTCTGCTCTGGTCAGACCTCACCTGGAGTACTGTGTCCAGTTCTGGGCACCACAGTTCAAGAAGGACACTGACAAACTGGAACGTGTCCAGAGGAGGGCAACCAAAATGGTCAAAGGCCTGGAAATGATGCCTTATGAGGAACGGCTAAGGGAGCTGGGCATGTTTAGCCTGGAGAAGAGGAGGTTAAGGGGTGATATGATAGCCATGTTCAAATATATAAAAGGATGTCACATAGAGGAGGGAGAAAGGCTGTTTTCTGCTGCTCCAGAGAAGCGGACACGGAGCAATGGATCCAAACTACAAGAAAGAAGATTCCACCAAAACATTAGGAAGAACTTCCTGACAGTAAGAGCTGTTCGACAGTGGAATTTGCTGCCAAGGAGTGTGGTGGAGTCTCCTTCTTTGGAGGTCTTTAAGCAGAGGCTTGACAACCATATGTCAGGAGTGCTCTGATGGTGTTTCCTGCTTGGCAGGGGGTTGGACTCGATGGCCCTTGTGGTCTCTTCCAACTCTATGATTCTATGATTCTATGATTCTATGATTTATAAGGACTCATGTCTTGGAGACACTGAGCACATATTCAGAGTCCAGCAGAGATAAACGCAGTCAGAGCTAGGCTGAGGTTGTAAGCACTAAAGCTGCTTTATTAAGCGTAAGGCAGAACAAAAGAAAACATGTCTCTTCTCTCTGGTCTTCCTCAGACAGAAGTCAGAAATGAAAGCAAAACCAAATGAAAACAGAGTACAGTAAACATCCGCTCCTGTGATTCCAACAGTCGGTGCTGGAATGCATAACACAGACATGTGATGAACCAATCCTACATATCTGCACAGTGAGAGGTATAGAAATGCAACATCCAGCTCTCTAACCACTACAACACACTGGCTCTGTTTTCTGTGGCTAATCCAATATGAGGGAGTCAGCATCTTCGCATAACATGCCTCTTCACATCTATCCCATGCTAACACCGAAAATGCCCATCACTATGTCAGATGGGATTTCAAATGTGCCTTGTAAGTTGCAATGACCCCTGTAAGATCCAATATCGTCAAGGACCACCTCTCACTATATGAACCAACCCAGACTCTGAGATCATCATCAGGGGCCCTTCTTCGTATGCCCTGCTCTAGAGAGTCTGGAGGGTGGCAACATGAGAACAGACCTTTTTTTTTTGCAGTGGCACCCCTTTGTGGAATGCTCTCCCCAGGGAAGCTCACCTGGAGCCTTCATTACATATCTTTAGGTGCCAGGGAAAAACATTCCTCTTCTCTCATGCCTTTAGCTAATAAAATAATATATGGCCTTTTAAGCGCTATGTGTTGGGGTGTGTGTCTCATTGTTTTGTTTGTTACTATGTTATGTATTTTTTGTGTTTTTATGTTGTAAACTGCCCTATGATCATTGGGTGAAGGGTAGTATAGAAAAGTAATAAATAAATAAAATAAAAATAAATAAATATCCTGGATAGACTAGAGACAAAGTCTTCCTATACACAGACACAGAGCTGATATGTATTATCTACTGTCAAGCCTGAGATCAGGCAAATCTCTTTGAATCATTTATGCTTACTTATATTTGACGCCCAAAACCACGATCAAGTTCAGTGCGTGGAGTTGGGGGCAGGAGAGAAGCGGACAATGACAAGCTAAGAACCTCTAGAGAGCAAGACTAAAATAAGCATGCTAAGTAAGATATATATATATATATATATATATATATATATAGTCAGATAATTAGATCAGAAAAAAGAGTGCTGTTTACATGAGGTTATACAAACCTAGACCTACACACAGAGATAATGAATATGGCTAATTGAGCCATGAATAATGATAATGAGAGTTCTATACTTCCAAATGAGTAACCAGAAAGTTGCCAACCAACCGAGGGGGGGGGGGTGAAGAATAAACAGCTTGGCCATTTACAGTATATATATTTTTCTCTCCTGCCAACTGCTAGTGAAGGAAAGTTAGTTCCTCTCTCTCCTGCCATCATTACCTCCTTTCCCTCCCACCCCCCAAATGATATTTTTATCTAAAGTATTTCTATTTATTTTTTTAAGTGCATGCATCCATTGAGAATGAAAGAAACTCATGGTTTATTAGCACATGCAATTTAACGTGGCCATCACATATCTTTCCCTTGTGTCCAGTGGTGGCAAAGAGGAGGAAGCGATGGTAAGTGAAAATGACAGCTGCTAGAGCTGCTCTCCCTCCCGGGGGGGGGGCGGTGTTGCAGGCAGGCCACACACTCTCCCTGTGCAAGGGGGGGGGGCGTGGCGATGCCACCAGCATTGCAGGGATCCCCCGGCTCCATGGCCGACCAATCCAGTAAACCGGGGGCGTGGCTTGGGCCATTTAAGCAGGCGCCCACCTGTCCCTCCTCTTTAAAGGTATTCCGTTAAAGGGATTTGGGTGTGTGGATCTTGTCTGAAGCCCGAGTATGGACTAGGGCCATGCCACGACCCCAACAGGGACCCTGGGGGAGCCCTCAGTTGATGCACATCAACAGGGCTCCCCTTACTGGTGGTTGACTCTTAATAGACGACCTGCATGGCAGGCAAGAGTCAGATATAGTTGGTTCAATTACAGGGCCTAAGCCAATACCACTCACATTCTGTAACCAATAAAGTTGTGGCCTTAATCATCCCATTAACCCCAAATACTGGTGTCCATGTGTTTTATTATTCAACAAATGGGGAGAGGGGCTTCACGGGCAACTCACCTACTCTTTTTCACCTAGCCCACTCTGAGATGGTGGTAATATTTGAGCGAGGAGAGGGAAGAGGAAGCAGCTGAGGCAAGTGGCAAGGAATGGAACTTCCTAAGACAAAAATGGGGTACCGGCAGAGAGACTTTGCACTGGATGCGGAACAAGCTCATATCTCAGCATCTGTTGATTTTAGTAATCTTTTGAATGTTTTTAAATACCTGGTTTTAACTAATTTTTAATCAAGAATTTTCATGTTTCGTTTTATATTTTTGTAAACTGTTTAGTGGGCTTTTTATGTTAAAAAAATAAACAAGGTGCAAAAATATTCAGAGGTGCAGAAGTTCCCACAGGTAACAGTCACATTTTTTAAAAAAATATATATCAAAATTTGATGATGTACCAATAGAAACTGACCTGGCTTCACTAACAAAGAAGAATCTATAGGTGGCAAGTCTACCTAATAACTGACTTACTCACTTGAAATAGCAATATGCTTGCAATTTCTTAAAGTGCCATGTATTTCAGTAAGTAATGAAATCTTCTATTTAAGTGATTTGCTAGAGCTAATTTTCAGTGCCACTGAAGTCAAGTATGGAGTTAACACTGACATTAACTGAATCGTAATTAAGCATTTACACTTGCATTTTATCACATAATATATTAAAATAAAGCTATAATCTCAAAAAACTGCAACAGGTCCACTTGCTGATGGCCTTTATCTTGCACAGTATACAGATGAACTGCCTGCTCTTGTTTTGAAAAAGCTATCTTAATTATCCTTAATTGTCCTCCTCAATAATTAATTCTAAATGTATTTTAAGCAATGTTATTTACTACAGGGATTAAAACTGAGTTAGCCAGGTCACCATAATAAAAATTCCCCTCTGAAAGGCCTCTAATTTATAAAACTTTGGAAGAATGCCAGGCTGGTAGCTGAATCTATTGCATTGTTCTTGGAAGGGCGACAGGCCTACCACCTGTTCAATGAAATGGGTTTTCTAGCAATCTATCCCCTCCAAAATGCAAGGAGGACATGCTAAGGAACCTGCTAAAATGTTTGTTTTGCTTTCCATTTCGCTGAGAGACAGCTGCAGCACTATCACTGCAAATGAGTAAAGCACAACAAAAGACGGAGCAAAACAAACTAGCAAAGCACTGGCAAGGCAAAGCACACTGCAGCTCCAAGTCTAGCACCAGTAATTTCAAAGTGGGGCACCAATTTGGAAAGGATGAAATTCAAGGTTCAATCCAGATCCTGTATTTTAGCTGCTGAATCACCCATCTCTGGGGGCATTGCATAAATGATACTTTTTTTCCTACATTAGTAAAGTGGAAAGCAAATGAACCTCACACACGCAATCTCATGTGTAAAGAATATGCAAATGTATTCTACTATGTGCATTTTATAGACACTGAGAATCAACTTCCACCAGCAATTTCCCATTGTAAGTACAAGTGATAAAACAGACATATGCACAATCTTTACAGATGGCTGGGTACCCCATACCCCCGTTCCTTGATAATCATAAGGAAAACATGTGTAAAGTGTATGTATAAATTGCACTTAAAGCTTTTCTATAGATATAGCCAGCTTTTCAATGAGTCAATAAAACAGCTGTATGCATGAAAATAGGACCTCCTCATTACTGATAGGGATGTTTCCAACCACAAGATCATAGAATCGTAGACTTGGAAGGGACCCTGAGGGTCATCTCATTCACTCTCCTGCAATACAGGAATCTCATATAAAGCATCCATGACTGTTGGCCATCCAACCTCTGCTTAAAAACCTCCAAGGAAGGAGAGTCCACCACCTCCCGAGGGAGCCCATTCCATTGTCTAGCAGCTCTTAATGTCAAAAAGTTCTTCCTGACTAATTTCAGTAGATACCGACTGCCACTTAAGAAAATATTTTGTCTTGGTCCAAAGCACTTTGGAAGCTGCCAAACTTCATTTGAGGACTAAGTCTACTTAAAGAAAAATATGGCTTTGTTCTCTCCCATTCACTATTGAGGAATTTTAAAAAAGCTGTAACTCTTATTTCTCATTTGATGGAAGCAAAACCAAGCCCGTGAAATTACAGGAGAACTCTGTGGTAGGGACCCATGTTTTCCCCACCCCAAATCATCCATGGTAGGCTGCCTAAGCTGCTTCTACTTCTTGTAACATGGGGTGGGGAGAAAGCATGAGAGCAAAAGACATCCCTCTTGCACTAGCCTTGCATGCCTCTTGAATGTTGCTGTCTTCATAGGAGTATGAACATGCTGATAGTGGTGTGGTGTTGTGGATCTTCTCCCTTGATCAGTTGCTCCCTGCAATGCAGTTGGATGGTATACCTAAGATCCACTGCCAAATGATCCCATACTATGTTTTGCTGTTTCTGCCCACTATTTGCAATGCCAGCCTCAGGATGGAAGACCTATAGCAGCTGCAGAGACATCACCTTGCCAACAAAGGTCCATATATCGTTAAAGCTATGGTTTTCCCAGTAGTGATGTATGGAAGTGTGAGCTGGACCATAAAGAAGGCTGATCGCCGAAGAATTGATGCTTTTGAATTATGGTGCTGGAGGAGACTCTTGAAAGTCCCATGGACTGCAAGAAGATCAAACCTATCCATCCTTAAGGAAATCAGCCCTGGAAGGACAGATCCTGAAGCTGAGGCTCCAGTACTATGGCCACCTCCTGAGAAGAGAAGACTCCCTGGAAAAGACCCTGATGTTGGGAAAGATGGAGGGCACAAGGAGAAGGGGACGACAGAGGACGAGATGGTTGGACAGTGTTCTGGAAGCTACCAACATGAGTTTGACCAAACTGTGGGAGGTAGTGGAAGACAGGAGTGGCTGGCGTGCTCTGGTCCATGGGGTCACGAAGAGTCGGATACGACTAAATGACTAAACAACAACAACAACTTTTCTCCAATGATGATATTGTATTTCATAGTGTTGGGGGGAGAACTCAAACAGGAATTTCTGGCCTCAGATGACATATCTTATGTCCTAAAAGAAGAAAGGAAATTATTTAAATAGGGGTTACTTTCAACTAAGATTGTGATGAATTCCCCCTGCTTTATGACAGGATATACACACTTGCATGCTTGATCTAGTTCACAATACAAAAAAAATAATGTGCATTTGTCTTAGCCCTACTTAGCAGGTCATTTCAACATAATGGCTAATCCATCACTTAGAAACAATAACAAGACGTGGAAACAGGGATGCTAGAACATGATGACTAGTCAAGTAGACAAATCCCTGTATAAAACATTTGGATTCATGTCAATAATGGAATGATTTGGCTGCTTAGCAGGAATATGCAATTTCCTTTTATAGTCAGCCATGGCAGAATAGCAGCCAGATATATATTTCAAGAGAAAATAAGTAATCTTAGGAATTACTGATTAATGCACATCATTAGATCTATAGAGAACTAAAGAAAGATTAGGTAAAACTGCTTCTGAAAATTAGCCTCTATGATACATTATATTCTGATACCAGCCCAATCAACAATGGGTGTCACACTGAAAATGCCAAATGAAGCCTTGGAGGGAAGCATTATTCCAGCAGGTGCCTCTTCTCCATACAAAAGCCTACAAATCTTTATTGCTTTAAATTAACAATATCTCCACGCACCCATAAATCCTGCTAGTGGCAGAAACTGCAAGATGTGATTAAAACTAGGGGCAGCAGCTCAGAGAACAGAGCAAAATGTGGCCAAGGGACAAATTCTCATAAGGAAATGCTGATTGGTATCAAGCAAGACAGTGGGAAAGCAAGAGCTCTGAATAGAAGACTAGAGTCACAATTATACTATCAGTCATGATGGAAACTCCATAGGCACCTCAAATGCTAAGTGCACCTCTCTAACAATATATTTTATAGGCCTCTTCTCACTGAGTAACATGAGAAGCAATTACGTGACCTGATGAAACGTTATAATACAGTTGTGTAGCAGCAAATCTGCACAGGCGCAGCTCAGAACATGAACAAGGGCCTTCTGTCTACTACCCAAATGAACAAACTTGTCACTCCATAGTTTTAAGCTTTGGCACTATCACCATAGGTGGACTCCAATCTCAACATATAGACCACCAGTACCCTAATTTATTTCTTATCCAAGTTATGTATCACAGAAAGTGACAACTATAGTTGCACCTATGGACAGATTTGCAAACAACATCGTTCTGGCGGTAATTATGGATATTAAGGTTTTATAATAAAGGTGTACCAAACAGTCATGTGGTGGTTATTTAAACCATTGAAGGGGGATAAGGGAGATAACAATATGTTTCCAAAAACCGCTGGCTGGCTCAATGGGTGGGGAGTGGTGATTCAACCAAAAAAACCCATCAGATTGGTATTTAGCAATAATTTGCTACAGGAGAAACCTAGAAGAGAAAGCGATAGCACACCACTTACAGCTATAACCACTGCTGCATATTCTGGGTGATGCTATTTCCCCCCCTCACAGTCCCTGGGTGATAAGTCTCTACTTGTTTACAGACAGCCCGCTAGCCTAACAGATTTACTCATCAGCACCACGTGCCACATAAACACACAAAAGAACCAGTCCCAAAGGCCAACTTTGTGTCCATCTCCATCTTGGCATCAATATCGCAAGATATCATAGCATGAGGGGTTCATTCACATCCTTGCCTTCCAGCATGATGGGTGTCATTATTGCATACTTTCCTACTGTCTATGCAAAAGAATAAATGGGCACAGATTTGACTTCAGAAGCGGCAATATTCAGAAACCAGTAAAATATCTGTTTCCTTCTTGGGCTTTTTTTCTGTGCTAGCACACAAGCTATGGGTGTGTAGGTGGGTGTGTATGAATCATATGAATTATGATCGGAGTTATCTTTGGTCACCTTGTGATACCAATTAAAAACATTTTTATTCTCCAAGGATTTTAGTGGGAACTTGCTGAGATATTTTGTCAGATGTTGCTGCAACAAATTGTCAGGGTAGGATCATTGTTGTGGGCATTATATTGTGTTTTAATGTAAATTGTTTGTTTTAATTTTGTTAAAATATTCAATTTTCTGTTTCCCCACTCTGGAATCGCAAAGGTGATAAATGGAAGAATAACTCTAAGTAATAAAATAAATATTTTTACATACATTTAAACTTCAAATGCTTCTTTTGAAGTTTACAGGCTTTAAGTTTTGCATGTTTTTGCTATTTTCACTCCACTTTTTACAATTTCCCCTCTCTACATCTGCATGCATTATACCTACAGAGGGTAAAGTTTCATGCATCTGAGCAAGTGGATAAAAGTCCATGAGGTCTTATTATATAATGAATTAAATAGTTTTTATGGTGCCAACAAAATTCTTCATTGTTTCAAATGGTACAATATTAGCTCTTCAAGAAAGTGCGACCATCCAGTCCTTATAATTATGACAAAATAATATTTGCAAATTATATGACAAAATAATTTTTAGTCTGAGACTAAATAGACTCTTGCTGGAGCTTCCTGGATAGGCCTTTTTCACACTGTGGCCAGTGAGAGCCTATTAAAAACACCCCACTAAAATGTGAAATAAAAACTTCCATGCCAAGTAAATATTTAAGGGTGACAAAATGTATTGCTATGCTGGCTGGAAACTTTAACGTGAGGGTACATGAACCAGAGCTTGTAATGCTAAATGAGAGAATAGAGGCTGGATCGAAAATCTATGTGAGCACACAAATATCCCTGGCTGTGTGAAAACTATGGATGGCATTCATCTCTCCAACCCCATCAAGGGAAGACCTGCACAAGGACTTCTGCTTGCACAACGGAGCTTATCCCCCTTTTCTTTCTCCCACCTCCTGAAATTGGTTCAGGGGGCTGAGAAGAACCCCCAGAACTGCAAATGGTGAGGGGATGTATTATTCTGCCTGGCAAGCTTGAATGTTTGCACATATAGAATGACTGGAAGTGTGTGACACTTAATTCTACCCAAAAGAAACAATAGCATATGTCACTGTGGAAGTAGCATTGCAGTGTATATGGAAGGCAGCCCATACTTAAAACAAGTTGAAAATGCTGAACAATTATGAGTAAACATTCTCTCTCTCCCCCTCTTCCTTTCTCCTGCACACAGACAGAAACAAATCCAGCTCATATATTTCCCCAGAATCCTTCCTCTCCTGTCAACAACCCATGTGGTTTATCACCTTTTTTTTTTCTATATTACAAAACTTTATTGTGACAAAAAGCCGTCCAAGGTAAAGGTACAACTGACCATTAGGTCCAGTCGTGGCCAACTGGGACTGTGATGCTCAGCTCGCTTTATTGGCTGAGGGAGCCAGTGTACAGTTTCCGGGTCATGTGGCCAGCATGACTAAGCCGCTTCTGGTGAACCAGAGCAGCACGCAGAAACGCCGTTTAGCTTCCCACCAGAGCGGTACCTTTTTATCTACTTGCACTCTGACATGCTTTCGAATTGCTAGGTTGGCAGGAGCAGGGACCGAGCAATGGGAGCTCACCCCGTCGCGGGGATTCGAACCGCTGACTTTCTGATCGGCAAGTCCTAGGGTCTATGGTTTAACCCACAGCACCACCCGCATCCCTTCTTTTCTGACATAGATATGAGGTATGATTCCACATTTTTAACTATGGCATCCTTCTGTTGAGATGGTTATACTTCACCACAACACCGGCATAATGCTCTGGTCATGCTGCACAAAACCCATGGAAGAATTTCTAACTTTATCTGTAATCTCAGCCCCTCAGTCCCTTGCTTGCTCCTACAGTTGTGATATTGTTGCACTGGCAACACCCACACAGGCAATTCTTCTTTCACACCAAATTTAGCTGTGTATAATTAGCATTCGCTCTGAATTATATTTTTGTCTTATCAGCTATAGAAACTATGCAAAGTGATTCCTCTGATTCAGGATTAGAAGCTACTTGCTGTAATATGATAGAGAGCACAGATCTTTCATCTCTAGGAGAACTAAGCCTGTCGTTTACAAGCTGCTAACAATTTCATCATTACAATTAATCCTTCTTTATATTCCGCAGACATGGTTAAAGCCTCAACTCTTTGATAGTTGCTTGGTCAAACTCTATAGGAAGTCTTTAAAACTGCAACTGGTAATATTTAAAACTTTAAAGATATTTGTTCTCTCTCTTTCATTATATATATGGAAAGTGCTCTTTAATCTTTACACTGAGTGCAGTACAAGGATACATTTAAATTTCAGTGAAATAAATGGGAATTCAATCTAGCCCGGGTTGGGGGAGGGGGAGGGATCTGGGACGTGTAAAACTCTGTTCTCCTCTCCTTCGAGGCAGAAGTTAATGAGTCCCTGAACATCTTCTCCAAAGCTGGCTCTGGAAATTTAGCCGGCAACTCTGCTTTTGTATTCTAAATCAGGTGGATTACTCAGAGGCAAGTGGATGTGTGCAGGATCCTACTGTGAGATAATGTACCTGTTCCATCCCCTATGGCAGATGCCAGGGGTCAGCAAACTTTCTCAGCAGGGGGCCAGTCCACTGTCTCTCAGACCTTGTGGGGGGCCAGACTATATTTTGAAGAAGAAAAATGAACGAATTCCTAAGACCCACAAATAACCCAGAGATGCATTTTAAATAAAAGGACACATTCTACTCATGTAATAACACGCTGATTCCTGGACCGTCCGCGGGCCGGATTTTGAAGGCGAATGGGCCGGATCCGGCCCCCAGGCCTTAGTCTGCCTATCCATGGCCTATGCTCTATAATTTAATTAATCAAACTGCCTTCAATAGGGTTGCAACCTTTCACCAGCCAAAGCACGGGACAGGTCAGGCAAGCTGAAGGACAGCCTGGGGGTGGGGATTGCGTGGCACACGCACTCTCATGAGACCAAATCCTCCCCCCATTGTTGAGGAGGGTTCCCTGCATTCAGCCTCCCACCCACTCCTTACCCCCCACCCCCTGGCTCCTCTCTTCCCCTCGACTCATGTAGGCAGGCAGGCTTCTGCAGGCAACTTGAGCCTCAGCTCCAGCCTTTCGCCCATGCTGGCGTCGGAAGAGACTCAAGCATGGAGGAGGAGGTAGGAGAAGTCGGGGTGATGGAGAGGGCCAAGCAGCGGTGGACCCACACCCTGCTAGAAAGGTGGGCAGCAGCTGAGGAGGAGCACCAGCGAGAGGAAAGGAAAGAAGGGGGTGAGGGAGGGAGAGGAGGTCACTCCTTCCCCCTTCTCTCTATTGTTGCTTGCACCAGGCTGGGCTCCTCATCAGCTGCACCAACAGCAACGCAATTGCCATTTTGGACCAGCTGAGCTCAAATATGGGGGGGAGGCATCCCGTTTGTAGTCCAAATGAGACAATTTTGTCCAAAAATGGGGTGATCCCATTTTTTTTAGGGAGAGGTGGACAGTCTCCAACCACCAGGGGTAACATCGATGGTGACAAGTTCACAGCACCCACAGGTTTCCACCCTTCGCTCCCCTGTACAGCCCTAAGAGAGAGTGTGGGGAATGGCAACAAGTGATGCAGACAGCATACTCATCTGCCCTGCCCTGCTTCCCATGTTTTCTTTACTCTTTATATCGTAACATCTGAAGAGGCCTGCAGTACGAAAGCTTTCTACACTGAGAGCAGAGTAAACATTACCCAACCAAGTTTGTATAGGCACCTTCTCAATAGCTGCAGGGCAAATAACAAGCTAAAAGCTGCTGTAACACATGATGGACTTCTTCCATTTGGATTTGAAATGTTAACGGAGCTTTTTTTCAGAAAAGAATGGGAACATTTAGAGGCTCTTGGTTATTTGTTCCAAAGGGGTAGAGGATGTCAGCACTGTTTCACGTATTGCTTTACTAACATGGTTTTATGACTATTACCTGCTGTTAACGTTTCATAGTCTCCCCTCAGCATTCACTTTAAGTTATTGTCCAAGGGCTTTCTCTCCCTTCCCCCATCTTCCTCTTTTTAACACTTTAACAATCAGCAGCCAGAATTCTCTGAATTGGAGTATTTATGCTGGCAATTCTTACACGACATTTCTATGGCACGCACTGTTAACATGATGTGTCTGTTATTGGCTATCTCCTTGAACCTTCAAATCTTTTATTTTATTTTAGAGATGAAAAAGACTCACATATTTTTATTACGACTTTCACTAGAGGACTGCATCACTATAAACCTCTGCACAGGGCTCCAAGACATCTTATTTCAAGCTCAGCATTGGTGGCAAGGTTTACTTGAAATAACACATTGTATGAGCCAAAGTTGATGAAAGTCAGCTAAAGTTTTGCCAGGTTCCAGCAATTCATTTCAAACCATGATGTGGGAAATTGGAGTCTTGATAAAATGTGCATGAATGGGAAGGGGATCTAGCTTAGTCTTGCAAATATATACAATCACCATATCCTTATCTTGATACTGTGGGCACTTTCTAAATGTTATGTGACTACCCTGGTGCTGAGTATCCCAGATTCTTCATTTATGAAGGTAAGGTTTATACGAATCTGTAGTCAGTTTCTCAACTGATCTATCAATGTCCAATCTATCCTCCTTTCCTCACCTTGGGGCCATCTTGATTTCTTTCCTTGATTCATCCAATCTACAGAGCCTAGAGAGAGATGGCCTTCTGCCTACAGGCTACTTACTAATAATTTTTGCGACTCAACTTCCCTTGAGATTTGGAGAGTATGGAAAAGAGAACTCTAACCACCTGCCCTCCAGTAGAATTATAGTATCTTCCCTTACCCTATTAGGTTAGTGCTTCCTAACTCTATTGTCCCCTTATTACTTTGGTTGAAACTCATTTGCAAAATGGAATTTTACACTGCTGTAAATGAGTAACAAGCTTAAAGTGTAAAGACAGAGGATGCGGAAAAGAGGGAATTAACAAGCCATTCTATTTCACGAATCTATCATTGTTCCCCTCCCTTCCCGCCCCGTTAGATTTACTCTGAATCCCAACACAGCTTCAGAGGAGGCTTTCATTCTTTGATAAAGTGGAAAATAGCATTGGATTAGTGGAATTGTATCTCATTTCCCAGTGTAAATTAAGTGAATTAGATGGAAGATGTGTTGCTCTAATTGTGAAGCTTATTACGGATCTCAAATATATTAGAACTGAATGCTTCGCTTTGTTTGCACTTTTCAGGGGAAGAGAAATCAAGACATGTCAGAGCCATCTCACAGCCAGTATTAGTAAAAGCAGTACTTGAAGTGAGAGCTTGAGGGAGGATGGAGAAATGCAAAATCAACCTCAGTTATTGTTTGATCAAATTTGCAAAAGTAGGTGAACTTTTGACATGGATTCCACTGCTCTGCTTTGAAAGAAAAGAACTGAAAAAATGCCAAATTGAAAGGGATGGTGCATGACTACATAAGCAAAACTAATTATATCTAGTCAATGAGTCATTTTATTCACATGCATAGAACTTCATCTTTGCAAACATTTTATTCTCCTAATTTTTTTTAAACAGCAGAACATTAGCCATACAAAAAATGTGAGTTGTAAAAGCATCTTCTCATAGAAAGCTGTGCCTTTCTGAAAACTGTTAAAAAGAGAGTAGGTATAAATCTTGCCAGCCATTTTTTTTTTTACTGAATTGTGTTGTCTAGTTTGCAACAACAACCAATACTCAAAAGCTAACCTACAAACACTGATGAGAACATATGTGGGAGGGAAGGAAAGTCTTGGCTAAACTGAAAGAAACTTTTGCTTGAACAAAAAACCCCCCAAAAACATGAAAACAACCTTATAACAAATGTTAAGGGAAAGTTCAGTGTTGTTGTGTACTTCGGTAGCTAGGCAGGTGGTGGAAAAGGGCTTAATATTTCTGTAAGACGTGTCTTCACCTGCCATTTTGACAAATGGCCTTGGCCTACTCAAACTATATAGCTGATTCATAGCAAGAAGAAAATAAGAAAGAAATTGAGCAACTTAAGATGGCACACATTATTTGTATATGCAGGAATTTATGAAGTGGGTTGTGGAACATTACAAACAACAACAACAACATCACAGTAGTTTGTTTCCAAGCATGCCATTCCATTATTCATTCATTTATCTTTATAATATTCATACATTGAACATTCAGGACTTTTCTCCACTTGTGTGCAGAACTTGGTGGTAAAAGAGAGACTTTTTGAGTAATCACTCATGTTAGCATCTTGTTAGTGGGGCTTATGAGCAGCTGGAGGAAATAAGCTTTGAGAAACCTAGGAGTTCATGGGGGAATATATATATGGTGGTGGTACCGTTATACTTCAGGTTACATACGCTTCAGGTTACATACTCCGCTTACCCAGAAATAGTACCCCGGGTTAAGAATTTTGCTTCAGGATGAGAACAGAAATCATGCTCCAGCGGTGCAGCAGCAGCAGGAGGCCCCATTAGCTAAAGTGGTGCTTCAGGTTAAGAACAGTTTCAGGTTAAGAACGGACCTCCGGAATGAATTAAGTACTTAACCTGAGGTACGACTGTACTTACTATTCAAGGAAGGCTCAAGAAGACCAGTTATGTTCACGAGGCTAAGATTTATGCCCCATTTATGCTTGCAACCTCCCCTCCAACCAACTCTAAGGCTTAACCCAACGCCTTATCCACCAAAGTTGAGACGGTTGTAATGAGGAAGGCAAAACCCCTGGGTATATAATTGACTCAAAGAGCAAATTCCTTCCCGGCCCATCATAACCCATAGCAAGGTCATTAAACTTATCCTACCCCTGGAATGAGGGAGAAAGGGTGGGAGATCCGATGAACCCCAAGTGTTCAGCATGCTGCTGGCATTATCTTTAAATACCCTGGGAGAGTACCTGAGTGAAGTCCTTGAAGCACTCAGTCAGGGCCACCCCAAGAGTGTGTGCCCACCTACTGGCCCTGCTACCATTGGCGAATTGTACCTGGGCCAGATTCAACCTATTTTCCCGCCGGTCAAAAGACTGTGATGGTGGTGCGATACCGCAATGCCATGATGCTGCAAACCATCAGTGGTAAGCATAACTGTTGCACAAGGAGAAATCCTTAGTTTTCCTTAGTACATACCAGTCATTAAGTTTTGATGATACACAAATTTATTTATATTAAATTAATTGTAATAATGACATTTTTTATTATTTATTTCATTTCATTTATGAACCCCTTCCCATGAAATAGTCTGAAGCAATTTAGCTATAATTAAATTGCAATTAGTCATAAACCAACTGATTAATCAATTATAAGGCATGGGGCTAATCAACTAGATTTTTTCAATCAGTTATTGCCCATCTTTATAATAGATAAAGAATGGCTGAAGCGGCGATATATTAGGTGTTAATAGCTTTCTTTCACTTACAAGCTGAATTGGTTGTTGCTTGTGGGGTATATTGATTGACATAAGTAAATGCATTTAAGTGAAGTGAGTTAATTTAGAGGAAATAATAAGGATAGAAGCCAAACAAGTGGATTAATTAGCAAAATACAGTAAGTTAAATTAATTGATAGGAGAAGAATATAATTATGGTAGAAGCTGGTTAATTTGTTTTGAAGTAATTATGGGAAAAGCTGATTAACTTGTTTTGAATTTAAGGAATTAAATTGAAATTTACATGTAAGAAATTAACTTTAATCTGAATGACTATCAAGTAATTCATTTTGAAATTAAAACATATAGAATTAATGGATAAAAAGATAAAGATTCATTATAAGTTTAAGAAGGGAAGAAAGACATATATAGCAATAGTTAAAGAAATTTAGGACAGACTTGCCATTAAACAGATGGCAGAACTTCTCGGTAAGCACTTCTGTTCTTAGGAGAGAGTTAAAATAAATTAGGAAGTAAAATTTCTGAAGTGGAGAAGAAAATAATAGCTTTAGAAAATAAGATAATGGCTTATAAGGAAAAATATGAAGAGATAAACTAAAGACATCACACAGAGCAATGAAGCATTAAACAGAAACTTATAAAACCCTAAAAAGGCTATCACTAAAATATAGTGTGTGTCCACACACACACAAACACACAAAGAAAATATGGAAGCCCACAAGTTACCATTAGTTCATATTCATTTCTGTAAGTCTTCTATTTCTGATTGCCAACTTTTTTTCCACTAGGCTCTGCTTCAGCACTCTTTACAGCATCTGTAAAGAGGGCAAGCTGCCTTATATTTAATCCATCTAATTCAGCATTATCTACACTGACTGTCAGAGCTCTCCAAGATTTTCGACTGAGGACATTTCCAGCCCGACCTAGAGATGCCAAAAATTAAGCCTGGGACTTTCTGCAGACAAAACCTATGTTATGTCAAAGAGCTAGAGCCTTTCCCTTCAGGTGCTAGTTTCTGTACATCAAAAAGCTGTGAAGGCCCAAGAGCATCAACTGGAGGCCTGAATTTATGCAGATATACACATATTGCATTATGTTGGTCCCTTCTTGACTTGTAGATACGAGAGGTATTCTTAGGGTGAACCTGCATAGAAATTTGATTTGGCCACCTGATTTGCATGTACCATAGTTAAGGTTAACTGCCCCTTCCCTGCATACCATAAACCACACAGAACAGCAGAATAAGTACATAAAATGCAGTCCGCACAAAGGAAGCATGATAAAACACTAGCACAACGTTGCCCCTTATTTTCCACAGGACAGTTTTCTCACTTCTGGTTAATAGGATTCCATATTTTTTTCCCTGCACATTCAATATAAGGAACAGTTACACAGTTGAAGTAAGTTCAAATTTTAAAATAAAATCATAAACAAGACAATGGTGTATGACAACAGAAGAGAGGAGTATGGAGGGGGGGAGGGACAAGCAGAAGGCAAAGCTGACTTCTTGAAACAAAGTAAGTCTTTTGAAGAAAACCTGTCAATTGGGGGATGAGGAAGATTTATTAGATCTCCACAACCTGTGTCTCTGCTGTTGATGGCTAGATGGGTAGGTTACAATGTCACATGGCCCCTCTTGGGGTTCCACCAAGACAGATGTTGCAAGGTCTGCCACAGTGCACAGGAAACTACTGCTGCTACCAACCAGCAAAAAGCCATGGAACAAGATGTGTTGGGCCAGGACACTAGGACCTTGGGATCCAAAGCTTTGTGGATTCATAGGGAGATCCGGTCCTTGGGTCCCTCAGCTCTACCAGCCTAGAGCTGGTGCAGCACAAAACTTGTGAAAAACTGTATCTCCACCTTCTGCCCTCACCATCACAAGCACCACAGATTTGGGTAAGATCCACCACTCTGCTGCTCCTAGCCAGGGTTTTGCATTCCTATGTCCGCTATTTATGTGACATGCTAGAGGGCCTCTCCAGCTGAACAACACAGAAGGATGCACAAACACCAGTTAGGTGGGAAGGAAGGAATCCTTGTCTTCCCTTTGCTTGTGTGTGCCACTACTGTTTCCACTGTGCACTCAGGTAATGGCTGGAGGGAAAGAGGAGTGTGGTAGTTTGGTGGGAAGCCAGGAATTTTCCTTTGGCTTAGATTTTATCTGAGTTTGAGAAGAATTTTGGAGCTTTAACAACTTGGCTGTGGTTTGCGGCAGGCTTTTAGGAGCCTCCATGCCCAGTTCATTTCTAAGTCTTACTTGGAAGAGCCTTCTCAACATTCCTACTGTTAATCAAAGAGGAATAATTAACATTGATCAAATAAAAATGAAAGAAGTTCATACAGAGAAATAACATTTGGAAGAACTACCTAGTGTTGTTGCTTTTCATAATTGGGACATCCCTTCATGTGTGTAGATAGTTCCCTACCCTTAAGTTCAGAAATTTATTGCTCTGTGTCTTATTTAATTTTCTCATTCTTGTACTTCTCTAATTTTCAAGCCTATAAAATTGTTGCATTAAACTGGGTTTACCTGTCACTTTCCCCCATTTATTATTTCTCTTTCCTTCCATTATTCATCAGTTATATCTTTATTTTCAAAATCTTTAACCCATTAATTTGTTCTGTTTCCTTAATCTCCAGGCTCAGAAATATCAGTTACAGTGCTGTTTAATGCTCCTGAGGTAAGCATGATGGCCTTTCCATTCTTCTCGGGCTTAGAGCTGAAGAGGAATTGCTGTCCTGCCCTCATCCACCTGTACATCCAACCACCATCTTCAAACCCCCTCCCATTTCACCCAAATCTAAGTGCTGCTACTGCTCTGATGGCAGCTATTAGGAAGAAGGAAATGAGGTAAGTGCATTCCTTGTCTGGGGAAGTGGGTACTGCTACGTGACATGTCTGGCACAAATTACCTATCACCCATCTCCCGTTCACAAAATAGGGGACAAAATGCTTTCTTCTGCCTGCCCCCACCCCCACCCCCCGCCCACTGGCCACCCTCCCACCCAGGCAATGGAAGACTTTTCTAAAGGGAAATAGTCTAACTGGTCATGTCAAAATGATATTTTAAATGACAATAATCAATATGCTCCTAAAATTGTGTGTGTGCCCCTTAACGACATGAGTATCCTCCAGTGTTTTGTAAAAAGAAATGCAGGGGATCAATTGCAGTCTGTGCCAATGTATACATTATACCACACCTATCAAGGATTTGTTGAATCATGATAGCTGGCTAACCAAGTTACAAGGATACAGAAGTGACACTCGGCAAAGCTGTGAAGCTTACTGTGGAGTGGATTAATATAATCCCAAATGGCACCGGTTTCCTTTCAAAAGGAAGGTTCTTTGCACTAGTAAGTAGTTTGGCCTAGCTTTAGTTGTGGCTCATATTCTTAGTGCCGCGTTCTGCTCTGGCTCGTCTATCATACGTTATTAAATCCATTTCAGCTTTCTGCAAGAGCAAGCTGCTAATCTCCCACAGGTACCGGCGATTTACACTCAACAAGCACTATGCAGAAAAGGGAGGGGAGATAATGTCCATGGGGAGGGAACCCATGCAAACTGTGAAATGTGTAATTTCAGGTCAATTTGAGCTTAAGCAGCTCCATCAGCCCCTATGCTACCTGTTTACAAGGAGGGAAGCGATTAGGGCAGTGAGGTTTAGAACGTTTACCTATGGAGGCAATTAGAAACTTTTGGCTGTGTGGCACTTTTCCTTTTGTGCGGAAGAGAAGGATGCTAGCCTGTACTGTAAGTTGCTGAAATAGCAAGTCACTGGAGGGATTCATAACAAAAGTTCTGTACATGAATTTGTCTGGATTGATTATGCAGTTTAAGACGCAACAACCTGCTAGGTTGGCAGCTAAGAGCCTAAGGCAGAATTTTTCATAAAGTTTCAGGAACAGAGAGTCCCTTTACCCTCTACTCCCTACTGCTCCTGCCCACAGTGGAGAGAAAGACAAGTAACTTGGAACTGAGGCAGCAGTTGCTTATAGTTTCAAACGGGGTGGGGGGATGGAGGTAGCAATGGTGACACTGTGCTGCACTCCCAGTGAGATTTACTGTCACAGGCCTGAAAACCTGACTTAAAAGGCCCCAAACATGAAACCATGACACTAAATATAGGGCAAAGATATACAGGATCAAGTATGCTTAGTGTTGTTCATCAAGCCTACCATCTTGAATTGTGCCCAGACAGTATGTGGAGTCACTAGAGCCTTCAGAACACTACAGGCAACTCCCCGCTTGTGCATTCTGGGCATTTGCACGCATCAACAGAGTGCACAGAAGCCCCCCCTTCACCCCACCATTCTGCCCTTTTCCTGGTCCAAAACAACCCACACATTGGCGGTCGCGTGTCAATTGAACACGTGCAAAATGGTCACCACCTATAGTTTATGGCCATGTTAGGGAATCTTTAACTTGCAGGCCTAATTTGACCCACCAAGCCTCACAGGTTGGACTGAAAGGGTGCTTTAATCAAACCATATTCACCTTTCCTGGGCCTGGTATCATGTGATGCCAGGCATTGGGCAAGTTCAAGGAAGAATCAAGCCACGGCTTGAATTTATGCCACAGCTGCAAAGGAGGAATCGGGAATACACTCGGAGTGTGCTCCTTTGCATTGAAACACTGGCATTTTTCGGATTTGGTGCCTTTCCTGTCACCCTGCACAAATATTTCATTTTGTAGATTCAAGTCTAGGTGGGCAGAAGGAAGAGAAAGGAGAAGGGAATGCAATCCCTAAGTCCCCATCCCAAGCGGCACACAGTCCAGATTCCATAGGAGGCTGACTTCCTCATACTGAAGAATTAGATGTTCTGCTATTTGTGGGTAATTCTGAAGACCCTAATGAAGTCATTCTGTCAATAAGATAAGGAAGGGACAAGTGTCTCACCCAGTAGCAGCATGGGGGTCTAGTCTCCTGACCCGCCCCACCCATGTAGCACCCAGTGATTCTCCAGGGTGGTGAGGGAATACATGACTTAATGGCAAAGTAGAGCATGCTTTATTGACGCCAGGATTGTAGCAACACCAGAGGCAAGGGTGCAATTTCCTCTCAGAGCAAGATGTTGCATAGAGAATATAGTGAAACTGCACTGAAAGGGACTTAACTCCCTGCCTCTCAAACAAATTTAAGCTTGTGCCGATATTTGTTTTAACTTGAAGTTGGATGAAGGGGGAAATGTGCTCCAGAAAGAAAGGAACACACATTTGTGATCGATTGATAGTTTTCTTAAACCATGGCTATGTCCCCACCAACAGACATAGCTGATTCTTGAGATGGGCTGTATCTCAATGATAGAGGAAGCATGGGCTTTTCATGCAGAAGGTGTCAGGTTCAACCCCAAGTAGCACTGGGGAGAACTCTTGACTGAAATCCTGGAGAGCCATTGCCAGTCAGTGAAAACAATACTGACTTAGATGGATCAACAGTTTGATTTGGCACAAGGCAGCTTTCTACGTTCCTAACAGGGAGGTTTGGTCTCAGTTGTTTGTGACTACCAGTCACATAAAAATTTCTACTAAAATACGTTAAGTGAAAGTTGGCTCTATAAAATACAAAGCAATACCTTGTCCTTTCTGATGAATGGAGCACTTAATTCTGTGCGCCAAATGGAAGAGTAAGCAACAGGGCACCTGAACTTGACTGCACTTCTGCTTTTAAACTACTGTTTGAAAATTCCCTCAAGGAAGCTAAGTTTAAAAAGACAAAACCCAAAGCTTTCCATTATTTCTACTGCCTGGTCTGATTTAGAAAACACCCGGGAGTGAGGCCTTTTAGCCCTGACCATGTGCCAGCTCAAAGAGGCATTTTTCAGAATGCTTTCTCTGACGATTCCAATTTGCCTGAACACACTTTGAACAGGCCTGCAGCCTCTGAAGCACAACTGCTTAAAAACATCTGACAGGCTTGCAGTGGCTGTGAAAACCCTGCCACTGTTTCAGAAATAATTCAGCTGAGGAAAGTATCAACTGGCTGCTTAACGGCCATATTCTCCTTTCCCCACCAACCTGCTACTAAAAATAGGTATATCAAATATATATGCATATATGAAAATCAGATTAGTTCCTTGACAGACTTGGAAAAAAACTTGATTCTACATTCAAAATCAGTTTCAGCCAGTTTTGAATCTGGCTTTTTAAAATCGATTATTAGACAGTCAGGCCTCCTGACAAAAATCCAAAATGCAGATTTCAAGCGCTGCATTCTACCTTAAGATAAGCATTTTAATTTCATCCTGAAAAACCTGTATGAAGCATGTGTTACGTGTACTGTTGTGCTCATGTCTCCTGCTGAAAACAGAGTGTCTTATTCATAATTTGTCAGATTCTGCTAGCTAAAATTTAACATTCAAATCCCTGTTCTGTTTTGTGATTAATGAATACAATATTTGCTTGTATCATGGGCAAATCTGATGCAGTGGAAAGAGTGCCATATTGACTTTGGGCTAGAACTAGATACTATTATTTAGCTTAAGATTCCCTCACAGGGTAGCTGCTGATATGTATATATGATAAGAAATGAGAAGCAATTTGTGAGCCTCCCCCGCTCCCTCAAGTGTTGAATTTTAAGGTACTGTACTTCACAACAAGAATCCTGAAATTTAGTCCATGTTTAGTCCATGGCAAAATTATTTCAGGAAAAATCTGAACATAAGGTTCATTGACTTTGAAGTGGATCAAAATATAGGGCTTGACCTACTCAAGCACACACTGTTAAGTTCAGGGAGACTTACTCCCAGGTAAATGTAGACTGTAAAGGGCTGTAGCCTTAAATATATATGTGGAGGTATCCAGGTGTCCAATATCAATGTGGGGGAAATATCTCTTTCACATTAATACTTTATTATGGCTGTATATTTTGTTGTTGCATATAATTACAGAGAGCAGTGTTGGAATAATCAGGTCCTTGCCTGCAGGAACTGTGCACCATATGCACAACACACCATAGGAGCCAACTCCTATGGGCCATGGGGGCTTCGGTCCCCATAATGAAATACTGAGGGGGCTGGGCTCACCTCAAAGTTGATAGGCATTCCCATTCAAATGGTGTGTGTGCACTGCATCATGTGACTGATTATGTGGCTTCCCTGGGCCCCCACAATATTTTATTCAAGTTGGCACCTCTGCAACACACTCAAAGTACAATGCAACTGAAGGTGCAATCCTACACATATCAACCACTTTCCTGTGAGCAAATTTCATTGTACTCCATGGGGTTTGCTTCCATAGAGACAAGCATCCAGGCAGGCTTGCACCATGAAAGTAAAAAAGAAGTAAAAAAAGAGAGAAGTGGAGGCAAAGATAGAAAACAATATATGTAGATAGATGATAGATAGATAGATAGATGATAGATAGATAGATAGATAGATAGATGATAGATAGATAGATAGATAGATAGATAGATGATAGATGATAGATGATAGATAGATAGATAGATAGATGATATAGATAGATAGATAGATGATAGATAGATAGATAGATAGATAGATAGATAGATAGATAGATGATAGATAGATAGATGATAGATAGATAGATGATAGATAGATAGATGATAGAGAGAGAGAGAGAGAGAGAGAGAGAGAGAGCCCTTCACGTCCACAGCTTCCTGTCACTTGAGTGCTCCAGCCCCCTTTTGCTGCCTGTAGTAGTATGCAAAAGACAAACCTTCTCTCTCTCTTTGGCACACAGATGGAAGTGCAGATTGAAGCACCAGCAGCAACCACATACACATTTCATCCTTCTGCACAGCAGGCTGGGGTGGGAGGGTGGCAGAGCACCAGAGAAGAAGCGAGCCGAGTGACTCTGGGCAAAAAGGGACACCTGTCCCTTTAAAGCAGTGATACTGATGTAGAATGCCCCTATTTTCTGCAAAAGGTTGGATGGTATGATAATGCTATTCCATACTCCATCAATAAATATATATTTTTGGAATTAAACTTTCTCTGCTCTGAGCCTGAAGATTTGGAAAAACCCTTAGTGTCCTAAATGCAGTGAGTGGGAGTGGGACAGGGGAACTGAAATGCAGTAGATGTCACTGCCTGTGGAGAGGGGATATAGAGGATGTTGAACAGTTCCTGTGGACAGGAAAAGAAAAGCCACAACGTGGTAGGAAGGCATGTCTCATTCTAGTCACCTTCTGTCCATTAGCTCCTATGGCAGCCAGTCCCCTGCGCTCGGCCATATATGAAAAGGAACACATTCAGGCAAAAGTGAAAAATATATCTATTTGACTAGGTCTTCGGATCTTAAACTGATGTTGACTCTGGAGCAGATCATGCAGATTATATATTGCTGCTGTTGACATGCATTTTGGATCGATAAGCCTTTGGACCCATTTGTTCTAATCGTTCTATCAGTTTTTATTTGTTTTAGCTACCTTTCCCATAAAAAAAGTTTCTATTGCTATTTTGTATTTTGCATTTTACTGTGGATTCTACTGTTGCTAGCTGCCATGAACACCACTGGGTGGAAGGCGGGATACAAATTTAACTAAATGATAAACAAATGCAAATGGGCAGCTTTCCAACAAAAAGAAGAAGCGTAAATGAATCTGCTTAAATCTGTCAAATGATGTCAATTCCATGTTTCAGCTCCTTCCACAGTTTAGGAGCTGTTGAATTCAAGATAGCTTTATTGTTTCAAAATGTACTAAGCACGTTGTCTGAAATACATCTCCTGGGTTGCTGCTACAATAGAAATATCCTTACAGAAGTAAAAACACTCCAACAGATTTCAGAGCTTACAAAAATTATTCTATCACAGCGCAGTGGTTTTTGTGAAGAACAGAATAGATAAAGAGCCACTTTGCATGATATTTAAATAAATCTTGACCTTACTACTCTAGCCATCTATTGAGTTTTTGGTCCCTAAATCCCTCCCCTATTTATTTTCTTTTTTAACACAGACCTTATAGCCAACGAAGATTGAGTCTCATTTTTCCTCTCATGGTCATGAGTTTGGAATCCAGAACATTCATCTGTGAATGTCCATGTCCAAGTGAAGTACCCACTTCCCATTACTTGGGCCCTACTGCCCATGGCTGCTAGAAATGTGGAATAAGATGTGGATTGTTAAAACATTGTAGGTTTGTTTCACTTGTTCTTTCTAAATTTTGAGCAGG
Source organism: Podarcis muralis (assembly GCF_964188315.1). Taxonomy (NCBI): domain Eukaryota; kingdom Metazoa; phylum Chordata; class Lepidosauria; order Squamata; family Lacertidae; genus Podarcis; species Podarcis muralis. Next base: position 75,867,297 of record NC_135659.1, read on the forward strand.
GAAGAGGACCAGTCATAAAGCTCTTTTCAGCATTATTCCCTTGATGATGCAAAAGTTGAAGGAAGGGAAGGCATCTAATAAAAACCACTAGTGCTCGGTTCACATGATGAAATAAGATGCCACATGGCATAAATTTTCATTGCCTATATATGAAGCACTTGAGTGGATTAAGAAGTTATGACTCTAAAACCTCATTCAATTGAAATCCCATTCTCTTTTGTATGATCTGAGTAATGACTGATGTCTGGTTAACATATCCCATTTGATATGAGGGTGGTTTGCCTGAATGCATGTATGGTGAAGATCAAGTTCAAACCACCTCTCCAACTGGGGCAGCAATCCTACATCCACTGCCAAGGACTTCCATGAATGAGTGCAACATTCAACATTTATGCATACATAAAATCCAATACTCATAGGCTCAGTTTGAGCAGCCAATATATCCCAGATATAATCTATGAGTCAACCATCCAGCTAAAGTCTGGGAAATATCAGCATATTTTTTGGATTAGCCAAGATGGAAAAGCCACCATGAAGTGATTTTTTCATACTGTATATGTATGAAGAACCTTGCTTCTCCATGTGCCTTTGCCTGGCAATTTCTGTCTTCTAAAGACAGACTTAAAGTCATCCAACATATAGCACATTATGTGACACAGTCCTGCTCAAAAGACAGGGTTACTGTGAGAAAACTGGGGGTGAAGGTTAGTGTCAAGTATCCTACAGGTGAGGTGAACTGATCACCTGAAAGAGGATATGTAGAGCAGGAAAAGAGAGCCAGTGTGGTATAGTGGTTAAGAGCGGTAGACTCGTAATCTGGTGAACTGGGTTCGCGTCTCCACTCCTCCACATGCAGCTGCTGGGTGACCTTGGGCTAGTCACACTTCTCTGAAGTCTCTCAGCCCCACTCACCTCACAGAGTGTTTGTTGTGGGGGAGGAAGGGAAAGGAGAATGTTAGCCGCTTTGAGACTCCTTCAGATAGATAAAGCGGGATACCAAATCCAAACTCTTTTTCTTCCAGGAAAGAGCAACCCAAATAATCAATGTACTGGAGCAACTCCCCAATGAGGAAGGTTTATCACATGCTGACCTTTTTTTGTTTAGGAAGAAGGTAAGGGGGGATGATGTCTATAACATTACGAATGGTGTAGAGAATATAGACAAAAACATATTTTTATCCCTCTTTCCTAATACTAGAACCCAAGGCCATCCAATGAAGCTTAATCTTGGAATATTCAAGACAGACAAAGGATGGTTCATAGTTAAACTATGGAATTCACTCTCAAAAGAGGTACCGTAGTAATGACCACCCACTTGGCCATTACTTTTAAAAGAGTTTGACAAATTTGTGGAAGGTAAGGCTATCAGTGGCTACAAGTCATGATGGCCATATTGTACTTCCAATGCTGGAAGCAAAGGTAGGTCTGATCCAGCAGGGTACATCAGATGTTCCAAAACTCTTTATGCAAAAAATAGATTTGATCCCCCCCCCCTCTGGGCAATTAAATACAAGTGATAATGAATGTATTTTTGAACACGGAGGAGAAAGTGGCAGATTTGTTTCCAAACAAGATATGTTTCATAAATTTCCACAAAGCGTTGGCAGTCCTTTAACATGTTTTTGTCTGTGTCTTTGCAATTCCCCTTGGCAATCCCATTTGACAGCTCTATTTTATTTTTATAAATGTTTTATTGAAAGATCTTTGAGCAAAATATAGAATGCAGTGAGTTTGCATGGTGATTTAAAACCAATGCACATACATCTGTGATTGAGTGCTAGTTGGAATACTATTTGCCGTTTGAAAGCAAACCAACTTTAAGACGGCTTTAATATACTGTACTGTTAAAACTAAATATTGCATAATACCTGATAAAATCTTTGAGCAACATATTCTCACACATGGTTTGCATTTGCACCTATGTTTTAGTCTCCAGCATTCTTACAGCTGCTCTAAAAACTCACTGTCCTGTAGTATCTGTATGCAGAGTTCCTCTGATATTTAGCCACACATTTTTCTTGTCCTTTCTGTCTCCCTGGTTTGGCCTGAAATGACACTTTCCTTTGAACCCAATACTGTGGCTGTTCAACAAGTGCTGCAAGGAGTTTGACTACACAGAGATTTGGGGCAGGAAACAAAGCATGCCAAACCCAGATGATTCAGGCAAGCAAAGAGCAGATTGATGTATGATGGTGTCCACGAAAATTTATCACTGGGCTCTGTAATATAGCCATTCATCACTGGTCTCAGCAACAAACTCTGGGATCACTGTCACTGATATTAACTCTGGACATGGGTGCTTTCACATGTCCTTTAACACTGCAGATGAATATAGAGACACGTTTGTATACTCACACTCCAATTATCACAAAAGTCACTGCTTCATATCCATCACACTCCCTCCAGCAACATCTAGTGGGTATTGTCTGTTGTGGGCCAACCACACATAGGCAATAATGCATTTCAATGCATTGTTTTTATTGGTTATCAATTACAGTGTTGGCCACTAGATGACCCAACTCTACAATTCTGTGATTTTATGTGTCCTCCAGCTGTTTTGGACTGCAACCTCACCCACCTGCTTCAGCCAGCATGTCCAATCTATCTGGAGGAAAGCAGGCTGGGAAAGACTGGTATACAGATCGAATCCAGTCATTGGCCAGCCTATGTTCTGAGATAACATTGGTGGGAGTGGGAGGAATCTTGAGCCCAGCAGGGCACAAACTGATAGCATGCATCCATTCTGCAACCTGGGTGCATGGTAGATATGCCAGCCCCCAAACTGAGACAGGCCAATGAAGCACTGCCCTAATATTCCTTATGGGGAGCACATCTCTTGGGACATCCCAATCCTAGCTAGTGACTGTAACAGATCTGGCCTTCAGTGCCAGTGTCACGGTCCGGTTTACCAGCGGTTAAAGTCCTGGCGGAGGATGTCGGGACCTGGGGCAAGGCGGCAGGGTGGGAGCAGGAATGAGAGTCCGGAAGCCAGGAGTTCGGAAGCCAAGGGTCTGAGGGTCAGAGAGCCGGGAGTCAAGAAGCCAAGGGTCCGAGGGTCAGGAACCAGGAGTCAAGGAGCCAAGGGTCCGAGGATCAGGAAGCAAGGAGTCAATAAGCCAAACGTAGCAAGGCAGGAAGCGTGTTGCTGTGGCAAAGAGCCAAAGGGAAATGCTGACCTTATATCCCTTCCTGGCTCTTGCCACCAGGTACTGTGAGTTACCAATTGGCCTCACCTGTGCGGCCGCGCCTTGCCTTTTGAGAACAAACTTAGGAAAGCCCCAGTCCTGTGAAGCCTTACTGGTCACAGGGCCTGACTCCTACACACACTCCTGACAGCCAGCAATGAACAACCTGTGTCAGAGATGCAAGAGAACAGGCAAGCAGGACTGCTATGGGGAAAGTCAAACAACCTCACACTGAACAGGCCAACTGCTGGTAAAATTATAGCATTGTCAGCTAGTGGCTAGTCAATGTCCATAGCAAAGAATGAATTCTTAAAATGAAGAAGGGTGGCCAGGAAAGTCAGTAAGAACAATGGCCGAAGTCACATGGGGGCCCAAATGTCACTGGAAAGGAGTGCCTCCCACAAGATTCAGGCTGGTGCACCACCTATGACCATTCCTAGATGAAGATCTCTTTCAAGAGTAACCTGTTCTCTGGTAACCTCCCATTTGGTCTGTGTGTGCCTACCATGGAAGGATTTCATGTTGTCTATGTGGGGCTTTCCTTGAAGAGTTGGACAGTTGCAAGTAGCACTGAATGCAGCTCCCTGGATGTTAACTGGCACAAAGTTTGGTACCATATCCACCTGCTTCGAAGGAACTGCACTGACTGTCTAGACATTTCTGAGTCAATGTGAGGTGCTAATGCAGACTTGGGACCCAAATACCCAAGGGAATATTTATTCATATATGTACCTGCCTGCAAATTAAGATAAATCAACCAATCACTCATTTTATTTCTATGCCGCCTTTCCAAAGTTAAAACCATGCTCAAGGTGGCTTACGACATATTAAAAGATGCCTAACTACAACCATAACAAAATTAGTCCTTGCATCTGATGCCAACGTCATCAACATCTTTAAGTGGTGACTAAAGATGGACCTCTTTGCTGCGCCTGAACTATCATGCCAGTTGCTATTTATTTTTATTTATTTCTTTATTGAATTTATATACCGCCCTAGGTCTCAGGGTGGTTCACAGAACAAAATCAAAATAAAAAACCACAAAATATATAATCAAAATAAAAACCCAATCATGCCCCCTTGCTATTTTTTATCACTTACTGTTCAATGACATTTATTACCTTGAACAGACAGAAGAGAAGCAGAACACTCATATTTCATCTCCTCCTCGCCATCACTTTCAATGCAGTCCTCAATACTGCCTACGCAAAAGTAATTATAATGGAGTTCAATGGAACTTACACAGAAGTCTGTATTAGATCACAACCTTAGAAATTTAAGTGCTGGGGGAGGGAACTGAAATAGCTATACAGTCATACCTCATGCTACGTTTGCTTCATGATACTTTTTTCAGGTTGCATCCCGCAGTGACCCGGAAGTACTGGAAAGGGTTACTTCCGGGTTTCGCCGCTTGCACATGTGCACAAGCACCAGATTGTGCCGCACACCTGCGCAGATACGGCACTTCAGGTTGCAAGCTTTTCATGTTGTGAACGGGCCTCTGGAATGGATCCTGCTCACAACCACAGATACCACTGTATGTGTATGCTGTATCCATGCATGTGTATGTACGCTAACAACATTTGTTTAAAACATCTCCATTTCACTAGTGTTTTTACCCGGAAAATAGAGACCCTCCTTCATTACAGCATGCCATTTGCATCCTATGAACATTCTTTGCTAAAATTTATGTACAAAGTTTACTTGCCCCACCTGCTTCTTGCTTATGGAAGTATTGAACACATAAACACACAAACACACAGTCAGAGGCCAATTTCAGCCACACAAAAATATACCGAGTGCCCTGCTTTCAACTTAGCCACAGAAGGATTACGGATTTGTGAAATGAAAGGATAAGCTTTCAGAAGTTTATCCCTTTCTCAACCCTCTTCTGCTGCTATTTGTGCTTAAAATATATACTTCACTGCTTTGTGTGTGTATAATTGTGTGTAGGAAAGGAAGTAAGCACTTTTTATTAGTTGCTATAGCTCCCATTTGTGTGTAGAACCAGACTGAGCAAAAGTGAAAGAGAGGCTGGCTTGGCTGAAAATGTAGGGCAAAGACTTATTAACAACTTACCTAGTGCAATTCTATGAAGCCCAAGTGATAAGGCACTTGGGAAGGAATTTATTGGCTCTGGTGCACAGAAATCTATTTTGCAAATGCAATCGGTCAATAGGATTTTCAGCACTTCCAAAATAAATGGACAAAAAGAATGCTGACTGAATATCTGATGTCAGTTCCAGACAGTGGCACCCCATTTCCCATTGAAATCCTAGCCAACACCACTGTTCTTTGGTCAAAGTGTGCTGCATAAGCTAACACTGATAATTGAATAACTCGACCTTAATGACTTCTGAAAGCATCTTTGAAGTGGAGTTCACATAAATTGCATGTTATGAACCCGCACGTTCCTTTTTGATTTGTACGCCGCCACCTCTGCACTTAATATAATAGCTGTATGCAGGCTCTTCAAATCAATACCATCTCTTGAGACACCCACAGTAGCCACATGAAAGGGAAAGTGCCACATGAAAGCGTTGGCTCCATGAAATCCTATCTGATACAAGTTAATTACTTCTTCAGATTAATTTATCAATGAATCACACTATCCTCTACCTCTTTGAAAGCAAGGGAGCCTATAATGCTAAACTTCCACAGCCAAACGGGGAAAATGGGGGGGGGGGTGTGGAGGTGGAGTGATGCCCTGTATTGGACATCAAAGAAAATGAGTGATGAAAATGCATATACCTTATCCCATATTAAGAACTGAGACTCCTCAATAACAATCAATCCAACAGCAGCAAGACAATTCCAGTCAGTCAAAGCAAGTTTCACTTGCTTCTTGGCAGCCTTCAGTGCATTAAATTTATCAGGGATGTGAAAGAGCGATTATCAACAAAGCATTAGCTTAAAGCAAATTAATCAGCTTTCAATTCAGCTTATGTTACTTGGAAGCTTGGTGTTCAGGGGACACTCTGCTAAGCTTCTATAGTTTTCATAAGACTATGCTTAACACACGAAATGTAATATGTGCATCCTTGATAGAGTTTGGAACGGATTCTTCATAGCATTGTCATTTGCATTTTTTAAAAAACCAGGAAAGAATGCAAATGTGCAATTTATACGCAGAATAAGCTGACGTTGCTTAGTCCATTTGCATCTTTGTGCATTGTCTTGTCACATTACCTTTCAAATGGGGAAAAATCAAGCATTGGGGAGATCAATAAGTCCTGGGAGTTATTTACACAACAATTAATATGCACATCACACTAATACGGAGTTGGCAGCTAGCCTTTCAGTAGATTTTGCTTCTTAGAAGATTGTGGGCACAGACATTAAAAATAAAACAAACAAAAAAACCACAAACTCTCCCTTCTTTGGCTTAAGTCCAGCAACAGAGGCTATCTCTCTTTTTTTGTAGTGCATCATAGTATGCTGATAACCATGCTGATATAGGCTGCAACCTAACATGCAGCCTGCTCCAGAATTCTTCAGAGTGAGCAGCTGCATACTGAATAATAATAATAATAATAATAATAATAATAATTTATTTGTACCCCGCCCATCTGGCTGGGTCTCCCCAGCCACTCTGGGCGGCTTCCAACAAAGATTAAAAATACATTAAAACGTCACTTGCGTGTCGAGGTCCCCAAGCCACCCCCCAAATAACTCACAACGCACACTTAATTTTTGTTTAAGGTTTTTGGCATAATTTTGGCCACAACTTTATTTAAATACAAAACCGTGAGTGGTTGTTTAGGCATTGGTTAAGACTATCTGTCCCCCCGCCTGGGGACAGAACTGACTTCCGGGTACCACCGAAAGACAGTGCGGGGGAAAGCAAGTCGGGGAGAAATGGAGCTGAGTCACAGACCCTCAATTCTCATCCCCATGCTCCCCGAAGGCTTGCCGGCCCTAGTCCCATTCCAGGGATTGGACGAAAAGATGGCAAGCCCCAGGATTCCTTTAACGGAATTCCCTTTCCGCAGCAACCATGGAGGGGCAGGCCCAGCCTATCCTAACCCCTCCTCCACCAATTTATAACCAATGCCTAACCGCAACCTTACAAGTTGTGACGATTTGCTACACAGTAGGCAAAAACCAAATGGCCCAGCCAATCAGCCAGATGGACAAAATTCCTACCAGGCCCCTGCCCCAACGGCAGACGACCCCATGACAGACATAGCAAGGTCAATGCAACAACCCCTTACTAAAGGGCGGGTGGGCGGGTGATCCGTTGCACACAGCAAAGAGAAAGCTCCAGGCTGCGTGCAGAGTATTTAAACATTTTACCCCTCCCACCAAAATTGCAACATAACTTTTACCCCAGCAACCCAGTGAACCAATCACTGCCCCAGACCATCTTTAGAGACCCTGCCTGGTAACAGAGGGGTGGCTCAGCAGACCCCACCGCAACACGTGCTCTCCATGAAGGAGAACACGCCACATTAAAAACTTCCCTAAACTGCCTTCAGATGTATTCTAAAAGTCAGATAGTTAATTTCTTTGACATTTGATGGGAGGGCATTCCACAGGGCGGGTGCCACTACCAAGAAGGCCCTCTGCCTGGTTCCCTGTATCTTTGCTTCTCGCAGTGAGGGAACCGCCAGAAGGCCCTCTGATAATAGAGGAGGATGACCGGATTCATTTGGGTCACCCACAACCACCCCAATCAGCTGCAGTCATTACATGCATATAGTGTGCTTTTGCATTGTGTGAGTCTCATTGGGAAAGCCTTTTAAGAAGTCAGTGCATTCAAGTTGCAGCCTGGATCATAACCCGTTTTGAAGAGTCACAGTGCAAGTTCATCTATTACAATAGCTGGTGAGTGATCACAGATTATTTGCTGCCTCTTTTCTACCTAGGCATGGCAGTCCATCTGGGAAAGAATAAGAATCGGTGATCCATGTTTGCTGTGAGAAGATTCTTCCTGCAATGCTTCAGAGAACTGTAAGCTGGGGGGAAATTAAGGCGACATAACATATATGGTTCCTGCCTGGTTGAGACATCCAAACCTAGCTAAATGGAAACCTGAGATCTGCTCTGTGCAATGTATGTGCCCATTCATTGACGGCTGCATGCACGAAGCCATCAGGTTACAAAGGCCAGATTGAAGCACTTTCCCACCTTATTCATTCATTTTTTGATTGAGTATGGCAATGTTGACATAGTAAGCAATACACTGATTAGGAATTTTGATAACACATCAAAACTGGCAACAGTGGATTTGACAGTCAATTAGCATTAATGCTGAACCACAGCAATAATTAAGTTTTAAACTACGTTGTTAATCTGTACAATGAAACACACTTATTCACTCTAGCAATAGCTGTGTCACTTGCCAGTTATGACATGTATTTTTTTAAAAGATGCACACAAACTACTTTTTTTTGGGGGGGGGACTCATTATACTTTGAAAAAAAAATCTCTTATCTAAATATGATTAGAGATAGTTATCTTCCTAACCCTATAGGACAAGCATTTGTTTGTATTGAATGGTCCTTTTAAAAACTCTATGCACTCGAAACTGAACAATCTAGTTCAATCGATTAATAGTGTTTTTATTTGTTTTTAAGCAAACAGTATTTATTTATTTTTTTACATGAGAATGATCTCAAGAGCACATCTAATAAGCCTGTAAAAGTTTGAGCATTTGGTATCTGTTCTCAAAGTAGAAAGAGAAAAGGAGGCAGATGGAGGGAATCCCCCACAGCAGAGATTTAAAGACAGAACAGGGCTTAAAAAGAAAGTGATGAACAGGTTGGTGCTCTCAATGATTGTTAAGACTGAAGCTGAAGCTGAAAGCTACACTAAGGAAATATAAATGAAAAATTCTGTTAGATGCCACCTCCAACTGTCCCGTTTGATATCCACACTGCTCTACTTCTGCTGTGCTCAATGCAAAATGAGAGCAAAAGCCCTTATTCATCAGTGTTAAGAAATCCTTCCTTTCATCCCCCATTCTTGAAGAATGATCCAAGAGGCCGCATTACATTACTGCCCTTTCTGCCCTACAAGTCAAAGGATGCCAGGGACTGGCAGGGCTCTGTGGAATGGGCAGAAGAGGTAGCTGGGCCAGAGACTGATCCAGGGGATAGTAATTGATGGGGTTTTGTGCCTCCCATGAGCAGTGGCGTAGCGTGGGGGGTGCAGGGGGGGCCGGCCACACCGGGCGCAACATCTGGGGTTAGGGCAAATCCACAATTTAGGGGGCGCAAATCCACGGGTTAGGGGGCGCAAATCCACAGGTTAGGGGGGCGCAAATTACTTGCCTTGCCCCGGGTGCTGACAACCCACGCTACGCCACTGCCCATGAGCAGGAGTCAGAGCTGGAGGATGATGGGGGATGAAGGGCATGAGATGCCAGGAGCTGATGGAGAGACACTGCCTGAAAGGAGGGGGGTGGAATTCCCTCTGCTCCTTCCCTCGCTGTCCCCTGGGACCAGGAGGGGCCTGAAGAGGCAGGCAAAGTGACAACTTCTGCGTCAAAAGAGTCACAGGTTGCATGCACTTATGTCGTCAGGTGAGGGTTTTTAGGGTGGTGGCCTGGCTATTGCTTGCTCCAACAGTTCAACTCACAGCATAAGACCAGGGAGGGTAGCAGCTGCCTAGCTACCAGAAGCATGTGGGTCTGTGCACCTCTAGCACTACTACTGTAAGTTTGTGCTTTGTCAATAAAGAATTAAACTGCCAGCCATTTGTCCTCCTTGGGCTGTGTGTGTACTCAGGACATAGCATGGGCTAGAAAAGAGGGGAAGTCATTCAGGCTATTAACAGGAAGCATACCGTATTTACGCGAATCTAATGCGTCATCAAATCTAATGCGCACCTCAATTTTCAAAACCTTGAAACCAAAAAAGTATTTGCTGGTGAATGTAAATGCACCATCAAATCTAATTTTTTCAAATCTAATTTGGGCACATTGTGGTTGTTGTTTAGTCATTTAGTCATGTCTGACTCTTCGTGACCCCATGGACCAGAGCACGCCAGGCACTCCTGTCTTCCACTGCCTCCCGCAGTTTGGTCTAACTCATGCTGGTAGCTTCCAGAACACTATCCAACCATCTCATCCTCTGTCGTCCCCTTCTCCTTGTGCCCTCCATCTTTCCCAACATCAGGGTCTTTTCCAGGGAGTCTTCTCTTCTCATGAGGTGGCCAAAGTATTGGAGCCTCAGCTTCACGATCTGTCCTTCCAGTGAGCACTCAGGGCTGATTTCCTTAAGAATGGATAGGTTTGATCTTCTTGCAGTCCATGGGACTTTCAAGAGTCTCCTCCAGCACCATAATTCAGAAGCATCAATTCTTCGGCGATCAGCCTTCTTTATAGTCCAGCTCTCACTTCCATACATCACTACTGGGAAAATGTGCACATTACTTTTGTGTAAATACGGTCATTTACTTGGCGGAACATATTTTTCTGTAGAAGGCCCCAGGTTGCTTCTCCAGGTCCTAGCATCTCCAGTTCATTGTTGTTGTTGTTGTTGTTGTTTTTAAAGGATGGGGCAAGTGATGCGGAAGACTTCTTCCCAAGACTGTGGAGAGCCCCTGCTATCAGTCAGAGTAGATGATACTGCTGTGGAGAACCATTGGCCCTCCAGATGTTGCTGAACAACACCCATAAACTATGGACCATGGCCAGGGATGATGGGAGTTGTAGTACAGCAACATCTGGAGGGTCAAAGGTTCCCCACAGCTAGTCTAGGTGGGGAAACAGCCTGACCTTCTATAAGGCAGCTTCTGATGTTGATGATAGGAATAATAATAATTCTCTCCTTCCAGTCAGCGCTGGAACACAATGCAGGTGGACTTCCTGAGTTGCGCTTTGAGTTACCACATCACAGTGCAGAAACAGCTGCCAGATTGTCTAGGATATGATGGAGCACTTGGTGATGTGTGTTTTAGCAAGACGGACATCAAGATTTAGGTAAGAATTGTCAACATTCATTTTGTTTTGTTCCCAGAAAGATGAAGAATTTGATGAGCTATTGTTCTTCAGTAAGTCTCTCTCTCTCTCTCTCTCTCTCTCTCTCTCTCTCTCTCTCTCTCTCTCTCTCTTTTTTCTCTCCAGCTTTTGAGACAAAAACAACCACAGAAACTACCTCGTTTCCTCAGGACCTGTGCTAGTTAGAATGGAAGAGAATGACGGCTGATTTGCTTAAAGCCTCCCTAGTAATTTTCACTTAAGAGGAAAGAAGACACCCAGGAAAAGTGCAGTTAATTGCACCCCTGAGTGGGATAATTGGGAAAATTTGTGCTGCTTATGATTTTGTGTGCCAGTTCAACAGTCTTAAAAGTGCGTATAACATTCCTTAGACAGAACTAGGTAATGGGGAATAGTAAAACATAGGTTCCTTATGCAATTGCAAAATAAGTTTGTGGGCAAAATTGGTTTTAAAAAATACCCCCCCACACACACACAGTAAAACATTTTTTTTTTATTGTGTATTATCATATTGAAAGACATTAATATTTTACATACCAGTGTGTTACTGCATGTAGATTCATCACCATATCAGTGGCAAAGGGGCACAGAAGCAGACAACAAGTCAACCACTCATTACCACTCAAAAAATCACAGTTGAATGATGGAGTTTTAATCAAGCACTCTATGTAAGCAACCAATAGCCTGTGCTTAAGGGTTCTCCAGTTTTGGCGATCATGGAATCGTAGACATTAGGCAGGCTAATAAACCTTTCAGCCCAGTCTGCTGACCCAAAGTTACTGTTATGCGCAAAACCAGCTCTCAAAATGAGCTACCATAACATTAATGGAGACTCTCCTACATGTCTGCATACATATCCACTGCCATTTCCTTCACTGTTCCCAGTCTCTTGAGCCTCTCAATTTCTTGTCAGTTTCGCTGATTCCAATTTCCTTTGCCCTGGTCCCTCTGTGCCAGAGAGTCAATGCTCTCCAGGGAAATCAACAGTATCAGGGGAAAGATTTTCAATTTCATGGATGCCTCACCAAGTGTTGAGTTGGGAGTTTGTTTAAATAAAGTGTGTGTGTGTGTGTGTGTGCGCGCGCACGCACACACACACACACACACACACACACACACACACACACACTATTTTGCATACATATTCTTTTGAGGAAAAAGAAAAACTAAGGTGGTGAAATTGTAATTTTAATTGGAGACTGCTCATCTGGTGCCTTCTATCTTTTTAGCACCAGGCTTAAACATTTTGTTGTTGTTGTTACGGTGTTTTAATAACGGTTTGCATTTTTGCTGGCCCTACTTTTTATTTGCTTTTAATATCCTTTTCTCATATGTTGCTGTTCTGCCATTATTATCGTGCTTGAAGATTATAGTTTGTTGCCCTTAATGCTTTGGATTTGTTAGCTGTCCTAGGAGCCCCTTTGGGCTTATATTTCATATAAATTTATGAAACAAACAAACAAATGTACAATAAGAGGAGAGGAGAGGCTCAAAGGCGGCAATCCCACACTTACTTACCCTTATAGTAAGCACTACTGAACTCAGATGGATTTACTTCAGAGTAGGCATGTATATGATTGAGCTGTAAATGGCACATGCAAAGTCTTTCAAATATTTATATCTTTGTATAGAGTTTCTCTTCTCTCCAGAAAGCAAAAACAATGCAGTGCAGAGTACTTTGTAATATTAGGTTTCTCTTGACAGTTTAAAATTCATTTGGATTTCAGAACATACAGACTTGCTTCAAAATTATATAGCACACTTTCATCTGTTAAGTCTCCCACATGTGCCTTTCAATAGCTAACACCTTAAAGGCAGAATCATGGGTCATCTTTCATTTGGAGCAGTGCACACACGAGACAATGTTATACATTATGACACTTTTAACTTCAAAGCCTAGTCTTACTGGTTTTCTGAAAGATTTTCCCTGCAATTCTTCAACTATTCTCCACAGAGTACTTCTGGCTTTCTGGGCTGAGTTCAAATGACTTCATCATGGCTTGAGGGCTTTCAGACCCAATTATGGGATTATTCTGCAGTAAGTGGTTTAAGCTCCTAGAAAGGCTTCTGAAGATGGGATTTAAGTATTTTCAAAATCCCAGCCACAATCAGCATAATTAATAGGCTTTCTCCAATTTGACTTAAACAAATCATTCAGTGAGTTAGCATTTATCAATATTGCTACCTAGGATATGGAAATTGTTGGGACCACCAAAAAAGCTTTGAAAGCAAAAAACAGCAATCTGATTTTAAAAATGTGTGAAATCTTTATGAAGGATCCATCCTAAATTGTACCTGGGCACTAGAAGGGTGGGACAATCTTCAGGTTATCCTGACTGACTCATCTAATTCAGAGCAAATCATATTATATCACAGCAGATTGACTGGAATTCTATCTGGACCTCTTTTCCCCTGGCTATATTCACTCATTTATTTTCAAAATTCACTATGACCACTTTTAATTAAAAAAAAGAAGAAGAACAAAACCTTCCAAAGGAGTATACAGAGATATAAAGCTTTTAAGGCCAATAAAAAAATCACCAGATGGAATACAACAGGAGCAAAGCTAACCAGATACATCAAGAGCTGCTGGGAAAAGAGAGGATTTTAGCTCCCTTCGTAAAGACAGATAGTGAAGGGTCTATAGAAACTTCTCAGGGGAAGGCATTCCAGAGTATTGTGATCGGATTGAGAAAGACTCTGCTTCTCATGATGTACCAACCTAGGAGTTCCTAAACAGCTTGTGACCAGAGGTGGTGCACTTGAGGCAAAACAGGAAGTGCAACCCCACTCTGCTTCGCCACTCACCCGTCCACCTGTACCACTGGCACTGCCGCTGTGCCACCTGCCTCCAACCACACTGCTTCCTCACCATCCATTTACAATGGTACTGCCATACCACCTCCACCACTGGTTTTGGTGCTGATATGCAGTGGAGGCAGTGGGGTAGGTGGGGCACCTGTGGGGGGCAGTGCCTCAGTGGCTTCTGCCACCTGAGGAGGCTACTTCACCCTGCTTCATGGGTGGGCTGGGCCTGCTTGTGACATGGGTATTTGAAGCACTGCCTTTCTGTTGCATACCCCTGTCCATCAATTGTGGTCCTTATTCAAGCCACTGCTTCAAGTCCGCCACCAGGACTGCTGCAGTTGGTGGTAACAGGGGCTTTTTGCATGCAGCGCCCTAGTAATAGAACTCACACCCAAGGTTTTTGGCTAATTAAACCATCTATAGCCTTTTAAACCAGGCATAGGCAAACTCCGGCCCTCCAGATGTTTTGGAACTACAACTCCCATCATCCCTAGCTAACAGGACCAGCGGTCAAGGATGATGGGAATTGTTGTCTCAAAACATTTGGAGGGCCGGAGTTTGCCTATGCCTGGTTTAAACTGTAATGGGGGGGGGGTTGTTTTTGTTTCTTATTTATATTGTCAATCACCCTGTGATCTTCAGATGAAAGGTGGTATAGAAATTTAATAAATGGGGGGGGTATTAAAAAGCTTAGGCTGGCCTTTCTCTGTTTTCAGGTGAGCAACAAAGGCAAAAGCACAGATCACAAGAAGTAATAGTTCCACTCTATTCTGCACTGGTAAGACTGCATCAAATGATAATCTATGGCATTTAAAACTGGGGGGGGGGGGGAGTGTATTGTATTTGTTTCTTACTACGCTATTTTTGTGTGGTCAGGGATGGCAGGAACTATGCTCCAGACTATATGGAGGGCACCAGGCTCTGGGAAAGTCTGTTGTAATATGTAGTCAAGAAAATGTGCAACTGCAGTCCCATTATCACATATATCACAAGCACTTTGAGCACTTGAGCTTATCAGAAATCTTACTGCCCAGCTACTCCAGTTGTTTTTCATCAGGATCCAGTCTTTGCTGGTTTTCCCAGGCTTCCTTCTCTCACTACATGTCACAGTTAGCTGGTGTTGGTCTCTGGTGTGTCACTTTGATGTTCCATTGCCCCTCTTACATTGTTTGCATGGCATGGACCAATCTACTGGTGACTGCAGTTTTCTACCATCTATGATACTGTATCTCTCTCTCCCCATACCTAATCATGCTCTACTTTTAGCAGGCATGAAGTCCTGAAAACAGCTCCACCAAGGATATATAAAATCTGACAATGTTTTAACACTCAGTAATTTCCCCCCCAATTTTTACAATTAATCTTTTAGAGGCTTATTTTCCAGTGCTAATATATGGTCAACTGCATATGTGGGTTCAGTAAAAGGAGCAATATTTTTCATCTATTATTGTCTTCCTGGACACTCCCATATGAATGGCTGCATGAATTCACTACATACATGAAAGGGTGATTGCAGATATGGTTTTCTGAAGTTTCTCAAAACTGTACGTCATTTAGAAACAATGCAGCAATTAACAGCTCTTTGCTGTCCCCGTGGAGTGCTGTTTTATTTCAGTCAATTGTACTTCCTTCTACTGTCACATTCCCCAGTGACACTGTACAATCTAAATGATGACATCACTGAAGGCAATTTTAAGTGTGAGGGCACTCCTCATAAGTTTAACTTGTCCTTGCCAATATTGTTATACATTCGTACCTCAGAAGTCGAACGCCTTACGAGTCGAATGTTTTGGCTCCTGAACGCTGCAAACCCGGAAGTGAGTGTTCCAGTTTGCAAACATTCTTTTGAACCCAAATGTCCGACATGGGTTCCAGTTGGCTGCAGGAGCTTTCTGCAGCCAATCGGAAGCTGCGCTTTGGCTTCCGAACTTTTTGGAAGTCGAACGGACTTCTGGAACAGATTCCATTTGACTTCTGAGTTACTACTGTATAGACATAACCAATTGGCTATATAATTACTGTCCTTCCACTCAGAGTGGCTGGGGAAGCCCAGCCAGATGGGCGGGGTATAAGTAATGTTTTTATTATTATTATTTTTTATTATTATTATTATTATTATTATTATTATTATTATTATTATTATTCCTAGAAACAGTGATGTTTGTTCATTCATTTAATGGCACTAAATAATCAGCCTGTCAAGGATACACATGGGCAAAACAGCTGGCAAGGAGAAGGACAAAGACAAAGGGCATGTGACTATGGCAGCATGGGTGGGATGAAGCACAAACATTCACCCACTTTAATAGACTGACTTGAAAAAAATCAGAGGGCGGGGCTAAATATTCACAAACTCTGTTCCCATGTTTTAACTGAGGGAGCCAGTGTAATGCTTAGAGTGTTGGACTATGACCTGAATCCCCCACTCAGCCACAAAGCTCACTATGTGACCTCGGGCCGGTCACTGTCTGTCAGACTAACCTGCCTCACAGGGTTGTTCTGAAGATAAAATGGGGAGGGGAGAACCATGTATGCCACTTTGAGCACCGTGGAGGAACATAGTATCTAAATGCAATAAATAAATTAAGTATTAGCCAACATTGCATCTAACTTTACAATCACTGCATCCCTGCATCAATCACTGCATGGGAGCCACTGACCTCTGCTAACCAACTAACCAACCAACCAACCAACCAACCAACCAAATAAATGAATGAATGAATGAATGAATGTCTGCCTGCCTGCCTGCCTGCCTGCCTGCTAAAGAAGCAGAAATGGTTTAAGGAATCAAAGCTGTTATTACTGTCAAGGTTCATTGACTGCAAATAATTGTCCTTCTGTCCTCTCAGTCCTCCTTCTCAGGTTTTAAGCAGCTACTTTCCCACAATTTCTCTTCTAATATGAAGCTATAAATACAAACAAAGCAAGAAAAGCTTACAGCAAATTGCATCTACTTTAATGTGCTTAGGTAACCCCCCAATTTAGTCTAGAAGAGCCTAACATGATTTTAATTATTGCTTGAGTTCTTATAACCATACTTCCAGCCCATTATAAATAAATAAATAAATAAATAAATAAATAATAATAAATGATTGAGAACAGATGGCAATGTTATTTAATGTATATCTTAAATAATTCTTCCTCTCCTCTCCACCCCTGCCAGCAAAATGTTCCATGGAAGTGATATAATTTTAATGAGGTGTTTGGCACTTTCATTTATCAGTTTGTAGGAAGGCTTCTTGTATTAAAATAAACCATTACAATATCCAGACTGACCTTATTAAAAACACTGAATCTAATTTTAACCTAAATGAAAACGGCTCCTCCTAAGGCTTCCTTTAAAGAACAAGAAAGGCATTTGTTGACTAACTAAATTTGCAATCCTTTCTGCAAAGAGGGAAATAAAATGCTAATTGGTCAAAAGTGATATACACTTGGAGCTTGGAGGCAGATTAGCAACCTTCTTGCATTTAGCTACTTGAGATAACAGGAACTGATAACTCTAAGAATCAAAGGAGAAAGTCTACAAGACTACCTTAAATGCAATTAACTTAGCCCTGGCTTTCTTGACATTTGTCCATATGTCACACATTTAAAAAAATATATTTCCTATAGGCAGTATAATTCTTATCTGAAAGTCTTTTTTGTGTGTAAAATATTGCAATGGATGCACTGATCCTACACATGTTATCTGCCTCAAAGCATTTTATTTCCATCTTTGCAGAAAGGATTGTGCAAGGAAAGCCCAGTAGTGTCCCATCAAAAGTTCAAGGCACTCAGAGGACCTGCAGGACCTTGGAGAGCTCCCAGTTTCCTACCAAAAACTTTATGAGCGCCAGTGCTGGCTGGCTAAAGGGTCTTCAGCTTCTTTTGCAGAGCCTTTGTGGGGCCAGGGAGACTAGGGAACTGTAGATTACTCCTTCTCTGAATTAGAGGATGACAAGAATGTGTACTTTGGTCAGGAGGCTCCAGAAGATGATTCTGGCAGTTCTTCCTTCAAGGACAGAGCTGAAGTCTTACCATCACCTGAGTCATTCAGAGCATGGTTTCTGGGCTGCAGGTCATGACAGTGTCTTGTTTAATTACACAAGTAGTCCATAAGACAACCACATAGTTACTGATGTTCATTTTATTTTTTATTTTTTAAAAAAAATATATATACAGGTTTCCAGAATATACAAGTTGCCCAACTTGACCCTAACACATCAGCATGTAGCAGGATGGAAACGAGAGAGAAATCTTAATTGTGCCTTTAATATTGATGTGTGAAGTAATCATGTGCAGAGTGTCTTTCCTCCACTCCCACATAATTATAGTTTAGTAACATGATCTACTTCACCACATTTCCCAAACTATGTACATGGTTGCAGGTGCTCAGTGGATTGACAAACTTATGTTGCTGTTGATTTTACTAATGGATCGGTAATGTGGTTGTGCAGAAGTTGTAAAGCATGATATCTGAGAGGACTGGGGGGGGGGGGAATATCCACTGTTTACTCTTCTCAATGTGCTGGCTGCACCACAGAGACTGTACTATAGATGGAACTGGGTGGCCATGAAATTCTTAGTTTCAGTACTGAATCACTGTTGTCTACCATTGTAGAGTGGCATAGCAGCAATTTCAATTATATTCTGAACTATGTGCTTTGAATCACATGTTTGAATTACAGTTATGTGAAAGTGTTTTGGGGGGCACATTCTGAATGAGAAGCCACAGCTATTTTAGAAGGGTTAATTTATGTCACCTCTTATTGCTCTCTTTTATATGCCCACACACATCTGTGTTGCAGCCAGTATTGACATAAGAATTGACAGAATGTTTCTAGTTATCTGATTTGGGAATGGTTTCCAATCTAGTTTTAACTTATGCTTAGATCAACATTCCACTTTTTTCTACAGAGGACAAACAGTCCCATATCTGACAATATTTGAGCATAAACAAATGGAAGAGCAGATCACTTGCATTAAGTATCTTCTACTTGCTTTCTTGTATGAAATCCCAGAGCAACAAGTGTCACTATTTTGGACTGTGCCGTGGTGTGGAGGGGGGTGGGCGTGTTGGAGAGACAAGGCAGCTACTAATGTCCTACTGCTTATTTGAAAATATACCAACATCATTCATGTTTTCACATACGATTCCTCCTATACAGTACTGCAAAAAAAATAACTACTTTTTATTGTTAGCATAAAACATAAAAAGTACATTCTGTAAGAAAACCCCAAGGCTATCCTTTCCCTCAGATGTCCCTCAAGTTGCTAAAAAGAATATTGCCTTCCCATGGCTAAACCTGCTGATCTTGAGAAACATGGCAATAAATGGGTAATGTCTTTCAATGGAATTGCAGGTCTCAGAAAAAGTTAACATGGAACAAGAAGACCTCAGAGAATTACAGAAACTGCCACTATAAAAGAATCACTGTCTCCCCTTATCAAAAGCTTTCAGCTGGACTCGAGAATGAATAGAAGCTAGAACTTAGTGATAAATTGTATAAGAATTGTTTCAAACAGCACAATCCATATTTTGCAAGTAGGGCAAGAAGAAATGAAATTGTTTGTACCTTGACATTTGTGCAATGCTATACTTGAGGGGACTATTCTGGGGGTGAAAACATGTATTTAGATTATGCCCCAAAGCATAAAGGTTGCAGATAACCTTTATGATTACTTTGTTGCTACTAGTGATGTGCCTTCAGAAGCAGTAAGGTGGAAACTGCTGGGTCTAGAATGGGGAGACCTGAGTTCAAATCCTAATGCAATCATAAAGTTTGCTGAGAGATCATCATGGCCCAGGATTTCATCCTAACCTCTCAGAGTTATTTTGAAGACAGAATGAGATTGACCTAGGAATGGGGCTTTGAACTTCATGGACGAGTGGTATGATAGAATTGTGATAGATGATAGATAGGCAGGCATTTAAGCAAGACACTGGCCTGAATATAATATTTCTTAATACACATGCTGACACCTTCCCAGGATTTTTCACTACAACTCCCATCAGCCCTAGGAAGTACAAATGTGCTGGCCAGGACTAATGAGAATTATGGTCCAAAAAACAATGGAAAGGCTTCAGGTTGGGGAAAGTTGACAAAACTTATATCATAACTCTTACTTGTGAACCCTGGTGTCATGGATTGGCTGGATGCAGATGAGGAACCCCCAAGGGAAGAAGGTTCAGAGCCCAAGGATTGATGGTGGGACAACAAGGAATGGTCAGAGGAAGAGGAGGGAGCAGACTGGTATGTTGTTTCGGAAGCTGAAGAGGTAACAGGGTTTAGTGAGCAGAAAGAATCTGTGGCAGAGAGCAGTCCAGAAGCA
The DNA here is from genome assembly GCF_964188315.1 of Podarcis muralis. Classification (NCBI taxonomy): domain Eukaryota; kingdom Metazoa; phylum Chordata; class Lepidosauria; order Squamata; family Lacertidae; genus Podarcis; species Podarcis muralis. Next base: position 75,887,550 of record NC_135659.1, read on the forward strand.
AGAGGCAGTGATGAGGCAAGAGCCAAGGGGCAGTGATGAGTCAGGCTGGTGATGAAGCCAGGGTGTCTTCCCCTCCTGTCTCCAGTTTCCAGTCTCATGGAACCAGAAGAGATATGAAGCGGGAGGAGCAAAGGCAGGCATAGTGACAAGAGTCTCAGATTGCTTGGGGATTGCCAGGGAGGGAGGAGACCTAGACAACTGTGGGAAGGAGGGGATCTTCCGTCCCCATAACTGCCTCATAGGGGCAAGATCTATCAGGACAAGTTGCTGTGCTCACTAGGCTTGGCCTCCTGAACAGATTTCCCCCCTTGAATAAAGAGTTAACAGCACTGATGCCATGTGATTTATTGCTGACCTGCTCCTGACCGACACCTGATATCAGAGATGAAGATCTTAATATTGACTTCTATCTGATCGGTCTTTTCAAACACAGTGGTACCTCGGTTTAAGAACAGTCCAGTTTAAGCACAATTTGGTTTACAAACTCCACAAAACTGGAAATAATGTCTTGGTTTGAGAACTTTACCTCGGTCTAAGAACGGAATCCAAACAGTGGAAAGGCACCGGCAGTGGGAGGCCTCATTAGGGAAAGAGCACCTCAGTTTAAGAATGGTTTTGGTTTAAGAACAGACTTCCGGAACGGATTAAGTTTGTTAACCAAGGTACCACTGTACAGTGTTAAATTTTTGACATGTTGTCCACTAAGATAAACCCTTCTGTATGTTCCTGGACACCAACCAAGGGTAAAATCTTGCACTCCAGATATTTAGCCCCTTTTCGAGCTGTTGCCTAAATTAACATCATGCAATGGAAAGCTAACTAGCAAACATAGGATACTACAGTTTTAAATCCTGGTGGCTGGTTCTGCTTGCTTGAGGATATGTAGCCTGTACATTTGAGCCAAAGTCAGTGGCAAAACTCCCACCCCTCTTCCCCTATGGTACCCCATTTTCCACTTTCCTCTTTCTACTTTTGGCAGGATGAAGAGTCAGCCTGGGTAAGACAGAAACACTGTCCATGCTACTCAGTGCTGACCAGCTCCCCTGCTTTTGATGTACAAGCGATCAGTTGAAAGCTAAACTTTTAAACGTGTTTCTTAATTTAGTTTGCTCTCCACAAGGGACTATGTAGTATTTGACTGAAAGATCAATTCTTTCTTTCTCCCTTGCAAAATGCATTTTGAAGTGGTAATAAAAGTTTGAATGTCTGATATCATTATAATTGTGTGTGCACATAATGATAATGGTTGGAAATGACAGGCATACAAGTTTTGGTCATTTTATTTTCTCTCTCTCTCCACACACACACACACACACACACACACACACACACACTCTAATGGTAAGAAAGGAAAGGGAAAGAAGTTCAATCCAACCTGCAGACTAAGCCTCAAAACTTGAAAAAAAAGGATAGTATAATTGTCACTAACTAAATAAGGGTTATATTTTAGGGTTGACATGTTTCCAAGAGTAAAAAACCTGGAGCTTTTTGAGGCATATTCAGCATGATTTAACCCCCATTGCCCAATTTCCCCCAAAAAATAATCCAGGATGCCATTTTCAGAGGCAAATTCCAGGACATTTCCTGGAAAATCAGGACTTATGGCAGGCCTATATTTATTCTAAACAGCACAGTATTTTCTTGTTTCACATTAAGCCCAACATGATGTTTTGCTTCTACCAATTTTGCTGCTGACTGCTGCATCCACATTTCAGGCCTGACCACTGGTTCTGTAGTACAAAACTGTGACTAGTCAACATTAAAAAAAAATTAAAAAATCCAACATCTCCTTTCTTCCAGTAGCACCTTAAAGACCAACTAAGTTAGTTCTTGGTATGAGCTTTCGTGTGCATGCACACTGTGTATCTGAAGAAGTGTGCATGCACACGAAAGCTCATACCAAGAACTAACTTAGTTGGTCTTTAAGGTGCTACTGGAAGGAATTTTTTTGTTTTGACTATGGCAGACCAACACGGCTACCTATCTGTAACTGCAACATCTCCTTTGTTAACATATTTTGTGGTTAGCCTCTATAGTAGAGGACTGCTTTTCAGGCTGGCTTGTTATGGTGGTACAACAGAATTGCTTTTGCCCACCATAGTCTTGAAACAGGCTTTGCAATGCTTCAAGAACCTGCTAAAAACTGAGCAGAAAGAAGAGCCAGATGAAAAACAACCCATACTTGAGTACAATGGCTGTTCCTTGACTCCAGTTCTCTATAGTTATCGTGGGCCCACACACAGCCTTAAGCTATGGGGAACATAGGGCTTTTTCGGCTGTGGCTCCGATCTGGTGGAACACTCTGCCACAGGAGACTAGGGCTCTGCGGGACTTGACATCTTTCTGCAGGGCCTGCAAGACAGAGCTGTTCCATCAAGCCTTTGGCCAGGGCACAGCCTGACTCCCTCCTGTGGCAATCTTCACAGAACTCTAGCCCAATGGTTGCCACCAATTTGACTTGAATTAATTTTATAATTAAATGATTTTAGAATGTTGTATTATTTTATTGTTGTTAGCCGCCCTGAGCCCGGCTTCAGCTGGGGAGGGCGGGATATAAATAAAAATTTATTATTATTATTATTCATTAGCATCCAGTGTGCTGGCACTAGGAATAGAGGGGAGAGGAGAGAGAAATGTAGTTCAGTTTGCATTTAAAGACAAACCTGCATAATAAATGCAATTTCAAAATTCACACTGCTCTGGATTTTGCAATGCAGTTAGCCAGCCAAGTAATGTGTACAGAAATGCTTATGTTAGCAACTGTTTGTCCCCTGCAAAATGCATAGATTAATGGAAATAATATACAAAAAATGCATTTTGGGGGGGTTGCTTGTAGAAATGTGCATATGAGGAAAATCCTCACTGAATGCTAATGAATTTTAATGAAGACATTCAAAAAAATAATAATGAAAACCTATGTGGAAATGTGGAGTACTGAAGTTAATATTGGAATGAGAAACTTAGAGAAAGGAGAAATGAACAGATTCATCCGTCCCTAGCATGCACACACGTTAAGTGCATTTAGACCTGGTGTGGGCACATGGGGACATAAATTCTTCATTCATGGCTTCTGTCGCATATAAATCAGGCCTGAAATCTGGTGGGAGTGAGGAAGCCAGACAGCCCCAAATCCCACAACCCTGTCACACTACATTGCATTGTGACTATGCTCCCCTCCACAACTCCATTAATTCCTGAACAGTAAAGCTACTCAAATCAAGGAAATCTGAGGAATATGCAAAGCTTACTGCCTCATATACTTCTCTCCTTGTGTCCCTATTTCTATGGAGTGTCTCAGAATAGGTACTCATCCATGTCATATGCTGAAAAGCCAGAGAAAAGTGATGAAAGTTAATTATAGAAGTTATAGCTTTGGGGTAGAGAAAGAAAAGTCAGACTCAAGGTTACCAGTTTGGTCTTTCTTTTGTGACATTTCCACATGTAGCCAAAGTAGTCCTATGACTTTTAGAAGAAGATGGGAAGCTGTTTCGCCTCAAAACTGATTCCCACTATTGACCCAGCAAGCTCAATAATGTCTTCAGTGACTGGCAGACTCCAGGGTTTCAGGCAGGAGTCTTTCCTAAACTTTAGTTAAAAGTAAAGGGACCCCTGACCATTAAGTCCAGTCGTGGCCGACTCTGGGGCTGTGGTGCTCATCTCGCTTTATTGGCCGAAGGAGTTGGCGTACAGCTTCTGGGTCATGTGGCCAGCAGGACTAAGCCACTTCTGGCGAACCAGAGCAGCGCACAGAAATGCCATTTACCTTCCCACCAGAGCGGTACCTATTTATCTACTTGCGCTTTGACATGCTTTCAAACTGCTAGGTGGGCAGGAGCTGGGACCGAGCAACGGTACTCACCCCGTCGTGGGGATTCGAACCGCCGACCTTCCGATAGGCAAGTTCTAGGCTCTGTGGTTTAACCCACAGCGCCACCCGGGTCCTAAACTTTAGATACAATCAAAACCTCTGCTCACCGTCCTTCCATTACATTCCATCACAGCAATTCCATTTTAAAAGGAGCTACTTTTAAAACAGAGTTGGGGAAATCATCCTTCTTGGCCTAGATCCAAACCTATTTTCTTGGAATAGGATCCCACAGATTTTTATTGAATCAATTGCTTCCAAAAAATAATGCTTTGAACACAGCCACTGGCTGCAATCCACTAAACGTTTACTCAGAAACCATGCTCATGATGTCTCTCTGATGTGTGTGGAGGTAGCTGCACCTCCTCACCCTGCTGTCATAGAATAATTTTCCTGACTACAGTATTTCATAATATGTGGCTAATCTTCTTCACTGTTCCCATGTTCCACTATGTTTCCACCAAGACTAGCAGTGAGAGAAAAACAATTAATAAGCACTTTGTACAGCTCTTGCACGTAAGTGCTCATAGCTCTTCAAATGCATTATCTGGATGCAATCCTTATAATAACCTTATAATTAGTAATATTATCTCCCAGAGGAGAAGGGGGCTGAAACTGGGAGAGAGCAGCTTGCCAAAGAGCGCCTAGTGAGTCCATAGCAGAAACACGATTAAAAATGAATAATTCAGGATCCACAACTTAGTCAATTGGCCATTATGCTGCACCAGCTCTCCTAATACCCTTCAAGGTTACAGCTCATAGGAACAGAGGAAGCTATTTTATATTGAGTCAGCCCATTGGTTCATCTATCTCAGTATTATCCACACTCATGAGCAGCAGCATTACAGGATATTGACGAGGGATCGCCCCAATAAAAAGCAGGTGCTCTACCACTAAGCTAGACCTTACGAGACCTCTATTAACCTAGTCCATAGATCCTGTATAATCTTTCTTCTTGACAACAGGGTTTTGTTTCTGTTATTCATTACCTTTTTATCTTTCTCTCTCACCAAAACACTTAAATCGGATGCCTAATTTTCCACTTATTGGAACTTTGAGAGGTGTTGGTGAGCAAAGGGTGTGGGTTTTTTGCAAACATGTGTTGAGGGTTATAGACAACTGGTGGGAAAACAGATCTACACAAGGACGTATATATATAGAGTGAAGTTCTTGCAGAATGATGGATGGCAGTGTTCAATGAAGCAGTTCTATTGCTAACCTACATTTCTATTGTCTTTGGGGGGGGTTACAGACATAGATACTGTAGATAGGTAGGTAGGTAGGTAGGTAGATAAATAGATATATGATATATAGATAGATAGATGGATACAGACATACATACATACATGCATACATAAAGGTAAAAGACCCCTGACCATTAGGTCCAGTCGTGACCGACTCTGGGGTTGCGGCGCTCATCTTGCTTTATTGGCCGAGGGAGCCGGCGTACAGCTTCTGGGTCATGTGGCAACATGACTAAGCCACTTCTGGCGAACCAGAGCAGCGCACGGAAACGCTGTTTACCTTCCTGCCGGAGCGGTACCTATTTATCTACTTGCACTTTGACGTGCTTTCAAACTGCTAGGTTGGCAGGAGCAGGGACCGAGCAACGGGAGCTCACCCCATTGCGGGGATTCGAACCACCAACCTTCTGATCGGCAAGTCCTAGGCTCTGTGGTTTAACCCACAGTGCCACCCGCGTCCCTTACATACATACATACATGATAAAGTGTCAAACATAAAGAGCAATTGGAAACCAGGTGCAATGAGATAATCGCATGTATTACAGGGATGGGAAAAGTACACACTAACGTTCTTGGAATCTGCCTTCAACAGCATAGAAAAAGGTATTGTATATGACCTACTGTCTGTAAAGAGACACCAATTCACCAAAACTTTGGATTAATCATCATATTTATATGATAAACTACTTCTAAATAATGTTGCTAGCAGCTTCCAAGAGTTTCTGCAAAATTCCAAAGGAAACTGAGATCAGAGAGGTATTACAAAAAGTTTTTATCTGCTATTATGGGGGAAAGAAAGAAAGCAGAAAAAAGCAACACAGGCCTGCTGAGGAACAAACAATTTGCATATTGTGTACCGTTGTGCAATTCAATACTAGCTTCAGGCTACCAAATAGGGCAGTAAAGCACACACTAAGTCTGATTTATGGGATCTAAGGATAGATAACCCAAGAATTTTCTGCTATTTGCATCTGTTTCAAATGCATACACACACACTTCCTGCGGCAGACTTACTAGAAAATACATTGAAAACAAACAAGGTTATAATCTGCCCGAAGAAAAGGCAAAGGGATAGACAGGGCAAGTGCAAGAAACCTTAACTCTAATAGGACACACCAGTTTACTGTGCCCTGCTCTGTAAGTTCCTCCCATCAGTGTTAACTACTATAATACTTATCTGCATAAAGCCCAATTTGTTCCCCAGACATTTTGCTAGTAACACAACTAGTGATAGCAATGACATATCCCATGAAGGTTCCCCCCTTCATCTGTCAAATCACATAAAGGTTTTCCTCCCTTCATCTATCCTATACTATGAGTGCATGGCTCTAAACTAATTTGTTGCAGAATATTTACTGCTCTAAATGCCTTTCAATATCAGAGGATCAAGGACAGAATGAGGTCTGCGGTACAGGCAAAGAACATGAGACAAATAACCAGGGAAGCCTCAGAAAAGGAATCTATCCATTCAAGACAGACAGACTAAGGACAAGTCCCAAAGAGGATACAGAAGGAAAGAGGGTGGGGGGACAGGTGGTCCATGGGCAGCCAGGGACAGACGGTCAAGTTGTTCTGGTTGCCAACATTAAATATGTCTCTTGCAGCTTTGTTTTGTAGAGGCTCCTGTTAGGCTAATACCTGTAAAAATTCCTGAAGATTCTTAAGGGAAGTGGTCCATCTCATTCTTTAGCTAAGAGCTACTTGCCAGTGGCATGTAGCCAAAATGGCTAATGTACACACACACACACACACACACACACACACACACATACACTGCATATGACATGAAAACCACACATACAGAACATACAGTATATACCACATACTAGCCACATATACAGCACACACTCACATATGTACACTTGCCACACAATCAGACAGACACATATTCAGAGAGACCCCTCTCTTCTGCTAATTGGGAGGGAATGGGTTCTCAACAGCTTTTTTCTTCCCCTTGGCAGTGCTGCCATGGGATTGAAAAATGAAAAGCAAAGCCCTATTCTTACCTTAGAAAAGTTTATCTTCTGCCTCTGGCAGGGCATCTGTGCTAAAAGGAGCACCCTTCCTGTTTCCTCAACTTTAAGGTCTTCTTGCTACGGTGTCATTAAATTCTCAGACTACTGCTCTGGTAATGGGTTATTCATCAATTATGAAAAATCAAAAGTCCTGGACTTTGAGAAGAGATTCTCCCCAAGTAAATGGGTACTGGACGGTCACAAACTAGCGCAGACCAAATTCTTCCTGGGCTTCTATTCCATCATTCCAGTTCCTGGAAACATCATTGGCAGACCGCCTATCAAAAGGTGGAGGTAAGCAAACTGGCTATACTTCCATTCTTTTAGACAAAGGGAGGCCATTATGTTCCATCAGCCATTAAGGTATTTAATGCAAAATCTGTCTCTCAACTTCTCTACGCCTCAAACATCTGGTTCAATGGCTCATTCTCCAGGTTCAATGGCTTCCAGGCAAAGTTTCTCTGGTCCCTCCTACAAGTTCCAAATTGTGTTCCAAATGCAATACTATTTTTTAGAAACAGGTGAATGTTCTTTATCAACTAAAGCATGGTAGGCTGCCCTGAGATACTGGCTCAAGATCTCAGTCTTTGGCCTAGGGAAGGGGTTACTTCCATACCTAAACAATGAGAAGTTTACCAGCTCATGGATGAAAATTATGGTTAGAAAAGCCACATTGATTGGTATGCCACCTTCTCTCCTGTAACATCTGGGCTATGATACCACCCTTAAATCTCTGAGGCAAAGGCTCTGGGACATATCACATAGTGATCTCCGATCTCAATCTCATGTTATCTGTGGCCCATTAGCAGTAGGAATTCACTATGGGTTCAATATTCAGACACCTGCATATCTTAGAAATTTGTCTGTACCAACATATTGGCGTATTTTCACCAAAGCCAGATTAAATGTATTCCCATCAGAAGTGTTAAATGACAGACTGAGAGGTATCCCTTATCAAAATAGGATCTGTGGATGCTCTCAGGACGTTGACTGCATGAGGCATATTTTATTGCATTGTGGACAATATGATCAAGCTAGGGAACTATTGATTAAACCACTATTGGCAAATCAGCCAGGTCAAATTGAAGAAGAAGAAGAAGAGTTTGGATTTGATATCCCGCTTTATCACTACCCGAAGGAGTCTCAAAGCGGCTAACATTCTCCTTTCCCTTCCTCCCCCACAACAAACACTCTGTGAGGTGAGTGGGGCTGAGAGACTTCAGAGAAGTGTGACTAGCCCAAGGTCACCCAGCAGCTGCATGTGGAGGAGCGAAGACGCGAACCCGGTTCCCCAGATTACGAGTCCACCGCTCTTAACCACTACACCACGCTGGCTCTATACCAAATATCTTCTAGATGACAAGTCCAATGATATCACAGTGGCCCTGGCAAAGTTTCTTACAGTAGTCATACGAATCAAAGATAATAATAATAATAATAATAATAATAATAATAATAATAATAATAAATTTTATTTATATCCCGCCCTCCCCAGCCGAAGCCGTGCTCAGGGTGGCTAACAACAATAAAACAGTACAAAAGTACAACACAAACAACACTCTAAAATCATTTATTATAAAATTAATTCAAATCAAGCCACTGGCAACCATTGGGCCAGAGCTCCGCGAAGATTGCCAAGGGAGGGAGTCAGGCTGTGCCCTGGCCAAAGGCCTGGTGGAACAGCTCTGTCTTGCAGGCCCTGCGGAAAGATGTCAAGTCCCACAGGGCCCTGGTCTCTTGTGACAGTGTTCCACCAGATTGGAGCCACAGCCAAAAAAGCCCTGGCTCTATTTGAGGCCAGCCTAACCTCTCTGCGGCCTGGGACCTTCAAGATGTTTTTATTTGAAGACCATAAGTTTCTCTGTGAGACATACCAGGAGAGGCGGTCCCGTAGGTACGAGGGTCCTAGGCCGTATAGGGCTTTAAATGTTAAAATCAGCACCTTAAACCTGATCCTGTACTCCACCGGGAGCCAGTGCAGCTGGTATAGCAGTATATAGATCAATATACCCATGACTAAACAAATAAGGTTTCAGTCTCCCTTCCCTGGGGGTTGTCTGTATGAATCTGTATTTTATTCTGAATCCATGTTATGGGTAGTTGGACCACAATAAAGATTATTATAGGGTGTCATGCCATGCTGTTCTTGAGCCCTAAGACCTTCCTACAAGCACTTCTTCCTGTTTCCTGAACCCTAAATTCTTAGTGCAAGGGGTGCCATGCCAGAGGATGTCTTCTTCTAAGGTAAGAGGAGGTGCCAGATTTTGGCAGAGGGTTGGTGGGCTATGAAAAGCAGCTTTTCAGGCACAAATATGCTGAAACAGATGCTTGTATTTCATGCAAAACCTGAAGGCTTATCTTCACATTAAGATTTTAAGGTATGGCCATGTTTCTGCCCCTATCCATCTTACAAGGTGCTTTCTTCCCTAAAATCATAATGGGCAACATATTTCTATCCATCATCAATTACCTGCATGACATCTATCAAGATCCAAAGGGCTACAGATGTGATAACTTACACATTTAAGTTCCTGAATAAAATTTGCATTTTATTTTATATTTTTTTGGTCCATGATGACCAAAATGATAGTCGAGGGCATGTTACTTTTATCAAATAGTGAGCCTTTCATTCAAATTATCACTTTCATGTTCCTGGGTAAAATTCAAACAGGCATGTTTCAAAATTATGCTGCTGCATAGTCATTTAAAAACCTCTATCACCTGCTCACAAAGCCAAGTCAATTTATGCTAATTCCTAAATTAATCTTCTCCATATACTCATCTCAGTTGTTGCGTTAATCTGTCAGGCAAGGGAATAATGATGCAATACCAAGCTCATCAGTCCTGGTAGAAGATGAGGAAAAAGTGATAGCCACACATACCAATGTACAGTAGCAACTGGAGTAGATTTTGATTCTTTCACTACGTGAACTACTCTTCACAATTTTTTCCATGGAACACATTCTTTTGATTAATTTTTTGACATGGGTATGGCTCAGAAGGGCACAACCATGCATTTAAAAATCAATGTGGAAAACGGCTTGACTTGTTCTCTTCAGAAACATGACTGTTGTCAGAGGCAGCTCTAAGTAATAGTTTGGCTTCCAAAAATCCCAAGCACTTTACTTTAAACAAGCCTTTACAACCTCATTTGCAGCATTAAAAGAGTGCAGAAGGGGGAAAATGGCTTAGGGTGAATAGCTCAATTGAAATAAAAAGTACAACTGAGCATAATCAAGCTCCATTCTACTTCCACTGTTGAACGCTGCCAGTGAAGATGAAAGTCTAGATTTTTGTTCGCCTCTGGGAATTAGGTATATTTAAAATTTCTATGCAACTCATTTGCACCTTTCTTGGATCAACAGGCTGCCCTTACATTTCATGTGCTGAACTCTGCTTGTATGTTGTATCAATACCAAACCTTTGCAGAAGACCCATCAACATTACTGAATGAAGGCTGAGCAATTTACCACCTATATCTTTCTTAGCACAGCTGTTAGAAGCTCTCTTAGGTAGAGAAATCCTAAGCTCCTGGAGAGGGTAGCTGAGGAGCTGCTGGATGCTGAGAGTTCAAAGATGGAGGAGGAGATCTACCAAAAGAGGCCTACCTAGTTACAGAGGCAGAAAGATCTGCCACCATTGCAGCTCTGCCATTAGAGCAGCAAACGATGAAAGGGGGCAAATTAAAAAGTCATTGGAACTGCAGGATCCAAAGCCTTTTAGTTCCCCTAATATATTGTCTAAAAGGAAGGGAAACCATTAAACCATGAAGCTGGTTTAATTAATCTTCTACTTAATTCGGGAAAAGCCATAGCTCAGTTGTAGAGCAGCTACTTTGCACGCAGGAGGTCCCAGGTCTCTCCAAGTAAGGCTGGGAAAGACTCCTGTCTAAAACCCTGTACTACTGTTGTAGGCCAGTGTTGAAAATACAGTGGTACCTTGGTTCTCGAATTCAATCCGTTCCAGGAGTCCGACTCCCAAAACGGTTCAAAAACCAAGGTGCGGTTTCTGATTGGCTGCAGGAGCTTCCAGCACTCAATCAGAAGCCGCGTAAAGCACGTCGGACGTTCAGCTTCCGAAAAACATTCGCAAACCAGAACACTTCTGGGTTTGCGGTGTTGGGGAGCCAATTTGTTTGGAAGCCACGTCATTCAAGTACCAAGGTCCCACTGAACTGAGCAAGATGGTCCAATGTTCTGACTCAGTATATGGCAGGTTCTTTTGCCCTCTGAAACCATTGGTAGGTGGAATGAAAAAGAAAAGCCAAGTACAAAAAAAGAGATAAATGTAAAGGTAAATGTAAAATGCAACCCCTCCATCTTGGATGGCTCTAGCCCAGCAGGGTTGGCGGTTCAAATCCCTACGACGGGCTGAGCTCTTGTTGCTTGGTCCCAGCTCCTGCCAACCTAGCAGTTCAAAAGCACATCAAAGTGCAAGTAAATAAATAGGTACTGCTCTGGCAGGAAGGTATACAACGTTTCCGTGCGCTGCTCTGGTTCACCAGAAGTGGCTTAGTCATTCTGGCCACATGACCCGGAAACTGTACGCCGGCTCCTTCGGCCAGTAAAGCGAGATAAGCACCGCAACCCCAGAGTCATCCGCGACTGGACCTAATGGTCAGGGGTCCCTTTACCTTTACCTTTTATAATACTGGTATTCATAGATGAAACATACAGGCAGCAACCTGTATGTTTGATTGGCATGTGACCGCTGATGCACATGCCATTTCTAGCATTGAAAGGGTATAACAAGGGTGGAATGGGGCAGGGCAGACTTATGTGCACTTCACTTGTGTGTGTGATGACCCGGAATACAACCTCCACACAAATGGAGAGTTGCCTATAATTTGTTTGCTTCCCTTGTGCAGAAGGGGTCTGTAATAGCCAATGCACTTCCACTTTACCTGTTTTACATAAAGCCACTTCCGAGCTGGAGAGGAGGTGGGGTTGCGGGCCCACCCCCTCCCTATGCATGTGGGGGCTGGCTGACAGCCCCCACGAGAGTAGGGTAATCCTCGGGCGCGTCATCGCCCCAGCCAGCCAATCGGCGGGCTGGGGAGGCGTGGCCTGGAACACTTAAGGCTGGCTCACCTGGGGACTTTCCTCTCCGGACTCCGGGGGGCATTGCCCTGTCCTAAGCCTATGGAGGTGTGGAACTAAGGCATGCCCCCAAGCGGTGACACCCGGGGATCCTAGTTGGCGTACTTCAGCAGTACTCCCCCAGCTGGTGGTTAACCCTTCCTGGTATTCATGCAATTGGGCTGATGCCGGGTAGTCGATAGGAACCGATGCCTAAGGCCAATATCTCTCAATTCCTGTAATCAATAAATTTTACGCCCATTAACCTTAAATAAAGTGTCCTGTGTCTTCATTTCACTAGGGGGGAGGGGACTTGCCACGCAAAACGTTTCCTACTGAAGGATAGCCCACTACCACCACCTCTGACTACATACAAATTAAAGTTAGCACATTTGTTAGCTCCTGTTTCTAACTCAAAATTAAGTGATAGCACTGTGTAAATGGAAGATATGCTACCAAGGAGACCCGGCTGAATCTCTGAGCTGCCAGCTGCAGCTAAAGAAGTTTAAACACAGTATCAAATTATCCTTAGGGATTTTTGTCTTAAAAAAACAAGAGAACGTCTCCTTAATGGCTTTACAAAAGGTGATTTGCACTATTTGAAACTGTGGGCATCTTTCCCCCACGCTCAGGATGCGTAATCCAAATGCTGAGAAGATGAATAGCGAATTGATTGCTGTTGTTAGTTGAGGATGAATGAGCAAAGGGGGGGGGGAATCAGAATCAATAGTTAAAAAACAATAATCCTGTAGAACAGGGCATATACTAACAATGGAATTCAAAAAGAGAAATGTCAAAGTTTTCATGGGGGAAGGGGAGAGATTAAGTGCTCAGGATATTCTCAAGATGTGACAGAAATGGAATGTGCTCACCCTTCTCAGTGAAGTGCATTTTATTCATGTCCAGAAAGCAATGGTTTCGTCTGCAACATTCGTACAAATTATTTATAATTAAGCACATGGTAACTCATGGGACGCGGGTGGCGCTGTGGGTAAAAGCCTCAGCGCCTAGGACTTGCCGATTGAAAGGTCGGCGGTTCGAATCCCTGTGGCGGGGTGCGCTCCCGTCTTTCGGTCCCAGCTCCTGCCCACCTAGCAGTTCGAAAGCACCTCCGAGTGCAAGTAGATAAATAGGGACCGCTTACTAGCGGGAAGGTAAACGGTGTTTCCGTGTGCTGCGCTGGCTCGCCAGATGCAGCTTCGTCACGCTGGCCACGTGACCCGGAAGTGTCTGCAGACAGTGCTGGCTCCCGGCCTATAGAGTGAGATGAGCGCACAACCCTAGAGTCTGGCAAGACTGGCCCGTACGGGCAGGGGTACCTTTACCTTTACCTTTAACTCATGGGAACAGGATTACTACCATTAGATCCGACTCTCATTGTTACCTATTCAATAGTTTAGATTAAGGAAAACCACATTCTAAATGGGGGGGGGGGAATCTGTCAATTTCAGTTTTCAACAGTGTCTGCAAAAATATCTGACGGTTGTTGTTTCTTTGTTTTACAGAAAGGTCTGCATGGAGATTCATACACATTTCTCCTAACATACACCTTTTATACACAATTATGCCAGTATATGCACAGAGAGTGGCCTGCCAGCCCCTGCAACTTTATCTTTGGATCGGATCAGGAAATGGCTATGTTCCAGTTTGCATATTGTTTCAGAAACTATAAATGAACTAGGTTCACCTATAAATGAGAATTGAATCAGATTTCTCTCCCATTCCTAGAAGTTTCTCCCGTTACTATTTGCGCTGCATGTGTGGTGTGTGTGCACATAGTCTACATGTGTCGTCTATACATGTGGCTGCATGGCCACTAATACATGGCCTTTGAATGGATGTCTTACTGCCAATGCGGCCTTCCTTCTGAAAAATGTAGCCACTTCATTCTAATTAATAGTATATGAATCTGCTCTGGGAGTCTTTTGGCTAAAGAGTGCAGTACAGTGCTATAAATGAACAGGAATAATCAGTTGAGACACAAATTATTGCCCTACTATTTTTCAAAAGACGTGTAAATTCACCTTGAACTTTCAGAATCTGGTGTGACACAAATTGAAGGGAATGAGTAAAATAAAATTATGTTCTGCTCCCTTCTTCCCTCTCCCTATTATTTCAAGGTCAATCCCAGCACTGGACTGCAACAGTCTGTGGCACAGTGGGGCAGTGTGTTTGGCTGTTAACCAGAAGATTGGTGGTTCAAGCCCAAACAGGAACAGCTGTGGGCAGGATTCCTGCATTGGTGGGGGTTGGACTACAACACTACAATTATATGATTCTGTGATGTAACACTTCACTGCAATGACCAAATAAAAGCAGACATAAAGGAACAGCTCTCCCTTCCCCGAATCAAATAACACCAGAGCTGTCCTTAGATGTGTGAATTATTTCAGGAACACAATACAGTGGTACCCCGCAAGACGAATGCCTCGCAAGACGGAAAACCCGCAAGACGAAAGGGTTTTCTCTTTTGGAGGCGCTTCGCAAGACGAATTTCCCTATGGGCTTGCATCGCAAGACGAAAGCCCATAGGGAAATGCTGGCGGTCGGGAGCAAAGACTTTCGCCCACAGCCGGCCTTCAGAAGAGGACCTCTTCTGAAGGCCGGCGGGGGGCAAAAGTCTTTGCTCCCCCCCGCCTGCCTTCCCCCCGCCTGCCCCGGGCGATCTTAAAATGCTGGCGGGCGGGAGCGAAGCGTTCGCTGCCGACCCCCAGCATTTTAAAATCTCCAAGGGACAGCAGAGAAGTCTCTGTCCCGAGGAGATTTTAAAATGCTGGGGGTCGGGAGGGAAGCGCTGCCGACCCCCAGCATTTTAAAATCTCCCCGTGTCCAGGGGAGGTTTTAAAATGCTGGGGGTCGGAAGCGAAGCGTTCGCTGCCGACCCCAGCATTTTAAAATCT
This sequence comes from Podarcis muralis, assembly GCF_964188315.1. NCBI lineage: Eukaryota > Metazoa > Chordata > Lepidosauria > Squamata > Lacertidae > Podarcis > Podarcis muralis. Next base: position 75,902,652 of record NC_135659.1, read on the forward strand.
CCAAGGGACAGCAGAGAAGTCTCTGTCCCGAGGAGATTTTAAAATGCTGGGGGTCGGGAGGGAAGCGCTGCCGACCCCCAGCATTTTAAAATCTCCCCGTGTCCCGGGAAGGTTTTAAAATGCTGGGGGTCGGCAGCGCTTCCCTCTGGACCCCCAGCATTTTAAAATCTCCAAGGGACAGCAGAGAAGTCTCTGTCCCGAGGAGATTTTAAAATGCTGGGGTCGGCAGCGAACGCTTCGCTCCCGACCCCCAGCATTTTAAAACCTTCCCGGGACACGGGGAGATTTTAAAATGCTGGGGTCGGCAGCGCTTCGCTCCCGACCCCCAGCATTTTAAAATGCTGTTCCGAAGGGGGGGCGGGATCACCTGCCCCAGCTGCCCCACTTCGGAACGCTGTTCCGAAGCGGGGAGGGGGGGCGGGAAGACCTGCCCCAACCGCCCCACTTCGGAACGCTGTTCCGAAGCGGGGAGGGGGGGCGGGAAGACCTGCCCCAGCCGCCCCACTTCGGAACGCTGTTCCGAAGCGGGGAGGGGGGGCGGGAAGACCTGCCCCAGCCGCCCCACTTCAGAACGCTGTTCCGAAGCGGGGAGGGGGGGCGGGGACACCTGCCCCAGCCGCCCCACTTCGGAACGCTGTTCCGAAGCGGGGAGGGGGGGCGGGAAGACCTGCCCCAGCCGCCCCACTTCGGAAAGCTGTTCCGAAGCGGGGAGGGGGGGCGGGATCACCTGCCCCAGCCGCCCCACTTCGGAACGCTGTTCCGAAGCGGGGAGGGGGGGCGGGATCACCTGCCCCAGCCGCCCCACTTCGGAACGCTGTTCCGAAGCGGGGAGGGGGGGCGGGATCACCTGCCCCAGCCGCCCCACTTCGGAACGCTGTTCCGAAGCGGGGAGGGGGGGCGGGGACACCTGCCCCAGCCGCCCCACTTCGGAACGCTGTTCCGAAGCGGGGAGGGGGGGGCGGGATCACCTGCCCCAGCCGCCCCACTTCGGAACGCTGTTCCGAAGCGGGGAGGGGGGGCGGGGACACCTGTCCCAGCCGCCCCACTTCGGAACGCTGTTCCGAAGCGGGGAGGGGGGGCGGGAAGACCTGCCCCAGCCGTCCCACTTCGGAACGCTGTTCCGAAGCGGGGCGGGGGGCGGGAACACCTTCTGAAGGCGGGCAGGGGGCGAAAGTCTTTGTCCCCCCTGCCTGCCTTCCCAGGGGCTTTTAAATCGCCCCGGACAGCGGAGAAGTCCTCCGCTGTCGGGGCGATTTTAAAATGCCGCCCGCCAGCATTTTAAGATCGCCCGGACAGCGGAGAAGTCCTCCGCTGTCCCAGGGTTTTTTAAAATGCTGGGGGTGGGAAGAAAAGCCCTTGTCCCCCCCCCAGCCTTCAGAAGAGGTCCGGGGACAGACTGTCCCCGGACCTGGTCTGAAGGCGGTTTCCCTAGGAACGCATTAATTGATTTTCAATGCATTCCTATGGGAAACCGTGCATCGCAAGACGAAAAAACCGCAAGACGAAGAGACTTGCGGAACGAATTAATTTCGTCTTGCGAGGCACCACTGTATCCTTTATGGACGCTTAAACACACACACATGTGCACACACAGAGGTGGAACGGAGCAACCTCATTGCACAGCACATCAAATCCACGATTTGCTTCTCATAGCAAACCATACATTCATATTCAACTGGCTGAGTCACATTTCTTGAAGCTGAAAATATAATACTATAGCACTCAACCCTGGGGGATAAACTCTCATTGCTGTTGCTTAACCTGTGTGGAAAGCGATGCTGGTACAAAAGGTTTCATGAAAATGTGGAGGGCCTTGATTATTATTATTATTATTATTATTACAGTCCAACCTTGGTTGTCGAACGTAATCCATTCTGGAAGCCTGTTCAGCTTCGGCTTCTGAAATGTTTGACAGCCGAGGCATGGCTTTTGATTGGCTGCAGGAACTTCCTGCACTCAAGCGGAAGCCGCATTGGATGTTCAGATTCTGAAAAACGTTTGAAAACTGGAACACTTTCTTCTGGATTTTCGGCGTTCAGGAGCCAAAATGTATAGTAATGGAGGCATTCAGGAGCCAAGGTTTGATGGTACTCATGAAGCAAAATCTATCTAACTAGCATCCTTATTTCCAATTGGGGGGATCATATAAGTAGTGATAAACGGATCAGTGGCTATTTCCAGTCCATGTCAAATTTGCATAAATCTGTAGTGTATTAATTTGCATTTTTAAAAGTCCTTACAAAAATGTTATTTAAATATTGTTTCATCACAAAATAAGCACTTACTTAGTAGTATGCCTTGAACAACTAACAAAGTCATTTTATAACTTTGTTTTTTTTATGGGTTACTGGGAATATTAAGCCTGTGAAGGGTAAACCATAGTGGCCAGAATTATTTGAGGGAAAGAATGTGCTCCAAATGTGCTTTGCAGGTGTAGTGTACACGCAGCCCAGATTTCAAGTGTTTTAAAATGTTATGCTTTTTCAAACAATTATATCTTGCCTATTCCATTTTTAAAGAAAGCACACAATCCAACAAACAAGGTAGTTAACAAAGCAACACTTCATTATGCATTTAAAATACATAATGATCCCCAAATTGGACATAATTGTAAAAATACAACAATATTTACATAAGAAACCCAAAACAAAACAAAACAGAATGCTAATGAAAAAAGAAGCTGAAGGTCTTTCTGAAAAGTCATGCCATGTCTCTACCAGCTTCCTAAAGCATTACAATGGCAGGGCTTAGCACATCTTGCTTGCCAAAGCATTCCACTGCTACAGAAAATGGGCAGCCCTGTTAGTAGTCAGCTGTGTCTCACCAGACAGAAGAATCAGGGGAATTTCCTTAGATAATTATCGAACATGTGAGAAGGAAATGGTCCTTAGGAAACACATAGGCCAAACCCATGAGGGCTTTAAAGATAAATACCAGCATATTAATTTGTGCCTGGAAAGTTAGAAGGGGGGAGAGAGGGAGAAAGAGAGAGAGAGAGAGAGAGAGAGAGAGAGAGAGACTCCACATGCAATTTGTGAATTCTTGAGTGAAAGGAGTGTAGACTCCACTCTAACATTCAAATAAAAGTTTAAGAAAGGTTGCAATCTTTAATTGAGTGTTAGATTAAACATGTTAAAACTTTATCATCAAATGAATTAATTAGTCAGTAGATTTAAAAAAAACCTTTTAAACAATTACTTATAAAACTGCCTATGAGAGTATTTAACCCCCTTTTCTCTCTTTCATAACAAATAATATCTCTTCTAAGGTGATGCACACTTCTATGACATGTGAACTAGATAGATAGATTCAGCTCAATAGATTCAGATCAATAATCAACTAAAACCCATAAGGTGATACTCAATGGTGACTGTCCACTGATGGAATCAGTAGTAAAGGGGGAATATAATTTCCAGCGATCCTTTTGTAGTGCCTGTCTTAATCTGTTGCAGAGGATAGGAACCCTTCTGAGAAAAAAATAAAGGAGGGTATGGGGTACTGCAGGAGAATTGCCAAAAATTACCTCCATCTCTATTTCACCGACAGTTTTAGTGGTAAGTCACCTTAGATATCACCCACACAATGAATTTTCTTTAATCAAGTTGCTGCCCCAATTAAAAAAAAAACATTTGAAAATGACTTCAGTTTTTTGGCATAATGCTGATTGTTAAATTTGCCCCAATTGTGACCATCTTGTTTTACATCTTCTCCAAAGTGAACACATTTCCCCCCTTTCACATCTATTGCCATGTATTTCATGCAGGATTTTCTTCAACAAGAGAAAAGGAACATTTTACTTCCCTTCTGCCTTTGTGCACTTGGGTGAATTGAGCTTGCCTTGATCTACAGATTTAGAGACGAGACTGTCAATTGACCTAGTCTTCAATTACAAACTAATATAATGTATATCCAAACACATCACTGGAATTTAATAAGCGGCTCTTTGGGATTAGGCAATTCCAATTTGCTTTCATTTCAAATTCTGTGCAAGCACATCATTACAAATTTGATATTACCCTCACCAAATTAGGTCTTTTCGGAAGCACTGATCCATACAATTACAAAGGGACAGCAGTACTTCATTAGACTAACCTCGCATCAAGCTCTCACAAATTTACCTGATCAATAAGAGGATGGAAACAAAGAAAAGTAAGTCTTGGCAAAATTATACTTGATCTGCACTTAATTATCTTGACCCCCCCTTTAAAAAACAACAACCAAAAAACCAGCAGTGTCTACCACAACAGCTTCTCCACCTCCCCCATCTGTTTACTCTCAACATAAAATCTATCAATGTCTTGACTCCTGGGTTTCATCACTTCATCACTGTTTACAGCTCACATTAAAGCAGCAGTTCTCAACTTGTGGGTCCCCAGATGTTGTTGGACTACAACTCCCATCATCCCTAGCTAGCAAGGCCAGAGTTCAGGGATGATGGGAGTTGTAGTCCAACAACAATCTGGGGACCCACAGGTTGAGAACCGCTGCATTATAGCATTACAGTTGCAACAACAATGGCCAGCTCTTGCCTTCTCTATCTAAGGATAGATGTCCGCAGATACTTTCACTCAAAAGCTAGTACTCCTCCTGCACATATTTGATAAATATCAGTAGCATTAATAATAAATACCTGTTGTTCTTTCTTGGTAATATTTTAAAATTTCAATTCTAAAATTATCCTCAATGTTTCTAAACTGCACCTTCATCTAAAACGTGGATTCCAGGATGATGTCCGTAAAAATCAAAGATCAATACAATATTTAAAATGTATTTTTAAAAAGTAAATTGACTTAATAAAATCTGGTACTCTAATTATGGTCACCAAGTACTTCCTGTTCATGTTCATGAGACTGAAATTCAAGGACTGAAATTTGCTTGGTGGGTCGTGTTTCCCCCCTCTTAAATGTTTTAATACTGGATTCATTGGTCCACTGTCAGAGCTCTGTGTCCTGCGCAGGTGCTGAAGACAATACACATGTATACACACTAACTTCATTAGCTGCCACTTACCTTTCACTATTAATTCTGCATAGTTTGAAACTCCTGATCCACCATCTGAGCGGATGACACATCGGTATTTACTGATGCTGCGCTGAGAAGTGTCAGCTACGCTGACCGTAGCAGAAAAACGTCTATGGTTGACGACTCTGGTGACCATTAAAGCTGTGTCTCTGCCATTCCACTGCTGTCAAATCAACCGGAGGGGAGGGGAGAGAGAAAATATGATATGATCATGCAAGAAGATCATTTAATTCATTTATGCTTCAGTCTTCATCGTTTTTTATTCATACACATAATCGTCCCCTTAATAATTTTCTAAGAAATTAGCAAAGCTCAATAGTTCTACTGAGACATGCAGTCCTTGTCTTAAAGGATTTTGTACCCTCCAAAAAAAGCCACTATAAACAAATGCTGCCACAACAGACAGTTCGTTTACAAAAACCAGAATAGTTTCTATCCCCCCCCCCACTCCATTAGTGGGATCTTTCAATCAGCTCATGAAAACATTGAATGAGAACTCTAACACCCTCTTTCCTGACATAAAGAGAGGCTGTAATAGCATGCGGTGGAACATATACATATTGATTCAGAAGTGCCACTATAGGAGTTATTCCCAGATAGTTGTGTGGTTGTCTGAGAATAGACCACGTTAAATGCAGTCGGAATGGGAAATATTTCTGAGTTAACACTTTAATTTTTGCTGGGCAGGGATGTGTAAAGTAGCCTGCAAGGAAACCACAGAATTCAACAGAATGTTCTATTACCTGCTAATCAATCCCCATTTTTCAGAAACCTATAATTTAGGACATGCCAGATCATAAGGTAATCTGCCCTGTGCTAATAGATAAGACATGGAATCTTCCATGGCTTCAGTTGAGAAAGTAATAAACATAAAGCATGTACTGTCAGCTATTATGAAGCAAAAGTGTACATATGCGTTGGGCACAACCAGCTCTTAACATGAGCAGCTCATACAACCTTATGATTGAGATTTGGAGGGCCTGTGGCCAATTACTATGAGGCGCTTCTACATGTCTGGAGGGTGGCAACACCCAAACAGGCCTCTATTTAGGCGCCAAAAACTTTCCTCATAACCAGGTCTTTAACTATCTGTGGCCTTTTTTAAAGTGGGTGGGATGTTTTTAATATTTCCCTCCTCCTTGTTTTTAATATATCTATGGGTGAACTTGTTGATTGGTAGGTTGGTTGTAAGTCACTTTGGGTTGCCTTGGCCAAGATAAAGCAACAAACAAACAAACAAACAAACAAACAAAACAAACAGCAATAGCTTCCAGAGAGAAGATGCTAGCTTCCAGAGAGAAGATGCTTCTTATATTCATTATTATTTTTAGATCCCCTGCTTCTTTTATTTATGCTTTTATTTATCTAGTATTTTTAGTGAGATTAGTGGGAATGTGTTCACACAGATACTGCTTATTTGCTCAGTGTTGTGAAAGGCATCTTTAACTTCTCACAATACATTTTTAAGATGAACCACGTAAATGTAATGCATTTAATACTGTGTTCATAACAGTTGCTTATTCTAATGTCTTCATCCTACTAACTTTCAAAGTGGTTCTGATTGAATTAATTGAAGTCTTAATCCGGCATAAGTAATGTTAATGATTTGTAATTAACTTCTTTAGGATTGCAGTAATCAAGTTGCTACATAAAGTAAAAAACAACAACACTATAGATAACAAGAGTTTCAGTTTGTACATATGCACAAATTCTAGCCAGAAGCTTGCCTGAACTTTGTTCCATTATGTCCTGTGACCTTGCATGGCCTTATGAAAGATAGAAGAATGGTGGTAACCTTTATTGCCTTTAAGTCCTTTTAGGAAATTCACAGTAATTCTTACTCTTCCAACAGTTCCTTAGTATTTGTGTTGTATGTTAATTATCTGGGAAACTAACACGAAGAAAGGAGCTGCTCGCAGGGCTGGATTCAGTTGCAGGAAACAAAGATGATTGCCTAGGTGCTGGTGGTGATGCTGAACTTAGATAATGCTTGTCACAGTCTGCTTACTCAAGATTGCTCAAGACAGTTGAAAGAAAAATTGGAAACCCTGATGTTCATGGACAGCACATTTTATTTTTAAGCTGTGCCCAACACTGTATGAGTGGAAGGCAATCTTGGCCTATGGTTCTCTTCCTTTTTCTTCTGCCCAGACTCCTCAAAAAGTCTGCCCAGAGGGTCAGGGGACATACCAAGCCTTATATAGTAGTACCTTTGGTTACGAATGCTTCTGGTTACGAACACTTCAGGTTACGAGCTCTGCTAACCCGGAAGAAGCTGCTCCTGGTTGTGAACTTTGCCCCAGGATGAGAACGGAAATTGCACACAGGAGCAGGAGGCCCCATTAGCAGAAAGCACACCTCAGGATAAGAATGGTTTCAGCTTAAGAACGGACCTCCGAAACGAATTAAGTTCGTAACCAGAGGTACCACTGTAGCATTGTATGGGCTACAGTGGGAAGAAAGATTCTCCCAAACTTGGGCAGATGACACTTCCGATTCCAGCTTCCCCCTGCAGTCCCATACAACACAGCCACAATGTTCAATAGGTCCCACTGACCATCCAGAGATGCTTGGGGAGAGAGCAGATAGCTGGGGGGTGGGGAATGGAAACAAGCATTATTCAAGTTACTTTTTGCTCACACAATGTTGGATATGAGCCATCGTTTCCAGGAAAATTTACATCAGTTTCATTTTCAACATATGGTGCAATTGTGAGTTCACAGCGATCAGAGCCATACATTTTATTATCTGACGGGATTAATCTTCCATACATGTCATGTATTGAATCTGTTGAATGGGCTACGAATGCAACAGAAATAAGGCGTTGGGGAAATGAACAAACAATGAAAGCAACAAAGACACTTCTAATGTGGAGAGTGGATATTTGGTTGAGTACAGGGGTGGTTAATTAAGCTATGGCTGTCCAGATATTGTAGGACTCCAGTAACCCCAGCCAGCATGTCCAATAGTCAGAGATAATTCCAGCTGTTGTAAAGGTGGTGTTCCCTCTTTGCAGTAAAACTCCAAAATATGCAGCGTGATATTTACAGTCTTTTATTTATTACATATATACAAAGAACAGCTGCAATTCAAAATCACGCAACCGAACCTGTCGAGTCAGATTCGGGGAGTGTCTTCCTTTGATTTCGGCGCCAACAAAGTAGGCATGGAAACCTCGCGATACATCTTTGCTCTTTACGTTTCATTTCCCTCCTTGCCTGTGCTGGTGTGAAAGCCCCCCCCCCTTTCTGAGGCTGAACTTCCTCCTATCAACTCTGGTGGGTTGTAGGGCTCTTCACCATCCCTGACCCCCTGCTCCTCCTGACTATGCCTCGCCCCCTGCTCTGCTTTGTGCATCAGTTCCCTGTCTTCCTCTTCTGCCAGTTCCTGCTCAGAACCCTCCCCTGCTACTGACAAAACTGTGCGTTCTGGCTCTTCCCTGACAGCTGTGGTCCAAACATCTGGAAAACCACAGGGTTGGGTGCCTACTGGTCTAGGAACAGCCATGGTTCTTCTGGAAATTATTGTCGTGCCAATTATGCAGCTTTAGCCTATGGCTAATTAAATAATCTATAGCTTTTTAAACTATTTATTTCATAAATAATAATAAAAATAATAACATTTCTCTAGCACAGTCAAGTATAAAATGAAAGGGTAGTGCAAAGAATGAAAATTTACTTTGGTTTAACTTTATGGGCATTCAAACAGCAAACTTCAGAATTTCAACATATTTTGCACATGTGTGTTCAATGTTTTTCAACAAATATGAATACTAGAAATTCGATCCTTGAAGACTCCTGTCTTCCTTTCCACGTGTCTCATCCTTCCCCTTCTACACTATTCATTTGCCAACTTTTAATGTCCTGATTTTCTTTTGTCTTCCTAGCCTTTGAACCAAGCTTCTAATTTGCCAAACTCTGATTTTTTTTATTATTTTTTTTGCAAATGGACTAAATTAGGAAAAGGGGGTGCATTTATACAAGGGTAGTTAATTTCTATAAATGTGCCCAATTGATTAATGTTCCCAGCATATTCAGCTAAATAATTTTTACATACAGAAATCTGAGACAATAAGGTATTGAGTAGAAGCATGCAGCTGGTTTTGCACAAAGGGAAATGCTCTGTCAAGGAATTCAGAGGAGTATCACTCCAGTCACTGAAAGGAACAGAGAAACCCTGGAAAGTATGGAGCTCTATTTGAGTTTTGTGGTCTTCAAAAATAGGAAGCTCTATTTGTGCTTTAGAGTGTCTGAAAAATAACACATAAAATCTCATTCTACTTTACCTGTAGCCACAGTTTGTCATGTTGAGACCACTTTCCTCCAGCAATGCACTGGAACGTTGCATTCTGTCCAACATTAACCTCCACGTTCTGGAGCCGCAGGAAGTGAGGAGCTTTTCCTAACAAAAATGCAAAATATTATCTGGGTAGAGCTTCACAGTTCATATGTATGCTATGAGAACCAGCCATTCTTAACAAGGATGTCCGGTTTCCCACAGAACAAACTACTCATCATAGCACTGTTGAGTTTGGGGTTTGTTTAAAATACTACAGTATGGCTTTCAGCTAACGGTATGAAAACAAAAGCATCAACCATCTTGGCACAGATAATGTACTATAAATAACACTTCCGCACCAAAAGGATTCAACATTCCCCAGTAATAAATTTCAGTTAATATACGATGGAAGCAAATAGCAAATTTCTTCTGTGGAAGGATGTAAATATATAATACATATAACATAATATGTACAAAATCAATGAATATATCATTCACAAGGAAAAGTAGGCAAAGGAAAACTGAGCCAAGATATTTTTTTACTAAGCAGCCTGGGTTCCTACTCACAGACAACTAACAACAGTAACTTGATATGGTCCAACCCTATTAAAATATTACCATTACCAAAGTCCACCCAACTCAATGGGGCCTACATTCAAGTAAGCACACAGAGCATAGAGACTTTATATATGGGGTCCTCAATGTGGTCTCATGGACACCCTCAGATAACCCCACTGTGGTGTCCACTGAGGCCTGAGGCCCATCCCAATATTCTATCTTTAAAGAGATTAATTGGCATCTTTGTTGTTTGAAGGGGTGCTGCCTTTTCTTTTTGCAGGACTGTTCCTTGCTTTTTTGTATGTTTTATTTGTTTTGCGTTGCACGTAGGTTATTTGCCTGGTTTGGGGGAGGAAAAGCCCTGAGCATCACCATTTTTCCTTCTGTAAAATGGCTATTTTGTGGAGAGGCACTACCAAGCTGGCAGCAGATCCAGCTCCCAAAGAGCACGACACAGCTGTTGCTGTGGCAGCGGAACTGGGCAATGAATTCCTTAGAGACAGGATCTGCTGTGCCTGTGGATCGTGACCCCTGAGGTAGTCACCTCACCTTGCCTCATGAATGGGCCAGCTCTGCAGCATTGCAATCAGATCATCGCTGCAGCACTGGCACAGGGAGGGTTTAACTTTTTCCTCCAAGCTCCTTTTCTACTATTTGCTATAATGGGGGGAAACACATAATGGGCAGCTCCAATCAGCCTCAGCCACCATGATCAATTAAAGGTAAAGGGACACCTGACAATTAAGTACAGTTGCAAACGACTCTGGGGTTGTGGTGCTCATCTCGCCTTACAGGCCGAGGGAGCCGGCGTTTGTCCGCTCTGCAGACAGTTTTTCCAGGTCATGTTGCCAGCATGACTATGCCGCTTCTGGTGCAACGGAACACCAACACCAGAGCAGCGCATGGAAATGCTGTTTACCTTCCTGCCGGAGCGGGACCTATTATCTACTTGCACTTTTTGGGGTGCTTTCGAATTGCTAGGTTGGCAGGAGCTGGGACTGAGCAACAGGAGCTCACCCCACTGTGGGGATTCGAACCACCAACCTTTTGATCAGCAAGCCCAATGCTCAGTGGTTTAGACCACAGCGCCACCCGCATCCCTACTGTGATCAATTATCATGGATAATAATGAGGAGTCTATCAACATACAGAGGACCATAGCTTCGCAGGCTCTGTCACAATGAAAGGCCAGCTACAATTTGGTGAGCAGTATCACTTGGCCAGCAGAGTCAAAGAGAGTTATGCCATCCCTTTTAGCTGGCCGGTAGTTTATCCATGTCACAATTTATTGATGTACTAGCTGTTGGCTGAGACAGGGTCATTCATCTGTCACCTGAAATGGAGAAGCCTTGATATAAAACAATACTGCTTTTGCAGAATATTTACAGCAAGCCGTTATGACAGTTGGTACTTTCCATTCCTTTTAGCTTTAGTGTATCAAAATGGGCCTTTTTTAATTGATGGCAAGGCTACTGCTACTGAGTCCTCTACAGTTTTAAAAAGGAACGAAAGGAAGAAATGAATAAAGGAAAAATGGTTGATGAATTTGAGTTCAAACACAATCACATTTATTGTTATTAATATAATAATAATAATAATAATAATAATAATAATAATAATAATAATAATACAGCACCCATCTGTCTGGGTTTCCCGAGCCACTCTGGGCGGCTCCCAACAGAATATTAAAAATACGATAAAACATCAAACATTAAAAACTTCCCTAAACAGGGCTGCCTTCAGAGGTCTTCTAAAAGTCAGATAGTTGTTTATTTCCTTGACATCTGATGGGAGGGTATTCCATAAGGCAGGAGCCACTATAGAGAAGGCCCTCTGCCTGGTTTCTGTAACCTCACTTCTCGCAGTGAGGAAACCACCAGAAGGCCCTCTCAATAGTATAATACCTGATAGTCAAAAGGACAAAAAGTTTTTTAAGAGAATAATCTAATGAGTCAAACTAATTCTCTTCTAGCTAGCAATGCTGGGGAAGTGAGTATTAAAAGAAACCACAACAACACTCTATTTTTGAGAGAACATAAATGCCTTATATATGATGTCCCTAACAACATTGCTGGAATTGTCCTGTCCCTTCCTCAGTCAACTTTACACTTATTTCTTTTAGCATTTAAAATTGTAGACTGTGTTGGGTGACTGGCAGAAAGCCAGGGTATAAATGTAATAAACAGATAAATATAAAGCATGCACAGAAATTAGAAGGCACCTTTGGATCCCAAAATCTTCCATATTTATCCCTTTTAAGTCACACAAGTCTCTAAAATAATATTACATAGTTTTTGCCTGTTGAAATTAAAGGTAAAGGTAAAGGTACCCCTGCCCGTACGGACCAGTCTTGCCAGACTCTAGGGTTGTGCGCCCATCTCACTCTAGAGGCCAGGGGCCAGTGCTGTCCGGAGACACTTCTGGGTCACGTGGCCAGCGTGACAAGCTGCATCTGGCGAGCCAGCGCAGCACACGGAAACGCCGTTTACCTTCCTGCTAGTAAGCGGTCCCTATTTATCTACTTGCACCCAGGGGTGCTTTCGAACTGCTAGGTTGGCAGGCGTTGGGACCGAGCAACGGGAGCGCACCCCGCCACGGGGATTCGAACCGCCGACCTTTCGATCGGCAAGCCCTAGGCGCTGAGGCTTTTACCCACAGCGTCACCCGTGTCCCATCCTGTTGAAATTAGAAGGACTTAAATATGTTTCATTGTGACTGCACTGGCCCAAGTATAAAGCTTTCTGTTGGCTTCTAGATATCAGGCAGGTACCATGAGCACAAAAATGGCCCTAGTGTTACCTCTGAATTAGTCCTGGATTTGGGGGAGTTTGTATCTGAATGTTATGAATTGGACATCTGTAACAACAAATGGATACAAATTCCTAATTGAGTGTTTCCATGGATAAAACGGCTGGTACAAAATACAACAGCCGAGGGAATGTAGTGAAACAATCTTTTGACTTATTCTATACTTCACAGTATGAATCGAGTGCTCTGAAAGGGATACATATTCTTTAAATTCTTTCATTGAGCCACTGAAAAGATTTACATTCCTTTAAAGAAAGTATACTCCAGGGCATTTCTTCCAGAGTGAATGTTGCACTAATTTGCTTAGTTGTGTGCACATGAAAGAACTTCCCCCACATCCCAAAATTCCCCCTTTAACTTACTTCTATATGATACCATCAGAACCCTGCAATTCTTCTCCTTCAATGGCCTGAATCAGAGCTAACAATCAGGGCTTTATATCTCCTTAATAACGGACTAGAATTTTGGCACTAGCTGCACATTTGTAGCGGTTCTGCCTGTTGCACAACTTGATAAATTATGTATTTATTCAGGGTTGATTGCTTCCACTCTGTAAGCATTTGGAAAGGATAAAAGAAGATGTTTCAGAACTGATTGAATTGGGCGAATTACTCCTCTTGATGCAAGGCCGAGTGTAACACATTACTACGGTTAGGAAGGAAAAGGGAGGGGGGAGTATGCTTACTGCATGGATGGGCAAGAACTCTGACTTCATCCACAGCTATGTACCCAGGGTGTCCCTTCAACGAAACCGATTCAAATATCACCTGAAATACACAGGGGGAAAACAAGCTGCTTAAGTAAGCTGTCTGAAAGAATCTCTCACCTATTCTTTCTCGCATAGCTGAAGCTGAAAATGTTCAAAATCCAGGGACAGAGATTCACAACTCAACATATTGATTGCTTTCATAAGCTAGCCAATTTAACCCCTTGAAGGTTTATTCATTAATGCGCAAGGAAGAAAAATACACACATTGTCCTGTTCCAATATGTCGCCACTGAACATAATGTAGGAAAATATCTATCACACTTCTACTTGGGAGAAGCCTGGGGGGGGGGGGCAGGGGAGGAACCACACTGATTTGCTCTTAAGCATAAGCATGAAGCCAAGTTAAATGGGTTAAATGCTAATAAAAACAGACAAAGACCAAGGATTTCAGTGCCAGAACTAACAGCATGGTCCTAACCATGTCTACTCATGAACAAGGCCTATTGAATTCAATGGGGCTTACTCCACGGGATTAGGTTGCAGTCTCTGTGTTATAAGAAACACACAAACAAAATGGCTGCCCTGTAAATTCTCCTTCTGTGTCATTAAAAATGCCAAAGCTCATAGTATAATTATGTTGAGTCATCAAATATTGCATACAACTCTTAAGGAGGGAAACTTCACACTGGGAACACCTTTGGATAAACTACCTGAGCCGTATTTGGGCATGCAGAACGTGTCACTATCCATCTGTCCGTAGGTTAGGTTGACAAAGTTAATTAGAGAAGATAAATAGTGCCATGTCAGGTTTGCAGAAATATGGAGCTTGTTGGAATGATAAAGGGCAAGATCTGGTCAATCCATATTCGTTATTAGGAGATATATGAAATAGATCATAAATTTGACAATGTAACGTTTTACCATGTATGTGATGTACGTACATATGCATTGCATATATTATACTTATTCAGTATATTTATAGGTAACTGTAATATTTTAAAAATAATACTGAATTTATAAAGTTATCTGTAAGATAATTGTGTGTGTCTGTGTTGGTACTCACTGGAACAGAGTACTATCTCCAATTTGACTTAAATAGCAGCTCCCATCTAGCTGCACCCTAAATAGATCACCCAGGAAGTATCACAGAAGGTGGCTTTGCTGTTGTTGAAACATGGGATAAATCAAAATGGCAACCCCTTTGATGCCCAATGATGCTTCCCTGCCTTCTTCACCTTTTAGAGGCATTCAACTCACAGCAACAGAGGAATGTTTGCCAATTAACCTTGTGAAAAACTTCTTAAAAACATTAACATTTCCAAGTTAATTTATTTATAAATATTCTGTGTTTGGAATTAGACTTTTTTAAAAATAATAATAATAATGAAGCCCTTTCAGTTTAAAATGAAACTGTGTCACCTTCCTCATTTATTTCATTTATAATCTTTCACTGTTCTGTCAAAATATAATTATGCTTAAAGGATTAATAATCAGAAATGAAATGAATGTATTTCTCATTTCTAATTCATATGCATATGCCTAATTAAAAAAAGCATTTGATGTAACACACAATATTTCTTTCCGTTTAGGCAAGTTTTCAAAGATATTACTGCGAGTATTAAGTTGTTGCAAGTGATTTATGTAATATGCAGCATTAGTCATTCTTTGGGACTTTGGGATGTCCCAACATAGCTGAGTTGTGACTTTGACATCCAATCTGGGACAATGTGAAAATTCATGGCAAAACTGAAACAACTAGAGAGAAGATGAAAAGAGTAGCCTAAGGTAAACCATATTAAGGGAATATGCTGACCATAGAAGAAAAACACTGAAATCTCATCTACCTCAAATGAGGTGTCAGGGCTTACAAGTACTCAGTACTGCTAGCCAGACCTGATGCATATGTTACTTTTTGATACCTTAAAACAGGCTTCCTCAAACTCCGCCCTCCAGATGTTTTTGGCCTACAACTCCCATGATCCCTAGCTAGCAAAACCAGTGCTCAGGGATGATGGGAATGGTAGTCTCAAAACATCTGGAGGGACGAGTTTGAGGAAGCCTGCCTTAATGTAATTCTGCTCCTGGACAGCACTGGTGACTGGGCTTTTGGTGGATACTGGTGTTCATTCTGTGTGGAAAGGGCTGAATTCTTTTCTGTTTTAGATTACTTTTTTTCTTTGGATCAACGCTTATGTCATCTTGTTTTATAACTTTAAAAAAAAATGAATTTTGTATTTTATAATTGTAAATTGCTTTGGGATGCCTCTGGATGTTTGAAGTGAAATATATATATATAATGAAACACAATAAATAGCAAGCCACATTTATTTCATGTGGAATACACAATGCATGTAATTTTCAATTAGTATTAACTACACTGGAGAAAACCTTTGTATTGAGCTGACCCATCAGGATATTAGATAGCAGCTCTCATTAGGTTAGTGCAGGCATCCGCAAACTCGGCCCTCCAGATGTTTTGGGACTACAACTCCCACCATCCCTTGCTAACAGGACCAGTGGTCAGGGATGATGGGAATTGTAGTCCCAAAACATCTGGAGGGCCGAGTTTGGGGTGCCTGGGTTAGTCCATGTATGCAATGTGTCAGATGTGTGTATATTTAAGAAATGATATCCACACAGTGGGCCATAGCTCCAGATACAGCAAGTAGAAGGGATGAAATCAAGGGGAGAGGAATTGTTGGATGAAGAAAGTCCTGCCTCTTATCCATCTTTGCAGAGGACAACCTCTTCACTGTTAAGTACATAACAGTGGTCAGCTATGTGCCAAACCAAATGTGATGTTGACTGCACAAATCCTATTAATGTCCAACTTATTTCATTGGCACAAATGAGAGCTCTAATGTAAACAGCTGCTTCAGAGATGCCATTTTTGTCAGGATCATGTCAGAGAAAGAGCCAAACACTCTCTCTCCATCTGCCCCCCACATCCTCAAGAATACTCAGTTTTGACTATGGCTACTATTTTCATGACATGTCTCTCCATGTACTTTCCATCAAGGCTTCTGTAAGTGTGCTTCTCCACATTCCCCATATAATCTGTATAGGGGCAAGGGGCTAAATTTGACCACTCCTACTCCTGGGGTCTTCATGCGTTGATTGTACTCAGTATCCCTCAATGGTGAGGGAAATGTCAGCTAAGTGTTTCTGCTGCAAAACAAACAAACAACAACACGACAAAACAGTTTGTTAAAGCTGAAATTTGTATTAGCAACAAATTTGTAAATGTGTTCCTATGTAAATTCAGGTGTCTGCTGAAGCAAGCAAACACCTGAATTACATTTCTAGCATTTATCTTAGTTTTTACAGAAATGCCAACATTCCTTAACTTGCATTGGGACAAATCCAAGAAAATACTATGGCTGCTCTCTTCTAAATCAGAGTGTGATTCTGAGTACTGCTATCTGTTATTTAATGAGGGTCAAAACAGACCATATTGATAGTTATCTGTAGTATCTGGGGGAAAGGGGAAGTGGTTATTATCACAGAATAGATAGGATATGATATGATATAATCACAAAATATTTGATGCAACTTTTTAGGGATGGGGGAATCTCAAACACACCTGATAGAAGTGTGGCCAGAATGTGCTGATTGCAAGTTCTACCTTCACCCAGCCTTCTGTAACAATCCCAGACACATTCCAGATAGGGTTGCCTTGAGGTCCACCATTAACCTTGACATAAACGTTCAACGATCCAGGGCTGGAGCGGTCTCGACTGGACAGGTAGTAATGGAAGTCAATACAGTGTGTGTCATTTTCCTTCAAGGTTGGTAGAAGCAAATGAGCTTTTTGCCCAGATGCTCTCCCAGAGCTGTTCACCATCATGAAGGAGCCTGGAGATAAATGTGAAACAAAGAGAGGGACAATAGCAGAGAAAAATAAGGTCAGTGGTTTCCTTCTCTTCCCCTGGAACAATAGTATGATGAAGAGCCAATAATTCTAAACAATCTGCCCAGCAGTCAGAAAACAAAACAGGTATTCATCTCAAAGAACTGAAAACCTATTATTTTATGTCAACACTTATCTGAAAAAGACAAGAAGACATCAAAATTACAGGAGCTGCAAATAAATTTGCACCCACTGCCTCCACCATCACTTAAAGAGGGTTATTTATTACTATTTTCAAATTTTCTACCCTGGATTTCAAATTGTCTGACAGTAAAATATCCACACCAAGCATGAAGTGCATACACATTGTACAAACCTCTTGCCAAGTGGCCAGGCTCTCCCAGTGGCATTTTCAAGCAGTATGAAGCTGACAGCCTTTATAACACATCTAAATTTATTGCTTTGTATTGTACCAATGTATTGTAATACATCACTGGAAAAGAGCAAGGCACAGTGGCACACAAAGGAGTGCGACTCCTCCACCGGACGGCAGCAATTAGCCGCTGTGCAGGTCATAGATTACTGTGGGGTTTCACCAGCTTAAAATACTGAGCAGGCCATGGATTACTATGGGATTTCACCAGCTTAAGATGTAGAAAGGAGAGCCTTAGACCAAATGGAGCCACGTTGGAACAGCTACCTTGACACTCCCTCTGTTTGAATTCCTTATATTTTAATCACATTTGTAGCCCATTTCACAACTCTGATGCACCATTTGAATGCATGACTTCTCTCTGTAATTATCAATTTGTGCATGTCCCTGCAATTTAGAATTGTCAATTTGTACCTGTCTCTGATCTAATCACTCAAATGAACACAATTTTTGAGTGGGCATCAATGTTATTTTTGTCCCTCGTGAATTAAAGAAAGAAAGGAAAGTTAACACAACGCAGGCCACACAGGGAAGTGTTACTAGTTTTACAATCAAATATTAACTTTTAGTTCTGTTTGGTTTAAGTCCAAGAGTTAGAGACTGGATGCTGTAACAGCTGCTGAGACTCTGATCAACAAAAACCTCAATTCCAGTGTGTCACACAGATAGCACTGCTGTAGCACAGCAAGAAGGGAAATGATTCATGCTGAAAAGTATTGCCATTTGTAAAGCAACCTTTTAAGAACAGCTATTTTAAGAACCTCAAAACAAGAGAAGTCCACCAAATCCAATCCCTTGCCCTGACTTTTGTCTCTTCTTTGGGACAGTGTGTTCGCTAATGCGTTTTTTAAAAATTCCATTATACTTATCGTGCAAGGTATTCCTGGATCCTGTAAAAAGCAGCCACCAGATTGGGATTTAGGTTTCACACCTCCTGGCAGTCAATAGGTAACATTGCAAGTGAGCAAAAAATAAAATAAAGAACAGGAAGCTGCCATCTTAGCTCTTTGCTGCTCCTTCCTTTTTCAGTTTTTAAATAACAAGCCAGAATATGAGGAGATTCAGTATCAGAAGAGCATGGAAGATGGCTTTTAACAGGAGAGGTTGCCTTAAAAACTCACTGAGACACTCTGGTAGGAAAGGTAAAGAAGTATGACGGAGGATCTATTGGCAAAAGAAGTGGTGAGGTGCCACAGAATAAACAGCTGCTGACAGCCTGAGTGGGCTCTGGTGGCAGCTTTTATGGGATCCAGAAACACCTTTCACAGTAAGTTTAACAGACTTTTCTGGAGACCCCATAAAAGCACTTGTGAATGGATCTCTGATGGTGCAAGAGGAGCCATTGACTGGGATATGAGCAAAGTCTGCCCCAAAGCATCATTGGTACGGCAAGTATCATTAGCCATAGCATCTTTGACAACAGCATTAAAATGATAGCTTGATGGGGTAGGATGGAGGACACAGTTGAGAGAATTTTGGTTATGTTTTTCTGGAGATAACGTAATTGTCTCCGCTTGAGTGTTTGAGGCCTCCTAGATGAATCAACTGGCAAAAAGGGAATAGAAGGCCCTTATTGTAGTTGTTCACGAAGTTGTGATCCTAGAAGGCTGATAGGCTCACATAAAGATCTCCTCTTGTTTGATGCAGAGGCAATCAGTACGTTATCAAGGTAAAAAAAAGGCAATATGCACTGAATATGGATGCGTGAAACAAGGGCTACCACTACTTTGGTGAATGCTCTCTATGCTGAGGCCAGGCCAAACCGCATTGCTCTGTATTGCGTGCCCAGGTGAACACCCCCCGACCCTAGGCGACACCCAGGTGGAATAATGAGTCATGACAACGTGCTAGGGGATTAAAAATGGCCACAACTTTATTAAATTTTCAGATGTAGGAAGACCCTGGCTTAGGCATTGGGCGTTTATCCCTCCCAGTCCCCAGCCAGGGATCTGGGGGCACACCAGAGTTAATTAATCTGTCTGGGGTTTGGGCTGGCTCTGGAAGACGTATGTTTAAGCAGAGAGCCTGCCCCCCCCCCCATTTCGCCACAACACAGGGGAGAGCACTGACAACCTTTCAGCGTATGGCCAGTGACTCCACTCAACACAACCCCTTTAACGGGGAACCCTGGGATCACCGCAGGGGGTGTGTGTCACCACTTCATCCCCTCCCCCCAATTTAGGGAAGATAGACTAAAGGATTCCACCCAAGGCCTGAAACCACCAAAGTTGTGACATTTTGCTACAGTGAAGGCGAAACCTGCCAATGCAGGGAAATTCCTTCCCGGTCCTTCAACAGCAACCATCAATGACCGTTGCAGCGCCAACATACCTGTAAAGAAGCTGTTAACCTGCAATAAATGTCCTAAACTAAGGGAGGGTAGGGCGGGAGAAGCTCTGGAGCCGAATGAGGACCCTCTATTGTGCCAGGTGGGCAGTCCCGTCCCTTACCTGGTCAACTCCCCTGGCTATGCCTCCCCAGCTGCAATTGGTTCTCAGAGCTGATGCCAGAATGAGGGGAGTTCATGGGACCACCTGATCTAGCTCTGAGATGATCTGTATATTACTCCCCTAGAGATGGGGCAGGAGAGGCTGGCAAGCTGGGAAGATCTGCCTAACAGAGTTGAAAGTGGCAGGTGCTGCTCCTGAACCATGGTGGGGAAGGCTGGAGTCAAAACTTGGGTAGATGGAGAACTACCTGTAATATTGTCTATTGCATTTATGGGCTGTAATTTTGCTGCTGCAATTCGCTCCTGGCAGGAGAGTGTGCATTTCTTCTGTGCCTTTCCATTTAAGCGCAGGAAAAGAAGCTGTTTGAACAATGGCCGATCATTAGGTGATTGTTAGCAAAAAACACGGGAAACTGTCTAACCTCCCACTGAGAGCTAATGACTAGAGGTTTGAAAAGCTTTACCTATACTGAGCAAAAAGCTGGAGGGGGGGGTGGAATCCAGAGGCTACTATGGATGAAGTCAGCAATGCAAAGGACAATATAGAGTCTAAGGAGACTGTAGAGAAGGAAACCAACAACTGAATAGGTCTCAAGAAATCAGCGTGAAAACACCGGAGCGGGGAAAGGAGTGCTGAGAATAACTAAAAATGAGGCTAAACACACAAAGAAATTCCACAAAAGGTAAAAGAAACAAGGAAATAACCAGTTTGGAAAGGACAACACCAGGAGTCTCATGAACAAACGACCACTTTCTGTGAGGCAAAGTAAAAAAAAAACTGAAGGAAGGAAGGAGTTGGGATGAGCTGAGACAGAAGCTTCTGGTTTAAATTCCTCATTTTATTTTTTTCCAAGCTTGCAATGTTGCCTATTGACGGTCAGGTGGCGCCACACCTAAGTCCTAATCTGGCCACAGTTTTTACTGGGTCTCCAGAATCGGGTGGGGATCATAATTCTACTCCAATAAAACTTTATCTGAGACATGGGCCAAGGGCAGACTTGGATCTTTCAGATTTCAGCAGCACCCTGTGCAAAGCTACAATTTGGTCCCCCCTCATTTCTTGCCTTCTACTCAATTCACTAAGTCATAGTTGCAATGCCCTGCAGTGCCCACTAGACTCAGCACCCAGTGCAATGGAACCGATCACACTGCCCTAAATCTAACTCTGCACTGGCCGCATTCAGACATTACACTAAATGACCTTGCAGGTTATGCATTCCCTCTCCTTCTCTAGCACAGATGCAAGGAGATCTCAGAAGCTTTCACTTCTGTTTTTGCTTAACCATCCACAGCTTGTTGTGTTGTCCAAACTGGCAAACTGTGATGGATGTTCATTATGGTTCATTTTGGGGAAAGGTGGAAAAACCATTTGAAATTGTTGGTTTGTTTATGTCTCACTAAACTTAAAGTTTAAAGTAGTGGCCACTATGTTCTGTTCCAAGCTCTGTTGTCTGATTGCCTCCCTTTTGTTCCCACACTTTGTCTGCCATTATCCACCTTGGATGGATCTACACACAGGAAAAAAACCACTATAAATAAGTCAGAAATTAAAACGTTATAATAAAAGAAAAGAAAAACCTATGTAAAAATGCTATAGAAAGCTTTTGTGCTCTCTGGTGCCATCTGGTGTTGCATTCAAATTGCTGTACAGTGGTACCTCGGGTTACAGACACTTCAGGTTACAGACTCCGCTAACCCAGAAATAGTACCTCGGGTTAAGAACTTTGCTTCAGTATGAGAACAGAAATCGTGCAGTGGCGGCACAGCTGCAGCGGAAGGCCCCATTAGCTAAAGTGGTACCTCAGGTTAAGAACAGTTTCAGGTTAAGAACGGACCTCCAGAACGAATTAAGTTCTTAACCCAAGGTACCACTGTACTGACAAATGTAGCTGAGTCTCTTATCTGTCTACAGCTGCTAAGCTGACCAGTGCTGGCAATCATAGACAGGAATTCTGTACCAACCTGACTGGCTTCCACCCTGAATTGAAAGGAAGGAAGGGAAGGAGGGTATCCTATCCTCTAAGGCCCCAAGCAACTGAATTTTGGTACATGTAAAAGCCAGTCTCCTTTACATCCTAATTGAATCAGATCAACACCCTGCTACTTATTAACCGATCAATTCCAAGGACGTTAAATCACCTTGTGATGCTCCACCTAGCATCACCTAGCACATATTCCCCTCTTGTTAAAGAAAATAGCCTTGGCATCATCATCATCATCATCATCATCATCATTATTTTAGCTGCCCTTCACCCTAAGGTTTCAGGGTGGTCTACAATAGTAAAAACAGAGTAAGCAATGGGTAGCTGGTGGTGAGGGGGCAACAGTGTACTGAATAAATAGGTACTATACAGGTTCAAAACCGTACTATACAGGTTCAAAACTTCGTGCTCCTGAGCACTCTAATATGCTTCATTAGTTTCTTCATAAGGGTTGTATTCCACAGTCCATCCCACCATGCAGCTAGAGTTACATTTGCAGCTGTTTTCCAACCCATACTCACAGTTGACCTTCTCTCTTAGTCTCTCTCTCATACAAACACACACACACACACACACACACACACACACACACACTACAACTATGGGAATCCACAGAATATTTTGAGAAAGGCGTTTAAAATTCTCCCTTTCATGGCTGCAGTGATGTGACAAAAAACACTCCTCTCTAGCAATAAAAATAATGAGAACTGTTGGTTTAATTCTCTTTAAAAGATCTGCTTTGTGGATGTGTGCACACATGCCTTGAGGAAAACTAGCAAAAGTAATAAGAGATTGGGAGAGGGGGGCAGAGAAAGAGAAGAAAGAATATCTATTTCAGCAGTCAGGCATAGTAATTTTTAATCAAATGCAGCCCTCTTGACATTCTCAGTTCCGATGCAGCTGCCAAGTCATGCTACAAACGTTATCTCTCTGCTGGCCCCCATGCAGTTCATAGAAGATTGAATCTGGGAAAGCTTGCCTCACTAGTAACCTATTGAAGTTAGGGTCCCCCCCCTCACTTTTTCTTTTGTATGCCGTGTTGCAGCAGTGTGACAGACACCCAGATGAGCCGGATAAACATTCTGATCATTTCTGATCAATGAGCAGCCATATGTAGTAGGCTTAGAGGAAGAGACACTGGCAGCATTTGCCCAAATAAGCTTTTCCACTGCTTTGCAATTACACACAACAGAAATGTGTGCGACTCTCCCTGTTTTAAAATGGATCGTGTCAAATATAGACACAATGGGCAGCAGAAATGGAGATGAGAGAGAAAGAGTGTGCATACTTGCATACAAAGAGAACACTCTGGGTGTGGAGGAAAAGCATGTGAAGTCTTGCTTGGTCTCCTAACCACACAGCATCCTTTAGACAAGAGAAAATATGCAGATTCTCAAGAGAAGAGCCCAGCTAAATGGAATAGCATGAATGAGCTTACCACATCATATAGATGCTTGGCCAAAGTCCAAATCACATATTCCAGGACCTGGGGAGCAGTTTTACAGCAAGCAAAGTACTCTGGGAGCAGTCTGCATTCAGCTATGAAAAAATAATCTGGAGCAGACACCATCTTAAGAAAAATCTTTATCTGTACTTATTTTAGCCTTTGGGAACTTTTAAATCCCCCAAATTACTATTTTATCTGCTTTTATACTATATTTTTACTAGTTTTATACTGTCTTTTTATTTTAATGATTTTCTTTATTGTTTTTATGTTGAACGGTAGTTTTAGATTTTTAAAAATATTACATTATTAGCTAATGCTTTAAGTAACTATGTTCTGAATCCAAATCCCAAAGTTAAAATATCCTACAAGATGATTTAAGGTCCAGTGAAAATAACTTCTGTTTCTAGCAGATAAGGTTGTGCTCTTGGGGTTCCGAGTTAAATATTCAGGCCTGAATTTTGCCATTTATGATATCTTGGGTTCTTTCAGAGGAAGGGATATAAATTTAATCTCTCAATCAATCAATCAATCAATCAATCAATCAACATCCTAAATACCTAAGAGACCAAGCTGTGGAAAATCAGCAAGTCCCCAGTACAAATATCACCAATGCCATTTAGCCACTTACCACTTACAATGAAGGATGCTAATCATGTTGGGATGCGGGTGGCTCTGTGGTCTAAACCACTGAGTCTCTTGGGCTTGCCGATCAGAAGGTCAGTGGTTCAAATCCCTGCAACGGAGTGAGCTCCCCTTGCTCTGTCCCAGCTCCTGCCAACCTAGCAGTTCAAAAGCATACCGGTGCAAGTAGATAAATAGGTACCACTGCGGCAGAAAGGTAAATGGCGTTTCCATGCGCTCTGGTTTCCGCCACAGTGTTTCGTTGTGCCAGAAGCGGTTTAGTCATGCTGGCCACATGACCCGGAAACCTGTCTGTGGACAAACGCCAGTTCCCTCAGCCTGAAAACAAGATGAGCGCCACAACCCCATAGTCGCCTTTGACCGGACTTAACCATTCAGGGGTCCTTTACCTACCTTTAACTTAATCATGTCTGGGGTGTACAACCTGCAATATTGGGGGCAGTGCACTTCTGAATGGCAGGGCAGAGTCTCAAACAAAGATGTGCTCTTCCAAGTCCACTTTCCCAGCATGTTGAGACTTCTGTCTCAGTGACGTCTACACTGGCTTGCTCATGTACACAGAATGGAAGATGGCAGGATCCCCAATGATGTGCTTAGTGGAGAGCTGACCTTGGGCACATGGCCTGTTGGCCTGCATTACAAAGATGTGGCACGAAGGCTGGCAACGTGAAGCCCAATGTATGGGAATCCCCTGCTGATGACCACAATGCCTCGAGACAGACAGTTAGGACATGTAGCCATGGCAATGACCAGAGGAGAAATGACCATTGGGAGGAGTGCAGAGAAGAAATTCCATGGTGCATCTGCCCCAGCATAACTAGACATCTTCATCTGCTCCAGCTACAATAAAACACGTATCTCCTGTCTCTACAGCCACAGAAGGCAGTCTAACTCTCAAACAGTTTGACTTCACCCCTGATGGCACACTCTTCCATTGGCTCTCAAGACTGACAGATGCCAATGCTTCTGAATACCAATTGCTGGGGAGCCAAGAGGGGCATGTTTGGTGGGCACAGCCAGGGCTGTAGCTTCTCAGTAGGTATTACTGCTGGGAGGGTTGAGGCAGCAGCTAAGTCGGGGCTGTGCAGATTGGTCAACAGTTCCATGAGGAACAGAAGAGGGGAAATTGCTGCTGCAACCCTCTCCTCCTTGTGGGCGCTGCATAGGCATCTGGCTGGTAACTGTGAAAACAGGATGCCTTGGGACTGATCCACCAGGTCTCTTCTAGTGATGGGGGAGAAATTTGATTCAGTTCACATTTGAAGCTGATCTTATCAAATCTGAATGTTGAGAAACAACATTACAATCAAAACACAGCTGGCCTTCAGAATTCACATTAATTCGAATTTTGTGGTAGTTTTACAACCAAACCATGTTTACAAATAATGCCTATTAGGTAAAATTCTGCATTAAAATGAGTACATTTGTGAAAACCACATACAAAATACATTATACTAGGAAAGATTGATTGAAAAGATGTGGACGCTATTCAAACTGCATACCAAAATGGTAGCAGAAATTCATACTAAAATTGGGAAAATCGATTGGTAGAATTGGCACTCCTAGAAGTACCACATAATTCCTGTTCTGCATTTATAAGAACTCAGTCATTTAGTGTGGCAGCATCTATGCTTTGAAACACCCTGCCTATTGATATCAAGAAGGCACTGTGTGAGACAAGGGTGTGTGTGTGTGTGTGTGTGTAATTTAGAATAGTGTTTTTATTGCATTGTGTTATGAAAAAGCTTCAATAAAAATAATAACAATATCAAGCAAGTGCCTTCACTGTACTCTTTTTGGCATCTGCTAAAAACATTCTGGTTTAGACTATCCTATCCAGATGCTTAGAAATGCTGAGGGAATTTTAATCTGTTTTGGTACTTTAACTTTTGTGTGTTTTATAGTATTGTTGTAAATTTTTCTCGATTTGAGGGTTGGCTTTGAGGGTTGTTGGGTTTTTTTTACAACCAAGCAATGAATGCCTTTTAGGAAAATGAAATGAAGAAAAATGAAATGAAATGCTGAATCATTTTCATGAGGATTTTTTTTTAATGTGAATTCCAGCAGAAATGTGCAGAACTGATTCAACCCTCCACCACCACCTAAAATATGGAGGATAATAGTACAGTGGATGCTTGGGTTGTGAATGTGATCCATGCGGAAAGCACGTTCGCAACCCGCAGAGTTCACAACCCGCAGTGCCGTGTCTGTGCATGTGCAGGTCATGATTTGGCACTTCTGCACACGAGCAAGCGCCAAAACCCAGAAGTAACCTGTTCCAGTACTTCTGGGTTCGGCACGGTGCACAACCCGAAGCATCTGTAACCCGAGGTATGACTGTACTGATATAATTTACCATCCATTGTCCTCTACTGAGGCAAGCAAGAAGCATTGCCATGGTTTAAGAACACATTCCAGTCAGACAAGAGGATGCAGCCTTGATAGAGGGATTTGGGAGAAGTCACATGGGCCATGTAGAGAGACTTGGAACACTACATTCATACACCCTTGAAACTGGCCTCAACCTAGCCCACTATGAAGAAACATAAAGAAGGATCAGACAGCGGCGTAGCTAGCTGCTTGGGTGCCTGGTGCAGGGGCGTGTCCTGCAGCCAGGGGCAGGGCAATCCACCTGTGGGGGTGGGGCAAGCTGCTGATGGGGGAGGGGCGATCCACCCATGGGGGCAGGGTGAGCTTCTCCGACACTCGAAGCCTCTCCCCCGCCTCCCCCTCAGCTGTAGGGCAGCTGAGGGAGAGGAAGTAGGCAGACGCAAGTCCCACACTGCCGTTTCAGGCAGTGTGGATCCTGCAGGTGCCTAAGCCACCACGTCACTCCTAAAAAGTTTCGTGAGCCCATTTTAAAAAAAAACAAACTCATTTTGTCATCCCCCAGTGATGACCCCCAATGACCCATGTAGTTCAGCATGCTGTTCTCACAGTGGCCACCCAGATGCCCGTGATAAACCCACAAGCAGGACTCAAGCACAAAAGCACACTCCCCTCCTGTGATTTCCAGCGACTGACATTCCAAAGGATTATAGCCTCTGACCATGGAGGCAGACCAGAGCCATCATGTTGCATGCGGATGATGCATGCAGGATTGGTTCAGAAGTTGTGAACATGCATAAGTGACAGAGTTAGTGTAGGCAACCCATTCCCATTCCCAAATGCATTCAGACAATATGGCCATATTGTTGAACGCGACTGGTGGGCAAACATGTCTTTCAAGTTGCAGCCATAGAAGAAAACTTTGGCCAAACTTGAATGGTTATAAACAATCATTTTGCTGCTATTAAGAATCACCTGAATTTCTTTCTATCTGAATGACAAAAGGAACCGGAGAATAACATCAAATATTATTTCTCTTCATATTTCCAGCACTGCTCGTTTTCTGGAACACTGCCAACCTTATATCTGTGTTTTATCATTTTCCTCCCTAAATTAAACATCCATCCATCCATATTGCCAGTTGCTATTTTCATCTACAAATTTGCAAACATGTCAGGGCTACAGACAATATAATCCTACAGCTGAGGAAAGGAGATATTTTGCATGCTGTGAAAGGCCAGGGTTTTTGTACTTATTAACATAGACACAGGGGCACATGGTCTTTCAAGCAAGTTGATATCAAGTCTGCCTGGTTTATGTGGTTTGATCAACAGGTTAGCTTAATTAATATTTGTTGCTCCCAGTTTCATCGAGATTTTTAAAATATATAATTTTAATATATGCTTACATCATCAGGATTAAGTAAAACATGAATTCTTTTAAATATATATACTAAAAAAAAAAAATGAAGCCTAAACTGCTCCTTGCATTGCTACAGTTATTGAATATATCACTAAAATTGGGGGAATAAACCACGAAGTGCTCCCTAGATGCTCATAAATTTCATTTCCCCCCTCCCTGATGCATAATGATGCCTTGATAAGCCTCCTATTATTGATGCATCTGCAACATATATCCTCTTTTCAGAGCCGAAATCGTACTTGGTAGCAGATGGTGCCTATTGTGTTTACACATCAGCACTTTATGATTGCATTTTCTCATGTCTACAGTAAAAAAGAAAGCCATAATTGAGTTTTTAATGGCTTTGCACATTGTTCATTAAGATTACATGACTGTGTTCCTGCAGATGACAGCTGAAGAAATGAGCCACCAAGAAGGACCCCTCGTGACCAGCTCAGTTGAGGCTGCTTCCGTATCACCTTTCAGCTGCCACACTGCTTAAAAGCTAAATCATTATAGACACCAGAGTACCAAATGCACATTTAACAGGATGCAGGTGGAATGACTCTGGCACAAATCTAACTTCCAGCACCTAAAAACTATTGTGGTTGTGGTGGTGATGATGATGATGATGATGATGATGATTTAATTATACCCCACCTATCTGGCTGGGTTTCCCCAGCTACTCTGGGTGGCTTCCAACAAAATATTAAAATACAGTCATACCTCATGTTGCGTCCGCTTCAGGTTACGTCTTTTCAAGTTGCGCCCTGTGGCAACCCGGAAGTACAAGAAATTTTACTTCTGGGTTTCGCTGCTCGCACATGCACAGAAGCGCTAAATCACACCGTGCACGTGCACTGACGCGCCGCTTTTGGATGCGAATGCTTCGAGTTGCGGATGTGCCTCCAGGATGGATTACATCCGCAACTCGAGGTTCCATTGTAGAATAATTCATCAAATATTTAAAGATTCCCTAAACAGGGCTGCCTTCAGATATCTTCTAAAAGTCAGATAGTTGTTAATTTCTTTGACATCTGATGGGAGGGCGTTCCACAGGGCGGGCGCCACTACCGAGAAGGCCCTCTGCCTGGTTCCCTGTAACTTCGCTTCTCACAGTGAGGGAACTGCCAGAACGCCCTCAGAGCTGGACCTCAGTGTCCGGGAAGAACGATGGGGTGGAGATGCTCCTTCAGGTATACTGGGCTGAGACCATTTAGGGCTTTAAAGGTCAGCACCAACACTTTGAATTGTGCTCATATCAATTAGGGAAGTGGGGAACCTCAGGAATAAGGGCCAAATGCAGCCCCCCCAACTTTCTCTGTCTTTGGCCCTCAAAATTCACCCCAGACCACACTCTGTCTTCTCAGTTCACACACCTCACTGATTCTGCTTGGAGCACAAGTGTTTTTGCCTGGCTGAAATATGTCCTTGAACTACCAATAATGCCTCTTGCTTGTCTAGATGGATGATATAGAGGTAGGTGGGTGCAGAAAGTCTCCTACAGTACAAAAGTTACTCCATTTACTTTTGCCTCTGTCCCACCCACTACTAGCATGTGCCCCTTGCAAGGTGGTCAGAAGGGAATGCATCCCCTGGGCTGAAAAAAGAATCCCCCTAATGTTGAATTACAGGGGGGTGGGACCATTTTAAGGAGTAATTTCAAACTTTGGTGTGCTCGAAGGCACCTCCCCTTTGCTCCATAAAGAAGCTAATCAATAGACTCGTGTCAGAAAAACACACAGATACTGTTCTCAAATGATAAAAACAAAACAAACCCCAACACACAAATCTACTTATTGAAGGGCCTACACAATTTATCATCCAAACAGGAACACTGTGTTGGCAATGCTTTGTGATAAAACAGAGGACAAAGAGAACCTGTTCATTTCATTTTTTATTAGAAATATAATAAAGAAGAAATGAAAGGACTGCTCAACTGGAAACAGCAATAAATTACATTAACAAAAATGTTCTTTCAACAGTGCAGTTAATTTGGGATGATGATGGCAATGCCAAAAAGCCTTCTTTGGCAATTCTTAAATGATGGCGTCAGAAGAATTCACCAAGGTATTTTCAGTGGGTAATGGTCATTGAGTGTCAGAATACAGAAGTATAAGAGCAGACCAATTACAGCAGGTCAAACTATGGAACCTATAATGAGAGTCAAGTTGATAGAAATTTGTTGTCCAAAGAATATTTGACATTAAGCATTGCTTCCAACTTCTACTCTTGTTCTGACTTGGCTTCAGAACAGACACCACTAATACGAGGGCAGAAGAGAGCCTCCTAGACTAGGGGATCCTCAAAATGATTTATTTAACATTTGTCATGATTTCCTTGCGCAAAGCTTACAGATATATCCAGTCCTTATTGAGCTTTCTGATTTGTTTGCAGGGATGTTGTATGACAATAAGCATTCATGCTGATTTGCTTACAGGCTGTTAAGACATCTTCCTGTTAAATCATTTAGTTCCACACTGTTCAACACATTTCCCCATCACTTTCCTAACTGCAAAACATGTTTACTTCATATTGTGCTTTAATCTACTTCCACTGGCCATACTGGTTCACATGGTACATTTTGCGTCCACAAAACTACTGGGGAAAGTATAGTAAATGGAACTGTAACCACTCGGTTCACACCAGTTCTGTATGCAGATAACTCAAGACCTATTTCCTTTCTTCCACACAGCCAGGTTGGAGGGGGTCTACTGTTCCTGCCTGTTGGATTAGGATAGGAATTACTAAAGCAAGACAACTCCAGTAAGCAGTTTTACCTTTCACCAAGCAGGGTAAGAACAGAAGAAAAGCCCCACTGTATCAGACCAGAAACCCATCTTGTCTAGCATCCTGCTCTCACGTTGGCCAACCAGGTGCCTATGAAAAGTCTGCAAGCATGAACTGAGTGCAGCTGAACTCCCCCCCCCCTTGATTCCCAGCAACAAATACATCAACTGATATGCTGCTTAATCTTTTTTTGTGACTTGATAATGTGTGGCTTAATGCATCCGCAATGTTCCAACATTTGATGTTTCTACCCTCAACAGGTGTAATCATTGACAACCTTTAGAGAAGAGAGAGGTTTTAATTACAAATATAAACATGACAACGCAGCTTCGAAACAATGGAATTTCCCATTAAAATATATGGGACCATGACCAACATTTGAGGTAATGGATTTAGCAATGTAGCAAACAAGCAAATAAAAATGAAGAGGAGGAATTGAGCATCTCACGAAGGCAATTGTTCCATCAGGGAAAGCATTTCGGCCTGCCAGATGGATTGAGCCTTCCTCTCCTTCCCCTGCACACTGCTCTGAGATCTCTTTCAACCCCCTGTTCCCTAGCCAATCAAAAGAGGTGCATGGGGGAGGGGAGGAGCCCCACTGCGCAACTAAAATATACCAAAACACATGAATCAAAATAATGGTGGTGGTGATGCCAGACAAGAGGTCAGCATAGAAAACTTATCTCTAGTACCCAGAGTCACCAGTATCTGTTACAACTGCTTCAAGTTCTATGAGATTTTGGGGCACATGGGCTGAAATGTTGCTCTTCTGATACATCTTTGCAAACTCTTCCTAAAGGCAGATGCTGGGCAGGGTCAAGATGTGTCAATGTGCATACTTTGAACTGGGGAAACCAGAGATGTGTTCATATTTATTTTACTTACTCAAACTGTTGCAATCTTGCTCTACTGCACTGAATTAAACGTTTATATACATTTATATACAGCTTATATACATTCTGTCGGTTACCAGAGAAATCCACCTCCACTTCCACTGGGCTGGAAAGGTTAGATTAAGCAGAGGGTGTCCTCCCTCCCCTTCCCCAGTTTTCCTGGCTAAGATGACTTCCCTTTGACCCTGACCTCCCCCTTTCACTGATCAAATGTGCAGGCAGACAGACAAGCAATGGGTGGGCTACCCACCCATGGTAGCCTGTGGTAAGCCCAGAAATAAGGTGTTCCAAGGGCAGGGAGGGCTGAGTCAGCCCTGGATCCTGGAACTGATGCAGTTATTATGTAAGGACCAGGAAAGACCATCCTGCTGCCCAACTCTCCACCATGGCCATTGTGAGAATCAGAGCTGCAATGCAAGAGTCTCCATAAATCTGGCTGATGAGAGGGAGTTTAGATTGTGCCCTCGGTCCTAATTTTGTTTGTTATTCAGCTGAAAGACCTCTAAATATGCACAGTGCTCATTTAAAAAGTTTCACAATACTGGGTTTTTATTTTTATTTTAAAGCTTACCGGTCCAAAATCATGCATGGTAAAGAACACTATTGATTGCGTTCAAAAACATTTCAGGAGCCCTCGGGGGTAACACCAGCTGAGCGAACAGTAGACCTCTTTTTAAAAAGAACACTGAATCATTTCACAAGGCAATCACAAAATTGCTTGACTTGGTAGCAGTTTGCACACTCAAAAGCATCCTTTTAAAAATGTGCAGCTTCATAGACTGCTGTTCTTCAGGTCCCTTAGAAGGTTTGAACTACGGAATTCAGGCTTACCCCACAGCTTCATAATTGCAACCCACACATGGTCTTTGGAGATGCCCCTGATTGAGCAACAGCTGATTGCAGGCATTTTCAATGGCTTTGCAAGCCTGGTCACTGGTCAATCACAGGTATTATCAAGCTAGATGCTGGTTTTAAAAGGCCTCTGACAGCTAAATAATAGCATTGTTAAATCATCAGCATCTTTCGCTGGCTTCCAGCCAACTGATAATTTGAGATAGAATGAAAGAATGAATGTCTTCTGGTAGGGAGGAGGTCTGCCTGCACAGTAGGAAAAAGCAAACTAAAAGTGGGCAGATGTAGCATCAGAGCAAGTTTGTCCACTGGCAAATAAGATGAAGGCACGCACCTGAAAAACAGTAATAATACTGTACACAACACACTGGAAGTAACCTTAGTACTCAAATTCAGCAGCAAATATTTCCCCAGCTAATGTGTGCTTTCATTTTGTAAGAGTGACACAATAGAGGACAAGAGCAAAGGTGTTAGAATTTAAAATGGAGACTGTACAGGGAATGGTTGAATTTCAACCTATTGGGGATGGGGAGGAAGAAGCAACGGGGCATGAAATAGCATTGAAATGCTTAAAAGCTAGATAATACCTTCTTCTTCCTCTTCCCATGTGAAGAGAAATCCCCCCAAAATGGGTGGAAGAGGTCTGCAGCGTAATGGCACAAATGATCACAATGGTGATGGAAAAGCATGCTTTTAAAAAAACTGGTAAGCAAGCTGTCCAGAAAGCTGGGCCACACTTTCAGAATATTTGTTTGCGCTGCACCAAATTTTTATTGACAAGAAATACATTGGAAAACAGAAAGAAAACCCCTAGCCGTGTTTGATTTATAACATAGAACACAACTGCCTTGTGATCATGGGACATCCAGAAAGTATAATACAATGCAATACATAAGAACATGACTCATTTCCAAAATATAATTATAAACAAGACCTACAGCACTCTGTTCAAATGGTGAAGCTGGATCAGGACTAGTAAAGGCAAAGGGACCCCTGACCATTAGGTCCAGTTGCGAAAGACTCTGGGGTTGCGGCGCTCATCTCGCTTTACTGGATGAGGGAGCCGGCGTACAGCTTCTGAGTCATGTAGCCAGCATGACTAAGCCACTTCTGGCAAACCAGAGCAGCGCACGGAAATGCCGTTTACCTTCCCACCAGAGTGGTACCTATTTAGCTACTTGCATTTTGATGTGCTTTTGAACTGCTAGGTTGGCAGTAGCAGGGACCGAACAATGGGAGCTCACCCCGTCGTGGGGATTTGAACCACTGACCTTCTGATCGGCAAACCCTAGGCTCAGTGGTTTAGACCACAGTGCCACTAAGATTATCCTAAAAATAAAAAAGTACTAGGATTTATTCTCAGTATCATTTGATGCTCTTGCTCTCATTTTGAAAAGTTATCTATCCATATTTTGCAAATAATTATATATATATATATATACTTTACTACACTGAAATGTCAAATGTTTCTGCAATAGTCCTTGAATCTTCCCGCCACACTTGCCATCCTCTCCTGCCACACCCTTTGAGAATCACTGGCTCAGTTTAAGAAACTAAATAGATGGACTTTTACTTCTTTTCCATGATTCAGTATGATACCATTTTTTGTGATAAAAGTATAATTTGCAAGAAATATTCTCAGCTCAGTTTTCCTTGGATGAGGGGATCTGTGCAAATAGGCTTGCACAGCAAAAAGAAACCATGACAGATTCTGGAGGATTCCTTCAGTTTGCAACAGTTTGTATTTTGAGGGGTGAAAAATCAGAACTTTTTGTTGTTGTTGAAAGAACAGGGTCTCCCCCCCCCCCCCACCGATGGCAGTTAGCTCTTCTCACCCACCCTTCAAATACAAACAGTTGCAAAAGTTCTAATGATAGGAAGACATACCGTATCTTCAGACAATGTCACCACTGCACATAAAAATCAACATTATAGTTTTCATTTATATTAAAAACAGTCTTCTAATTGTGCAGAAATGAAACTACAAATATATTTAATTTTAGGTAACAGGTGCATAATTTCACCAGCTGCATTCTGGAATTGCAACTTCCAAACAAAATTAAACCAGGTGTAATCCCAGAAGCATTACAAAATGGAACTGGTCCATTTCCTCATTCCTAATTTTATGGCTGTTAAGTTTGCTGGGGCTGAGCTTCTTAAAACAGAACATAAAACCCTTAATTTTCAAGCAATTATATATTTTGTTATCTTGAACCTATTTATTGCACACAGAAAGTTACAGTAAACTACGCAAAGGAAGGATAGAAAAAGGTCTTAAGCAATAATGAGGTGTAGAAAAATTCATTGAACTGGTGATAATTTCTGCTGCTTCCTCAGTGTATTCATACACAGAGCCATATTTTAAGTATATTCCAACTCAAACAATCTGTACATCAAAAGTAATTTGACAGATGTATCAATTTATTCCACTAACACTTATCACACAGAGTTTGGTAATCTTCCCTCCCCAGCCCCCACATTCTCACGCACACAAACTGAGAACAAGTTCCTTGCACAGTATAGGCTTAATCAGTAATTAATTTCTACTTTTCTCATTATGTTAGAAAATCTCTGTTATTTACTAGATAATTAAGTTTTACTAATGCTTTTTGTCAAGCCGCATTTGGAGAAAAATCAGAATTCAATTAAAATGCAAAAAAGGAGCTCTTTAATATTGTTTCCATCATGAAATAAAATTAACTTGAATTAGCTGGATAGACAAATAAGGCAGCAAATTGAAAGTGGATCTACATCTAAAGTCATTCTGCTAATCCAAATTTACAGAGCAATAATGAAGATACAAGCTCTTCTGCTCAAATGAAAAGAGAGTATTGGCATGTGGGATGAAGGCAGGAGAATGATACCAGCCAGGTTTGATACTCGTATGGCACAGCTGCATATTCCTGCATTGCAGGGGGTTGGACTAGATGATTCTCAGGGTCCCTTCCAACTTTGTGATTCTTTGATTCCCTCTCTCACTCAACAGGTTACGCTGGGGGCAACCAGTTGTCCAACTAGCTTCTTGGATATATAACACCTAGATGTAAAAGGCAGTTGTTGAGCACACCCAATATTTATTGGATCTCTTGCCAACAGTCCTTCTTCCAATGTCTGTGTACGATGAGATGCTCAACTATTCACACAAAACACATGCTATCCTATGAAGCAGTATCTTGGAAGGACCAAAAGTTACAAGCCACCAGAACCTTCTATAGAATAAGCAACAAACATCATCACAAAACAAACCCTACTTTCAGAGTTACTTCTTATGAAATTAGTCATGCAGGGCCTCCATCACATAGCTGGAATTGTGAGGTATGCAGTTGACAAAGCATACAGAATGACGAAGCAATGCAAAGTTAAAATTAAGCCTATGTTCATATGGATGAAGTGAGCTCAGTAATTATGAAAATTTAGGAAAGTGGCTATGCATTTTCATGAGGTAGAACTCCACATTGTTATTTTGGATCCTAGTATAACTGCATCTTCTTCACTTAAAGGTACAGAAACTTACCTTTTGCATACCATTCCAGTTTGGAAGAAAACTTCTACTATTTCTCCCCTACTTTTTTCCTTTTAATTTTTATCTACACGGGTCTTTGCTCTTGGCAAAACAGAAACACATAAAGTGAGTGTATCACTGCAGCCTTAATTGCAAATGTTTTCATATGAAAAATATGACTAGGTTATTGCACATTTTCTTCCATTTGATGGATGATGGTTAATTACAGAGAAGTCACCTCCCTTTTTTCAGAAATGAAAACCACATATATCTTCAAAAATTATACCTCTTATACAAATCTAGTGAGGTGTAGTTGTCACATGCTGTGTTTTCCAGAAGAAAGAAAATATACATATGCTCACAAGCATTTTATGTTGCTATACCCAAAATCCAGCAAATAAACAGTAGTTTTATCCCTCAATCATGTTCATGATGGATATTATTGAAATAAACTACCTAACAATGAATCTTTATTCATTCATTCATTTTGCAAAGAAGTAACCAGAGTATTATTGTTTGGTGTTTTATTGTAATCTCATCTAATAATGTATTTGAAGGGCAGGTTACAATAACAAGCACACACACGCATGCACACACACAAACTGTAAGCCACTTTGAGTGGATAATTTGCCTAGAGGGACAGCTTGAAACCTTGGATTTGAATTTAGGGATAAGCTCACCCCAAATTTTAATTGGGTAAGTTGGGTGGTAAGCCCAATGCATTACTCAATTTGAGCCAAGTCTGCTTGAGGGGGCCTTTTGAAAGCTTACTGTGTCATTCAGAATATATGTACAAATTTGGCATGTTTCCATAGATCTATGCTACTTCACGTTGCCAATTCTCATGGAAGTAGCGATGTTTCAAAATGTTTTAGAATCATAGAGAATCATGACCCCTGAGGGTCATCTAGGCCAACCACCTGCAATTCAGGAATCTGTATCCGTGACAGATGGCCATCCAGCCCAATGGAGGATAGCCCACAACCTTCCAGGCAGGGGTCCATTGCACTGTCAAAAAACCTCATTCAGAAGGTGGTGGACTTTCCTTCATTGGAGGTTTTTAAGCAGAGGTTGAATGGCCAACCTGTCAGCCAGCACTTGTTGTACTTCCATATACTAAAGCCTTGTGATTTAGGTTGCCTTGTTTTCTGCTGGTCCTCTCAGATTCTCCCTCCCATTAATGTGAGTCAGGGATCTGGTGAGGATTTGATTCAGAACATACCTAATTCGCAGATTCTGAAACAATACTTAAACCAAAACACGGCTATCCTTTGGTATTCACAATTCTCTGAATTTTGCAGTGCGGTTCTCCGGCCTAGCAATGTGTACAAAAATGCATATACTACAGTAAAGCTTGCATGAAAATGCATATATTAGTGAAAATAGCATACAAAATGGATTGCACTCAGGGAATTGCTTTGAGAAAGAAAATGTGTACGCTGGGCAAAATTGCCTACAATATTAGGATAAATGCTGGTGAATTTTCATGAAGACCTCATGGATTGTTGGAGGACCCACTAGAACAGATTGTGAGGGAGAACTGGGGGAGAAAAGGATGGTGAAAATGGAGGGCCCACTGACCATCTTTCACCCCACCCTTACAAAAGATGAGGCTGCCGGAGACATTATATGTATATGCTTACTGAATGTTAGCGTTGAATGCTAGCAATGAAATTAGAACAGTGTAATACCATGTTGTGATAAATCTTAAGGATATTATCCCTAATTTTGAATTAATTACATTGTACTTCACAGTGTGTGTGGGGGGATCCTTATAGCACAATCCTATTCATTGTAAGTCTCACTGAATTTACTTAGGTAACTATGAATAGGACTAAATCTCAATAGAAGCTTTCAACTACAATTAAAAGTTCTTGGAATGCCCTATAGCCCTGTTAGGAGAGGCACAGTGTTGAATTGGTTTAATAGCTGCCTTACCGTTTTATTGAAATAAATTTCTTTATGAAAATCCATGATACTTTATGTGGTTATAGAGCATCTGTGCCAGGCTATGCATTTGAATCATGATTAGACAATGATTACTTAATGAACCATGTTCATTCGTAATCAGAAATAAAAATAATAAGCCTAAACAAGATGTATAGAAACAATTTGAAAGACTAAAGGCTTGATTAGAAAATTAAGGAAATTAGAGAAAGAAATTAAATATGGCCAAAGCGTATGTTTTTAAAAACTTCAATCACCTTCCCACTACAAATTATTGGAAATCTATATTTATTCAGGTCTATCTTTAGGATGTGTTGGGCTCTTTTATTAAGACAGCAGTTTATAAAACTTGTTAGAGAACTTTCCTTAACATGCTACCGGAAGGTAAAAAATTAGCCATGCTAATCCTCTTCTGTAGAGTTCTGTGTCTGAGTTCAGTAAACATGTGGGGAGAAGCCTAGGGGTGAGTGTGCTATTGTTCATGTCTCGGAGGATGAACAAAGAGCCTCCTGGACTCACAGAAGTTCCTTGTGATCTTCTAATGTTCTAAAATGTGTAGGGTATTCTCCATGGTCCCTCCTTTAGAATATCAAAGGCACAGTATGTAGGTAAACAGAAATGAGACATTAAATCATGGGACCTGTTTGAAAACAAACAATGAATGGCAACCCAGCAGACTTCCTCAACCTGGTGCCCTCCAGAAGTTGTTGGACTCCACCTTTCATCAGCCCCCGTCAGCTTGGCCACTGGTTTGAGATGATGGGAGTGGTGGTTCAGCAATATCCAGAGGGCCAATCACTGGTTCTTAATATAAATGGTAAAAAATCCTTGAGCAGCCGTTGGGAGATTTTTATGTTTATTCAAATATGCAGCAGATAACTGATTTTGTGTGTGTTCAGTTATCATGCCACAAGCACAGGGATGCCGGAATATTTTGGTTTGCTTCATATTTTGGATCAAACACACTCATTTCAGTCCCACAGACACATGCACAAAGTTGAACATAAGACATGTGGATTAGTTTGCATATTCTATAAACTGATACAGTGGTACTTCGGGTTAAGAACTTCATTCTGGAGGTCCGTTCTTAACCTGAAACTGTTCTTAACCTGAGGTACCACTTTAGCTAATGGGGCCTCCCGCTGCTGCTGCGCCGCTGGAGCACGATTTCTGTTCACATCCTGAAGCAAAGTTCTTAACCCAAGGTTCTATTTCTGGGTTAGCAGAGTCTGTAATCTGAAGCCTCTGTACCCCGAGGTACCAGTGTATATGCATTGTTCCCACAACGGAACTTACAAGGTTCTGCATTTTCTTTTAAAAAACATTTCAGAGCTGCTTCGAGCATTGAATAACTTCACTGTTATGTCGGTAAGGGATTTTAAAAAGCAACCGGGGGCAGCCAAGTCTTCCACTCATACAATTCCTCAGGGAGAGAGTGCAGAAGGCAGCCCCTGGGTCACCTTGTAAGCACAGCATTTTGTGTGTAAAGTGCATGAAAATG
This sequence comes from Podarcis muralis, assembly GCF_964188315.1. NCBI lineage: Eukaryota > Metazoa > Chordata > Lepidosauria > Squamata > Lacertidae > Podarcis > Podarcis muralis. The sequence goes on from NC_135659.1 coordinate 75,942,044, forward strand.
TGCAGAATTGTCTAGGATTCCCCCTTAAAAATTCACATGGAAACAAGCTGAGATGGGTCTGTAATTAAACACACGCAGAACTGGCACAGGATGGAGACAGGCTGATCTGTGCATCTCTATGCATGTGGTCGTGTGGGGATCTGTCAGAGGTCTGTCAGATCCTCAGCTATCCTGGTGTGATAGCTGCTATGGAAGTTCTTCCTCCCTAGCATTTCCACCTTGTGTGTCTGGAAAGTGGAAGATGAACATATGGTGAAGTTTGCAAGGACAAGATATGAGAGCACCTGCATTAGAAGAACCTCTGCGGCCCCTTAAATTTGATGTGCTCTGTGTACAGCCGCCTTTTTTTCCAGGGGAAGATAAAACATAATGAATCCAGCAACCAATGCAATACTGTGGAAGGAGAATGAAGCGTTGCTTTATACTCCAACCCATGAGGCGATCAATTGCTATGAAAATACCAACTTTGCAAAGAGTCGCAGTGCCGTAATTACATACCATTGTTGAGGATATGCTTTAGCTAGCAGATAATAGAAATGTTAATACCTTGAAAGAGAACCCTTGGTGATGCTTTATCCCACATTACTCATAAGCATAGCTCACTTCTGTCGGTGATTGGACACAATGGGCTTTAACTCAAGACGGGCTACTGTTGCTTTGTAGTCTAAATGTAAAAGTAACGTTTAGAACCCAAACACACAAAGCTTACTCACTGGCTTCCTTCCTTTTATTACTACTGCACATGGGGCATCATGGTATGAGTTGCTGTAGGGAAAATTCCAAGCAGGCTCCTTTTTGACAATTTGCTTTGTAAATTTGACTGTGAGAAAGAATCCAATTTCCGCAGCCTACAGGCAGTCCATTTTAAAAATTCATCTTTCCATTTTTAACACTCGTGGATTGCTGCTCCAGCTTTTAACACATCCAATTATACTTCTCTTTAGCAAGGCAAAGGCTCATCATATCCCACTGCTGGGAACTTATGCAGTTTTCACTCTCGGAAATGCTGCACTAGCAGAAGCCTGGTTGATGATGAAGAGGTTTGGGCTGGCATTATAAGTTCTGGAGAACAGCCACTGGAACCGTGAACATGGACAGAATAGAAATGGTTCTCCTACCATCCTGTCTTACAGCATCGGTGTCCCAAGGTTCCAGCTTTGCAGAAGCCCTTATAAAAGGAAGCAGGAAGATGTTGCTGGCAGGCTGGTCAAGAGCTTATATTTGGAGCTTCTTGCCTATGATAGCCACCAGCTTGGGTGGATTTTAAAGAGGATTAGACACAACCATGCAGGATAAGGCTATCAATGTCTACTAGCTATTATTTGTGTCCACCATCAGAGACAGTAATACCAGTTGCTGGGAATCTGAGGAGCAAAGAGTACTCTTGTGCTCGGCTGCTGCTTACGGATTTCTCACAGGCAACTGGTTGGCTGTTGTGAGAACAGAATGCCAGACTAGATGTACCATTGGCCTGATCCAGCACACTGTTCTTATGAACCAGTACACTTCCGAGCACAATTTAAAGTGTTGGTGCTGACCTTTAAAGCCCTAAACGGCCTCGGTCCAGTATACCTGAAGTATACCTCCACCCCCATCATTCTTCCCGGACACTGAGGTCCAGTGCCGAGGGCCTTCTGGCGGTTCCTTCACTGTGAGAAGCCAAGTTACAGGGAACCAGGCAGAGGGCCTTCTCAGTAGTGGCACCCACCCTGTGTAACGCCCTCCCACTAGATGTCAAAAAGAAGAACAACTACCAGACCTTTAGAAGACATCTTAAGGCAGCCCTGTTTAGGGAAGCTTTTAATGTTTAACAGACCACTGTATTTTAATACTTTGTTGGAAGCCGCCCAGGGTGGCTGGGGAGACCCAGCCAGATGGGCGGGGTATAAATAATAAATTATCATCATCATCATCATCATCATCATCATCATCATCATCATCATCATCCCACTTTGTTCATTCTTTCATGTCCTTTGCCATGTTCTGTGCCAATGCTCCCTTGAACTCCCTTTGTAGTTTTTGTGGGGGTTTAGCCCCTTGCCTGACTCTTTGCCCTTAGATTTCTGCTGATCTAGCAAGTCCATTTATACTCCAGCTTGCCCTCTGACAAAAAAGAAAAGAAAAAAAAGACTGCTTAGCTTTCTTCAAGAGAAGCAGCAATTGTGGCTCTGTGCAGCCACGTGGAATCGGGCAGGGTGGCAAAGAAGGTGTGCTACGTGACTGGTGACTCTTTTTTTGGTTTCGGCTGATCACAGGGGACAACAGGATAGCCCACCAAAATGTGCAAAATAAAACTGTCCAATCACAGTCAAGGAGGGTCCTTCGGTGACAGACTGGGTAAGGCCAGTCTTTACTCTGGCCTGACGCCACAGCATTTAAGCCGGCTGCTTGCTTCCAAGCTTTGACAAACTTCAAAATATACTTTAGAGATGTGTTAGATTATCCTAAGTCACATTTTTTGAGACTGAACTCACTGGTTCATAACCGGTTTTAATGCCTGAGCTTGGCTTTGGAACCTGAGTAGTAGTAATAAAGAAAAGAATGGCAATGAATAGTAAGCAAACAGCTGGCTGTTAAACTGAAGCAACTTGCTTATACCATTGGTACTGTTGGATGCATTTTTATCTGAATTTTTCTGGGCCATTTAACATCACTTTCAAGCACCTCAGGCCTTAGGGCAGGGCAAGTCACAAGCTAGAATGTCACACAGGGACACAGGAAGCTGCCTTATAGAAAATGAGGTCAACGGTTAGCAGCAGCTCTCCAGGGATTCAGGTCAGATCCATTTCCAGCTCTACCTGGAGACACCAAAGATGTAACCGGGGGCTTTCTGCATGCAAAGCATCTATGCTAACACTGAACTGCAGCTCCTCTGTACAAAGCACAAGATGATGTTGCAAATTGTAAAATGTGAGTACAGGAACATTATGCTGGACATGACAGTACAAGTGTGCCAGATTCTCCTAAATGCTTCCAATAAAAACCATAAGAGTCATTATACTAAGCAATGCCTAAGAAGAGCCAAAATGGGCTTCCCTTATCTTGTATAGTGGAAGACCCAGTTCTCGCTCGGGAATGCCAGTTGACCGCTGAAGGTTGGGAATTTCAGAAATAAAATGAGCGTACACACAAATCAAGTATTAGGACATAGGCACAGATTATAGATACTGTGGTATGGCATTATGATTCTTGAACAGCATCAGATAGACAGAAAGGAATGACCCAATATTGAGTTAGACTACCGTATTTTGTCCATTCCTATTTTTTGCTTCCATGCTGCAAAAAAATGTTGAGGAAAAACTGTTAGTATTAACAGTCTAATTTAGCACTGTTAAGTTTATTTTTCTTCATTACATGAGTCTCAGGGAGGATGCAAATAATTAGTTCTTCCTATCACAAGATATATTTCCATCAATGTTTGGTAGGATGCACATGGAACTGAATCGCATTTAAAGCACTAGACACACAATTGTTTTTTCAACAGCTATACTTCTGAGAATTGCACAGTGATTGAACAGCTAATCTTCTCACCCAGTTCCCTGTGTTTCCCACCACACAGTGAGTGTATAAAAGGATGAGTTTTGTCTGGTTGTCTAAATACAGTCAAAACACTAAAGACAATTTGGAAGAAAGTAACTGTGCTCTCCCCCCCCCCTTATAAAAACAACTATGGTGCTATGCTACTGTTGCAATCCACTTTAAGCATCCACACCCACCCTCCAAACTATTTTAAATGCACTGATTCCTTGATAGCTATTGCCTTCTGCTTATAGAACACTAGATGGTGGACATCACAGTTCTCTGTACAAAGTCCTTTCCATGCATAGACATGGGTTGTATTCATTGTGGTACTAACAAAATTGTTCCATTGCTCAGGGAGAAGTCCTTACATTGATGGAACAATCTCCCTCTCTCTTACCCCCATGCACCCCATAAATCTGTTCTGAGCATTCCCCCAACTCACTTGAGCAGATACGGGGATGGTGCAGGATACATATAGGAAAATCCTGTTGTATTAGTGCTAATCTGTTGAGTGGGAGTGGTACCACACACCTTTAGGGCCCACGATTGGCACTGCCTGGTCTGCTGTCTCTAATATCTGCACATTCAATGGAAAGTCTGTAAAGGTGTGCCTTTGTGTGTACACTTTTACATTTGTCAGTACTCTGCACAAGAAGTTTGCATTTGAGTGTCCCTTGACAGATGGGCCATTGAATGTGCAGATAAGGGAGAACCAATAGACATGGTGCAGTCCACACATCTACTCTATGTATGGAGGATATTGTGTTAGGAATATTCATTTATCAAATCAGTCATGTGGTATTTTTGTGTAACTTGTGTGTGGCATGTTGATAGTTTGGGTTGACTCCAGCCCTTGGATTTTAATGGTGGTAGATATTTCCCTAGGGAAAAGTTTGCTGTCAGCAAATACAGAATGGATAATGGGGTGACACATAGTACTGTCAATGCATTTAATGATATCGTTCAGTGTTATCTGCTTTGTAATCAAGATACTTACACAAAATAAACATAGAAAACCATTAAAAGGCATTGGAGACTGAAATAAGTAGGATCTAAAAAAAAAGGGAGGATTAGAATGTTTTTAAGACCTCAAACATAACTCTCTTTTATCTGTAGAAATTTGAGGCTGCAATTAGCAATGCCTTAACACAGCCATTTTACTGAGGGCATTTGCAAGATGACAGCATTTAACAATGTCCCAAATTCATAGATGTAATCAGGATGTAAGACTGTAAAATCCCGTTAATAGACTTTCACAATTTGACCCAGAGCCAGCATTAAATCCTCTTCAATAAAAAAACTGTGGAGAAGAGCCAAACCAAAACTGAAAATTGGAAGAGCTTAGACCTAAGTCACTTATTAAATGTTGCACTAACACGCCATTCAGTTTCCACAGAGGACAAGTTGGCTCAAGTTTGACTGTCTTTTTGGCAAATGGAAAACAGATCAGACTTGGCTGTGCCATTTAACAGCTCTTGACCTTTGGTGAAATATGCAGGGGGCACTTTATTATTTATTTCCCACACCCTGCTCTTCCATATGGCCTAAATATTTGTAGCTCCAGCACTGCAACTGCGTCTTTTATTTTCAGTTCATTTTGGGGGTCATATGTATGGCTGTTCTAAAAAATGTGGATTGCCTGCATACTGCACAGGTCCAAAATAGAACTTTACATGTTTATCAAGTGTCCAAATTCCAGCAGGAAATCAGCCCATATCAGTTCTATGTTTATCCCACAGAGCAGATAACTTGCACTTATTTGTGCCATCTGGCATTACTTGTGAAGAAAACCAGGCATTTACTGCCTATAAATTTGTGGCCTATTTATAACTAAGAGTCTTGCAGCATCTTAAAGACTAAAATATTTACTATGGCATATAGCTTTTATGAGCCAAAGCCCATTTTGCTAGAGTGAATGAAGTGGGTTTCAGCTAAGGAAAGCTTACACCACAATATATTTGTTAGTTGTTAGAGCCTCAAATCTCTGTCTTGCTTTTGCCATATCAAGTTCCATCTGCACTATGCATTTAAAAGTACTTTTATACCATAACAGTCATGAATTCCCTCAAATAATCCGAGGAACGGTGGTTTGATAAGGGTGCTGAGAGTTCTTAGGAGACCTCTATTCCACTCACAGGACCCAGGTGGTGATGTGGGCTAAACCACTGAGCCTAGGGCTTGCCGTTCAGAAGGTTGGCGTTTCAAATCCCCACAACGGGGTGAGGTCCTGTTGCTCGGTCCCAGCTCCTGCCAACCTAGCAGTTCGAAAGCACGTCAAAGTGCAAGTAGATAAATAGGTATGGCTCCAGTGGGAAGGTAAATGGCGTTTCCTTGCGCTGCTCTGGCTTCACCAGAAGCGGCTTAGTCTTGCTGGCCACATGACCTAGAAAAACTGTCTGCGGACAAACACCAGCTCCCTTGGGCCAGTAAAGCGAGATGAGCGCCGAAACCTCAGAGTTGTTCGTGACTGGACTTAACTGTCAGGGGTCCTTTACCTTTTTATTCTATTCACAGAGCTACAATTCCCTAAGTTCCCTGGGAAGAGGGATTGCCTACTGAACATTGACATGAGATCTGCTGCCTTTTTGAAGAAGCAGGTGTATATTACTTCCTGCAACAACATGTTTCAATGGAGTTTAGGCTCTGAAAAGCATTCTAGAGACTTCTCTATTTTTTGCAGAACCTTCCCCAGTGTCTCTTATTTCATGAAATGTAATGAAAGATTCACCCCCTAGTGATTACTGAAGCACAACATCACTTAATTGGGAGAAATCTCTGAAGACAATAGCTGGTCAAAGAAAATCACAGAAATGTAAGAACAGATTTCTGACCCAAACTCCTTATCCTGTTATTGCCGCATTTACACTTTTGTATTGCTGAAACACAGTCAGAATTATGCCCTTTGTTAATCACCATGGCTGCAATCCATGGACTCCCATGATAGACATGTAAAGACTTGCTGCCCAGCAGGGTACAGTCTTTGTTTTTGTTTCTTTCCAAAACAACTCCCACCCCTCAGAACTACAAAACCCAGCAGGATTTTTTGAAATAAATGAAGAGCAATGGTAGGTGGGGAAGCAAGGGGGAACCTCTGACTGGCAGGGGAAACAAACGTGTCAAAGGTAAGCAATTTTCCTCAGCAAAGATGGTAGGGGAAAGGATTTTTATTTTATTTTTTGAAATTGTTTTTATTTTATTTTTTCCAATACAAAGTTATAAAAATCCTAATATATCACCATATACAAAGATTCCTCTGAATCTCAGGGCTTCCCCCACCCCCCTGGAGTCCCATTTTTAAACTGAATTTAAAACTGCATCTTCTTCCAAAGTCTACATTTTACATCACTCCATATTGTCCATGGTAATTATTACACCTACAAGTGAAATCAAAATCCTCCCAATGATTCCATCTGCTTACAGTAATCTCTTAGGTAAGTTATACTTTTTCCACCATTCTTTTGTAATGTTTTGTCCTCTTGATTCCTGAATTTCCCAGTCAGCGTTGCCATTTCGGCAAAGGATTAATCCCATTCTCAAATCACCATGGGCTGTATTAAACCAATACGTCCTGTCAGTACAACAATTTCTACTTCTGTAGTGAGAGTTCGATCCCTCCTCCCACTGGATGTCAGGAAAAAGCAGCAATGCAAAAGCAAGCTGCAGATGTCTGGAATGCAAAACACAATGTTGATGTCTGGGACTGTACTATTGGAAAAAGGGGGCAGTCTATTCAGTGTACTGAGCACCGGATGTTAGCTCAGAGTGTCATCTGACCTGTACTGGAAGTACATGGGTGGAGTCAGTGTGGTCTTCTGCTGGAGACTGGAGGGTACAGACATGTTTCTCTGTACTGCTGGAATGACAGAAATAAAGAGATGTAAATAGATTTCTGTCTGTCTCTTTTCCCCTCCCTGAGGGAACCAGGGAGGAGGGTGTGTCCCTCTCACGTTGAGTGGGATCGCCGATTTGTGACCTTGCCTGTAACCTGCCGGGAGACGCAGCTGGGAAGGTCATCAAGGATCTCGAGCCGAATGCCTGGTGTGAGGCCAGTAACCTCTGACTGCGGCTGAGAATCCTGACACTGGATTCATCCTGAGCCCTCCTCAAATCTCCTGCAGAGGGTTGAGGAACCCCTACAACAGATTTATGGGAAACAGAGAGGGAGGGGGGTAGTCCAACTGCACAAGCAGAAATCCTTGCACTGATGGAATGCCTTACTTAGCTCTATGCAGGATACAACCCTATGATCCTCCTTGTGTAGCAGCTTCCTCCTGGCTGCTATAAACCTCTTAAGGAATGGTACATCTGTCTCTTTCCAAACTGTGCCTCCTTTTTAAAACTAATGTAATACTAATGTACAAGAATAAATCATGCAATCTTCCAAAGGACAAACAACAAATCACAGTCATCTGTACTATAAGTTGTATCATTGACATCAATCATAAGTAAACCAACTTAGAGGCATTTTTACAACAATTAAAGAACCGCAACCATAGGAAAGTGCAACTTTTGTAGGATAGCTAAATTCCAATCTGCTCATTAGTCTGTGAGGCAAGAATCAAGGCACTGTGTATCGGAAGTCATGAAGACTGGATTCCCCGACACCTCCTCCTCAATTCCTTAGCTAATGAAACACATGGACACCAATGTTTTGAGTTAATGGGATAAATTTGAGTTAATGGGATAAACCACAACTTTATTGGTTACAGATGTGAGCGGTTTTGGCTTAGGCATTGGAACTGAACCGACTATATCTGACTCCTGCCCGTCATGCAGGTAGTCTCATAAGGGTCAACCACCAGTAGAGGGAGCCCTATTGATGTACATCAATTGTGAGCCCCCCCCCCCCCCCCAGGGTCCCTGATGGGGTCATGGGATGGCCCTAGCCCACGCCTGGGCTTCAGACAGGAACCACACACACGGATCCCTTTAACAGTGTACCCTTAAAGAGGAGGGACAGGTGAATGCCACAACCTCCCCTCCCACAAACCAGGTTTACCAATGCCTAACCACCAAACCTTACAAAGTTGTGACGATTGCTACAAGGCAGGCGAAAAACACATGGCTAGTGCCAATTTCCCAAGTGGGAAAATTCATACCTGGCCCTTGTAAACAGGCAACCAGCTGTAGTCCATAGCAAGGCCAAATGGAGAACACATAAAATTGGGGCGGGCGGGTGGGAGATCTGGCACAGGAGGCAAAAGAGACCGAGACCAACCGCGCGGAGGTTTAAATCCAGGTGAGCCACACCCCCAGGTCGACTTGATTGGTCAGCCATGGAGCATGACGCGGCAAGGAATCCCGATGATGCAGGCGGCATCACCACGCCCCCCGCGGTTCCCGGGGAGGGCTCGTAGCCCGCCATCAACTCTTTCCCCCTGGGAAGGTGAGCGGTCTAACCATTCCTATAAAATGTTAAAAAGAACAACAAGAGATCGAATCATGAGTGTCTTGCATCAATGCCTATTTGTTCTCTGAGACTGTATTCCTGAAAGTAAAAGAATTACCTCAATCAAATAACCTTTGCTAATTAGCTTCCTCTACCTTTTTGAAAAAGTAGTATCTAAATACTACACAGGTCTGAACAAAGAAGAAAGACTTCAGTTGCTTTCTCTATATTTACTATTACTGTTTACCACTACTGCCACTACCTACTACAACTATTACTGCCACTAGCAAGGCAACTGTTTGAATCCTTTGCCCAGAGGCCCAAATGATTGGCGCAAATCATCTTCATTTGAATTAGTTGGCTGCATGGATTGACAAAGAGGTACAGGTGAATATTGCACAATCCCATTCAGTTGTAGGTTATCAAAACACAGAAAATAAGTAGGTTTATCCAGAAACTTCCTGAAAGGACCATGTCATAACTGTTAAATAATCACCATTTACCTTAGTTCACATGTACCAAATGTGGTTCCCTCCTGATGTTGTTAGACTACAACTCCCATAATCCCTGACCATTGACCATACTGGCAGGCCATGCCCTCCATAAGGTGTTGGAGTACAACTCCCATCACTCTTGACCACAGGCCACATGAGTTGTACTCCAGCAGCATCTGGAGGACATCATGCCAGCTACCCTTGCGTTAGTTGAAGCATCAGATACCAATTCTTTCCATATAAAGAAAAAATATATTGAAAAAGCATACACTTGTCATTGTTGCTAATAAAAATAATTACTAATTAATTCATGCCCCACCTTTCTACAGAAGTGCACAAGGTGGCTTTTACCCCAAACTGGCAGAATACAAAATAAGACAAAGGTACAACATACAGTGGTACCTTGGGTTACAGATGGATCAGGTTACAGACACTTCAGGTTACAAACGCTTCAGGTTACAGACTCCGCTAACCCAGAAATAGTACCTCAGATTAAGAACTTTACCTCAGGATGAGAACAGAAATTGTGCAGTGGTGGTGCGGCAGCAGTGGGAGGCCCCATTAGGTAAATAATAATAATAATAATAATAATAATAATTTATTATTTATACCCCGCCCATCTGGCTGGGCCTCCCCAGCCACTCTGGGCGGCTTCCATAGAAACCAAAAATACAGTAAAATATCACACGTTAAAAACTTCCCTGAACAGGGCTGCCTTAAGATGTCTTCTGAATGTCAGGTAGTTGTTTATCGCTTTGACATCTGCTGGAAGGGCGTTCCACAGGGCGGGCGCCACTACCGAGAGTGATACTTCAGGTTAGGAACGGTTTCAGGTTAAGAATGGACCTCCGGGATGAATTAAGTTCTTAACCCGAGTAAGTACCACTGTACTTAAAAAGAATAACAGAGTAAGAAGCAAAGCCAACAGCAGGTAAAAACAAACAACCTCCAGTTTTAAAAGCAAATCACACAACAGAAGATCGGAAGGAACACTGCTGATACTGTTTTTTCTCTCTTCTGCTTCTTTATGGCACTCTTTTCTGATAGGACTCCATATGCTCTTGTCACATATATGTTCAGAAATGATTTCCCTTTCCTTTCTTTCAACTTGCCCATGCAGATGTACACTCCGCATTTGCTAGAACTAATGAATGCAGAGACTCTAGCTCCCCCCCCCCTTCCTGCTGCCCATTTTGTGCCACCGCCACCACCCGTTGATCAGAATCATGTCGCCAAGTGTCAATGCTTGGAATCAAGCTGGCAGGGGGAAGCTCGTTCCATCTAAATCCCTTCCTGGGTAAATATATTAAACAAAAATGTATCATTAAGGGGAAAAAATGAAAAACAACACAAGCTCACAGCTGGTGCAAAATGTGACTCATTGTTGTGACTAGAGCAAGGCAAGATGTTCATATCAAGCAATTTGCCCAACAAAATCAGAGTCTTTCCTCCATCACCCCCATATACATATGAATCATCTCATTATCTACAGCTTGTCATCTGTGAATTTGCAGTAATTTTATTGACTCCTTTATGTGAACGTGGCTTGGCTTGTAGATGGCTTTTCAATATGGCTGTTAAAGGTCTAGCACCATTTATCAACATGCTGCCTCTCTTTGGTGTGACCTTTTCGTGTGGTGGACTTCTGTGTTTGATTCATAATATCTCCATTTAACATGAATTAGGAGGGCCTGCATCTTATTTTCTACATTAATACATTTTAAACAAAATTCTACATTAATACATTTCTAACAAAATTATCATTCTACATTAATACATTTTTAACAAAATTATCATACTCTAAATGATGTTACTGGCAGTGAGATGTGATCAGCAGATTTCCAATGGCCTGTCCCCCATCCCAGTACAGTGGTACCTCGGGTTAAGAACTTAATTTGTTCTGGAGGTCCGTTCTTAACCTGAAACTGTTCTTAACCTGAAGCACCACTTTAGCTAATGGAGCCTCCTGCTGCCGCCGTGCCGCCGGAGCACAATTTCTGTTCTCATCCTGAAGCAAAGTTCTTAACCCAAGGTACTATATCTGGGTTAGCGGAGTCTGTAACCTGAAGCATCTGTAACCCGAGGTACCACTGTATGGATGGGACCCTTCCTACAATCCCCTTTACTTTGCACTGCTTACTGAAGGTAAGGGGGTCATTGAGGAAGGATACATCCTGACTCCAAAGGCTGCTGGTTTCAACAAGGCTTCAGCTGCTGTCTTTAATGTGCAGTGCACCTGAAACATCTAGATATCATAAGAGATCATGGGAGCTGTAGCCACCATAGAATGGTAGAGTTGGAAGGGACCCCAAGGGTCATCTAGTCCAACCTCCTGCAATGCAGGAATCTCAGCTAAAGCATCCATGACAGATGGCCATCCAACCTCTGCTTATAAACCTCCAAGCAAGGAGAGTCCACAACCTCCCAAGGGAGACCGTTCCACTGTCGAACAGCTCTTACTGTTAGAAAGTTCTTCCTGATATTTAGCTGGAATCTCCTTTCTTGTAACTTGAAGTCGTTGGTACGAGTCCTCCAGAACAGGAGAAAACAAGCTTATTCCCTCTCCCATGTGACAGCCCTTGAGATATTTGAGATATCCATGGTCCTGGGATGTCTTGGAAACATAGCTCCTTGTCCCATTGTGGATACTAAATACCAACTGAAACCTGGACCAGCATCTTATGCAATACACAGAGTTAATTATTCATCCCACATTCCCAATTCAGAACACAAGGTAGACATTATACAGCTGATTCTAGTGGGGCAAATTTACTTTTCTGCTCAAAGCTGATTTTGTTTCTTCATTTCCCCCAATAAATATATGATGCCAAACAGCACAGAAAAGCCCCAGTGGCAATATAGTTAAATTAGATCTATCTAAGTCCAGTCTAAGCAAAACAAAATTTATTGTACTCATGTGCAACAAACCAGAATCCCCTTAAGAGCCTTCATTCCTGTGACTGGAATTGAAATTCAGCGGCTGACAGTTTTGCTTCAACAGGCTGAATGGGTGCTATGGCCTGATTCAGGAGAATAGTATTGCATCTGCCACAGATTGAGAGGATAGATCTGCCAGCGAGCAAAAAACTATTCTCACTGAGACAGTGAACCCGGAATGTGCACAAACCATTCCTTTCTTATCATGTTGAATTCATACTTTCTGATGTTAAGATGGCAGAGGTCCAAATAATGATACATGCTAGGTGACACTGTAGTTTAGATTGGTCTTTTCAAGCGAAACACAATTCGAATAGTTCTCAAAGGAAGAAAACATGCCTGTTTCTACACACATTCCATTCTACAAATGGAAATAAGGTAGGATATATGAGCATACGAGCATATGTATGGAAGTGAGAGCTGGACCATAAAGAAGGCTGATCGCCGAAGAATTGATGCTTTTGAATTATGGTGCTGGAGAAGACTCTTGAGAGTCCCATGGAGTGCAAGAAGATCAAACGCATCCATTCTTAAGGAAATCAGCCCTGAGTGCTCACTGGAAGGACAGATCATGAAGCTGATCCCTGGAGAAGACACTGATGCTGGGAAAGATGGAGGGCACAAGGAGAAGGGGGCGACAGAGGATGAGATGGTTGGATAGTGTTTTCGAGGTTACCAGCATGAGTTTGACCAAACTGTGGGAGGTAGTGGAGGACAGAGGTGCCTGGTGTGCTCTGGTCCATGGGGTCACGAAGAGTCGGACACGACTAAACGACTAAACAACAACAATATGAGCATACATACATGTGATGCGAGGACATGCACACAAGGACAGGCTCACTCCCCTCTGATTGTGATCAAATGTTCTAAATAACTAAAATCCAGCTTGTATTGGCACCCACCATGCCGAATGCAAGTACCTGTGTACATTTTTTCACCTAGACTATTGATCATTCAGCAGTGACAGCAAATTCAATAGATAGCTTGAAAACTGCTCCACCAGTTTTCCCAAGGATTAACTATTAAATCTCACTTCAATTTGCTTAGCAAGTGGTAAAACACAGTGTTCAAGAGGCACATTTCACATATTGAACTGCAATGTATTTTTCTCCTTAAGAATCTAAGAAGAGAACTGCTGGATCAGGCAAAAGGTCTATGTTCTCAGAGACAAATTGGAAGTCGCCACTGGTATCCACCATGAATTTACATAATCCTCTTTCCAAGTTGGATGCCATCACTATATCCTGAGCTAGTAAATCCCACAGCTGAAGAAGGAAAAGACTTGTGTCAGGAAGGTTAGGTTTTACACCAAGGCTTTTCACAAGAGACAATAAAAAAAATTGAACATAAAAATGGGAAACGTATGATCCAGTGCTGAGGGTATCTTTTACAAGTGACTCCCCACTTACACGGGGGTTACATTCTGGGCTCCTGCACACGTAAGTGAAATCCTGTAAAGTGAGGAGCACCCTCTAAACACCCTTTAAACATCCTCTCTGCCACTCTCTCTTCAATCCATAACAAAAATACTGTACCCAAAAATATCCAAAACCAGAATTGAAGCTCTGGGACCGGCAGGAAGATACGTGGGAAAGCAGCAGCAGCAGCTGCTGCTGCGCTACCCCGCACATCTGCTGTTAGGCAGGGAGACTGAGCAGCCTAAACAAAGTCCCACTGTGCCTCTGGTCTCTTTGGGGTTTCCTTCATCCTCAGTGACACTCTCTTTGGGCTCCAGGGAGGGCCTCCTTGTGCGCCATGGGGACTATCCAGTTTTTTTTAAAAAAATATTTCCCAGCACCATGCATATATGTGTCTACAAGTGAGTAGAATGTGTGTAGGTAGGGATTCGCCTGTCCTTATAGCTCTTACCAGCCTCAGGGCAGAGTGGCAAGTGATCAGGGATGATGGGAACTATAGTCTGAAACATCTGAAGGACTTCATGTTGACTACCCCTATTCTAATGGAGGCCAGCGTTTCTATAAAAAGCCTTCTCATGTCCTATATAGCTAATTTCCAAGGAGCACTACATAAAGTCAGTTCACTTTTTTGGTAAGTTAACAGCCATTTCCTTTGCTTGCTATAGTACAACATGGAACCAATAAAGGTTTGGCCCAGAGGTAACCTCAGAGGGGCTGCATCATCTGTCAGATACATTTGCATAGAGGGTGGACCTTCAAGGTACGTTTTCTGGAATTATTTCCTAGGAAAATTGGAGGATACCTATATCTCATGTTGGCTGTGTGGAACACCAAGCACTATACCACTGAACAGCAGTACTGGGAGTTGACTATTGCCTTCATGCCTTGATTCCTGAAAGGATTGGGTTGGCCACCATGGATGACAGGACACTGGATTAGCTGAACCTTTTACCTGACCTAGCAGGGCTATCCTATGTTTTTATTAACTGGTTCTATTATCATTCCACCTCCTTTGAGCTTCCTTCTTCTGTCTCTAAGACACATTCAACAGAATAGAATGAAGTTGTTTTCCATTTATTTATAAAAAATATTTATATGTTACTATATCACAAAAATAAAGATACAATTTGCAACAGTAAATTTATGGGTACCAACGGGTACAGCATCTTGTGCTAGATGTGTCCCTGAAGCAGACACCCACTTACAGTGCTTTATTTTTTCAAACATACAGGTGGAACTGCCTTCAAAATCCAAGCATATTAACTGGAGAAAAGCACCTTAAGCAAAGTAACCTTTTCAAAATTCTGTAAACAACTTGAATGGCACTTGTAGTTCCACTTGCTTTAAACAGAAACAGGAGTTTTAAAAGGCTAATATTTCGGCCCAGGCTTTCTTGCCTACACAAATAGATGGGTTTAAAGCAATAGCGGCTCTAACTGAAGAGGACGTTGCCGATTTCATCTGAAGTACGGACTCATTAAAGCTTACAAAAGAAGTATATGATTCCCCAACCTATATTCTTTTCTGCACACTGGGTGCGGTGGGGGGGGGGGAGGAATTGCTGTCAAGATATTCCATACTTTCATAAGCTAGGTGAAAAACTCTGCAATTTACATTTTCAGCATCAGGTAAACTAACAGTTCCAAATGGGTGAAGTGAAGAGGAAATGGATGAAACTGAGCAAAAGAACATTTATGTTGGCTATCACAAAATACTCTCTCTGTAGGAAAATGCATTAGACTGTGAAATGATCACCCCAGGGCAGATATGGAACTCTCGTCACTTGAGTTTCTCCCAACTAGACTGGACAGAGTCCTCAAGCATATAATGTAGGCAGAAATCATGCTTCATGAGCAATATGGACATGCTAACTTCAGCAACATGCATGACATCCCACCCTTTTTACATCAGTTACATTTGCCCAGAATAAAATTCACCCTCTTCAGTCTTTGCTCATTAACTGGCACAGCTTTAACACACTGAAGTCCATACACCTGAACAGAGAAGGAATACATATAATTTCATGCTTTTTAAAGCCACATCATTGAAAATACAAAGGATTTACATGGTAAGTAATCAATGTAAGAATATATTTGCAATCTAATAGTTTTTCCACATTCACTAGATTTTTTTTGTATTTCCAAGCAAGTTTTATTAGGAAAAGTGTATTGGGAGGCGGATTTTTCCCTGGCAGCAGACAGCAGAACCACGAGACTGATGTAAAATACTCAAACAAGAGTTTTATTATGACTATAGAAACAACAAACACAAAGCATGTGGGTGTTCTCTTTCTGCAAGCAAATTCAAACTGCAACTACTTCTCTCTTTATACACATCACCAGCTGTGCCTAATTGGCCTGGAAAACCACACCCAGAACTCACAGAAAATGTCCTTAAAGTTATCTGCACCCTTTTCCTGTTTCATGAGGAATGATACCTAACAAAGTGGTCAGGCAGTTATGCTACCAAGCATAGTGGCCAACACCGCAATATTAACTGCATCTACTAAAAGTAAGTCCTATTAAATTCAGTGGGTTTACACCCAGGTTAGTTGGATTAGGACTGCAATCTAAATTAATCATTAAGCATAACAACAGTTTTGGAATCAGTGGGGAGAAATGGCCATTAAAGACTGCAATAATCTGTTGTCCCTGGGCTTCTAAGAATAAAAGAGGGAAGGGGGGTGATTGTGGGGTGCAACCATGCATTCCCAGCATTAAGACTGTCCAACCCCAGCCTTATTCTACCCAGGTAAGTAACAGCAATCTTGCTGGCAGGAGGAATGGTCCAGCGCATGGCAATGTTCAAAGTACTTTAGAGGAGCTAATGGGTTTTTTTCCCTTCTAAATTATATAGGAGCCAAACTGGTTAATATTCGCTGAAAAGTTTTGTTTTGTAACACATCAAGCACCAGACTGTTCCGGTTCCTATCGTACAACAACTCAGTTCTCCAGTACAGTTCCTATTCACGGAAAATTGCTTACCTAGAAACATGACCTCCCTAGCTTTTTGATATGGAGCAAGAATGGTATCTTCCAGTTGTATTAATTCCAGAAGTATTTGCTTTTTGTAATGGGCTTTTTAATGCTTTTCAGCACTGTGCTGGAAGGCAGCAGTTTTGCCCTCTGGCCCCCATTAATTTTTCCTCCTGTACATGTGCTGAGAATAGAGCTCCTTGTCTCACTTGGGGCTTTGTTTGATGCCATCAACTTATTCCATTACATGCCTTTGTCCACAATGACCTAGTCTTTGCTCCTTCCTTTACCTGTCCAAACAAAGTCACTGAGATTGTATTTCCCTTTTTAATTCACTTGGGGAGGGGAAGGGACTTGGAGTATCACCTTACTGAAGACTTTCTAATCTGTTGTTGCTTTACAAAATCTAAAGGGCCGCCCTTAAGATCGCTGTGGATTTTCAGTAATTGTGTTTCTCTAGTTCAAAAACTAATAACGCTATACAACTCTCTGAACTGCCTTGAATATCCATATCCACTAGAGTTAATTATCTCATTTGAACCTTGTCAAAGCAAACTATTGCAGCTCTTTTGAACTTCAGAAAACAGCCGTTGGCTGGAACTCAATGTCCGCTTCCCATATTAAATTATTTCCCTTCTCCTCCAACTGTGTATTGTTCTAGGTCTTCTCTCAACCCCCTGCAAGCAAATTTGGGGAGATGTAGATGGCCATGGGGAGGAGAGAAGAAAGGCCCATTGTGCCAGCAGCAGTCCTTGTTCTAGCTTCCACTAGTGCCTTGGGTTAGTTGAACCTGGCCTGCTGTGTTTATGTGCATGTGATGTTTCTACAGCACTTCAACACCATTCAGCATGGCTTCACTTATTCAATGTACAACCGGTTGACTGCAATTGACAGGTAGATCCCCTGGTGTCTGTGACAACTCCTTTCCCAGAAAAGCTCAACAACTCTGGGCAATGACAATGGGTAGATCACTGCCAGTTTTATTTTACTGGGAGTAGATCACAGTCTCCAGAGAGTTGGACGTGTCATATTGTAAAGTAATATATCCTTTTGCTAAATAAGGGGCAAGGAACTTGTGGCCCTCCAGATGTTGTTGAACTACAACTCCTACCAGGTTCTGTTGGATGGGATTGACTAATAGTAAAGAAGATAGCAAGGAAGCATGGTCACCTAGGAAGACCACAGCCAATGGAGAAACCTTTTGAAGAATGAAAGAAAGGACTCACAACAAACACTCACTGGCCTCCTTGAAAGTAAGTTAAGTGTTACAACCCCCCTGTAAACCACTTAATTTCTCCAAAATTGTACACACACAGTGATTTTTTGTTTGTAACAAAATGAAGTGTCTATCCTCATATTTCAATAAAAGTGTTGTGGATGCCAGTACAAAACAGCTGCCATCATGTTCCAAGCCACACCTGGACCAAAGAGAACATGCCCAATAGCACAGCTTCCTATAACATATTGATCCATGATCATCCAAGGGTGGTATTCAATTACATTTTACTCAGAGTAGATCCACTGAAATTAATGAACATGTCTAAGCTAAGTCCATTCATTTCAACTGGTCTGCTCTGCATAAAATTCAGCAAATAGCACCCTAAGTCTCACAGCAGCTCCTTTATTTTGCTGATAAGATAGAATTTCGAACCACATGACAAATGTGGTAGGAACCTCAACAAATTATCGAGTGTTCTAGCATTAGTCTCAATAACACTAGTCAGAGATCACATGTTAGAAAACAGATCAGTTGTTTCTGGACACAATTGTGAGCCTATTTTGGGTGCGGTGGAACTCCAGAAGACATAATTGAGAGAGCAACAGGATCAAAATTCATATTTCTAATTCCCAATGAACCCCCATCTTTCCACCAATACCACTTCACAAACTTGGCTGCTCTTGCAGCAGCAGAGACTGGTCCTTCCAGTCTCTTTGTCTGGCTGTGGCACAGAGACACATCACTCCTGTCATCACTGCAGCAGCTGCATCTGTAGCTGGAATGTATGATTTTAAAGAAACAAGAAGCATAACAGGATAACACATTACACTCATCCAAAGTGAAGCCTCTGTTCAGGTTGTCAAAGAAGAATGTACATCAAGGATGCTGCTGTTCCGGGACATTTTGAACTTTCTCCCTTACTGCCTTCAGTAGATGGGAGTAATCACTTGTCTCTCATTGGATTTTAGATTCACATTCCTTAACTGCTGGTTTATAGTATTTAAATTGCCAAAAAGAGTAACCCATTTCCCCCTTCCAGTCGCTCAGAAGAAAATTCATTTAAAGTCCAGTAACTGTAAAAGTGGAGAAAAAATGTCCGGTATCTTTAGAAGTACTGGCAGAAAAAATTTCCTGTTGGAAGGGAGATCAAAGCTTCTGAAGGTGAGAAAACTTCAGAACTTACAGGATTCACATGTATTCTATCTCTAAGCCCAGATAATTTAAAATTTAAAGATCTGAGAAAGAATTTCCCTCATCCTGACATAAAAGATTTTTATATCCTTACTCGTGAGGCAAATGCTCTCCCACTTTCTCTCCCTCTCTAACCCAAAGCGAACACACATGCAAATGTGTTTCACAAGCTGTGCTTTACCACTCCAAAGGCTCTATCCTGTAGTTAGAGCTCTGCACATCCTGCCCCACTTAGATTATTTGTAATTGAAGGAATTCATTTGTGGAAGAACAGGGGCAGACTCTGTTTCCTCTGCATCTCTTACAAAAGAGCGACTATCCATCCCCTTAGCCTAGCACTACTTGAATAGCAGGGTTCAGAAATAAGCACTGCAGAATACCTGTTGGCAAAGACGCATGCTAGCATTTATTTAAGATATTTGTAACCCACTGTTCTATAACACACCAGACTACAGTCACACCATACATTTAAAGCACTATGATGCCACTTTAAACAGTCATTGCTCGCTCCCCCCCCCCCCCAATTCTGAGAACTGTAGTTTGTTAAGGATGCTGAGAGTTGTTGGGAGACCCTTGTTTCTAAAGCTACAATTGTCGTAGTCTCTTTGCTTAGCAGCAATGTGCAGAGCTCAGTAGTGTGGGAGACCAGCCAACTGGAAGAGTCTCTAAGGTGTACTTGCCTGGAGGCAGAGTCAGGTCCAGTCCTAGGGTTAGGCAAACAGCAATCCATGTGGTCAGGCAATCTGGATGAGCAGGAAGCAGCAAGGTCAGACCAGGAATGACAAGTGTTGTTTCCAGCATCTGACTGCTGCTGGATGCTCTGCTTAAGAAGGCTGCAGCCAGCTGGCTCTCATCATTGCCTTCTCCTCTGTGTCCTTGCAAGCTGATCAGGTGGAGTCACCCTGCCTTTTCCCCATTCAGGCTTCTGTTCAGCAGGCGAAGCTGACTCCTGGTCCATGACAAGAATTCCCAGAGCTACAATTTCCAGAGTTTGCTGTGAAGAGGGACTGATGAAGCAAATCTGGGAATTAGGAAGCCCCTATTCCCCTCCCAGATCTCCAAGAGCTTTCAGCACCTTTAACCAACTACAGCTCCCAGAATTATTGGATGGGGACACATGACTACCTAAAGTGATATTATAGTGCTTTGAACGTATACTGTGAATGTAGTCTCTTGGTCTGCCTAACTGAGAATTACTGACACTGCCAGGTAGTGGCTCTTCAGCATTTCAAACAGGCTTCTTTCCCCCAGTGCTGCCTGCAGAAGTCAGAGATGGATGCTGAGACCTTCAGCATGCAGAGCATGAGTCTACCCCTGAGAACACACACACACACACACACACACACAGACAGACAAAGGTAAAAAAAGAAAAGCTATTGAAACCATCTGACATTCTTCCTGGCATCCATAACAGAAGGAACTCTCTGGAGAAGGGCAGTTTACATATGCTTTGAGCTTGTTCAATGTTAATTAAATGAATTTAATTAATACATTTAAATGAATTAAAGACTATATAAACTGTGAAACCTAAATTGATAATAATCCAGCAGCATCTTGCTTGATATGAAGGGAATTATTTAACCACTGGACCCAGAGAAGAGCAGTTCTCTTCTCCAAGCCTAAGTCCAGTGCTTGATTATTACTTAATTCTTTGATTGGTGGTTTTATGCTCCAGGTGGAACATAGAAAAGTTGCCTTATGTGGAGCCAAACCATAGAAGAAGAAGAAGAAGAAGAAGAAGAAGAAGAAGAAGAAGAAGAAGAAGAAGAAGAAGAAGAGGAGGAGGAGGAGGAGGAGGAGTAGTAGTAGTAGTAGTAGTAGTAGTAGTTTGGATTTGATATCCCTACCCGAAGGAGTCTCAAAGTGGCTAACATTCTCCTTTCCCTTCCTCCCCCACAACAAACACTCTGTGAGGTGAGTGGGGCTAAGAGACTTCAAAGAAGTGTGACTAGCCCAAGGTCACCCAGCAGCTGCATGTGGAGGAGCGGGGAAGCGAACCTGGTTCACCAGATTACGAGTCTACCGCTCTTAACCACTACACCACACTGGCTCTCATTGGTTCATCTAGCTCAGTATTGTCTAGGCTGGCTAGCACAATTTCTCCAGGTTTTCTACATGGAGGTGGTGGGGATTGAACCTGGAACTTTTTGCATGCAAAGCAGATGCTGTGTTTCTGTGTCTCAGTCCTTCCCATATGAAAAGAGGGTTGGTACTTGACAGCTGCAAGTGTCCCTTTCTCCACTTGTACTATTTCCTTATACTTCTGCAATTTCAATTCCATTCAAATAACCTTGCACTATCCACGAATCTGCCTTTCAGCTTTATTTATTTTATTTTTAGAAAATAATTTTTATTAATTTTCTTTTCTGAAAACAAATATTCAATATCATTGCTGAACATACATTTTCCAGTTCCCCCCCTCCCTGTTGACTTCCCTCAACTACTATTTCTGGTTTATTACAACAGATGATACATTCTGCTGTTTATATACAATACAATGTTAAAACATTGTTGTACTTCTTGTTCTCTGTAAATAAAATTGCAAATGTGTATTTAAATCCTGCCAGTGAGACCATTTTTTTCTGTTGTTTCTGCAAATATATTGTAAAGGGTTCCCATTCTTCTTCAAAGTCACTACTGTCCTTTTCACGCAGTTTGTCCGTTAACTTTGCTAACTCTGCATAGTTCATCAACTTTTCTTGCCCTTGTGCTTTTGATGGTACTTCTCCGGTCTTCCAGTTTTGAGCTATCAAGATTCTTGCCGCTGTTGTAGCATATATGAATAATGTCCTTTTTTCTTTCAACAACTCTTGTCCTAAAACATCTTTCAGCTTTAAACCTCCATGCATGCATTTTATTTTTCAGTGCAGGAAGGATCACATGTTCTGTCCTATTGTTAATCTACTTTTAATTTTTGGATGGCGTATATTAGTGTATTTTTCATTTTGTGCTCTGTAGCCTTCCCTGGCATTTATGCTAATGAAGGGGAGGTTATAAATATTTTAAATTAATAGATAAATGTTGTATTTTAAAATAAACAATTTAAGATGAGTATGGACTTTAGGTTTGTTTGGTTTCTTTCAGGGAAGGGAAAAGGTTGGCAGCATTGGGAATCCAGGGATGTTCTGTGATCCAAAAAATGTCTCGAAGGTAGAAGCTTTCCCCTCTCCTGTTACCTTGGTGTATCTGCATGTTACTACCTGGAGACAGATTGTGCTCAACGAAAAGCGACACAAGCTGTCAGGAAATGACAAAAAGGCAATTAGTAAACCACTATCTTTTTTGCAATTGTTGATGAAATTTTAAGCCTCTCATTCCACCCACTCCCATCTCTTACTGCTTATTCCTGCCAATGTGCAAGATAGCACCTGGGAGAAAAATCCAATTAACTCAAACTCTTCAGTGCTGTGAAGGAGGTGTTTCCCTCTAAATTATGTTCCTAGCAAAAAAATAAAAATAAAAATGGTGGTAGGATACTTAAATGGTAAGTCTGATTGGTTGCTGCTATCAGGAAATTTGGGCATCGAAACTGGCTTCTTAAAAAAAACACCAGCTCATATCCTGTGCAAAACATGTGACACACCTAGTTGGAAGTTATCTACAAGCCCAAGTGCTTAGCAACTCACTCTCACACACATACACACGCAATTTGTGTAGCCCACACAAGCAACAGAAATGTTGACTGATTCTTGGTGGGTTCCCATTTATGCCTGGAGGGCTGCATTTAGTTTGCTACATCATACTTATGGAAATGTTGTGTCACAACTCACAGCATTTGGAAATAATCCTTTCCCATTTCTCCTATGCAATTATACCCCCTTCTCTTTCTTAAGACTGAGGCTCTTGTCTAGCAGTACCACTTCAAACCATGAGTGGAAACTCATGATGGAAATCTCCCTTAAAGGGGGGAAAATCCCTGTGCAAAGAAAATTTGAATGTAAGGAAGAAGGCCAGGCTAGATCTTCTATCCCTGTATGAAAGGGGTGGTATTCAATTATGGCAAAAACACATGCCTGGATGTCACAACGGCATATGTAGCTTTAGCTGCTTTCAAACATATTTCGTAACCGCCTGACATTTTGCCAATATCCTTTAAGACTGAAGTGCCCATTGCGGACTAATGTTGTACTGATAGTGTCTGTTCTATTTCGTTCAGTCTTTGGGCAAATTACAGTATTTTAACAGCTGGCAACCACAGGAATGGTACAGCAAGATTGTGGAGCAAATATCTCTCTTGTTCCACAATTCTCCCCCCTCCCCTTGCCATAGGTAAAGGTAAAGGTACCCCTGCCCATACGGGCTAGTCTTGCCAGACTCTAGGGTTGTGCGCCCATCTCACTCTATAGGCCGGGGGCCAGCGCTGTCCGGAGACACTTCCGGGTCACGTGGCCAGCGTGACATCGCTGCTCTGGTGAGCCAGAGCCGCACACGGAAACGCCGTTTACCTTCCCGCTTGTAAGCGGTCCCTATTTATCTACTTGCACCCAGGGGTGCTTTCGAACTGCTAGGTTGGCAGGCGCTGGGACCGAGCAACGGGAGCGCACCCCGCCGCGGGGATTCGAACCGCCGACCTTTCGATCGGCAAGCCCTAGGCGCTGAGGCTTTTTACCCACAGCGCCACCCGCGTCCCCCCCTTGCCATAAAGAATCCCAAAACATTGACTGCATTGTTACCTGGTCTCGGAAACATTTTTTTTTTCAACAGGGATGAAAATTCCATGTCTGTATGACTTGTAATAATAAAATAATAATAATAATAATAATAATAATAATAATAATAATAATAATAATAATGCATAGCTGTAGCTGCTGTTCCCTCTATTTATTTAAAAAGCAATTGGGTGTTCATGAATATGTATGTATGTCACCCAGACATTCATGTCAGATGAAGGTTCATGGAGTTCTCAGAAAAATGTAGCTTCATCTTTGGGTGAAATTAGTTCTGTAACTATGTGAACTGCTACAATAGACTATCACGCTGCAGCAAAGTTGTCCTTCTTTGGGATCCTTTGGCAAATAACTTCTCTTGCTGGGCAGGCAGTTTAGGCAGGTGTTGGATTTTTTGCTACGTTTCCTTGCCTGGTCCCTTATTATACATGTTTTGTTTCATATGGCAGTGATGAATGCCGAGGATGCTACATGTGCATCCATCTTTGATTGGTATTGCTTTGTCTCCGCAAACAGCACACCCACACCTACTGATTAGGCCCAAGAGTGCTTTTATATTATCTTTGTTGCTGCTTAACATGCTTATGTATCGGCCTTTTGAAGAGCTATAGCAGGATCCAGTTGTAATTGTTGTGTCAGCTTATCACCCTGAAGTCCTATTATAGGACAATATCTTCTTTTTTAAAAAAATAAAAATAAAATAGTAATACAGGATTCTTTGTGTTCAAAAGATGAGATAAAGCAGTCTACGATCAAGCGTCCTTGACTGGAAAGGTTAAATCGAACCTGCCCATAAATAACATTTTTCTTCCCCATGAAATGAATTGTAAAGGAATCTACCACTTCACTATACTAAGGTTCTTCTCTTCAAAGACTGGTACCAACATCAGGATTTTGTCAGCTCAATTCCTCATAGGATAAAGTAATTGTTCCATTTCCACTTTTGAGTTTATGAGAGACTTTGCTGGATTATGTGAAGTGCCTAATCCATGTGCATCCTATTCCAGGGGATCGGGACACGGGTGGCGCTGTGGTCTAAACTACTGAGCCACTTGGGCTTGCCGATCAGAAGATTGGTGGTTCGAATCCCTGTGACAGGATGAGCTCCCATTGCTCTGTCCCAACTTCTGCCAACCTAGCAGTTCAAAAGCACACCAGTGCAAGTAGAGAAATAGGGACCCCCCAGTTTAGTCATGCTGGCCACATGACCTGGAAAGCTGCCTGTGGACAAATGCTGGCTCCCTAAGCCTGAAAGTGAGATGAGTGCCACGCCCCATAATCACCTTTGACTGGACTTAACCGTCCAGGGATCCTTTACCTTTTACCTTTACCTTTATTCCAGGGGACTAGTAGGCAATTGTGAATGGTTCTATTTTGCATGGAGCTGAAGTGTGCTATGATGTGGATTCAGGGCCTTCTTCGGCTTGTACTTTCACTCTTTTAAGAACATAAGAAGAATCCTGCTGGTTCGAGCAAGTGGTCCATCTAGCCAAGCAAACACCAACCAGATGTGCATGGGAAACTTGCAATTGGGACCTGAGTATAATAGCACTTTCCCAACTTGGCATTCCCAGCCTCCACCAGTGAAGAGAGAACTTAGCCATTGCAGCTAGTGGCTGATGACAGCTTTCCCCTTTGTGAATTTATCTAATCCTTTACAAAGCTATCCAAGTTGGTGGCCATTATTATTTCTTGTGGAAGTGGACTCCAAAGTTTAATTATGTGTTTTGAGAAGAAGTACTTTCTTTTGCCTGTCCCGAATCTTCCAACATTCATCTTCATAGGATTGTCCCTGAGTTCTATAAGAGAAGAGAGGCTTTGCTAGGCCTTGGTATATTCTAACTGCTGTTGTGTTCTTCCTGGTGTTTTTGAGCACCTGAGAGTTTTAAGAGCTACTGAGGTTGCTTGTAGTTTGCAGAATTTGGTTCTGTTGAGTAGCCACTGACAGGATTCAACCACTTCTAGATGAACCATATTCTTAAGATAGCTGAGACAGATCTGCATTGTTCCAAGTGTTTTGTGACAAGTAACTCCAGACAAAGCGGCCCCTTCCTGGTGGCATCATCTAGCTGTGCATAAGTTAACTTTTTCTACTACTGTCTGTACTATAAATAATTATATTTTCATCTACCACTTGCAAAGTATTTTGCTATGGCTGGCCACAGATTCTGAGGCATATATTCATGACTGAATTGGATAAGAACAGATTTTCCCTTCTTCATATCCTTAGTGTTCCATAGATGTGCTCTGTGCTGCATCACACCCCTCCCTAAGTCTGGTTTAACTAGGGGGATTTATCGAATTAATTCCATAAATGGAGCATGCAAAGTTTGCTGCAGCTTTCACCTGGGTGTTTAGTTGATGTGCCCTTCCAGAATGGCAAAACACCATACAAAAAAGAATCTTGATGCACCCATAACATACAGTTACACCATAACGATTATTTGCAGTGTTCTAACATTCAGCATGTGTACAATAGTATTACAGAAATGGAGAGACAACATTAATTAACTCAAGGAATTAAAAGCTGTAGGAAACTGCATGTACAGTGCTCTGTTCAAGATTGGAAAATTGTAAGTGGAACAATGGAGGATTCCCGAGGCATTTATTCCACTTCAGAAACAAGAACAAGCAATTTAAAACTTTCAACTCACAGAAAGAATTTAGTTGAGAATTTCAGGTGTATATCTAAATTGAATCTTTTAGTCTTTGAGCATATTTTCTTAAGGTCCTCCCTAATATTTGGTGGAGAGACATCTACATGTATGAGAAAATCTCCCCCAATCATCAGTATGTTTTGCAGTAAAAGTGATGCTGGGGAAAAGTTTGGGAATTAAGAGAGACATATGAGACATTTTTGCACTATTTGCAGACCCTTCACCAACGTGGCTTGCCTTCCAAAACATAACACATCCATAGATGGCTCTACATTAGTATGTAGGACTCAACATGATTTCCTCCAGATGTTTTGGACTACAATTCCTATCCTGCCTGACCGCCAGTTAAACCAAATGAGACAAATGGGAGTTGTAGTTCAAAATATCTAGCCTACAACTCCCATCAGCCCCAGACAGCAGAGTCAAAATATGATTACAGTCCAGCATCAACTTTAGTTGAACACTTGATCTTTTTGAGAGCTGTTAAATTAACTTCCATTTGCTTCCTGTTAGAGAGTCATGATATAGCATATATTCAGATCTTGGACAGCTCCTTCCACTTTTCAGAAAATATAACTGGGGTATATCTGGTGGTCTGACTCATTATAAGGCAGATCTGAATGTCCGAGAAGCAAAATGTAGACTTGCACAAGGCAAATCTCTGAAGCGTGAGAGTCAAAGCTTCCCTGATTGTCTTCTTTTTAGTTCTGGAAAGCCTCCCCCCAAATCCTCTCTGCTTGTAGAGGCTAGATATGCCTACTCATGGCACCAGAAAGGCACTCTACACATAAACAGAGGAATTTCTCCTTTTTTACTACTTTTCAATTGCCAATACTAAACCTTGGCATCAAAAGCAGGTTGCAACTCTTCAGCTTCCAGTACTAAGCTCTGTCACTAAAAATAGTTTGCAGAATTAGCTGGTGCCCTTTGGAGCATGTCACACTCTGAGCAGTCACCCTGCCAGTGCTAAATCCCTTAAAGGACACCTGATCTGTTACACAGCAGCAGGACCAACAGACACACTGTATGCATTTGTACTTATTAGTTTGGAGTTACAGCTCAATCAAAAGATGTTTTGCCAGTTCAGAAGCGGCACACTAATTAATACAACTGGAAGCAAGAAGTTTCAGAAGTCTCCCAACAGCACTCATTAACATACACCACTGAGAGATTTCATAAAGTTCAAAGCTTATCTCGTAGCCTTCATGCTCTGCATGTGCTCAGAACAGCAGCTGGCCAAGTGATCCCCCCCCCCTTTATTTTTTTTGCTAAGAACAAAATTAAATTAGATCAGATCATCATCTTTTTCCCCTTGTAGAATTAAAAGTATGCTATGAAAACAAGTCAATTGGCTTCTGGAATACACATCCTATCAGATACTTAACAGTAAAAGATAAAGGGGAATACCTCCAGCATTAGCCCCATCATAATACAAGAAGTCTGTGACATTTTCATGGCAGAATTAATTAAAATTCAGAAGGAGGCTGTTGGAGGTAAAACAAAAATTCTAAACACTATGTCAAGAGCTCCACAGCTACAGAATAAGAGTGGAGTCTAAGAGGAAGAGGCTAACCAAGTAAAGGAGCATTGAGAGTCTCCTCATACCACCACCAAATTGAGGAAAGTGGGGGGGATTGGGGAAGAAAAAGCCAGGAGTTTTCCTCTGGTTTATACAACAATCTGAGATGGAGATGAACTTTGGAACTTACAAAGCTTATCTCAGGTTTGAAGTGAACTTTACCAAGCCCCCAAAGTTCTATCTTGGCAGCTTTGTAGAACTTTACTGGAACATTTAATTATTAGTTGTCCCATATTTCATCATTAGAACCCCCTGAAGGTTTTTCTCATATCATGACAAACTTCACTAACTGAAAGTGGTCTGTATTCAGATGCAAAAGTAGCCATGCTTTACAGGTGTGTGTGTGTGTGTGTGTGTGTGTGTGTGTGTGTGTTTAATCAAGGATATAACTTTCCTTAACTACCCTGTGGTTTCCTGAAAAGCGTTTAGAACACTCTGCTGTTGAAGATGTGATACTGGAACTAGACTGATGGGCAAAGCACAGTATGTGGAGTAGAAGACCAGGAAGAACTGCTGATATTGAGAATACTGTTCTGTCTCTGTAGTACAGAAAAAGGTAACTGGGCACATCCAGAAAGCCTATGCATGCCGCTTCTTAAAAGTCTTGGAAACAAATCTTTGTTTTTACATTCCACCTTTCATATCATTGCTATCGTAAGTTACATCTGTTCACATACTTCAGAGAGAATTGTATAACGAAACATATGCAAGAGCAAAAGACTATTCGAATTCACTGAACAATGCTTTTTATTTGAAAAACCCTCAAAATATAGAAAATTGCTTTACTCTTCTTCATTTCCCGACATTCATAAACATAATTGCATTTATTTTTCTAGTCAAGACTGCAAAACAAGTGATAATTTACAATATTACAGCTTACATCTCCTAGGATTACAGACACTATCTGCAACCCATACTGATAAGAGTGCCAGGGGGAGAGACAATTCAAAAGATTTCTACAGATTTCACCCTCCCCTGAGGATGTTCTCTACACCATTATCATCAGCTGCCTCTTCTGCAAAAAAATAACAAAACCTCCTGAAAATAGCACACTTGTTTAAGTGAATTCATTTTCCATTCATCAAGTGGAATCTACACAAAGTAAAGTTGACTTATTAAATAAACTATCTAGAATGAGATATAGTTCGGGTTGGTATGGATCAAGCCTACTTCATTTGATCTTCAGACTGTGCTCAGAAGTCATGATGGGAGTGTGCTTTTCTATGCAATCATTTGTTTTCAGAACAGTACTATCTGTGTGTGTATGTTTTTTCCCCTTTTAGCTTTCTAAACATTACATCCAGAGTCCTGCATTGCCTCCTCAGTTCCTAACAGTAGTGCTCCTATTCAGGGTTCCAGCCAGCCTGCAGTTGAAAGTCCATGGTGATCATAGTTGGCTGCCAGAAGGAGCAATTGCCAGAGGTTCTCTGCAAATAAGGGTCTACCCAAGAGGAGTTGAGTAAGATTATGCATTGTGACAAGAAAGTGGATAGTTGTTGTTTTCCCCCCATTCTCTCACAAGACTAGAACTAAGTCAGGGAAATAAAGTGAAGCTGACTGTTGAAAGATTCAGGACAGACAAAAAGGGGTACTTCTTACATAGTGCATAAACATGGAATTTGCTCCCATGACATGTATGTAATGATGGCCCCCAACGTGGATGGCTTTAAAAAGAGGATTAGACAAATTTGTGGAGTATAAGGCTATTGATCTTTGCCAGCCATGATGTCTCTGTTGTACCTCCACTGTTGGAGGTATATGTGTCGAGTACCAGGGTGGCGCTGTGGTCTAAACCACTGAGCCTCTTGGGCTTGCTGATCAGAAGGTTGGCGGTTTGAATCCCTGCAACGGGGTGAGCTCCCGTTGCTCTGTCCCAGCTCCTGCTAACCTAGCAGTTCGAAAGCACACCAGTGCAAGTAGATAAATAGGTACTGCTGCGGCAGGAAGGTAAACGGCATTTCCATGTGCTCTGGTTTCCGTCACGGTGTTCCATTACACCAGAAGCAGTACAGTCATGCTGGCCACATGACCCAGAAAGCTGTCTGTGAACAAATGCCTCCTCCCTCGGCCTGCAGAGTAAGATGAGTGCCGCAACCCCATAGTTGCCTTTGACTGGACCTAACTGTCCACGGAATCACAAGTCAGACGTGCCAGTGTTTGTTTGTTTTTAAAAAAGGTTCTGACCTCCCTTTGTCTCCTCAGCCTGGTCCTCAGACCCTTGTCAGCATAAAAGAGTCCACGAGAAGAGTATCCTTGCAGAATACTTTCTGCTTTTATTCTTAAAAGTCTTTTTGCAAAAGCGACTAACTGTACACACGTCAACACTACCAGCTTTCACTAACCAACCAACCAACCAACCAACCAACCAACCAACCCAACCCAACACTAACATTTACCACTCTATATATACAACCCGGTGAAAGGCTGCATGAGTTACTGCAGGCCGCTGACTCATGCTGACCCAGCTTTTTAAGCATTAAAGAAACAGTGGCCAATTTTTAGCTGTGACAAGAAGAACACTGTTGTATTCAGGTCCTGCTTATGTGTTAGTCACAGGCTTAATCCAACAGGGTTCTTCTTATGAGGGGGGAGAAGATCCAGCAGTAAACTATGACAGAATCAGGGGAAAAAGAGGAGCTGGCAGTGAGGATATCAGTCTTTTAAGTTTCCTCACTGGTTCAGCCAAGAGCCCTCATTGAGCTCCTTAGTGTCAGCTCCAGCACTGCCTTGCTCAGCTTCTGCTCCATATCTCACAGTAGGCATGGATCATGGGCAACATGCACAATTGGAGCAAGGCAAGAAAGCAAGTTCCCACATGCCAACTTTCCCCTGTTAACAGTTGTTCTATAAATTCATTTTCATACAAGTTGAGTTATTGCACCTACACACCCACTTTATAAAAAAATGACATACCATAGCACATCAGTTCTGTTCCATTTCATTTTTGTTTCCATTTGGTTTGGGTTTTTTGCTGGGTTTGGTCTGTTTCCATGACAGGTGGAGGAAACATTGTCTGACTGGAATTTATATTGTCATCAGAAACCTGAGAAATTGTTAGAATTCCTGCTCCGTGACTGCAGTCATGGGATTGTTGTCTGTCACATGACGGTGTATATTTTGACTCCACAGAGTGGGAAGTGACAGAGAAGTGGGACTATTGTCCTTTGTTCTTTGCTGTCTGATGCTAGAGAGAGAGGGAGCCATGTTGCAGTGCTCCATGTGTGTTTATATGTAAATAAAGTAGACTAGCCAAAATGCTGAGTTGCTGAGGTATGCCACGCGAACTGCGCAGACTCTGCAGATCCCTAAGTGTGCCAGTGTCTGTTGGCATCGGTTGCTGTGATGTTCGGGCTGAGGAAAGCTTTTGAAGCTCCTGAACGATCGACCAAGAGGGAGAGAGCATGCCAGTCAGGCATGTGTCTCTGCCAAGGTCCTACTTGAGTGTAGGACGAGTTCCTGACAGAAATAACCATGAAGTGCTGAGTAAACCTGTGTGTGTGTGTGTGTGTGTGTGTGTGTGTGTTTGTTTCTTTGTTTTAAACTCAAGCATGTTTTCCCCTCTTGCGAACAATGGAATTGCCTACTATAGCATCCTCAAATTGTAAACCACTTTGAGGTTTTTCCTGCAATCCAGCGGTATATAAATTTTATGAAATAAATAAATAAGGCTTTCCCAATTGAGATCCAAGGATCTCTAGATTATCAGGGTTTCCTCACTCACAAACTCAGCAACAGATTACAAACTTCCTGCAAGACAGCTTGCCTACCACTATTGGTTCTCCTCTGAAACAAGTGGATTTTTTTTTAAAAAAAACTCTGCCTTAAGTTAAATGATGATGATAATAAAAACAATAATTTTATTATTTATACCCCGCCGATTTGGCTTCACTAAGCTAATCACCTACAATGACTTCTGAAGCCCCAGAGTGTCTTGCCTAATATACACCTGCTTTTAATGCCAAATAAACCTCGGCTGGATTGATAGGAAGGTGCTATTTTCGAAGATGACCATTATGGGATGCTTCAAAAGCAGATACTGGGCAATCCAGGACTTGCTAAAAACACACACACACACAGATATATTCTCTTCCTATCTCTCCTTCCCTGCCAGGTCACATCCCTGAGTCCTTGATGCTGCTACCAGCCTGATAATGGTGATAATGGGAAGGTGCCAACAATCACAGCCAGGAGCGCTCACTTCTTGATTGCTTTCACTGAGCAGGAGGGGGGGAGCAGACTGAAAATAGCTCAAGTGTACCATTTAACACAGCCAGGGTGTAGTGATTTTATGGACCCCCAAGGAGAACAATTCATTCTGGGCCATTAAAAGCCTCCCTGGGAGTCTCACTTTCGCAACACACTTCTTTCTCCCCTCCGCATTTTTAGGGAGATGGTATCTGTGGGCAACTGATGAAGTGTCTCTGCAACTCTGTGGGAGATGTATGATTTCTGTACAAAAGTGCTTCTGGAATATATGCTGGACATGAACTGACCTTGCCAATTTTTTTCCCCACCTGGTGGGGAAGGGAGGAATATACAGTATGAGGATGCTTCCCCAGAAAGAAAACATGAACTGAATAGTGAAAGGGTCCTCTTATTAAGAAAAGAGTGATTTCAAACAGTGATAGATAACCAGGTATTTTGCAGTTATATACTCAAGAGCACTTAGCAGATAGTTAAACTCCCTTTTAAAACACCAAATCCACCATTTACCCCAACCTTTAAACTGTGCATGTGTACAACAGAGCAGTCCCAAAATAACAAGTTAATTCAGGATTCAAACTAGGAGTTTTCTAGTCAGTTCCAATTGTGTACCAATTGTGATAAGCCTACTAAGGGCTGCAAGGTAGAAGAGAAAGAAGCTGCTTTATTCTCCCAGGCATGAGGAAATCTCCCCAGCAGATCACTGGTTCCTCTTATATTGGCTATACTTTGTGTTCAGCCCTGGGTCTTGGTTTGAGAAATAGTCAAATTCTGGTCTTGTATGTGTGGCTGCCTGGCTGCTATCTAGATATCCTTAACTCTCTGTTATCCTGATGCCCTCCCAGCACGCCAACCTTTTTGTATCTGCCTACCAGTCTTCTTTTCAGCTCTTTATTTACACATTTGTTTCTGGATTCTTTGCTTGAACTTCTTGAGTTCCAACATACTGTGCCTTCAGGTCAGGGGTGAGGAACCTGTGGCCCTCCAGAAGACGTTGGACAACAGCTTCCATCATTCCTCACCAGTGGCAATGCTGGTTGGAGCTGATAAGGAGTTGCAGCCCAACAACATTTGAAGAACACAAAGGTTCCCTGTCCCTGGTCTAGTCATTTCATATATTTATTGAATGCATGTGGGACAGGGGATGAACTGATCTGCTTCTGACTTCCATATGTTCATTTGAAGGCCTGGACACATCTCACCTGTCTGTAGGGTATCTATCTAGAAATTTTAATGAATGTGGGATAGTTGGAAGCAAATATATTGAAAGAAATGCTACACACACACTGTGGATCAGACCAAAGACCCGTCTAGTCCAGCATTCTGTTCTCACAATGGCAGCTACATGCCTTCTTATCCACAGTTCAGTGTGGTGTAGTGGTTAAGAGCGGTAGTCTCGTAATCTGGGGAACCGGGTTCGCGTCTCCGCTCCTCCACATTGCAGCTGCTGGGTGACCTTGGGCCAGTCACACTTCTTTGAAGTCTCTCAGCCCCACTCACCTCACAGAGTGCTTGTTGTGGGGGAGGAAGGGAAAGGAGAATGTTAGCCGCTTTGAGACTCCTTAAAGGGAGTGAAAGGTGGGATATCAAATCCAAACTCTTCTTCCAATATTCCAAGGATGACAACCATTGAACCCAAACTCCAGCATTGCAAGTGACCAGGCATCCTGGGAGTTGTGGTCAAACATCGTCTGAAGGGAGACAGGGTTTCAGTCCTTATCCTATACTGCTGTAGACCTGGGTTCTGCCTGTGATTCTCTGATGCAGTGCTCCATCCTGACTCTAGTCCAAAACTGCAATAACCTTGATCTTGTCATCTACCTGCCAATGGGCCAAGACTCAATTACTCACAGAGAGAGGAATACATGGTTCTGCAGTTTGTACTTGCAAAAAGTGGCTGGCGTGCAAAGAAAAAAGAGAGAGAGCTGGCCTGATTCACGAGCTCCACAGGTAGCCAATTGGGGTGACAATTTCTTCTTCTTCTTGAATTTTTATTTTCCACTATATTAACTGTAACAGCTATTTACAACTATATCGAAAGGAAAAAAAAGGTAAACACAGCACCAGCTGACATTAAAAGAATATTATATCAATTCTAATTTAAACACACATGTCAAATTGGTATCTAAACAAGAGTGATTATTATAAGTGGTATGCTTGAACATGGAAAAGTCTAGTGTCCTTTCCACTAGGCAATTTGAGTCTCATAAATGCTTGCAAAGTCCACTTTTGTTGTACATCCATTAGTCTCCGCAGCACAGAAATATAATTTAAGGGTGTGTGAACATCTGCAAATAGGAAGAATTTCTTCAAAACCAAGTCAATGCAGATAATAATATCTAACCAGAAATAATACACCATAGGACCAGTGTTCGAAACTCCCATTGTTCTAGGCACATTTTGCAACAGGGAATTTCATTAGTGCGAGCAGTTTCTGAGCTCTGGGCACAGTACTGTGCCTAAGATTTCAGATTAAAACTGCAGTGTGGAAGGAAAGGAGGACCCTTTTCTGTCTCCCCACTTCTAGCTACTATCTGAAAACTGGAGAAGAGACCCTCTTTAAAATATATGGGGGGAGGGCAGGGGAAGGACTAGACCATGTGAAAAAATGAACATAATATTTTAGCTGGAGTTCATTCACTTTCAGCTTTGTATTCTTGTCATTTTTTAAAAAAGTGCCTAAACATTCTGTTGTTGTGCCCATAACCTAGGTTTGAGGTGCCATTTAGCTCCTAGCTTTCATATCTCAGTTTCTAACACTCCACAGGACTAAAATCATAATGCTCAAATCTTATGCCTCAAAGGAGCGTTGCCAATGTTACACCGCCAGCTTCTATGTAAAATAGCCAATTCCTTCCCATAAAGGTGCTGTGTAGTCTAAGCTACCTGAAACATCATTTTTTTGTTGAATCAAGCTCAATTTTAAATCTAATGAAACACTACATATAGCTACTAAAGCAATTTTTCATTAATTTGGCTCAACAGGACACTCTTAACTCACTATTCCAGTGGTTTCCAGTTTGTGGTCTGTGGACTCCAGGGGGTCCACATGACCCACCCAGAGGATCCGTGGCACCATTCACACTGCAAAAACTATCACAGAGATATCAAAACTTTCAAAAGTGCATGGCTTGGCTTCTGAAACACAGGGGCAGTACTTAACTAATTGGCCGCCACTACTCTATTTCGTTCATCTCTATGATCCTGAACATCTAATTTACAACATTCCAATAAAAAATTATAAACAACTATTACAAATTTAGCTTTCTGTGATGAGATTTATACTTTAGACCAGTTAATAGGATCAGATGGAGATTTTTTTGCAATTTCAAACTTGGGATGACAGCTTTAATAGTTTTCTTGGGGGGGGGGGGAGTTGTAGTTCCACACTGCTTTGTCACAGAGGTGCTTTATCACGAAATGGGTGCAAACTTCCACTTATTTTCCTTTTTCCTATTTGAAAAATCCTACTTCTGCTTCTGATCCTCTATCACTACTCAAAGGGCATTTGTGAAGGAAAACATGGTAGCAGCAGAAGTTAAGCAAAAAAAGGGGTGGGTGGGAAAGAACTTCTGCCATCAAAACATTTTTTAAAACAGTTTAAAAAATCAAAAAGGAAGCCACCAACACCACGGCCATTGTAAGCACCTCCCCCACCCCCCAAAAAACCTCTGTTCAAAACATTTCATCCCAACTCCTCTGAAACCACATTTCTATTGTCTGTTCATCCCAAATGGTTCCTTCCAAGTCAGGCGAATCCCCAAACAGGGTGAAAGTAGCCCGAGCCTTCTTACTAAGCAATAAATACATGAGCCTTAAATTTCAGGGGAATTTCAGACCTACATTTACAATACTTGATGCAATTGATGTTGTTCTCTCAATGCTAACTTGTACAGTAATCTGTTTATTTGTACATCCTAAGTAATTTCTGGAAACACAAAGAAAATGCCTTCACCACCATTCATGCTCCCTAGGCTTAGATGAGAACAGATAATAATAATTCATGATGTGTACACAGTCAGATTCTAAAGCTGTTCCTTTAACAAGTCTGCATACTTCCTTGTAAGCAAAAATTAATGCATCAAAAATATAGTAATAATTTTATCGCATTGCTTCTGGAATAATAATAATAATAATGCTATTTCTAACAGCTGTTGACAACCAATGCAGCCTGATCAAAAAGACAAAGATAAATGTAATGTCTCAGAGATGCACAAGCTGTTTGATTTGAAACACACCGTTTTTCAGGGCTGTATACTGTACTAAAAATTTATCGAGTATGGAAAGAACTCCATCCCATTCTGGTTTAATGTGGACACTGTTACAAGGTGACAGACTGTGCCAGATATGCAAATCAATGAAACAGACCACTGGAGGTAAAAATCCCATAATAGGCTGCCCTTGCTTCTTCAGAAAGTGGTGAATTATGAGCCTCGTGAGGTCAATTCAAGGGTGCCTGCTATCATGGTGCTCAAATCAAGATCTTCAAAGCAGTGGCGTAGGAAGGGGGGTGCGGTGGGTGTGGGGTGCCCTGGGTGTCATCACTGAGGGGGGTGACCACGGGGCCTGGCCGGCAGTGCACCCGAGCCACACATCTCTCCTGGGGAGTGATGGCTCGGGCACCTGCAGGCTCTGCGCTGCCCGAAATGGCAATGTGGGGCTTGCGGACTCCATAGAGGTTCCATGCAATGTGCTCTGCCCTCACTTCCCCCGCTGCTGGGTGCAGGGCATATGTGCTGCCCCGGGCGCCCGAGCAATTAGATATGCCACTGCCTCAAAGCCAGGCACCAGTTTCCCTGCTTTGCTTACCACTAGGACTGTTGATCAAACAAAGTAACTACTAAGAGAGACAAGAGAGTTGGTTGATTACAACCCTCTGAACTTGTGAATGATGTGATCCAGGAGAGCCAGTTCCACGACGCAGGCTGCTTTATGGGTCTACGACCTGCTGCTGCACTCCCTGAGTCTGGCCCACATGTTAGAGAATGAAGTCGCATATGGCCCCACTTCACTTCTGGGCCATTTCCCTGCTTGGTGTGGAGTGTCTCCTAGTTTGTTCCTCAGCTTGTCCTGACACACTGCATCCTGCCAGATTGAGGTGGATAGCCATGTATTCTGCCATGCATTCTTCTGCATTTGGATTTGGTTTCAGTGTGCACTACTTACCGGCAGATCAATATAGTTGAATGTTAACAATACCTTACTGTTCTAAGCAGAAAAACTTAAACAAATGGCATATGGAGTCTAACTGACCCTGTTAATATGCATATAGCATAATTATAACAGTTGCGCAATTATAACAGTGCAATAACTATTAGTTGTGAATTGCCAGAAACCTTGCAACCCTAACACATGCTGGAAGCTGCCTGATCAGTCTATGCATAATATCAACATTTTGCAACTGTGTGTAAGACAGACAAAACAATCACATAAAACATGGCTGTAATTTGATATTATTTCACAGAAATGACATATTTCCCTTTTCTTAATGTTAACCATATCAGGCCCTACAAGTTCCAAGGCTGGATGTTGATGGCTGGGGCAAGGTGGCTTTGTATTTAGACTCAACCCCAGGATATGGTCAACTCTAGATCTAGGTCTACTAGGGAGAGATGTCTTTTGTCTGTTCACATTATTATTGCCACTGTTTTATTTATTGAATTCCTATACTGTCCTTATCTGAACATAGCATAAAAAGACATGATGAAAATACAAAATAAAACAAACACAAGCACAAACCAATAACCCCACTCCCACAAAGACATTTAAAAGCCCATAGATTGTTTAATCAGCCAAAGGCCTGATTACAGATGAACATTTTCATCTGGCGCCAAAATATATGTAATGAGGGCGTCAGGCAAGCCTCCCTAGGGAGAGCATCCCACAAATGGGAAGTCACCACAGAAAAGGCCCATTCTCATGTTGCCACCCTCTGGACCTCTCATGGAGGGGGAAACACAAAGAAGGACTTCAGATGATCATCACAGGATCCATGTCAATTCAGACGGGGAGAAGTGATTTTTGGTTAATCATAAATGGTTCAGCTTCCAAACAATCTAGGTGCTTTAGCAGGTAACTGACACATATTTGGAAAAATGAAAACAGAAAAACACAATTCAATCATGCTTTTAAAAGTGTATGTGGAAAGAACTTTCTTTATTTTTGCCCCGAATCTTCCAAAATTCAGCTTCATTTGGATGCATTTGAGTTCTAGTGTTATGAGAGAAACTTTTCTCTATCTACTTCCTCCACACAGTGCATAATTCTACAAACTTCTAACCTGTCACCTCTTAGCTTTTCTCTAAATTAAAGCATTTCCTCATAGGGGGGCTGCTCCAATCCCTTGATTATTCCACTTGCCCTTTTCTAAACCTTTTCCAATTCCACAACTGTACCAACAGTATTCCAACTGTGATTGTACCATAGATTTGCATAATGGCATTAAGATATCCACAGTAAGTTTTGTAGATAGTGACTGTGCCACTTCTGCACTGTGTACTGAACTGAGCAGATTGTTAGTATTTTTTTTTAAAAAAGTCTAGTGGTAGCGGAACGGAAAAGTTAATAGCCAGCATTACTGAAGGTCATTTTGGTAAAACTGCTCATAAACAGGAAATGCAGTGTTGGTTTTGTATTCACAGGGCATCCTTACAAAATGATATCAATGTAATTACGCCAATCAAGTTAGCCCTGTTTAGGCCTCCACTGCAGCTAATTAGTTAATGCCTATGACACACTTTGAACATATAAAATGTGAAGATTTGCTGGTGCTATAAAAAGTGATTGGCAAGTCTTCTCCGGGGTACTTGGAATGCTAAGTGCATCTTGACTTCTCTTGTAAAAAAATCTATTTCTGTCTGGTTGTCCACAAGAGAGGGTTTTTATTTGTTGCATTATAGAGGCTTGCTTTTGAAAACAGGCCCATGGGCACATTGGGATCAGTAAGAGTGAACTAAGACACATTCTGTGGGACCCGGAACCAAACCGGTTAGCATCCAAGGCCATGCATTGCTAAAGAAAATGAACCTAGGTAAAAGTACTGAAGAGGAATAAGTAGGAAACACATTCCCATGTTTTTATGTATGCAGCACCAAACTTTTTTATTTGTCCCCCCCCCCCCAAGTCTAAATTTATCCTCTGTAGATTGCACATGTGTCAGTAGTATGGGCTATAAAAAGGTTGGGTTTGTTTGTTTGTTTTTTACACCACTACGAGAAAGCAGAGGAAGCCAATTTTCTACAGATACACACTACTCATTTTCATTAATACAACCTGTCTGACTGAAGGTAAAATATAACACTTGCAGACACCAAATACACAAATAGCTTCAGGAGTCTTGAAACAACAGGATTACTTCACCAGGTAAAACAGAGACAATGGGCTGGATATTTTTGAATCGTTAAGTGGGTTATAAATGCTCTTGAATAATAAATAAATAAATCCAGTAAAACAAATGCCTGGCTATTGGTTTGTTCTTGTTCTTGTTATATTACGTATGTTGTATTCTCATTTTGTATTTTTACGTTGTGAATTGCCCTGTGATTTTCAGATGAAGGGTGGCATACTAATTAATTAATTAATTAATTAATTAATACATGCAAATGTTTTACCAACCTCTCTCCCATCCCTAAACCTGATGCATGATATAGAAGCTCTAAAGCCATGCCAAAAATAAGCAAACAAGATTCTTCTAAGACCACCCCCTTTTACAAGAGTGCCAACTAACCCACCTACATGTAATCGGCCCTTGGCTGCAATATAGCATCAAAGGTCATATCAGCATCATATGTTTACTGCACCGTTTTACTACTTCAGTGGTCATACATGCCCACAAAGAATCCTGGGAATTGTAGTTTACTAAGGGCGCTGAGAGTTGTTAGAGATCAATTACCCACACCTCTTCCTTTTACGTGCTAAGAGTCCCATGACCTATCTTGTTCTCTAGCTTCCAGCTCCCCAGTCCCTGGATTTCTTCACTGAGCCATTTCTGAGATTGCAAGTCCATGTTTTAAAATAAGGCTGTGAGTATCTCACAGTGAACAGAGGGGTAATGATTGAACGTTCACACAAATCAGCTGGGACAAAGTGCAAGAGAATGAACTAAAGTTCCATTAGCCTCCCAGAACTAGTTTTACAAATGTCATTAATAGAACATTCATTCAAAAGGAAGGTAAGTGGAGAGGAAATCAATATTTGCTTCTTAATCTTCTAATTAAGTTGTTGCTTGTTTCCAATCCTGAGAAACCCATTATAAAAACCATTTGTTTGTAATGATCTAAAACAAAGTGTCTCCCCCTACCCCCAAAATTGGCTGGAAACAGAAATAGTTTAAATTGTTCTTGATTTTTTGATTTATTTATTTTTTGGTTATTCAACAAATAAAAAGGGGGGAAATGCAGTAATTAGTGTCCATCAAGTGTCCTGGAACTAAAATACCCCTCACTGTAAGCCACTGATACAAGCTCATTATATCTGAGAACAAGGATTTCAAAGGAACTCAGAAAGCCCATAATTTAACTGGATTATACACTGTATGACACCCATGGTTCAGCTGCTTAAGAACATGTCTTTAAAGCATAGAATCATAGAATTGTAATGTTGGAAGGGATCCCAAGCGTAATCTAGTCCAACCCACTGCAATACAGGAATCTCAACTACGGCACCCATGAAAGTTGGCCGTCCAATCACTGCTTAAAAACCTCCAAGGAAGGAGAGTCCACAGCCTACCTAGGGCATCCATTCCATTGCCAAACAGCTCTTGGTTTGGTTTCCAGACCCTTTATTATCTTGGCCACCCTCCTCTGCACTTGTTCCTCCTCTGCACTTGTGGACACAATATTCCAGGTGTGGTCTGACCAAGGAAGAATAGAGTGGTACTATTACTTCCCTTGATCTGGACATTCCCTGTTGATTTTTTTTGCTGCTGCTGCATCACACTGTTGACTCATTTTAAGATTGTGGTCTACTAAGATCCCAAGATCCTTTCCACATATGGTACTGAAAGCCAGGTGTCACCCATCTTATATTTATGCAGCTGGGTCTTCCTGCCTAAGCGTGAAATTGTCCTTACTGAAATTCATTTTTGTTCATTTGGGCCCAGTTCTCCACTCTGTTAAGGTCATTTTTAACCTATATTCTGTTTTCTGCAGCACTAGTTACCCCTCTGAGTTTGGTGTCATCTGCAAATTTGATGATCATTCCCTCAATTCCCTCTTCCAAGTCATTTATAAAGGTACTGAACAACAATACGTGCAGGATAGAACCCTGTGGCACCCCACTTGTCACTTTTATCCAGGGTGATGAGGAACCATTATTGAGCAGTCTTTGGGTTGGGCCAGGCAACCAGCTACAAATACACCTAATAGTACCCTGGCATGAGAAGTAGAGACGTCACCTTGCCAACAAAGGTCCGTATAGTTAAAGCCATGGTTTTCCCAGTAGTGATGTATGGAAGTGAGAGCTGGACCATAAAGAAGGCTGATCGCCGAAGAATTGATGCTTTTGAATTATGGTGCTGGAGGAGACTCTTGAGAGTCCCATGGACTGCAAGAAGATCAAACGCATCCATTCTTAAGGAAATCAGCCCTGAGTGCTCACTGGAAGGACAGATCGTGAAGCTGAGGCTCCAGTACTTTGGCCACCTCATGAGAAGAGAAGCCTCCCTGGAGAAGACACTGATGCTGGGAAAGATGGATGGATGGCACAAGGAGAAGGGGGCGACAGAGGACGAGATGGTTGGATAGTGTTTTCGAGGTTACGAACATGAGTTTGACCAAACTGCGGGAGGTAGTGGAGGACAGAGGTGCCTGGCGTGCTCTGGTCCATGGGGTCATGAAGAGTCGGACACGACTAAACGACTAAACGACAACAACAACAACATGGCTTGTTTTGAGAAACCCATTCTGGGTCTTAATAATCACAGCATTAAACAGCGATTGACTGTTTAATTATCTATTCTTAGACCTTTCCTAGTATTGACATCAAGCTCACTGGTTGGTAGTTGCCTAAATATTCTTTCCCCCACTTTTTGAAGATGAGCACATTTTCCCAACTCCAGTCTGCAGGGACCTCACCTATTCTCCAATAATTCTCCAAGATCATAGGTGAAGATTACATCCGCAAGCTCCTTTACTACCCTTGGGTACTAAATGTTTACATTAAACATTTACTAAACCTACGGCTGTTTTTTCGCAGTTCCTGTGAAAAAGAAGAAACCTTCTAGTTTCTTATCAGTGTGAACTTGATTTCGTGGGAGTGAGCCAGGCAATTATCCTTCACCCAAACAGATGCTTTCCAAGGAAGAATATCTGAATGGCCCTTGAATCTATTTAGAGCAGGGCTATATAATATTGGATGGCATGCAGATAGATTCATTACTAAATTGACAACTAGTCGAAGGGTTATGCTAATGAGACTGAAGATTCCTGGCAGAATTGATTTTTATTGCATTTCATATTTTGCATACACCTGACAAGTTCATTCGTTAATCAAAGGCAGAACAAGGAGAATGCCCAAGAAGAGCCAAACTGAAGGAGAAAGCAGTTCACTTGTGTGTGTTTAAATGCATAACTGGTATTCCATTGTTCTGGATCTCATGGAAAGCCAGGGTTGTGTAATAATTAGAGCAGGGTTTCCAAACTTGGTTCTCCAGCTGTTTTGGGACTACAACTCTCATGATCCCTAGCTAGCAGGGCCAGTGGGATGATGGGAATTGTAGGCCAAAAACAGCTGGAGACCCAAGTTTGGAAACCCTGGATTAAAGAGTCAAATTGGGACCTGGGGTGAGAGGCAGAATTCTAATCTCCACTCACCCATAATAGTTTACTGGATGAACTTGGGCCAGCCTGTGTCTGTCAGCCTCACAGGGCTGTTGTAAGGATAAAATGGGGAGAGGGGAACCATTAACACCATCTCATAATGCTTAGGGGAAAGGTGACATGCCAATTTAATGATTAAAAATTAAACAAAATGGAACCACTTTCTAGATCAGTTGTGATCAACTTTTTTGTTTCCGTGGCAGTAATGTGAAGTTTTCTGCTCTTTGCGTCAGCAGAAGTGTGTAAGATACTCAAGCATGTGTGATGAGCAAAAGTGAGCCCAGCTGATGGGCAAAATTACCGTAGTTGTGAACTATGCAGGGCTTTTATTACACACTATTTAAAATACTTAATGGTGTAACTTGACAAATGGAATCACTAAATAACTTTAAAAGAAAAAAGAAAAAGCTTGGCCAAAGTTGTAAAGGCATAACACTTAACAATTTACCTTATGAATTCAGACACAGTGCCAATTTTCTACATTTTTATGTATCACCCTCTACAACCATTATTGCTTTGCAGAATAGATTTTTTTCTTCTTCAAGAAATGAAAACATAAATCTATGTCTGGTTTCCTGCATAAAGGTTCATTGCATATAAGCTGCCAGGAACCAATATTTGACATTTTTAAAAAATAAATAAATAAAAAGTTCCATAAGGGTACAAATTGCCAAAGGCAAGGAGGAAGATCTGAAGAGAAAGTAACTGTTTGGTAACTTAGATCCAGGACATACTCCTGATCTATCATCTTATATCTATAAGTATGGGAACCCCCCAGGGAGAGTAGAGGAATAGGATTTCCTATTGTACAAATGGAAGTCCTGACAGTAATGGGACAAATTCATTGTGGGTAGGAAATTTCCTCTTATTGGTGGCTATTTTGCCCT
The DNA here is from genome assembly GCF_964188315.1 of Podarcis muralis. Classification (NCBI taxonomy): domain Eukaryota; kingdom Metazoa; phylum Chordata; class Lepidosauria; order Squamata; family Lacertidae; genus Podarcis; species Podarcis muralis. The sequence continues at coordinate 75,985,999 of NC_135659.1, forward strand.
AACCATCTTTGGAGCAATTCCCCCCATTGCAATTACTATCATGCTTATCTTCAGTTTGCTTACATACTATCAGAGGAGTCTATCTTTCAAAACTGCAAAAATCACACAGCTGTACAAGCCACTGAGGACTGACTCTCTCTCTCTCTCTCTCTCTCTCTCTCTCTCTCTCTCTCTCTCTCTGACACACACACACACACACACACACACACACACACTAAATCAGGCACTTGAACACTTTTTATGAGGCTGTGTGCACTAGCACACTCAGTCTGAAAAAGACACCAACAGTGATAGTTATCATATTTATCACTTATCGTACGAACCAGCTGTCTAATGTCCACCAGTGAGTAGGTTGGCATTATGTAGCAATGCATGAAATTGTGATATCTTGATACTGGGGAAAGAAAACAAGTTCTGTGAAACTAATCATATGTCATGCTTAAACTCAGGCTTGAGTGCAGGGGTTAGCCAAAAAAAAAATAACAGTAATTTATTTAGAGGAGTGTTTCTTTTTTAAAAAAATACAATGGGGAATGGCGAGGATTTCAGGGAATGAAGTCAAGAATGCACAGGTAATATCAGCACAGCCTTAATGGTACTCTCATTAAGGGAGGTAATTATTACTTACATAGCAACATGACTGCACATGCACACTCCAGAATAGCATAAAACAAGAGAGCACTGCTAGAATATAAGCATCTAGCCATGAGATATCACCCATGAACTAACAATGAAAAGGCGGCTAGTATAAATTTCCCTTCAAGTATGCCTTGCAACCTGATCTGGCAGTCTTTCTGCAGCTAGAAGTGTTTTGGATATGGCATGCCAACAGCCATGATAGAACAATGTCAGAAAGTGTGATATTGTAGCAGCGACATCCGCAGTGGCATTTTGCTGCTATCACAGGCAGTTGTGTCAGCAGAGATATTTAGAACTGGAGTGACAAGAAATTTTCTCTTTCTCTGTTTCAACAAAGCAAACTAACATCTTGATTATTACCATTTCTAAAGCTCAGGGGAGGTCATGATTTCACACAGTTTTGCAGATCAAACCAATCTCTAAAAGGAAACTGCACTCAAACCTCACATCCTTTAAGAAATTAACTTTTCCTGTCCTCCAAAAGGCAATACTGGTATTAGCAAAGAAATATAATTAACAATTAATGAGTTTCGCACCAGTTAAAATGGGAAACCCCCATTTTGCAAAAGTCAACTTGAATGAAATTCTTTGTCACTTTAGTGGATGCTGAATGGTTCTCACTGTGGCAGTGAGCATCAGTTTGGTTTATTAAAGCAGAAATATCTTCAGTAAAGTCAATGGCAGCCCTATCAGAAAAGGGGGGTGCCAGAGAAAAGTGATATAGTAAAATAATATAGTAAAATAATAGGTGATATGCACCACATTTAATTAAATTAAAGTTGGCTGTCTCTCAAAATCAAGTCAAAGGCATGTCAAACATTGGTTACACATTAGAGACTTAATCCGAGTGTCATCATTTATTTCAGACACAAATCTCTCTAAATACATGGGGGGGGGGGTGCAAAAATTAGGAAATGTGACCATGGTTTGTTGACATCCAGAACTCTAAAATGGATTGAGAATATCCTGGGTTTCTCAGAGCCAAATTAATATACAATGAAATTAATGAAATCATCCCCACAACCATCACATATGTAGATCAAAGACTACCTGGAAATATTTGTCATTATGTTCTCTGGCGCAGCCTGTATGGTGACCCAGGGGAAAGCTATATTAGAAAACTTTCATCTCCTTCATTAATGCCAGTGATCCTTATTAGATTGTTTATATGTTGTCTAACAGTGACAAGTTTGTTACTTATCATGCAGTGAATATTGCTGTGGCAACACAGAAATTGAGAGTGTGCTTTGTAGAAACTAATGTAGATAATTGTATCAACCTTTAATCTTGTTTTACTCTGTCAGATGTTACTATTAAAAACAGTAATCAGATGTAATGCAGGTTTGGTTTTGTACTAAAATGTGAACCGAGTTTTCTAAACACCTAGCTGGTTGAACAATACAATTTATTTATGTGCTTTATTTAAGCAATTGTTACCCTACCTAGCTACTCAAAGCAGTTTGCATTAACCATTAAAAACAATAACGCAAATCTGCATACATTGCAAAGCTAGCAAACCACTTGAAGAGCCGATAAAACCAAGCCACAATTTTACTCAAAAAGGAGAAACTTCCATTACAATTAGATAAAACTATTAAGAAATAGGAAACAGAAAGCCAGCTCTTAAAGTCAAAGGTTAAGTTTAATTCTCTGATGTCGAAAAGTCATCATGAAGGGGGCTAAATGTTTCTCATGGGGAAAACAAATTCCGAAGCCTGCGTGCAGCCACTGAAAATCCCCTTTTTGTCTCATCATTAACTGTGCCTCAGATATTGACAAAACCAAAAAAGGTTGATATGAAAGGAGGCAGACAACTGAGATACCTTGACCCTAAGCCATATATGACTTTAAAACCAACAGTTATCATTGCTCCTAGAAGATTTGACTGACAATAGGCAGGTGATTAGCCTTTACATTTTGAATCCAAATTGGTACATGAAAGTGGGGGAAATGGGATTCAAAACCAACATACTCTGGGCAATGACAAATGTTACTAAGTACTGGTAACAACCAAAGCTAAACACACCCATATCAGCCAACATCAGCCCGTATCGCACTTTTGGAAGTTCTCACCCCGAGATAAATAATTTTGTTCAGAGGCTTTCTTACCCAGCATGCTTTTTACTCACCAGTTGGGACAGCAGGATCCATTGTTGGTTTCTCCCAGGTATTAATCTGCTCCCAAGTAAATCCATTGGTCCCCAGAGCCACACTATAACCACAGTTACTGTAGTGTTCATCAAACGAACAACCACCTAAGGAGAAAAGAGATGAATAAATACTTTTGTCTTAATTACTTCTGTCTCGTTATGTTACTCCATTTAAATCAGTGCCTTTTATATATATAAAAAAAAAACTTGCAGGGGGAAAATAAAATGAATTTCTGGAACATTAAATTGTTTCCACTGCCCTGGGGGTATATAGCAAAGATTTCTGAGTCTTAAATGTATACTTGGAACATATGGCTTGCCTTTTTAAAAAACTTAATAAGCAATTGTTTCTTAGGTCACTTTTCCTAGTCACAGCTTTAAATCTTCACAATATAGATAGTAGTGTCATATGCCACACATTAATCTGAAGATTTGTGCTCATATCTCAGTTAATGGTCCCTGAGGCATTGTGCAGTAAAACCTAATGTTCATAAAAGATCACGCAGAGGGGAAGGAGACAACTTCATATTTGAATAAGCAGCACATTAAAGTTTGGTGCTCCCTTGCCACTTTGGTTTCCCTTTGAAAGTGCAAAAAAGAGTGTTGCAGTTACAAGTCTTCCCAGTTTTATGTGCCTTTCTATTCTAGTTTTTGTGCACTAAGGTCCAGATTTATTTTTAGTAGCATTAGCAAAGGGCTACTTTAATCCCCCCCCCCCCATTCCAGGTGAGTTTTGCATTAAAACAAAAAGAAATCTCTTCTGGCATTGATATTGCCACATGCTTATATATGAATATGAACTTACAAGTTTTTCATAAACAACTGATAATAAAGCATTCTAGATCTGTTAAAAACAAAGTTCTGCCCCCCTTCAGTTCAGTTTAATAGGGAATCTAAAACTTCTATGACTTCCCCCCCTTTCACAGAAGTGTATGAAATTTGCAGGCGCAGCAGCCCTTCTAGAGCAAATTATGTTTTACAATATGTCACCAGGAAAGGAGAGATGATTATAGTGGACAGCATACCCGGCCCATGAGTAGTTGATGTCACCAGTACCCATGCAGACTGCTTTTGCTCCACACTAGGTTTCATGGCATGTGTGGAAGAAATGCATGCTTGCTTGAGCTGGTTAATGATAGAAGACCTGGAACTTTCAGTCTCTACCGAAAAGGGATGCTTTACACAGCACAAGCTTCTGCTTGTCATCTTAGAGAATGTTCCTCACTAGGGCAACAGTAGCCAATGTTGTTAGACTCCAGCTCCCATCAGCCCTACCGATTATGGACAGGAGTGGTTGTCCCACAGAATCTGCATGGTACCACATTGCCCACATGCAACCTGGAATCACATAGTCACTATTAAACCTGCTTAGCATTCAGGAGAAAAAGTCATAAATGAATGTATCCAGTATTCAGTGTAAGCTATCCCTTTCCTAATTCTCCTACGGAAACTGGAGTTTATTCATCTGTCATGCTAGGTATGACATATTTTGTTTCCTCCTCCAGTCAAGTTGGAATTCTGTTCACCCATTGGAATTGAGGAAATTCTTAAAGCAAATTAGCAGGGTTGAAAACACCCCGACTTGCTCTGCAAGCGAAACACCCAAGTAAGACTGCAGGATGCCAACCAAAAGAGCTATAGGGATGCTATTTGACTTCTATTCCTCCCTATAAGCCAGATTCTCCATGTATGTACCCTGATAAATTCAGTGTAACTAAACTGGAGTGGTTCAGTGTTAGGCAAGACAGGGTAGGCACAAGGGTTCAGTGTCTTTCTGTCCAGTATTCACCATCTGCTTCATCTTAAAAACATTGCAAGGAAAATAAAAACACAAATGCCTGATGATGACTTACTCAAACAGTCACTATCTGGCCCCCATCCCGTATTCTTCTTCTAACTACTGGGGGGGGGGGGGGACTAGTTCCTGCTTTCACTTCTCCTTACGAAGATTGCCCAAAGCTAAATTAATTAAGCACTCTAGATGACTTCCAAATATAGATAGGTAATTAAGCATCTTTATGCATGGCTACTTTTGTGGGCTGATTTTTAAGAGTTGTAACCAAATTTCAGCGAAAGCAAAATGTCAAGATCATTTTGGGGGAATGCTTCTTGAATAACATACCTGACTTCTTTGGAAGAAAGCAAAAAGAGAATTTTGATATGATTCATGAAGGATAAGCCACATGAATGCTTTTCATTGACCCATGCACCCCACTGCATCAAATGAGGATGTTCTGTGTGGCTTCTGCTGATAGGCCACTGGGCAAAGCAGTCAAACAATTGCTTCACCACATCTAGAGTAACCCCTGAAAAAGCAACAGCAGGACCTGATCCTGCCTTTTTCCCCTAAGAGCTGATAGGGAGATGCGACAATAGATAAATAGATATTTAACAAAACAAATTCCTGCATGGCAGGGGGTTGGACTACAAGACCCTCGGGATTCCTTCTAATTCTATGCTTCTATGAAAATGTATAAAGTAACAAAACAAAACAAGCAATAATGGCTCCATAAATTGAAGGAAAATTGCAAGGATAATGAAACTGAAGGAAGCAATCAAAGATTATTTTATCAACAACAGTAGGGGAAGGTGAGGCAAAATGAGATTTCTCAAGACCAGATTAAAAAATGTTGTAATTGTCAGGAGCTGAGAACAGGAACGTCAGGGTTTTTTATGCAAAGAGGGCCCAACTGTCTCATACAGAAACTTTTGTGCCTTCCACGTAAATATGCAGAAACACATAAGCATTGTCCATTCTGCTCACAAAGTTCTAATGTACTATTAAAATAATTACTTGTCAAATGGATTTCTAAGAACCCGTTTCATACCAAGTCCCACCTTGAATATTCCCCCTAAGGCTGAGTTCTCTGGCTGAGTTCCCTGGGGTGTAAATTGTTTTAACAATGTAATTAAACACTTCTACAACGGGCCAATGTTTAATTGCTTGTCAATGTCACAATGTAAACCAAGTAAACAGAAATAACATAAAGGGCGTCATTATCTCATGAAGCAGACAGCTGCAAAGAATATGGAAGAACGTTCACATATTAATTGGGGCTAACAAGGAGTGACACTAGGATTTGGATTTTGGACACATTCAGAGGATTAACAGATTTTAAAAGAAATTAATAAAGAAGAATGTATTTTATGCACATACATGGAAAGACTCTCATCTTTCTCTAGAAGCTCAGACTATTGCAGGGAAAATGTCACTTCAAATAATTATTCAACGTATTTATTGCGATCACCATTATTAAGCTATCCTAAAGACCGGTAGATCAGAGGAGATCATGTTCTTTATGGCATTATTTATCATCTGCTGCTAAAATTACTTATGGCAGCATGAGTGCTCCTCAACAACATTATGGTTAAGATAATGCACAAGAACAAGGAAAAGAGCAAGTACACATGCATATAATTAGATGGCATCACTTTGCCGAATTTTGAGTGAAAACATGCTATCAGGGTTTTGGTAACACACTGGATGGTGCAATAAGCCATCCATCACTCCTGTTCCACTAGCCTAAGAGGTTTCTGCTTGTCAAATGGTACATTCATGTGTTGCAGCTGGACTTAGGTATAAGCCCCACCCCACCAAAAGCAACTCACAGGCTACCTACAATTTTGGACATTTATCATAGCTATTGGTTATCAGTGCAATTGGTTTCAAACAGGCATAGTACGAAAAATGTTAGAAGTCGATATACAGTCTTAAAAACAAAGTACAAACCTACCTAGGTAAAGGTAAAGGGACCCCTGACCATTAGGTCCAGTCGTGGCCGACTCTGGGGTTGCGGCGCTCATCTCGCTTTATTGGCCAAGGGAGCTGGTGTACAGCTTCTGGGTCATGTGGCCAGCATGACTAAACCGCTTCTGGTGAACCAGAGCAGCGCACGGAAACGCCGTTTACCTTCCCGCCGGAGCGGTACCCATTTATCTACTTGCACCTTGACGTGCTTTCAAACTGCTAGGTTGGCAGGAGCAGGGACCGAGCAACAGGAGTTCACCCCGTTGCGGGGATTCGAACTGCCAACCTTCTGATAGGCAAGTCCTAGGCTCTGTGGTTTAACCCACAGCGCCACCCGCGTCCCGCACAAACCTACCTACCAACCACTTAACTAACGGATGCATTTAGACATTTCAAATACCCCTAAGAAACATTTATAATATGAGCAGTTGGAGTGTTATTTTGGAAGGGAAGGAGGACAGGGGATATATTTCTTGCAGCAGACAAATAAAGTAGTTGAGAGTTGCTTGAAAATATAAAGAAAATGATACAGTTTACAGAAATGAATGAGAAAAGAAAAAGAGTCTTGTTGAATCAGAGCAAATATTCATCTAGTCCAACAGCCTGAATCCAACAATGATCAGCCCATGAGCAAGCATGAAGACCATGTCCCTTCCCTGTTGCTTCTCTGCCAGACACTGGCATTCAGAGGCACCTTGGCTGTCAACAGGGAGCTGCATCTATTCAGCCATGCTCTCCTTCAACCTGCTTCCAAAGGTGCTTTCAAGGGCACTCCTATGAAAATGCTTTCTATATCTCTATTGCCCAATCCTCTGGCACAGAGGCAATTTTAAGGGAAGGTACATAATTTTGTTCAAAGACCTTCATTTTCTCCCATGTGCCATGTTAAATTTCAACTTGTTGATAAGCTGCAGAATGTCACCTTCATCTGACTTACTTCTTTGGACACCCTTCCTGCGGGGAGGAAACAAAGCAACTCAGCCATGGGTTCCCACCCAACACTTTCCTGGGTGAATACTGATGCAAACAAAGAAGACATTCAGCTTCTCTGCATTCTTTGCACCCTCCTGTGGAAATCCTCTTATTAATCTGTCCCACATGAAGCCGAGACAAAGAACAAGTGACCTCCCAGCACGGAAAGAGAAACCCAAATAAACAAAGGCTCCCTTGACCCACAACAAGCTTGCAGTTGTGACTCATTACGGCAAAGGCTGAAATAACCCCTGTTTTACATTGTGCGCTGCTAACAATGCTGCTGTTCCTCTGAATGATCCTAATTAATTTTGAACAGACCTATCATCAGTTACTGAGTCTTGCCCCTGGATTAAATGTAAACCAGCCTTGCATAAATTGAGTGCTTTCTTTGAATCTATAATTGAATTTGCAGAAGTGTGCGCCAGGGGGGTGTTTAAATAAGTGCACAAATATGATAAAAAGGACTTCACGCCATTATATCTAATTCAGTAAGCAAAAATAATGGCAGGGCACGTATCAATTAGCTTTTGATTTATTTATTTTAACAAATCCAATTAGTAGAATGTTTTATAAAGTCATCCAATGTCAAAAACTCGTGGACTCTCTAAAGAAAGAGCACTGGAAAAGGAGAAGAAATTAAGCGAGGCTCATTGGGTAAACAGTACTACTTTTAAATTGTGCAGAGGAGGGGAAGGAGGGGAACGCTCTATTGTGCGAGAAGAAGTCCCTGCACTCATGGGATAACTTTGTTGGGTAGAAACCTAAACCTAGGTAGGGAACACCCTACCTAAGATTAAAAAGGATAGTTATGTCCAGGCTTCGTATCACCTCTGGAGATGCTGCAGATTGAAGCTGGAGCATCACAGCACTTTTTGGAGAGGAGATGACTACCTTCACAAAAACATTGAAAAACTTTCTGTGGCATTGCATTTTTGGAAAACTAAGAGGTACGACCAAGACCCCAGGGACTCTGCAGGAGGAACTCTGCAGAGGGCAAGCTCAAGCAGGCACTTGCTGTGTTAGTCCACAGCTGGAAAGGCAGGAAAGTACTTTAAAGACTAACCATTGAAATCCAATGACACATGAGATGAGACTGCTCATGCAAAGGGACTTCATGTCCTCCCCATGCCTCCCAAAATCTCCTCTGGAGAGCTCCTCTAAACCTTCCAGAGCAGATGTTAAGGACACACAGGGGAGGCACAAGTAAGAGGGGAAAGGACTCAATCTGATGCATGAGTGAAATTCTGTTTTGCTGATGCACAGATATGGCTGGATACAACCCTAACGGATTGACTATGGTTAAAGCTTTTATTGACTAAAATGAATTTTTTACACTGTGAATATTGGGTTATTGCACAACACTTCATCTATAAATTCATTTTCTAGCAGGACAGTAACTGCGCCAATATTCCTAATTTAGGGCTCAATTACTTCTACACACAAACCTTTATTCCCAGGCATCAATGTAACCATTATCTGTACCAGATCTTTCAGTAGAAAAGGGCTAAATCCAAGTTTGACAGTTTAGAACATGTTAAGAACTATCCATCCACATTGTAGAGGCTCTAGGTCTCTGATTACTAGCTAGTTTTGCCAGTGGAGCACATCTGATTTGCAGTGGGCCTAGAACAGGTAAGCACACTTGCCACTAGTACCACTTCCTACACCCATGGTCCTCTCTCTTCTGGCCATCTCTCCAAGCCCTTTCAGGAAAGGTAAGGACACCTACTAACAGGGATATAAGGATGAAATGGAGAAAAATGTGAACAGAACTAAGCATTTTTCCAGAAAGCAAGGACCCCCTGGCCTCTCTTTCCCTGAACTGCAATGCAACATCACACAATTAAGGAAGAAGGTCAAAGCAATACCAACGAGTGCAAATGTCTTGGAAAAAGATAATGGATATCTTTACAAGCCATTGCAGTAGCAATTAATAGAAGCAAAGATTTCCTGAAACCCTAAAATTTTATGACAAATTCAGATCAAGAGTAATTGAACAGTTGAATGATAAAGGTTCTGTTAGGTTAATGCTAAGCCCATTAATTATGATAGCTTTGCCTTAAATTATAATTTTAATTGGCACCACGAAGATCCTTTTAAGAATGAACCCTTTGCATAGCTGCTGTGTCCTAGCACCTTCACAAAACTGCATATTTGATTATATTTCTCCAAAGGGTGATTTAAATAGACTGTTCTGAGCTAAAAGAAAAAGTTTTAAATGGTTGTTCCATCAGAACCTAGATGTAATGATTTCATGTGCAATCCTCACCCCACCACTTCCGGGTGGGGCTTATCTGTAGCCCAGCCAAGCATGCCAACCAGGGCAAAAGGTGTGGGGCATCAGGGCCCGTACCATAAAGTGATGGCAGCATGGCCATTTCAGGATCTAACTCATCCCAGGCCGGCTCGACCCCTCCCATCCCAAAACACCGTTTAGGGATCTTCCAATGGTGAGATACCTGCAAGAGGCACTTCTATCTCCCTGCACTTTCAGCAGCCATAAGAGGATGCTGAATGCCAGCAGAGTGATGCTGGCATCACTCCTCAGGAAGAGCCTGACAGGGTCTGGCAAAGGACTGAAGCCACCCAAACCCCAATGAAAAAAAGGGGGGGGTTGGACTGCTCTGCTGTTGGCATTTCTGCAGCATGAGGTGGGAAAGTAGACTTTAATAAACCAAATAATAATAATAATAATAATAATAATAATAATAATAATAATAATAATATATTTATACCCCGCCCATCTGGATGGGTTTCCCCAGCCACTCTGGGCAGCTTCCAACAAAATATTAAAATACAGTAATGCATCAAACATTAAAAGCTTCCCTAAACAGGGCTGCCTTCAGATGTCTTCTAAAAGTCTGGTAGTTGTTGTTCTCTTTGACATCTGGTGGGAAGGCGTTCCACAGGGAGTGTGCCACTACTGAGAAGGCCCTCTGCCTGGTTCCCTTTAACTTGGCTTCTCGCAGTGAGGGAACTGCCAGAAGGCCCTTGGCACTGGACCTCAGTGTCCAGGTAGAACGATAGGGTGGAGACACTCCTTCAGATATAACCAACACAAGATATTCTGTAAAGCTTTTAACTTGTGAAAATTCCCTCACACTTGATAAGCTTCATGTACCAAGAGCTAGTACAAAATAGCCTGAATAATCTGGGGAAGGGCTGTAGTTCAGTGGTAGAGCATCTGCCTTGTGTGAAGAAGGTCCCAACTTCAATCCCTGGCATTTTCAGATAGTAATGGGAGAAACTCCATATCTAAAACCTGAGAGAGCCACTGGGGTCAGTGCAGATAGACCAATGACCTCACTTGGCTCAAAGCAGCTTCTGAATGTGAAGTTTTGGCTAGTCTCCAGAGGAGAGGCTGAAAAGAAATCAAGTCACTCTGGTTAAACCATTGAAATCGCTCCCACAAGCTGTAGCAATGGCTACTAACCATTGAGGCTTTAAAAGAAGATTATACAAATTTAAGGAGGATAAGTCTATAAATGGCAACAAGCCTTGATGGCTATGTCATTTCTCCAGTGTTTGAGGCTGTACGTCTCTATACCAGTAGGCCTCTGATTGGCTACTGTGAAAACAGGATGCTGGACCACAATGGGCCTGCATATGTCTTTATGTGCTCACATATTCAAACTGAATTTTCCTCTAAAAATTCAGATGTTTTGAGAAGCAGCCTCCGATATGTGAAATGAATGGTGTCTATTTCAATGCCCCAAATGTGGATTGTTCAGCATAACCCTGGAAAGTATTTATGGGAGCCCTAAGTCAATCAGGAGAAAGTGAGTAGTTTAGAGTGGGGATTATCAAAACCGCTGAGCCAAACCCTGCAACTCTCTGGGTCAGCACAGCAATATTTGTGGCAGCATAAGGATAGCCCCATCCTCTGCTGATTGTTAGTGGGAGATTCAGTTCAGTACTTTGATAGCCAACACTGATATTGTGGTGTCAAATTGCAAAAGGTAATGCAAAATAAACACACCAATCATCACTTTAAGGAACACTTGATTATCTCAGCTCTTAACACAAGGTATAAATTTCACAGTATATATTTCTATATAATTTTGCAGACTCAGCATTATAATGTGATGCATATTTAAAAAGCATCAAAAAGATAAAATTCGTTGCAATCTTCTTTTGGCATTTTTTATTTACAATTAAAGGAGCAGAAATGAAAAAGATATATGGTTCAAATGGACAAAATCACGTTGATGTAAACATTAAAAATTAAGTGCAATTTGTAGGCTGAAAAGCAACATCACAGCTTCAGATATCAAAACTCTTTACTTCTATGGCAAATAGAAACAGTCACAGAAACTTGTCCATTGCCATAAATTGATATTATAGATAGTCTTTGGGTCCCCCCCCCCCATATAACAGTTTTGAATAAATCAAGATATTGCATCTATGCTAAACATAAAACAAAAACTCCCCAACTGTATAAGCTTTGCAAAAATATTTTGCCTCATAATGATCCGTGCTAAATTAAATCAAAAAATGCAAGAGGATTGGCAAAAGAAAAGAAAAAATCATGCTTGATCTCCCCAAATCCCTATTATGGGGTTTACTCTTTCCGTGGCACGCAAGGTCATCTTCTGAGAACTCACTTAAGAGGCTTATTGACCAAAGACATATAATTAACAATGATATACAGTAAGGGGGCATATTTGCTGGATTCACATTTGTCTCTCTTGTATTAAGAGTTGTTAAATATGCATTACACCCCTCCTCTGAAAACAGCATATATGGCAGATGGATAGAGGTTCAGTTGGTAGAGCATGAGACTCTTCATCTCAGTGTTTCCTTCTTATTTTAGACTCACAATAATCATAAGAAGAAAAGATTAGTCCTTCTGGATCAGGCCAGTGGGCCCGATTTACTCCACCATCCTGCTCTCACTGTGACCAAGCAGATGCCCATGGGAGGCCTGCCAGCAGACAACAGCACTCTCATCTCCCACATTTTCCAGCAACTGAAGGTAAATTCAGCTTAGAGATAACCCTGTACACGTCATGGCTCAGTGGTGATTTGAACCCAGGCCTTCCTACTGAAGTCTCACAGTTTATCTTGCAAGGCATTTTTCTTGTTCAGTAGACAAACTGCTTGCATTTTCCATCATTTGATTTAAGATGCCTAGCCAAAGTTGAATAGTCATGCTTTTATTATCCTAGCAGCAAACCACCAGAACCTGGGAAAGTCGGTTCTTTTGCAAGAGACTGAAGATTTATATGGCATTTTCTTAAAATTTATCAAATCGGATTCAAAGATGAAGTGTATAGATAATCTGACTTTGCTTGCTAGAATTCTTGTCTTGTAAGTAAACATTAAGTAAGTAATATATTCTTGCCTCAGCTATCATATTTCTTATGTATTTATACCAGGAAGCAACACTTCTAGTCTTATATAAATCAAGTGGATATATAAGTTTCTAAAATGTAGATGCCTTTGTTGTTAGATAGCCAGTGAGTCTAGCCAACCTATGAAGTATCTCTCAAGAATCCCATATTAAACTGTATTTTCCCAGCATATATACAGGTGAAACTCAGAAAATTAGAATATTGTGGAAAAGTTCATTTATTCCAGTAATTCAACTTAAAAGGTGAAACTAATATATGAGATAGACTCATGACATGCAAAGCGAGCTATGTCAAGCCTTTATTTGTTATAATTGTGATGATTATGGTGTACAGCTGATGAAAACCCCAAATTAACAATCTCAGAAAATCAGAATATTAAATGAAATCAGCAAAACAAGGATTGCAAATAGAGCAATATTGGACTTCTGAGAAGTAGAAGCATGCACATGTACTCAGTACTTGGTTTGGGCCCCTTTTGCATCAATTACTGCCTCAATGCGACATGGCATGGATGCTATCAGCCTGTGGCACTGCTGAGGTGTTAGGGAAGATCAGGATGCTTCAATAGCAGCCTTCAGCTCTTCTGCATTGCTCGGTCTCATGTCTCTCATCTTTTTCTTGGCAATGCCCCATAGATTCTCTATGGGGTTCAGGTCAGGCAAGTTTGCTGGCCAATCAAGCACAGTAATCCCATAGGCACTGAACCAGGTTTTGGTACTTTTGGCAGTGTGGGCAGGTGCCAAAGTCCTGCTGGAAAATGAAGTCAGCATCCCCATAAAGTTTGTCTGCAGAAGGAAGCATGAAGTGCTCCAAAATCTCCTGGTAGACGGCTGCATTGACCCTGGACTCAATGAAACACAGTGGACCAACACCAGCTGATGACATGGCTCCCCAAATCAACACAGACTGTGGAAACTTCACACTGGACTTCAAGCATTGTGTGCCTCCCCATTCTTCCTCCAGACTCTGGGACCTTGGTTTCCAAATGAGATGCAAAAGCTGCTCTCATCAGAAAAGAGATTTGGGGAGCCATGTCATCAGCTGGTGTTGGTCCACTGTGCGTCTTTGAGTCCAGGGTCAACACAGCCGTCTACCAGGAGATTTTGGAACACTTCATGCTTCCTTCCGCAGACGAGCCTTATGGGGATGCTGACTTCATTTTCCAGCAGGACTTTGGCACCTGCCCATCTGCCCCAGCTGCAACAAAACATGTCTCTCCTGTATCGGTCTCTACAGCAACAGCAGGTGTTGCAACCTTCCAACCATTTGATCTCACCCCCAAAGGCATACTCCTCCATTGTCTCCTGAAACACATGAATGCCAACCCCAACAGTTGTGCTGCTGCAGATGCACCATGACATTTATTCTCTCTTGTGCTCTTCTCAGTGGTCATATATATATATATATATATATGTTGTTGCCAGTCTACTTTGATGAATACAGGTTGTCCTGTATTCTGAACAGAATCCAATGTTGTCCAGACTTTTCCTCACCCAATATGACTTGTCTCTCCTCTCCCCTGAAGTCCCCCATGCACCCCCAAAACTATTTCAGAGTGTCCCCTAACACTTTGGAGCAGATTTTTGAGGGTTTCTAGATGGTTATCGGAGGCTACAGGGAAGAAGAGAGGAAAGTAACATCCTGTTGCACAAGTGGAAGTAGATGGCATCTTCTACTCATGTGATGGTTATTTCCCTACAAAGCTGCTCTGGTATTCCAGAATTCTCACTTCATGAGATATTACAATATTAGGAGAAGGAAGGCAGTATTTGAACCGCCGACCTTCTGATCAGCAAGCCCTAGGCTTAGTGATTTAGACCACAGCACCACCCACGATGGGCTGAGCTCCCGTTGCTCAGCCCCAGCTCCTGCCAACCTAGCAGTTCAAAAGCATGCCAAAGTACAAATAGAGACATAGGTACCGCTCGGGTGGGAAGGTAACCGGCATTTCCGTGCACTGCTCTGATTTCGCCAGAAGTGGCTTAGTCATGCTGGCCACATGACCCAGAAAAACTGTCTGTGGACAAACATCAGCTCCCTCGGCCAGTAAAGTGAGATGAGCGCTGCAACTCCAGAGGCGTTCATGACTAGATTTAACTGTCAGGGCTCCTTTACCTTTTTTTAAAAGGCAGTATTAGGAGAATAGAGGCAGGACCTACTTAAGTTCACAGTGTCTGCCTGAGCTATCCACTATTTCAGAGCCTGCAGTGACAGACCTCCTGTCCAAAAAGATGGGGGAAAGGTGCAAAATAGAAGATACTCAATCGAACAGCTGGATGTGGAAAACTGCACAAAACACCTTCTACACAATGAGACTATTGTGGAGCCATTCTGTAACTTTCACAAATGCCAAGATATTTGCAATAGAAGAAAAAGTGGTTTGATGACTGCACCATTTTTGGATGTTGGTGGAGTAAAGATAACATAATGTGGAAGCATGTAGAACAACAAAAACAAAACCGGCAGCTATAACACTATAAAAGCAGGGCCTTTTTTCAGCCAGAACTCACCAGAGCTCAGTTCTGGCACCTCTCAGGTGGGCAACAATTCATTCTAAGAGAACAAGGGAAGCTTTCACGGTGAGTTCCTACATCTCTTTTTCTAGAAAAAGAGCAGTGATGAACAGAAAGCTGTGCAGAATGGATTCCCTAAATGGTTTCTGATATTTATAAGATTCATGTTTGCTGGTTTTGTTGTTGTCTCTTGTCTTAAAAATGTTGCATAAACTCTGCAACACACATTTAAGACAAAAGACAACAAAAATGCTAAAATAATAATTGTTATTATTATTATTTAGTACACATCTGTGTAGCTCCATCTGTTCCATCTTTCCCTTTAAAGGTCAGCACTGGGAAGTCTATTAGGGCAGATTTTTTGTTTCATATCAGAAGAGACAAGATAAACTATTGTGCTTACATTTTTTTCTTACAGTTCACTATTGAAAATCCTTTCTGAAAGAAGATTTCTAAGGGTTTATTTACTTTCCTATAGTTAAGGTATTAGTCATTTCTCAGAATACTGTAACTCAACACTCAATACAGGATTAAAGTAAAGAGAAGGTTTAGCTGTACATTCTATATTAACATTTCTTTTGCAGTTAACCTACAGGAAGGTGATACATTATTTCTCACAAATGGAGGTTTTAGGTTTTAAGGAATGCTATTTATTCTGATTAAAATATATCTTTACCCATTATAATTTAGGAAAGTTTGTCAAAAGTATGGTATGATAAAATATCAAAAACTTTAAGGTCACAGATGTCTGAATATGGGCTTCATCCTAAACTTGCAACATAGTGAATTAGTGTCTCATCCTCCGGATACAGTATGGTATACTAGTTTGGTCAAGGGAAAATCAGAGTGAGATCCTCAGTTAATACAGGAAGCTGCCTTATACCAGGTCAGGCTGTCTCTCTGTCTGGTCCAATACTGTTTACCCAGCTCTCCAGGTTGTCTTTCCCATAACCTGCTATCTGGAATTACCTGGAAACTTGGGACCTTTTACAGTGTATAGGATGTGCTTTGGTGTTGAGTGCTAATGGCATGGTCCCTCTTTGTCCTGGTGCAAAGCCTTATCTGAAGCTGAACCCAAGGCCACTCCCACCCAAATTGTCATGCCTACAGACCAACAACCCATCCCAAACCCATTGCCTTTTAGTCAGCAAGCAACAGTTCCAACCAACAAACCACCAGTCCATTCCAGAGTCACTTGCCCTGGGAAACCCATTATTTTAGCCTAAACTACCTCATAGATTTGCTCTGATGCTATTTTTCAAAGGTTCTGATACATTAGCATTAGATTCCAATGCTTAGACAATTTGTTGGTTGGCCTAGTTCAAAGTGCAGGTTTTCAGCTTTAAATTACTATGACGTTCATGACCATAGTACAGTGGTGCCTCGCAAGACAAAATTAATTCGTTCCGCGAGTTTTGTCGTCTTGCGATTTTTTTCGTCTTGCGAAGCACGGTGTCGGGAAAGTTTTGGAAAAGCTTCAAAAATCACCAAAGTCTTTAAAAACCTCAAAAAAGGCTACCACACCGCGTGCTATGAGTTGCTCCTCGAAGTCAAGTCGCAACTGTATTAACGGTGTTAAGAAAAAGGAAACAAACTTGCAAGACGTTTCCATCTTGCGAAGCAAGCCCATAGGGAAAATCGTCTTGCGAAGCAGCTCAAAAAACAAAAAACCCTTTCGTCTTGCGAGTTTTTTGTCTTGCGAGGCATTCATCTTGTGAGGTACCACTGTACCTGAAGTATGCCATTTTCTAATACAGTTATGGGAAAACTCTGGCCTGTCAGGCTTCCCCATTTTGTCCATGAGGCTGCTTTGGGGAAGCCACGACCACCTTCCCTACATCTAGCATACTGGTACAGGGCAGGTATGGGTGTGGGTTCAAATGAACAATAAAAAGTTTTGTTCAATTTAGATATGGGTCAAGAGAGCACATGGTTGGCTGTATAGCCACAGGCCCCTCACCAAAGGCTGTGCAAACCGAAACCAATCCCATAAGACATCACGGGTTGTGGCATGAGGTACCTTGTTTGGAATTGCAATAACTGTGGAGTCAAGGTCATTCCAGTGTGAACCAACTTTTTCCTTGGGTTTCTCTTTCTTTTTCAAACAGAGGACTACAGTATGTTCCTTTCTAGGAAACCTTCCAGGGGCAACATGCCCATGGTGGGCATGGTAAGAGGCTAAAGTGGGTGTTGCAACTGTAAATATTACTTTGTATAGTTACTTTACAAGCATTGAGACACCTCTGTTTCCCATCCGGGCAAGCAGGGTGCCTAATATGAAATTGAGGAAACATTCAGACCTGGAACAAGCACTCATAGATGGTGACAAAGCAGGACCAGTGAGGAGTGGGGCCTGGGAAGATGGGAGTGTGGCCTAGGATGGTTCTGCAGCCCAGGTAGGTTTGGGAGGCCACATCTGACTACAGGGCCTGAGGTTTCTTAGCCTTGATACATAGCAAAGCTCTTGGGTAGTGAGCTGTCCTTCCTTCCTTCTTTCTTCTCCGGGAAAGGAAGAACACAGACAGAAGCAGCACAGAAGTGATAAACTCTTCCCCGACTCCTTCTATAAACTCTCTGCAGGCATTCTAGTTCTGAGGTTGTGATTTTGACTCCGTATTGTATTTTCACAGCAGAGCACTGAAGCTCCTTGGCCTAGCTCTTGTATATTCTTGAAAACTGCAAAGAGTTGATGGAGCACAGGTAGTACAGAAGAGGAAAGGGCAGAAAATAGAGAAGTCTGCATAATGGCTGAGCTATTATTTGAAAGTCTGCTCCGCACCTCCAGCAGGATGACTTAAGCTAAAGAACTCAAAAGCTTTAGGACCTTTGTCCTGCTAGATAAATTCCAACGATTCATCTTTTGAATAGTTTCCAAAACCTAGGATTAATTAGGTTTAAAAATGCACATTTATTTTAGAACCAGCAGCACTAATCACCACAAGCATCGACTGCATCTGTGCAGATTATCTTAAGCACATTAATACATGAGTCAGGCACGTTTCATTGTTAAACTCCGAACACAAATCATTTTATTAGCCGATTATCATTTAATGGCACACAACAAACACAAAATTCAGGGTGTTTCATTGCATACTTTTCCCAGCCTGGGAACATTTGGTGAAGGGTCAGTGTTATAAGTAAATAAGTAATAAACCTTCAAAAAAAGAGATAACTACAGGATGGTGCCTGCATTTATTGCAGCTATTGAAGGTCAGTAGATATTCATCAACCCTCAACTGCATTTATCAAAAAGTATCCTATTAAATTTACATTAACTGCGGAGCATATATAGGGACACATTCTCTATTACATCTTCAGGTTAGTTGCCATCATCATGTTTCAGTAAGCAAAGAGCAATGTGGCTTTGAACTGATTACGTCTTGCCAGCTGTTGTCTTTCCAGGGTCTTCGGTGTCAACACGCTTAATAGAGTAAGGGAGGGAGTTGAATGCTGGGCTCCCTTCCTCTATTAATAAAGCTGATAGCCTATAAATGTTTCCAGGTCACAGATGACTAACTTGTTTATGATGTTACGGGGATGCAATTATGTTGTGTTGAGAGATTGCTAAATAAGCACTGATGGTGAGCTGATGCTACTGGACCTAGAAATATAGGTCACAGCTACCTGGCACACGGTGGGTGAAGGAAGACACAGCCTGGAGACACACTGCTGAGATGGTTAGAGCTTTCAAGAGACTGGCTTTCCTTAAATTGTGGCTGCAAAATTATTTTACAGTGATGATTTCAAACAGGTTGGTTGTTTACCATTTAGTAAGGTAAAGGGACCCCTGACTCTAAACATTATGGCACACACAGGGGGTTTCAAAAGCCCCATATTGTCTTACTTTCGCTAGTCACATCTATTTATTTCCCCATTTTTTACACTGCCTTTCAGCCAATAGACAGGTGGCGCTGTGGGTTAAACCACAGAACCCCAGTCGTGACCGACTCTGGGGTTGCGGCACTCATCTCGCTTTATTGGCCGAGGGAGCCGGCGTACAGCTTCTGGGTCATGTGGCCAGCATGACAAAGCCGCTTCTGGCGAACCAGAGCAGCGCATGGAAACGCTGTTTACCTTCCCGCTGGAGCAGTACCTATTTATCTACTTGCACTTTGATGTGCTTTTGGCATAAGTTTAAGGCACTTTGATGTGCTTTTGAACTGCTAGGTGGGCAGGAGCAGGGACCGAACAATGGGAGCTCACCCCATCGCGGGGATTCGAACCACCGACCTTCTGATTGGCAAGTCCTAGGCTCTGTGGTTTAACCCACAGCGCCACCTGTCTATTGGCTGAAAGGCAGTGTAAAAAATGGGGAAATAAATAGATGTGACTAGCGAAAGTAAGTCAATATGGGGCTTTTGGAACCCCCATATGTGGCATAATGGTTAGAGTGTTGCACTAGGACTTGAGAGCATGGTTTGAATCCCCACTCAGCCATGAAGCTCACCTTGGGCCAGTCACCCTCTCTTAGCCTAACGTACATCACAGGTGAGGATGAAATGGGGAGGAGGAGAATCAGGTACACTACCTTGAGAGCCTTGGAATATAAAGGTGGTATGAAAATGTAATAAATACATAAAATATAAAACTGGGCGGCAAGAAGCACATTTGGAAGCTGTAAAAGCAGCCTTCCAAGATTCTCTCTGTGGTCTTTGGGGCTCTCGATAGGCAACTGTCACTTTGCAGGCCATGATTTCCGCTGGCCCTTCTCTAAGCCCTCCTCAAATGTTTTTGCCTGCCTGGAACAGGGCACTGAACTGTGATAATGCCCTTAACTTGCTTGGATGAAGGATAGAGTTATGGTGTGTGTGTATGTGAGATGCTGCCTTTTGGGTGGCTGGACTTTAATCTACTATACAAGGTTAGGGTCATATCCATTACTCTACCCATTTGTGCCCCTGTTCCTGTTCACCAATAATATGTGGCCCATAAAGGAAGTGTGGCCCTTGGTCTGAAAAATGCTTTCCCACCAAAGCTTGTAAGAGTATGCTCTTGTCTTTGAGAAACTACTGCTGCTTCTTTAAAAAAAATACCCACTGTCAGAGGGTGGCACCAACTAATCCAACATAACACAGAAAAGTAGGAAATTGCACAGCTAAACCACTATTTATTCTACATTTCCAGATTCCAGTTTATTTTGAGCTTGAAGCTGCTCCTCAGGGAAATAATTTATGACAACAAAACGATGATAGTAGATCTTTAGCAAGCAGATTCTCTCTTTGTTGAGGTTTCCAATCTATATTATTTTTCACCTTTTGTGTGGGGGGGTGCTCCTCTACTTTTCTGTTATGTTTTAAAGATATAGTATGGTCCGACTGCATTCAAACAACAAAGTATGGCTTACTAGGACCTCCCAAACATACAGAGGAAGAGCTTTTTTTTCTTTCACTCCCAGCCCATTCTAAACTAAGCCAAGGTTTCGCTTAGTGTGTTGTCCAAACCTGGACTGATCGTCAAGTTCTCCCCTGGCTAGCCATGAGTTGTAGCCAAGAACAATCCTGTCTACCTAGATTCTGAGATCTCCCCAAGCTGCTTACCTTCTGCATCATGAATGGCTTAAAAAGAGCATTGGACAAATTCATGGAGGAGGATCTCAGTAGCTACCAGCCATGATGGCTATGCTCTGCCTCTACAGTTGGTAGCAGTAATGCTTTTGAATACCACTTGCTGGAAACTGCAGGAGGGGAGAGTTCTCTTGGGCTCAAGCCCTGCTTGCAAGTTTCCCGCATGCATTTGGGTGGCTACTCTGAGAATACTACAGTGGTACTTAATCCATTCCGGATTAAGTATACTACAATGGAACTTAATCCGTTCTGGAATTCCATTCCAAAACCAAAGCGTTCCAAAACCAAGGCATGCTTTCCCATAGAAAGTAATGCAAAATGGTTTAATCCATTTTAGACTTTTAAAAACAAATCTTAAAACAGCAATTCAACATGAATTTTACTATCTAATGAGACCATTAATCCATAAAATGAAAGCAATAATCAATGTACTGTACTATAGAATGAATGACTGTATTGTAGATGATAAAAATTAACATTAATTATTTTTCTTTACCTGCACTCATGATAGTCATTGTTTGGATGGGGTGCTTTTATCCATTTCCACAGTCACACAATCAATCAATCAATCAATCAATCAACCAATCAGTAGCTGAACTGGGTTCCACACAGTCACAAAAACAAATTAACCAAAAAAGCCTCAAAAACAAAAATGCAGAATAAATAGCAAAAACAAAAACGTCAAACTTAATCCATTCCGGAAGTCCGTTTAACTTTCAAAATGTTCAAAAACCAAGGCACAGCTTCTGATTGGTGCAGGTGCCCCAGAAACAATAGTCAACAGCCGCACTGGATGTTCAGCCTCTGAAAAACATTCGAAAACCAGAACACTTCTGGGTTTTCATCATTTGGGAACCAAGGCGTTTGAGAACCAAGGCGTTTGAGAACTAAGATACCACTGTATATGTATTCTTGGCCCATTCCAGTAGGCCATTCTTATGTTCTTCTTATCTTATGTATCTTATGAGTGATGTCAGAAACATTTGCTCATCATACCAACCATAGTTTGCTAGGATTTTAAGGAGCCTGCTACACTGGACATCCTGTACAAAACATCACAAACAGGCAGAACAATCCTGACTTGATGAGGCTTCTTCCAAGCTCACAGAGGTAATCTGTTTAGCCTCCTTTTCTATTTACAAATACACAGCTGCAGATCTCAGATTTAAAATACCTGATCCATGGCACACATATAAAGCCCCAGCTGTTCTTGCTATCTGAAGCTAGCTATTAAAAGCAAGGACAGCAGGTGGGATACAGAAAAAGAAATAGACACCTTGTAACATTAACAGCAGCAACAAAAAAATGTCTAGTACCTCCATAGAGACATCAAAAAAATGGAAGTGCCATGAAAGCAAGGATAAAAAACAACAAGCGGATAACTTTTGTTGGAAACATTTGTATTATTGGTGGCCAGAGGAGGATACAACAATTCAGATTCTTGTCTGCTTTGCAGAAACCTGCTCGAGTTCAACTACTCTGGCTGTTTTTTCTCTCTCCTCACTCCCACCCGATGATTCCAATTCTCTCTGCCACAATTGCAACTCTTAACCTTACAAGCAGAAGGCATAAAAATTGTTACTTGCACCTCATCTATCACAGCAGATCATTCTGCTGAGCTTGCTCTTCAGAATTGTCCCTGGCCAACCGAGGCTCCTAAGAAATTGCAGGTAATCTAAAGCCAGGATCATCAAGCTAATTCTGACCATGTTTCATGGCTGCAATCTCATCATTCAGATCATTAGAATATTTTATTCTTCTTCCACCTATCTATATGAAAGTGTCAAAGAGGCATTTGCAGTGCTTTGCATGGCTCACTGCTGTCCCATGCAAACCGTCTGCTGGTAGGCTCCTTAAATTTAAGAAATGGTGGGAGGGAATCAAAAGATCATTTAGACAATCCATGAAAATAAAGCAAAATCTGCATTTAACAAATTAACGGAATGATACAGGCCAGAAACATTCTTCTGTCTGCACGCAGCCCATTCCACATACCTCCTGGTTTCACCTGACTGGTGTCATACATAGGGATGGGGGAGACACCTGATTCAGATTCAGTGAGCCTACCTAGTTTGCCCTTTCTAAAAAAAATATATGAACCAAAAAGTATTTATCCTTTGAAATTCACACTTCTCTGAATTTTGCAATGCTGTGCTCCAGCCAAGGACAATGTGTATAAAATCCATGTTTACAAATGTGTACAAAGATGCTTATTTGTATAAGAAATATGTACAAAAATGCATTCCGTAGGATAAAGTGTTTACAAATTTAGTGAAAATAGAATTTTTGATGGGTAAATTGCTTTGCGAAAATGTGTATTTTAGGTAAAAATGCATACAAATATGTGCATATCAAAAAGTTTCATAAGGGCATGTTTTTTAAAAAAATATTTATGAACTAAGATTTTAATGTCATTTTGATCTTATTGCTATGTTTATGTATTATTGTGGGCACTATATTAATTTGATTTAATATATAAACAACAACAAAACACCTTATAAACTGATATGGAACTGTGAAGAACTGAACTTAAGACTGTGAAAATGAGAAACTGAAAGAAATCAAAACCAACAAATTCAGCCTTTCTGACTCAGAGCCAGGTTGAGCCTTCTCTCATAGGTTGGATTGGGCATTTTTTTTTACCCATGTTAAGTTTAGATACCTATTATTTATTAAATTTATATACTGCTCATTTTCACAAAGGAGCCCAGGAGACTCATCCAAAACCCATAAAGGGGAAAAGCTATTGCAGAGCTACCTAGCTCCATACATTCCCCATGAGCAGTAACTGGGACTCAAACGAAGGCTATTATTATTATTATTATTATTATTATTATTATTATTATTATTATTATTATTACCTTGCCCATCTGGCTGGGTTTCCCCAGCCACTCTGGGCAGTTTAAAGCACATAAAAATTGTAAAACCATTATACATTAAAAAAATTCCCAATACAGGGTTGCCTTCAGAGGTCTTCTAAAAGTCAGGTAGTTGTTTATTTCCTTGACATCTCACGGTAGGGCGTTCAGTAGGGCAGGCGGCACTACCAACTAGGCCCTCTGCCTGGTTCATGTTTGTTCATTTGAAATATAAAGCCAAAACAGATACACTATTTATTTATTTTAAAAAGTGGTTATTTATCCCACTTTCCAGCTGAAAAATGCCCAAGCTAACAATATATATCAGAGTTAATGATGCAAATATGAAAACATATTTAAACACAATCAAAATGTACGTTAAAAACAAAAAAGTACAGACAGATGAAGAAATACAGATGAAATACCAGCACACCATAAGCAGATAAAATAAATAGTTGTGGAACAATAAATCTTAAGGACGCAATGAAGATCCAGCAAAGGGGAAGCAGATCTCCTGAGCCAGGAAGTTCCACAGTCACAGACTAGGCCCCTTCAGCAGCACTATGTGCCTCAGGGAAAGAGCTTTTTCAATGGATCTCTATTTGGGGCTTGCCAAATAGTAGACCAATCAGTATGGCAATCTAGTAGAGCCACAACAAGCCAGTCAGCACACTGAATTGGAGTACAGTGGTACATCGGGTTAAGTACTTAATTCGTTCCGGAGGTCCATACTTAACCTGAAACTGTTCTTAACCTGAAGCACCACTTTAGCTAATGGGGGCTCCTGTTGCTGCCGCGCCACCAGAGCACGATTTCTGTTCTCATCCTGAAGCAAATTTCTTAACCTGAAGCACTATTTCTGGGTTAGCGGGGTCTGTAACCTGAAGCGTATGTAACCCGAAGCGTATGTAACCCAAGGTACCACTGTATTAGAAAAGTAATAACCAAGAACTTGGCATACTGAAAATAAACACAAAGCTAACTACTAACTTCCAGCACAGAAACCCTACACAATCAAAGTCAGGTTTTTGTGACTTTCAGATTGGAAAGTCACAGATTGGAAGTAACATGGAAGGCAACATTTTAGAAAACTCTACTGCTGCAATAAAGTAAAATAAATAAAAAAATTGCATTTCAGCTTTTGTGAATCAATGTGCTGAACGTGCAATGCACTTTTTAGCAAAGTGGAACCATCTGCGGAAATAATAGGAAAGTTTTGCACATCTCCAGATAGTTCCCTGTGTGATCTTGCCTGCAGTCTTCATTTCCCTGCAAAATTTAATTCAGCACTGAGACTGCACGTCTCTTCCCACGGTACAGAAAAGCATATCCTCCCATGTATAACTTCATATTCAAGACCACGTTAGGCCAGCAAAAATTGAAACACCTTTCAAAAAGTGTGATCTAATGTGTAGCGAGAATCCAATTATAAGTACTTTATTCCCAGGACAGGAATGTATGGTGTAGTACTGTAGTTTCAGATGCAAGTTCGTGGATCATTAGGAGTTACAGAAGATGAAAAGTTCACATACCCTCTCCTTCCAATTTAGTGATGTTGTGAAATGTCAAGCTGCAGGGTTTTTTATTTTTTATTTTAATGCACATAACCCAAAGCATATTCTATCACCATGAGAGCTCAGGTTTCTAAAAATAGGACAGTTGAAAGGTAACACATACAAGTATAGTTAACCTATGTCAAGATTTCTCCCTTAAGGGTATTAGATTAAATATAATTTAATTCAAGAATTAATTGCAGCTTCTGGCTTTGTGGACTTGTATTCATGACAGGTGTCAAATTTGTGCCATCTTTTAATTACCCTAACAACTCTAGTTAATTTACCTCTACCAAGAAGGATATCCAAATTTATTAAGACACCTGGAGTGAAACACATCTCTTCTGTTAACATACTGCTAATCTCCCATTTTAATTCTGCAGAAATCAGGGTGGGCCAAGCCTCATACTTTTAAGCTGCCGTCTCTCAGTGGGGGGGAAGAAGACAAATATTTGAAAAGAGCTAATTGTTCAGAGCAGATATAGTTGGTGATATTTTATGAAAAAATGCAAGCAACTGGTGTCATACAGCATGAAGATAGTTACAGCCCCTAGATCAGGGGTTGGCAAAAAAAATTAGCTGTGGGCCGGTCCACTGTCCCTCAGACCTTGTGGTGGGCTGGAGAAGTGGCACCGGGGGAGGGGGAGTTGGAAGAAGAGGGGAGGGGGGCAAGTAGTCCTCCTCCCCACCCCACCCCCCAGCCCTAGCTGCTGTGCTTACCTTCCCAGGGGCTGCTGCCACCACCACCGCCGCCACCACTGCCACCACTGCCGCTGCTTCTCATGGGTAGGCAGAGCGAGCTCGTCCGCTCCACTCTCTGGCCCACAGGAGCACTAGGGTGGTGGCGGCGGAGGGAAGATGAGTGGCACGAAAGGGCTAGCTCCGGAGAGGGGCTGCTTAAAATGGCGCTCAGCCAGCTCAGCCCGGCCTCCTTCCTCCTCTAGGCAGGGTGGAGAGAAGCAAGCTTCAGGGAAGGAGGAGGTGCCACCGCAATATGTGTGAGGGAGGGGGGGGGAATGGAATGGCGCAGAAAAAAATATGGCGCAGCCTGAACAAACAGAATCCCCACGCCGATCCACAGACAGATCTTGAAGGCAATTGGGCCTGATCTTGCCCGCAGCCCTTAGTTTGCCAACCCCTGCCCTAGATTATTGCCATCTATCCCTCCCCAGTTCAGTCTCCATTTTGTGGTACTTGCCTGAGATCATACGAGACCACATAGCTTGCTAACATGGTGCTCACACATACTTAAGGCCACACAGAGGTCTTCCCCTAGACCAGGAGTCCCTCGCCCCCAAGAAGCCTTCCATTATATCAATAGGAGGAATTTTATTTAGGCCTAATTGTGGCACAGCCACTATCTGAGGGGAATTACTGTTGGGGAGGGAGAGATGCTGATGGTTTTCTTTATTTATATGCTGCCTTTCCCCCAAAACTGGGACTCACAACAAGGAAGGAGCTAGTCTAAGCTTCTCTAGGGAAGGAATTCCGAAACCTGGTGGCATCCACTGAGAAGAGGGTGACTTCTTTGGCTAGCTGTGACCCCCCCTCCCTGAGTGGTGCGAAAGGGCTAGCTCTGGAGGGCTAGCTCTGGAGAGGGGCTGCTTAAAATGGTGCTCAGCCAGCTCATCCCAGCCCCCTTCTTCCTCTAGGCAGGGCAGGGAGAAGCCAGGAGGAGGGAAGGAGGAGGTGCTCCCTACCACCAACAAACATGTCACCGCCACAATTACACTTGAGAGGAATCTTCGATTGCAGCTAATAGAAGGCTTATTTCAGGGCTTATTGATGTGTGTATGGAGTATCTTCCTGGAGATTACAGTTGGATGGTACAGGCATGGGGCAGGGTGCTGGCAAAGTTGCAGCTCTGTGGGCACACAGGCATGAGCAATGCGTTGTTTCCTCTGGTGTGCCAGCCCAGCCACAACCTCACTGGTTCCAGGTAAGCAGCAGTGACACCTCTGTCAACAGAGATGCCCCATGCCATTGACCCACCATGTCATCCACTGACAGCTACTACTTTGAACGTAAGTGACTCTGAGGCCTTGTGCTACATTTAGGATTAAAAAAAAAATCAATGAAAACTATTTTCCTGCCTAGATTCCAAGAACACCTGAAATTGGCCGAGGGTAGGGGAGATAATTCACACGGGAATATGTGTGTTCCCTGTCAAGTATTATCTCACAGGCTTTGTACAAATAGTTTTTTTAAGCTACCTGGCTAAAGGAGGAGGGGAAGAAGGAAAATTAATTGCTCCAGGTACTTGAAATTCTAAGGACATCTCCCTCCATGTACAAAAGACTGCTTACGGCACCGTCTGCAAAAATAAAAATAAAAATGGAAGTGACTCCTTTCTAAAACAAAAGTAGGGCAAAATGTCTAGTGTGTCATCCCTTTATAAGACTGCGATTCAAAAAACTGTGTGTGTTTTTGTGAGGTGTTTGAATTTCTACGTGAAGGGCCTCCGCAGTAGGGGAAGCGGTAAGTTCTTATGCCAGCACAGTGAAACACAGAAGTACACCACGGGGTGTGAACACAGGAAGGCCGCCAGAGGGAATGTGCCGATATTAGGAGTGCCTTGGTTCCTGCAATTACCTCCCCGGTAGAGGCCCCCTGGAGTTACTTTATTACTGTAATAAAGCTGTGTAATAATTATGTTGATGAAATCCATTTAAAAAACGAAGCCTAATGTCGAATGCAGTTTTAACGGCAGAGCCTGAGTGACTGGTACATTAAGTCCATCGGTTCCAAACTACTGAAGAACAAAATGAGAGCCGGGTACAATCCAAATCAGCCTCACAGATGAAAGGGTTGGGTGGGGAGCCATGAGGTGGGCTGGAGAGGCAATAAGACTGCCTGGCGGCCAGCTGCTGCCTGACTGTGCATCAACTGTGCCCTAGACCTCTTTCCTAATTCCTCTCACAAATTCCTCTATTCCATGCATTTCACACACAGCAGGAATAAAGTGAAGAAATGTATTCCTCTCATATAGTTAAGAAAGTGGTGGTGCATTGACCTCAAGATCCTCCTGTCTTTTTTGGGGGGGGGGGTGCATATGAATATTTTTCTCTTTTCTTATACCTACTTACAATGAGAATCACTGTCCCTTGAATCTTTCAGTTTAAGAATGTCGGCACCTACTCGGATGTAGCCAGTACTTTTTTTTCTATTTAAAAAAATGTATAGGGGTACTCTCATTTTAACTCCGCGTCCCCCCAGAAAAAAAGCACTGGATGTAGCTGCCATATTCATATAACTTCAACCCCACAATAACAGATATGTCATGGATTTAATGAAAAAAACTTGGAGAAAGCTGAGTTGACATATACGCATCTCGCTGAGATGAAATTCAGCCACAGTTGTCCATTCATTGATAATGTCAAGGTTGGATTACTACTGGAGGAGACTCTTGAGAGTCCCATGGACTGCAAGAAGATCATACCTATCCATTCTGAAGGAAATCAGCCCTGAGTGCTCACTGGAAGGACAGATCGTGAAGCTGAGGCTCCAATACTTTGGCCACCTCATGAGAAGAGAAGACTCCCTGGAAAAGACCCGGATGTTGGGAAAGATTGAGGGCACAAGGAGAAGGGGACGACAGAGGACGAGATGGTTGGACAGTGTTCTCGAAGCTATCAACATGAGTTTGACCAAACTGCGGGAGGCAGTGGAAGACAGGAGTGCCTGGCGTGCTCTGGTCCATGGGGTCACGAAGAGTCGGACACGATGTGGGAAAATGATTGCTTGTACATAAGAGCATGAGCAGAGTTCTTATTATTGCAGAGTGATTTTACAGCACGAGATATTGCTAAGAGCATGATGAGCACGTGAACACCTCATGCTAGACTAATGATTGGCTCACGTAGCATAACACTCTCTTTGTCTGTGGGCAAAAGCAAGGTTACATTCCTTTGATTTGGTACCTTGGAGTACCAGGCAGAGCAAGCGCAGTGCTGGAGGAGAGAGGATGATTCATTTTTTACTGCACACAATAAACATTGCGGCTGAAGCCAAAGCTTTTTCTTCAAGTCATCTTGGTGTGAGACTGATTTCTTACTGATCTTCTTACTGATGTCGAGCTGGATTCTCGACATTTGGTGCCCCGTGTGACTGCCTTCGGACTCCACGTTGTTTCTCATCGTTCAGCGCTCACCACACGTCTTTCATCCGCTATGGATCCCGGTGAGTGCTCCCTTGGTACCCCGTGTGTTTGATTCTGGACTTCGCGACGTTACGGACTTATCAGCGCTCACCTCGCCCGGCAAGGGTTTCAGACGCGTCCTTCATCCTTTTTTAGGATCCCGGTGAGTGCTCCCTTATTTTTGCCATTATGGGGCGGTGTCTCTCTCCACCACAGAAAAAGTTTTTTGAAGACCTTAAATTTCTCTTGGCCAGCAACAGCCTCATTGTCTCAGATGCTGATGTCGTGTCTCTTATAGAAGCATTGGATATTCACTGTCCCTGGTTTCCTCAGAATGGGAATTATCATTTAAAAGACTGGGAAAAAATAGGACAATTTTTCCAAAACCACCCTCAGATTGATGTCAAAGTTTTGCATGCCTGCTGTAAGGTTTATAAGGCTATCTCAAGCCTAACTCCTACAAATCTCCTCCTGGCCGCTGCTTCAGCTCCTTTGCCCCCCCTCCCAATCCTCATGCTGCCTTCAGAAGCACCGTCTTATCAGCCTCCTAAACAGGCAGACATTTTTCCTCCTTCGGCTCCTGTCGTCCCTCCTCTGCATTCTTCGCATTCAGCACCCCCCGCTCTTCCGCCCAAGGTATCTGTCACCGCTTCCACCCCACCTCAAGAGGCCCTTCGCGCCGCTGCTCCGTTGCTAGCTTTTGATTGTACAACTCCTAATCTCTTTCCTGTGATTGCTCCTGCCCCCCCGGGGGGAGGCCCAGCCAGGCACGAACAGTTTGATTTGAGATTCATAAAGGAACTGTATTCTTCTGTCAAGGACAATGGCCCTACACCCCCAGCCCCCATTATGCTGAACCAAACTGATGTTCTTGATGGGCTGACGAGAGGAGGCAATTTTCTTCCTATTGCCCAACAATTGGCCCTTGATCCTATGTATTGGGCAGCCACCACCGCTGCCGCCCAAGAAGCCCTGTCCTCTGTTCCTGATGACAAGAATGAGAGCGGTGGCAGCATCAGACAGGGCCCTACAAAGCCCTATGGACAATTTGTCGATCGCTTGGATAACACTCTTAAGCGGCAAGTTCAGGACGTAGCAGCCCAAGAACTGATTGTCCGCCAGCTTGCGTTTGAGGACTGTAAGCAAGCACTACGCCCTTTGATGACAACTCCCAATATAGCCATTGGGGATGTGCTTAAAGCCTGCCAGTCAGTGGACACTGAGACACATAAAGCTTGCCTGCTAGCCACAGCTTTGTCTTCCACCGTGTCCCAGACTCCTGCAAAGGATAAAACCTGCTTTGGATGTGGCAAAGTGGACTATTTTCGTGCGCAGTGCAGATCTACCGCACAGCAATGTCACTCCAGCACAAAGTGCCCCATCTTTGATACAGGCCAGGACTTGTCAATTTTATGAAGCACATCTTAGATCACATATTGGTCACTCTGGTTATTTGGCAACAGGAATTTTACGCCTGCTGAACTTCATTTCTGGAAGGAAGAAATATTGCAGCGCCCTCTAGTGTCTTACAGGTTGCTTCCAGATCCACAGTGGAAGGGTCCAACTTCTTCGATTTCTTGCGTTCGACTTTGGCGCTCTTCTGTTGCCTCGTCTTCGCCCAAGGAGACACCAGCACCTTGAAACCGTATTTTACGCTGTCTGCCAGTGATGACCTCTCACCTGACCTCAACCCGCATTGCAGTTGGAGACATCGCCATATTGATGTGCCCTGGATAACGTCACCTTCCACAGCTGTTCCAGTGTTTCCTGGCACGTTGAAAGGCCATCTTCAACCCTATCGCGTTGGCCCCCCTTCCCCCTGGGAAGCCACCGTTTCTACCACTTATCGTTACAGTTTTGCCGCCTCTTGTTTGGGAAATGAACCTGGCTTTGAGGGATGCCCTCGCCGGACCGGCATCGCTTGGATTTTACCCCCCAGATATTTTTGTTTCTCCTCCCTCAGGAGTCCTGCCCTATGATGTGTTCCCCTGAGCATGTACAGAGGGCTGTCTTGAAACTATTGTGGACTCTTGGCAAGGGAGGGGGTGAGGGGATTTCAGTGTGTTCCAGTTGTTTCATTCTTGTGCTTTGGCATGGTTCCCGGACAGAAAGCAAGTTGCAACATGGTTTTTTTTTAACAAGGCCTGCGAAGACAATGGCCTCTGTTCTCGACCTTGTTGCAATCTTTTTAGTTACAGCAAGCGGAATATGCTTGAAGCGAAATATGCTTGGCTAGTGCCTTTTAGCTGCTGAGAAAAATGATTTTAAAAAGCTTCTTGAAGCTTTGAGCCTTTTTTGGTGGTGGTATTCTAGCATTCCAGTAAATGCTTCATATAAGATTAGTAATAATATAAAGGACAATCGTATAAGTTTATCGCCTGTATTTTGTTGCTTGCAGAAATAGTGTCTTATTGTTTTCGTTTTAATCATACTAGCAAAAAATTGTTTAGGTCATTATCTATATTGTAATTGGACCTATGAGTATTTTGATGGATTTTTTTTGTTTGTGTTTTTTTTTTAATTACCACTATGAGTGATAGGCCGAAAGTCTCAGTTAATAATGTCACAACCTACATGACCTATGAACAACGGGCTGCGTGTAGAGATTTTATGTTTGGTTCAACTGGATGAGAAAGAGCAGTAAATCTACATATTTGCTTCAATCTGATTTATGGTTATTCTGTGGCAAATTGGACCGAAGCTTTGTTTTTAATTCTATCATCTTTGTTTTAAAAATAATTAACAAAAAAAACAAAAAAAACAAAAAAAAGTCAGAAATGAGAGAAGTTGCTTTATAAACTTTTTATGCTTTAAATGTAATCCTTGCCTCTAAAGGTGGAATTTATGCCTTAATTCATTCTCATTGTTGTATGTATATAACTGATCAATCAACCAATATTTCTGCTATTATTAATTATATGGAACAAATGATAGCCCATAATCCTTTGAATCCACCTGAAGGTTTTGATCCATGGGACTGGTTATTTTCTTGGTTACCTAATGGATTATGGTTAAGAAATTTATTATTGATTGTAATTGCATGTATTGTTGGTTTTATTATGTATTCAATGCTTGCTTTCTTTGATTTCCCAATGTATTGCATGGTGGTTCCGACCAAGGCCCACCACAGGGATTACAAGGGGAATTTATGTTGCAAAATATAAATGCTTAGGTAATGGGAATGCGATTCTGACTAATGGTCCCTCTTATAATATAAACAAGAAAAGAGGGCATGTGGGAAAATGATTGCTTGTACATAAGAGCATGAGCAGAGTTCTTATTATTGCAGAGTGATTTTACAGCACGAGATATTGCTAAGAGCATGATGAGCACGTGAACACCTCATGCTAGACTAATGATTGGCTCACGTAGCATAACACTCTCTTTGTCTGTGGGCAAAAGCAAGGTTACATTCCTTTGATTTGGTACCTTGGAGTACCAGGCAGAGCAAGCGCAGTGCTGGAGGAGAGAGGATGATTCATTTTTTACTGCACACAATAAACATTGCGGCTGAAGCCAAAGCTTTTTCTTCAAGTCATCTTGGTGTGAGACTGATTTCTTACTGATCTTCTTACTGATGTCGAGCTGGATTCTTGACAACACGACTAAATAACTAAACAACAACAACTCTGTGTGGGGCTACCCTTGGTGGTTCTGAAAGCTGCAGAACATGGCAGCAAGGTTGCATGTGGGGGCAAGCCACCACCAGCATAAAAACACCTTGCTTATGGGATCTGGACTGGCTGAGTTCAAGGTTTTTATACTAGCACATAAGACGCTATGCAGCTTAAGACCAGGTTACTTGAGAGACCAGCTTATCCCTAATACACTTGGAAAGTCACTGTGGTCTGCAGGAGAGCTTCTCCCTGAAGTTTCAAAGATACCAGAAGCCTGATCTGATGCCACTCAAAGCAAGGCTTTCAGTGTGGCTGCCTCTGTTCTGTGCAACAGCATACCTGTTGAGATATGACATGACATGCACCCACTATCTGCATTTTCCAGAAACAACTGAAGACATTTTTGTTCTGACAAACTTTCCCAGCAGCATGAGTGTATACTTTGTGGTGTTTTAAAATTTATCTTATTTTGCTTTGGCATTGTTTTAAACTGCTTTTTAGTTATTTTATTGCATTCTGTGCATCATCTTGAGTCATGCATGCGGAAGATGATTAATTTATAAATAGATAAAAAAAATATTACTGCCAAGGAAAAATGAAAGCACCTATCACAATTATACAGTTCAATGCATTTCATTGAGCTCCACCCCCTGTAATTATTTTTTTATTGGAATTTTTAACATAACAGCATTAAAAACAAGCTGTAAAAGAGAAACTACAACAAACCATAATGTTATTGTTGCATGGAATAATGACCCTTTTCTCTTGCAGGCAATGCCTAAGGTAAAGTTTGGCCTGATTTACATGTGATATGAGTGAGCCACAGCTCAATCGCTACTTGTATAAGCATGCCATGAAACTCCCATCTTTTTAAAATGGTTTCCCCGTATGTACTGGAGCCACATGCAAGCCAGCAGTATTTGGCCCTAGCCACTGAGGTGCTAGCATATTAACACTACATATTATTATGGTGAAGTGATTAAGGTGTTAGACCAGGGCCTGGGAGACCAAGGGTTAAATCCTAGCTCAGCCATGAAAGCCCGCTGACCATCAGCCATTCACTTTCTACTCAGCCTATCCTACCTCACAGGGTTGTTGTGAAGAGCAGGGGTAGAGCTCCTTGGAGGAAAAGTGGGATATGAATTTGATTAATTAAATAATACAGTTCCAGTATACATAGTAAGAACATTTTTAAATTAGAGGAGAACATGTTGAATGCTTACACAGCAGTCAAATGTCACTTGTGTTGCAGAAACCAAGGTATTACAACTGAAGAATAAAATCTCTATGAATTCTGACATGACTTGACCTGATCAGGACTTGCCAGACGACAGTACAGACTGTAACCCACTTATCCTCCAGGTTTTGTACTTCTCAAATGTTGCAACCTTTTGGCTTTTAAAAAGTATGGAAATACATTTACAAATGTGCATTTTTAGAGAGATCAAAACACTCAAATGTATTTAGACCTAGATGCAGATTTTAAAAACAATTAATAGTAACAATTAACAGATTAATGCAGAAATGAGGCAGAATAGATTTATTTATCACATTTAGCACTGCATTTATATCCTACTTTTTCTCCAAGGACTTCAAGGTAATGTACATGGTCCCCCCTCCTTATTTAATCCCCAACAACAACCCTGTGAGGTAGGTTAGGCTGAGAGGCAGTGGCTGGCCCATGTTCACCAGTAGGCTCCATCGTCGAATGGGGACTTGAACCCTGCTCTCCCAGGTCCTAGTCTTAATTTTGGATGAACACACCTGAAGGTGACAATGACCAAACACACACACACACACACACACACACACACACACACACACACACAAATTTACTCATCCCCAATTAATGGTCCCATCCTCCCAAAGTGATTCAACGTAGAGAAAGAACTTAATGGCAGATTTGAAATTTGTCACCATTAAAAAAAAAGTGTATAATGAGATTTTGTATGAAACTGGGGGTTCCTCCTCAAACCAAATATCTGAATTAATAATTCCAAGGAAAGAAAGATGAGTTTTGGGCTCTCATACATTCTTACTCCAGCTGCTACCATGTACTTAAATTGCAGCCATTGGAGTCGTAGTCTTAAAGGCACTGCACCCCATAGGAACACTTTTTCATTTATAACTGTGACAAGTCCAATGGACTCAAAACTTATTTCAACCTATTCATTTCTAGTACTGCTACAAATATTTTCTTGACAGCTTTTCCTGAGGCTGGAGGTGGGCAGGGGGGAGCAACAGGAGGAAATATTGCCAACCTTCTGCTGATGGAAGTTGACTCGTTTTTGAAGTGAAGGTCTAACCTTTGATTGTTAGGTGGCATAAGTATATTTCACCCCCTTCCCCCCCTCCCCATCTCTTTTTTAATCTCTTTGACATTACAACAAGCAGCAGCAATGCCCAGAGTAGGGAAAGGCAGAACTGTCAACTTTGCTTTCTGTCAGCTTCTCATTCTCAGTTCTCCCCATCAGTTGGCAGTTTTTTTAAAAAAAAATCTGAAAATCCAGCAACATTTGAGTGTGAATTTCTCCACGCATACTCAAGTTCGTATGGAATTTTGCCTTTTTTCTTTTTCTTTTTTTTCTTTTTTTTTGCAAACCAATTTTACCTAATGCTATTTTCTTTACATGTACTTTACATGTTTTTTTGTGCATCTTACTTGGACCCTGAGTCCTCTTTTCCTATGGGGGGAACGTAGGATAACTAGGAGTGACATTAGCACAGATGGCCTGGATGAAGACAGATCATTCAGGAGAGAAAGAAGAAGAAGAAGAAACAGGTTGTTGGTTTGGTGGAGGATCAAGCAGGAAGTCAGTCTAGCTTGTACCTCAGCAATGAGTTGCTCAGTATGGGGATGAAGGACAGGGTGAACAAATTATGGACTTCCTGTTTCACCTGATCCCTACTGGGCTTAAAGCTGTAGTACACCTTGTATCTATCAGTCATGATGACACTTCCATGCAGTAAAGACCAGGCTAGCGGTTCCCTCTGCTTGATAGCTGGTGCAGAGAGTAAAGCACCTGATGTCACTTGCTGTAGCCCCTGCCTGAAGTGTCTTAAGTATTTTACTGTCATAGAGTGGCTCGTGAGAATCTCTTGAGGATGGAGAAGTCCTACAAGTATTGGAGATACCTCAAATGAGAGCCACATAAATCCTTGGTATTATGGATTAACTTGATTCAGAGTGTCATCAGTTTCATTTCATGCATTTACTAAAACATAAAAGAGATTCCAAGTGTCTCTGAACAACTTTTACGACTAACCAAGCTGAGCCGAAGGCTCATATATCGCTCCACCCCACCTGGTGAGCCATTTCTGCATAACTGATGGGCTGCATTTGGCTTTGTGGGTCACAAGCTGTCTCACTTGATTCCATGTTTTGCTCCATGAAACTATACCTGCTATACCTGTTTAAAGTTCCTTACGCAAATGTGTTAATAATCTAGAAATTCCTCTCTACAAACCAGTCTTTCTCCCACTCTTCGATGGTGGGCTAACACTGTTAACAGAATCAGCCACAATATAAACTGTTTCAAATATATCATTATGTAAATTGTAGTTATACACACACAAGTTATAGACACACAGGCGCAAGCACACACACACAGAGGCTTAGTTCAGGCACATTATATTGTTAAAGCTTCCCTTTCTCTCATCCCTGCACAGATGTTCAGTAGGTGATTAGCATTACTGCTCCATCCGTTGATCTGCACAGTTTAGTTACAAAGCACTGCTCACCCCACTTCATTTCCTGCCCCCTCCATGATATTGCCATGAATAAAAGAGGATACATCTTCAAAGGTATAACCTTCAGGGGTGCCAAATCACAATTCAAACAAGTTATCTTGCAAGCCTATTTACTTCCACCAGAGCAAACCCCAGAACTACATGTACACATTTCACAGATAAAAATAGGAACAGGTTTGTAACACTATCATTCTCAGAACAAGGGTTGCTAGGAGGTACAATGTGCAATTTCTGCCAGGTGGGCTTCTAGATTGTCACAAATACAACTCTGGAGTCCAAGCTGAAGAGATAGGGATGGGTCAAAGCAGTGGGCAGAGAATGCAATGAGCACATTATCTTCCACTTACTACATCTACATGCATTGTGAACACTCTTCCATATGGCCGTTTTGCTGCAGATTATGTAGTTTGGGCTTTAGGGAGAAAAGGGTATGCGTACCTTTGTTCTTTGAGCATTTGATCCACATTTCAGACAACAAATCTATTCAGAACAGAGCTCTTCTTGCGCAGTCATATATGCATCTATTTACAGAGAAGAATCACTGGATCACTGGACTTATACCTAGTGAAACCTGACAACTCAGTATTCCCAGTGTAGCCATAAAACCTAAATGCTACTAGATGTCATGAGCAGGGCCAGATTTAGGTTTGATGAGGTCCTAAGCTACTGAAGGTAATGGGGCTCTTTATATGTCCAACTGTCGCTGTTTTTTTGTGTTGAGTATATGCCATATGGTAATTTATGGACCTAATAGGTATCTAAAGCCATTTGCACATAACAAAATGTGTATTTTATCAAAGTAATTGCTGAAGTGAAATGCAATTAATAAGTATATTTACAATGGTACCTCGGGTTACATATGCTTCAGGTTACATACACTTCAGGTTACAGACTCCACTAACCCAGAAATAGTACCTCTGGTTAAGAACTTTGCTTCAGGATGAGAACAGAAATGGCGGCGGTGTGGCAGCAGCAGGAGGGCCCATTAGCTAAAGTGGTGCTTCAGGTTAAGAACAGTTTCAGGCTAAGAACGGACCTCCGGAACGAATTAAGTACGTAACCAGAGGTACCACTGTATAGTGAAATACAATTGAAAAAAAGTACAGTATATGAATTGTAGTGAAATAATTATTAAGCTCTAACTTAAAATGATTTTTTATTCATAACAAACTTAATAATGCAAACACAGGTTTTATTTCATTTGTTTTTTATCTTGTATTTTGGAAATGTACATCCAGTTTTTTCCCTTTATTTTTTTCGTGGGCTCCCAAGAGAGAAGGGCCCTAAGCTATAGCTTGTTTAGCTTATACGTAAATCTGGCACTGGTCATGAGAAGAGGTCCTCTGAAGTTGCAAGAAACAAACATAACTTTCAGGGATACTGGAAGGCAGTAAAGTGAACTAATTGATCTTGTTCTCAAAGTATTTGCAACGCCAAATTTCTACTGGGTTCTGGCACTTCAACGCTTTCTGTGTCATTTATTTTCTTTATTTGCAAAACTTTCTGTGTTGCCAACATCAGGAGAAAATATCACGGTGCTGAGCAGCATAAAATCAACCATAAAATAACATTCATAAAACAAGTACAAAATACATGTTAAGCTCCAAGAGTAGCATTCGCTGGCATTAAATATCATTGACATTGCTAAGTGGAGAGGAATCTGTCAAGGCCATCGGGTGGCTTGGGATCTGCTCCATTTAAACTTTTCAATTTGACTCCAGTCTTTCTATTCCACTGGCTAATACTATTTATTCTAGCATTGTTATTAAAACAGCTCTCTTTGGAAGAGGAAAAAAATTCCCAGTCTAAGTAAAAAGCTAATAGGGGCGCTAAAGGATTGCCCTCAAAATAATGAGGTCCTGCAACCTACTTTCCATCGCCACAGTCATTTGTATTTTCTACTGAAGCAGAATCAAAGTCTCTAACTGAATAAGTTGTAGTCAAGACGTACTTTCTGTGAAGATTTGACCACAGCTGACCACAGCTCAACCAAGCCACCTTCCACAGAAATGAACTGCTCAAGCAGTCTTTGATTGATTTATAATAATTTAAAAAACAACAACAGGATTTCTAATATTGTCCTCATTTTCCCCCTATTCCAGAATGTTTCAAGTATGGAGGCAAACATTATTCCAAATAGTTTTCAGTTAATCACATTCAGTTACATGTTGTTATAACTGTTTCTGGGGGAAAGGACTTGCTTATTGTACCATATAGAACAACTGATTGGTTCAAAATTGGGAAAGGAGTCCAACAAGGCTGTAAATTGTCTCCCTGCTTATTTAACTTATATGCAGAATTCATCATGCAAAAGGCTGGACTGGATGAATCCCAAGCCAGAATTAAGATTGCCGGAAGAAATATCAACAACCTCAGATATGCAGATGACACAACTTTGATGGCAGAAAGTGAGGAGGAATTAAAGAACCTATTAATGAGGATGAAAGAGTAGAGCGCAAAATATGGTCTGAAGCTCAGCATTAAAAAAACAAAGATCATGGCCACTGGTCCCATCACCTCCTGGCAAATAGAAGGGGAAGAAATGGAGGCAGTGAGAGATTTTACTTTCTTGGGCTCCATGATCACTGCAGGTGGTGAAAGCAGTCACAAAATTAAAAGTCGCCTGCTTCTTGGGAGAAAAGCAATGACAAACCTAGACAGCATCTTAAAAAGCAGAGATATCACCTTGCTGACAAAGGTCTGTATAGTTAAAGCTATGGTTTTCCCAGTAGCAATGTATGGAAGCGAGAGCTGGACCATAAAGAAGGTTGATCAGCAAAGAATTGATGCTTTTGAATTATGGTGCTGGAGGAGACTCTTGAGAGTCCCATGGACTGCAAGAAGATCAAACCTATCCATTCTGAAGGAAATCAGCCCTGAGTGCTCACTGGAAGGACAGATCCTGAAATTGAGGCTCCAATACTTTGGCCACCTCATGAGAAGAGAAGACTCCCTGGAAAAGACCCTGGTGCTGGGAAAGATGGAGGGCACAAGGAGAAGGGGACGACAGAGGACGAGATGGTTGGACAGTGTTCTCGAAGCTACCAGCATGAGTTTGACCAAACTGCGAGAGGCAGTGGAAGACAGGAGTGCCTGGCGTGCTCTGATCCATGGGGTCACGAAGAGTCGGACACGACTAAATGACTAAACAACAACAACAAATTGTACCATATGAACAAAAAGCTGACTGTACAGACCATACACCACCCCAGAATGATGTCTGCCATTTATTGCTGGTGCTGTTGTCCTTCTGCAAGGACCACACCCATGGGCTTACCCTATGGTAACTTTGCAGAATTGTATTCATATGTTCCCTTGTCTTGTAACTACTAAGGATGCAGCTTGGGCTCTGTTGTACTGAATACCTTCTGCTGTTTAACACACTCTGGGTTTCTCAGCTTGGTTTTCTAGCTTGGAGGGAAATGGCTTTTATGGTCACATATATGTGATCATTTGATGCAAAGCCCAAAGGACTCACCCACATCATGTTGCTCATCCAAATGTGATCACAGCACAGCAAGTTTTCCTTTGCCAAAAAGAGAATTGCTTAGGCTCTTGCTACAAATCTTCAACAACACCAGAGGTGGAATATGACAGAACCCCTAAGGCAGGCAAGACCAGTAGGCAGGATACCCAAGACTGATAAAAAGTTCAGTGAAACTCTGTCTTGGCAAGTGAGTTGCTTGTGTTATCTTCTGCAAGGCAAGGCTGGGCTGGGCTAAGAAATCTAGACCAAAAACAACAACTGCCCTCTCCTATCCCATGCTCGTGTTTATACCAGGGATGTGCAGAACACCCTGAGAAGGGCCACCCTGACATTCTTCTTGCTTCCCTTGAAATTTCTTCAGATGTTTAATCTTGCAAGGAATGCTCCTATTCACTTCAGATGAAATTTAAGAGGCAAGTTGGGACCCTTAGTCACATTGAGCTGTGGACTTAAAAAACAACAACAACCCAACTTTGATTGCACAAGGACAAAACACAAACACTGCATTTCTAGATGCCACAAACCTCATCTATTGCAGTCGCTGAAACACCCAGGGAGCCAGATGTCATAGGAACATTGCAACAAGTCAGGCCATTGGTTGACCTTGCTCAGAACTGCTTAGCAGCAGATCTCTGAGGTTTCAGGGAGGAATCTCTTCCAACCCTATGTGGAGACTGAACCCAATACCTTTGATATGCAAAGCATATGTTCTACCAATGAGCTGTCGCTCCTTCCCCAAATGGAAAGGATGCAGAGACTTCTTGCTGGGTATCCAACACACAGCTTCAAGATCTGGGATAACAGAGTGATTAATTTTCAGCAGAGGAGCATTATTCTCACAAATGAATGAGCCACATGTACACTTGTAATGAATTTCCTGCTTCAGTCCTCAGAGCATTCACTTACTCACCGTTTTGCTCCTCTTTCCATCTCACCCCACCACAGTTCAAAACATCTGTTACTTCATTTGTATAGAACTTAAATATCCATAGATCCTTGAGTTTTAATTACCAGAGGCCTGATAAAAAA
Organism: Podarcis muralis; assembly: GCF_964188315.1. NCBI lineage: Eukaryota > Metazoa > Chordata > Lepidosauria > Squamata > Lacertidae > Podarcis > Podarcis muralis. The sequence goes on from NC_135659.1 coordinate 76,027,374, forward strand.
TTTAAACTAGCAGCTGTTGCCATCAAGATGGCTCCAGGGACATCTTCCATGTAATAACAGGAAGAGAAGAAACAGAATGACAGTAAAACTTTCATTGGGACAATGGCGGCTGCCAAGTAAGCGCACTGAAAAGCCACTGAGCACCTGCAACTCCAAACTTTAGTCAGAAAGAAACAGGGATCATGGATATGGGGGGGGGGGGAGGGGAGGAAATGGAACCAGCAACATGAATTGAACTCTTACCAAAATGTGTGCTGGCTGGAACAGTGAAAGATTCCTACGCACTAGGATGATTTTGGGGGAAATTCTGGATTATTCAGATGTCCAACATTTCATGAAAAGCTTGAATAAGAATTTTAGAAGCATTCCCACTTTCAGAAAAGCCGCGTTCGTTCGTTCGTTCGTTCATCCATTCATTAGAATTTATATACCACTGTTAGTAATGAAAAAAACCCTCAAAACAGTTTACATGTAGGTTGTATATATGCTGAAACAGATATATGGGCATTCATTACACATGTAATTTACCTTTGGATTTCCCACACAGAACTAATATCCATATAGGCATTTTTTTTGCATATGAAATGGTCCATAGGTACTGACTACACCCTTGTGTTAACTGGAGCAAAGACTAGATATACACCCCATAAACTAATGAAAGCTGCAGCAGCTATTTAATTGGGAAGTAATTTCCTTTTCTTTAAGATTAATCTTACACCTCTCCGGAGGTGTTTCTAAATTGCACAGTAACATAATCTGATGCACTCCAAGCATGAGATTTGGTTTCTTTGGGTCTTCCTGCAGGCAAAATTGTGCGGCTTCCCACTAACTGAACAATGGAAGTCATGCATGTTATGTCACACTTCTAAGCAAAATACAAGAGGCTGCAAAACAGTTGAAAGGTGTCTGTGGGTGCAAGGAGGCTAGTAGTGAACCAGGATACATGTATGTAGTCCTACTTCTCCATAACATCTGAATCAGGACAGGCTGAGAAAGCTTTGGACTAGTGTATGGATGCAGTGGTAGACTGAATAAGGGCCAATAAACTATGTTTGAATCCTGGGGAGATGGAGGCTCTTTGAGTAGATGGTTTCCATGTTTAGGAGACTGGCAAATTACTTGCTCTGGATGGGGTTGCAAACAGGAGCAAGTGTATAGTTTGGGGATATTAATAGATACATTTTGCGGGGTATTCATGGATATGTCGCCAGTGGCCCAGCTATCCTCTGTGGCTAGGAGTGCCCTTGACCAATTTTGTCTGGTTTGCAAACTATGGCCCTTCATGGACAAAGACAGCCTGGCCACTCTATTCCATGCAGTGGGAACCTTGGGTCTAGATTACTGTGATGCGCTCTATGTGAGGCTGCCTATGGGGGTTGTGTAGAAGCTCCAGCTGGTGCAGGATGCTGCATCCAGATTGCTGGTGGGAGCTTCTGGTCGAAAGCATGTGACATTTATTGAACTACATAACTGGATAACAGGGGGGAAAGCAACTGCTTATATACATTCCTGAAGGCATGGGCCACTCCCACTCCCAACGTGATTGGCTGTCTAAACTTCCAAGCTGCAAATCATGACTCAGAGTTTAAGGACCAATGGCAGAGGCCCAAATCCTGAAATGTTCTGTGATTGGATATCATGTATCGAATCAGAACACAGGAGCTCAGAATCCTTAGTCCAGACTCAAGCTCAGGCAAACACAGACCACGGAATACATAACAACACCATTGTTAAAACAGCTGTACTGGCTGCCCATCTGCAACTGAGCGAGGTGCAAGCTTCTTCTATTGATTTATAAAGCCCTGAACAATTTGGGTCCAGGGTACTTCGGGGATTGCCAGAACCCTTATATTCCAGCTTGATCTCTGAGATCATCTGCAGAAGCATCTTTAGTTGTTCCCCGAGTTGGCAATGCTTCATTGGCAACGAGAAATCAAGCCTTTAGTATCATCAGCCTAGTCCTGTTGAACATCCTGCCAACAGAGAGACAGTGAGCATCTTCTGTGCCGACTTTTAAATGCCTGCTGAAAACTTTGTTTATGTTTTTATATTGTTGTATACCGCTGAGATATATCTTTATGATACAGCAATAGAAAAAATATATTCAAATAAATAAATAGGGATGGAGAAATCAGCCTATTTCTGCTCGACAACAGTTTTGCACAGCTTTTTCATAAGCCTGTTCCATCCCATTTTCACATTAATCAGATTTTTTTAAAGAATCATATGAAAATTCATGCTCTAAGTATTTACTTAAATGCATAGTTTAATCACATAATACATATTTAGATATGTAAATACATATTTAGATATGTAAATACATATTTAGATATGTATCACAGTATGCACATTACTACATGTATTTTATCCTAAAATATGCATTTTTAATACATTATCATTTGAGCTGAAAACTATAATGCAATACCTAAAAGGTAGAAACCTGAAAGGTAATTATATTCCAACCCATGTATTAAGTATGAATTAGGTCAGATGGCTTGAAAATGTGAATCATTGGTTTCCCCTCCAGTTCAGCTCTAGTTGTTTAGAAGTGCAAAAAGGAATAGACATGAGTCTCAGGGAAAACAATGAAAGAAGCTTCCAGGTGCATAAGACTTTTTTAAAAAAAAAACTTGAGCCCAACTTGTTTCAAATACAATTCTTCCTCAGAGGTACTCTTGAGCAAACAATTTCAACCTTTGCAAATTAATTGCTGCCACTGTTGCAACTTAATTGCAGCAGTGTACAGACACTGGTTTGAAAACATTAGCTCAAGAGCACTCATGAGGAAGAATTCTGTCTGTAACATGTTGGAGTTCAATGGAATATTGGGCACCTGGAGGTCTCCTTCCATCCTTCTCCTTGCTTGGAAAATGCAGTCCAAATTGTGTGGCAAGCTCCATCTAAACCTAACCGCTAACCCCAGAATAATAGCAGACACCACCTTGAGTTGAAAAGAACTTTGAAGTCACTAGCCTGCCAACCTAGCAGTTCGAAAGCACCTCCGGGTGCAAGTAGATAAATAGGGACTGCTTACTGGCAGGAAGGTAAACGGCGTTTCCGTGTGCTGCACTGGCTCGCCAGATACAGCTTGTCACGCTGGCCACGTGACCCGGAAGTGTCTGCAGACAGCGCTGGCCCCCGGCCTCTTAAGTGAGATGGGCGCACAACCCTAGAGTCTGTCAAGACTGGCCCGTACGGGCAGGGGTACCTTTACCTTTACCTTTTACCTTGAAGTCACTACATGTGTTAGAATGCAACTCTTACAAGGCTGGGTGTCAATCTTTATTTTATATAGTTTATTTATTTATTAAATTTATATACTGCCCTTCATCCGAGGATCACAAATAAGTTTACAGTATAATTTAATTCAAAACGTTAATAATCTGAAACTTTAAAAGGTAGGTGTCTCGCAATTCACTGGCTTTAAATTCTATTGGAAGGTTATGCATTTGACGCTGGTATCAAATGAAAGCTTTCTTTCTCTGCTAGTATGCTTGGAGGGAAGAGGTAGCCAGAGGGGAAAGTCATGGACCGCTCTGTTTGAACATAGCCAGCTAAAAAGGTACCCACCCTTTCAATGTGCAATTAGCGGTCGAAGCAACTTCAAGCAATTTAGGCAGACAGCACAGTGGCCTCTAATGGCTGATGCGAAAACAAATGGACAGATTAGGCAAACATCCAGTGCTGTCCATTATTTTAGCCATGTTAAGCAGTACAATTATGGTACTAAAAGGCTCTTACCATTTATGTCTCAGCTTTTCCAAAGCATATTTCAATTTCTAAAATATCCAAGATGCTTCCTTAGAGACCAATGCAGGTTTTGTGGCATAGGTTTGAGTAGACTACTACCTCGTGAAATGCATTAATTGGATTGTAATATAACTGCAAGTTAAACAGAGAATGTGGACAAATTGACATCATTGACAGAATATTTTACTCAATCCATCCATCTACATAATGTCTGAATAATGTCAGGGAATATGCAGCCTTCTAATAAAACTACATTTTAAAACTATTCCATGCACGGTAGCATTCTGGATGGAAATAAAGAATATGGGGAGGGTTGCACACTGTTCTCTATATATGCCAATATTTAGCATTCAGTTGCGAACATCCCATTATATAATTACAAATTTGGCCACTGTAAATGCCCAAAGAGCACTGGTAGCTTATGAGATGAATATATGTAGATGGATGAGCCATTGACTATTAGGATAAAAGGGTTATGTTCAGGTGCAACCACTGCAGGAGAAAGCAGAAACCAGGATCAGCTGCAGGATTTGGTTACCTGAGCTATGTATATAATTCTGGAGTAGCCAATTCAGTTTCCTGCAGAAGTCATTGGGCCACAACTCCCATTAGTCCCTGCCAGCATGTCCAGTGTTCAGAGACAGTGGGTATTGCAGTGCAACATCATTTGCAGGGCACCATGTTGCCAATCCCTAATCTATTGTATCTATCCAAAATTGTTGCTTCTCTGTGAAAACCTACTTCCTCTTTGGTTCTACTTGGTATATGGTTTTCCAAAACAATTGTACAAAACCATGTATTTGTGTAACCAAGGTAAATCAATAGATCTGTTGGACATGTACTGCTGATGGGTATGAAAAGGGTCAGTGGTCAGAAGAACAGAGTACAAATCAAGAGTATAACAGTGAGATTACACCATTTCTGGTGGGTGAGTCAAACTCAGCAGGTGAGGTTCCATGATCCTGCATTACCTGAGGGAACTGCGGCTAGGAGACTGCTTAATCTCCTGCCCCTGGTTTCTGGGTGGTTAGAGATCTGGAAAAGACTTGCAAAATATTCTCCACTGGAATAAAACAAGACTCTCCTTAACTTCCTTCCCCAGTCACAAGAGAAGACTAACAGAATATTCACTATGTCATAAAATAATCATTTAGCATTTTTACCAATATAAGCAAAATTTACATCTCATTATTCTAAAAGAGATAGAACAAAAAAAGCCATTGTTCATAATTACAGATTCGCTTTAGCAACTAGTGCCTCTCTCTCTCTCTGCTACAATGATTTCACTTCCCACTGTACAGAGATTAAAAGTACATTGTGTACCAGGGGAGACAAATGAACAGAGTTTAAGACCTTTTGTGGGAGGAGGTTTCCCAAACTAGCTGTTCATCATTCTCATGGACAGCAGATACTTGAACTGTCATTTGAAAAACTTCAAGGCCGTGTCACTTTCTACCTGCACAAGAGAGGGTTGCCCAAGCAGAAGGTCAAAAGGTGCACAGCTATCCTGATGGTACAAAAAAAGTTGGAGAAGGAAATAGCTTAAAACATAAGAGTAGACAGTCTCCACCTTCAGTTGTTTTAAAAGCCAGTTAACTCTAACTTCTGCACTCCACTTTTTTACATCCCATGCGCCACTTTTTGCATATTCTGTAGCTTGCGTATTGACTTGGAGCTCTGCAGACAACATCCATCCATCAGGATTCAAAATTTGTTGAACCAAGATCCCATGCTATCAGAATTAAAACCCCTATGGATTACTTCAAGTTCTGTTATACTAATTTAATTTAAATTACTTTTAAAAACTGTATTAATTTATAATTAAATGGGAATTACTTCAAATATCTGTCCCATGATTATGCTGAAGCGACTAGTTACAGCTACTGCCAATATTAGCGGGTGGGGAATCACAAAGGAGGATTATACACGAATAGCCAACAGTTTCAGGGAGAAGCTCAGGTGGGCCAAAGCTCAGAATGAACTCAGGCTTGTAAGAGAGGTTAAAAATAAATTTTAAAAGATTTCTTCAGTTATGTTCGAAGCAAGTGAAAGGACAAGCAAGTAGTAGGACTTCTGCACGCAGAAAATGGAGACAGGTGGAACTGACACAGAGAAGGCGGAACACCCAAAAGGAAAGCAGTGGCCAACCTGGTTATAACCAGAGAAATGATGTAAGGAGCTGCAGGTCAGGACAGGAAAACAGGTGTTAAGGGAACACCTAGCTGCTTTAAACAAATTCAGATCTCCAGGGCCTGATGGGCTTCACCCATAGTTACCAAAGAGGCTTATGGATGTAATCTCAGAGCCTCTGTCTATAATCTTTGAGACTTCTTGCAGAAAGGGTAATGTGTCTAAGGACTGGAAGTGAGCAAACATTGTTTCCATCTTCAAAAAGGAGATGGGGGGAGAAGACACAGGTAACTATTGACCAGCCAGTTTGACATCAATACCGGGCAAGGTCCTAGAACAGGCAATTAAAGAGTCAGCCCGTGAGCACTTAGAAAAGTCATGTCATATGAATCTTCTTTTTTTAAGGAGTTACAAGCTTGGTGGATCAGGGGGATGCCGTGGACATAGCCAATCTTAGTCCCAGTGAGGCTTTTGACAAAGTCCCCCATGATATTCTTGTGAAAAGGATGGTAAAATGTGGTCTGAAGGAGATTATGTAACTGAACCCAAACAGTGCTCAAGAATGGCTACTCATCATCCTGGTAAAAAGTGACAAGTGGGGTGTCACAGGATTCTATCGTGGGCCTGTTGTTGTTCAACGTCTTATAAACAACTCTGATGAAGGCATTGAGGGGGAAAGCATCAATTTTGGAAACAACACCAAACTGGGAGGGGTAGCTAATACCACAGATGCCAGAATCAGGATTTAATATGACCTTACAGGACTGGAGAACTGGGCCCAAACTAAACAAATGAATTTCAACAGGGACAAATGTAGTGTTTTATACTTAGGCAGGAAGAACCAGCTGCATAAATATAAGATGAGGGGAAACTGGCTTGGCAGTAGTAGATGTGAAAAGAGTGTAGAGGTCTTAGTAGATCACAAACTTAACATGTGTCAACAGTGTGATGCAGCAGCAAAAAAAAGCAAATCCTATTCTAGGCTGTATTAACAGAAGTATAGGGTCCCAATCAAGGGAAGTAATAGTACCACACTATTCTGCCTTGGTCAGACCATACCTGGAGTCCTGGGTCCAGTTCTGAGTGCCACAATTTAAGAAGGAAGTTGACAAGTTGGAACGTGTGCCAAGGAGGGCAACCAAGAAGATAAGAGGTGACTGAGAGAAGGTACAAAAGCTATCTTCAAATATCTAAAGGGCTGTCGCATGGAAGATGGAGCGAGCTTGTTTTCTCCTGTTCTGGACCAATGGAGTCAAGTTAGAAGAAAGGAGACTCCCACTAAACACCAGCAATAACTTTCTGGTAAGAGATATTTGACAGTGGAACCATCTCCCTCAGGAGGTTGTGGACTCTCCTTCCTTGGAGGTTTTTAAGCAGAGGCTGGATGGTCATCTGCCATGGATGCTTTAGCTGAAATTCCTGCATTGCAGGGAGTTGGACTAGATGGCCCTCGGGGTTCCTTCCAATTATACAATTCTATGATAAATTTCACATTAAAGTTGAGGGGACCGGTTTAACATTGGATGTGCCATGCCATTTCTAAACAAGCAAACAAACAAATATTCATCTCCTGTTTAATCCAGAGTTCTACGTATTCTTTTTAAATGCTAACTGCAGAGAAATGAGAGAAGATCACTTTGTTTCACAGCCAAAAACAACAGGAATCAGCACAGAACACTGCAATTTATCCACCACTAAGGAAGTCATAGGCCATTGCAATATGCTAAGGTATAGGAGTACCGTTAATGCATTGCCAGAAGCCAACATTCATCTAACAAAATTTAAGGGAGCTTACACGCTCACCTTCATTAACCTATTACCACAGTGAGGATGAAGATCACTCCAAATTGCTCTCGTAACATCTCTGTTTTCAGCACTGACAGGCAATTCTCCTCATTTTCTATCCAAACCACAGCATTTTTCTCTTAAATCACATTTACCAAGATCTGAGTTTTATGCTTCATTTATCACACTGAACTCTCTCTTTCCCCTTTCTCTCTCATGCATACACCCAAGCCACAGAGTAAAACATCTTAGTCCTTTGCCAGCTCCAAGGTTCTAAACTATGTAGGAGGTTGCTAATTGTTTAATTAAATCCTGTGATGTTCCATCCATCTTTTCACTCTGCATGCACAGTTGGAGATAAAGCCAAGGAGGACCAAATATAAAATATGCATATTATTATTATTATTTCCTTTAGAATTTGCAAATTCTTTCCCCTTATTATTATTATTATTATTATTATTAAGTATAATCATAAATAAATGAGAATAAAAATGTGCACCCCACCACCGATACCATTCCATTGTAACTATCCAACCCCCCAAAATTTCAACACCTCTTGCGATGATTTGACCCCTTTCCATTTTAACAGTAAAAATATGTATATTAAATACATCTACATATACGTGCTCTTATAGGCATCTCACTGAATGTATGTATGCCAGACGAGTGGCACATACATCATATGAGCAGGATGAGCAATGAATTCTGATCTCCCTCCTCACCTTCTTCACACATTCAGTATATATATAGATAATATAGGATGCATCATATATATTAATTAGCATACTGTACTGTGCTACTGTACTCGAAGCTACCAACATGAGTTTGACCAAACTGTGGGAGGCAGTGGAAGACAGGAGTGCCTGGTCCATGGGGTCATGAAGAGTCGGACATGACTAAACGACTAAAAAACAACAACTGTGCTACTATAGTGATCAGGGCTGGCCCAATTCATTTTGCTGCCTGAGGAAACAGACAAGATGGTGCTCCTCCCATTCCATGTACAGTACCTCAGCTGACTGGTAGCTGAATAATGGGGATGAGGCAGCAGCTTCCATCAACAGCTAAAGGCAACAGGTTTGCCTAAAGGATAGACACAAGAACTATGATCCAACACCACTGCCCCCCCACCCTCTGCTGCCTCACTTTGTCTAATGGTAGGGCCTGCCCTGGTGATGAATGTATATTTAAGGGGTTCAGACAAATTCATGCCTAATGAACAGTTGATAGAAATAATTATATGAAATCTCCCTATTAAGAGACATTGCACTCAATACCAGTTGCTGGAGGGGGCAACAGTGAGAAAAGATGACCAATACTGGAAACAGGACATTGGTGTTGAGGAACCTTTGACTGACACAGGAGCCCACTCTATTACATATTTCTCAGGACTACAATGTTGGGTGAAAAATCTTTGTAGACTGCAGTGAATGCTTCCACTGCCCTCTCCCCACTTCCCTAGGATACTCTATCTGCCTTTAAATCTTTGGTTTCCATAGAAACAGAAGCACTGTAATAAAGTGAGGACAAAAATATTGTATTCTGTCAACGTAGATTGTTTTTGTAGAGACAGGTGGCTGTTTGTATGAGGGCACACACCCAGGGCTCTGTGTTACTTACTCATTCCTGACTTCAGCGCCTGCCCTGTCAGTTCCATCTACTATTTATGAGAAGTGCAATCCCAGAATCTTCTTATCCTGCCTGGTTTCCCTTTGTTCTTTCTGAGAAGGGAATATGAACCTTATCCCCCTGCGTAACACTCAGTGAATATGCCAAGATCAATCAAGGATATATTTTTTGCTACGCAAGTGTAGAGTCCTAGAGATCATCTGTCCTCAAAAAATGGAAATAAAATATCAGACTCCACAACCGCTGCCATGAGTTATTCCTGTGGGCTTCAGTTACTCACACTTCCCATCCGTCAACAAGAAGCAGTAGGTGAAATATTATGAGAAGCTTATTAAATAATTGGCAAAACATCAGTCATTGTTTCTTATTAAATTTTCCTTAAGGGTATATACCCTGCTGCCCAATGACCGCAGAGGCGGAGGGGTGCACAATCTGCTTCTGCCACCAGCCAGGACATAAAGGGCCACAGGGTGGGGGTGGGTGGGCTGTGTTCCTTGCTTTCCAGAAAAAACATCATGACAAGAGGAAGATCATTCTGGCTCCCTCCACTGACTAGAGAAGAACAGGTATAGAGAAGGAAAATCATTTTGGTTCACATTTGAAGGCGAACTACTGAATTTGCACTTTCAGAAACAATATGAGAACTGAAACACAGTCATACTTCAAAATTCACACTTCTCCAAACTTGAAAGTGCAGTTCTCCAGCCAAGTAATGCGTACAAAAAGTCATTTATTAGAGTAAAGTGTGCATGTAAATGCATATATTTCTGAAAATATCATACAAAAATGCATTGTACAAGGGCTAAATGTGTTGCAAAAATGTGAACATTAGGTAAAATTGCATACAAATGTGTATATTAGGAGAGATTTGCATTAAGATGCTGATGAGGACCTTAGAAAAAATTACAAATGAATATGGAAATGTGGAGAACCAAACATATGACTAAAAATAAATAAATGAGAAACTTAAATTGCCGTATTCGGCCATCCACAAAGAAGCAGCACATCCAATCAATTTGCTTCCACGCTCCCTGTAATTACATGCTCTGGTGATGCATCTCAAAATTAGACAGATCTTCCATCAATCATTCCAGATTTGTTCATTTTTAGGGTTTGCAAAGAAGTGGGGTACTAGTCCTTTCAGCAAATCAATGTTACATGTGCCATTGTGCATCTTTCACAAATTCATACTGACTGATAATTAAAAGAAGGATTCCCTGCTTTCCCCCTCTCAATAGAAAATCACAGAACCAAAGAATTGGAAGAGACCACAAGGGGCGTCTAGCACAACCCTATACAATGCAGGAATCTTTTGCCCAATGTGGGGATCGAACCCACAACCCTGAGATTAAAAGTCTCATGCTCTACCAACTGAGCTATCTCTTGGTTATGCAACAGATGGGCATGAGCCTTTTTTCTTCCATTGCTTTCCTTCTCTTTGGCAAGTATCTCACAGTTCTTGGAGTGGGCAGGATGATTGTTAATACATCACTCTGAAGCCAACAGTAGATTGTTATCCTTGGAGATATTTAAAAAACACGAGCCGTATGAAGGGCAAATCAATAATGACAAAAGTGGAAAGAGAAAGGCATGTAACTGAAAATGAAAACAATCAAGTTCCTGAAAATTGAATGAAAACTTCCAGGAACAGTTTGGAGTTGAGGCTAGGTATAGCATCTGCAATGACTTACTCTATTAACAAACTCATATTCTAGCCGAGCTTTTCCTCCAGAGCTTAAATTCCCCCAACCACAAGATCTTGGTGTTTGTGTGGTTAAAAGAGTGTGTGTTTTCTCCTATGAGAAACTCCTCTTTCAAAAGCTGGAACAAAGAGGAGGGGAGTGCAAGCCAGCCAAAATCAAGCATTTTAAGCCTTACAAAGGCAGAGAACTTGGTGTACAGAACTGAATGCAGGCCGACAATAAAGCATAGAATACAAAAGCAAATTACTAAACAAGACTGCCACACTGTAAAGTTTCAGATCAGAGAATAAATTATGTGGATTAATACTAACAAAATTCCTTGATCCCCTGCACCACCCCAATCAGCTGCCACTGCAAAAAGATACCAGCAATATACATGCCTTGTTCATTCAGATATATATATATATATATATATATATATATATATATATATATCATGTCATTCTGCAATATATTCCAACTAGCAGAGGGTCAGGTCCCTATGAATACAGCAGAATGGGCAATATCATTGGGCACTGGAGACAGCCTTCTATGGCCTGCAAGTTGTGTACATTTTCCTTTAAAAACCATAGTGAGAATAGTGGGAAACTAAAGAATGTTCATCTTGGTTCCTCTTTGCTAACCACGCTACTATCAGATTGACAGAAGAAGCTTCCCCAGGAGAATTTTATACCACGCATGCTGTGAACTTTAGTTCCACAGATGCTGCTGTTTCCTGATATGAAGTCTGACTTGTGAGAACTCTGACAAATTGTTGTGCTAAAAAGCAAGAGTCTGAACAGAGGACCTGTGTCAGCTAAACTAGACTGTGCAACCCTGTCTACCTCTTGACTGGCATGAATATAAGCTTGGGATTTAAAAAATGGCAGGACCTCGGATCAGCAACTGTGCAGACCTTTAACATTAGTAATTTGCTTCAAACAGTACAAACACAGAGGCTGCTCACAGTTTAGCATTGTCGATAGAGATCTGATTACCAACTTATGAAATAAGTGATTGTTCCCAGACCCTGGGCACTTTTAATTTTATACACCATTTAGTGCATCCAGCACCACTAATATCTGTAAATTTCGGTACTTGTGGTTGCAGAATTTCTGCCAAAGAGCAGAACTTCTTTTCATTATGCATGCCAGTGTTGACTTGGTGTTGCAAACAAAGCCTCTCCTCCTCCAAGAGGGGAGGTGTTGTGGGTGGGACGCGATTACTGCGTCATGCAGGGGGCGTTATGCCCCCTGCCCCACTCACTTGGCTGGCGCACCACGCCCACAGGTAAGCGCCCAACGGCTTGGAGGGGGCATGGTTTGCAGTTGAAGATACTGCTGTGCCAGCCATTCTGCCTCATTTGAGGCCCGGCTCTTTTCTGCGGCTTACGCTATTGCCTTCTTTGGCACATTTAGGGTTGGCGACATTGTAGCTGAGGCTACCACAAATGGCACAACGCGCGGCCTCCTCATGGAGGACGTCCAGATGTCCAGATCGAGTATGACAGTGCGGGTACGTCAATCTAAGACCGATCAGGCCGGTAAGGGTACCTTAGTCAAACTTACAGCTTCTGCGCAACAGGGCCCATGCCCGGTGAAGGACACCAGGTGGTACCTCTACCTCAGACCTCCTGGCCCCGGCCCGCTCCTTGTTCATGAGGACGGATCATGATTGATGAGGCACCAATTCACAAGGGTACTTCGTAAAGCTATAGACGCTTGTGGTTTCTATTCCCAGGACTACGCGGCACACTCATTTAGGATTGTCGCCGCCACAACAGCTGCACGCATGGGCCTGCTAGCGGATAGGACTAAAGAAATGGGCTGCTGGAAATCTGATGCTTACAAAGATTACATTCGATAGCATGCTCTGAGCTTCGCTACATTACCTCCACTTACCCGTCCTTTCTTCTCTTTACCCTTAGCTGCCTTCAGGAAAAGTGTTTGGATCTGCGGTCACAGTATTGTCCATTGGGCCCGCATCCGGTCTGCAAGCCGTGACCTCACCCCTAACCTCGGGCTGCCGTTTTGGGTGCGAGTTTCCTGGTTTTCAAGGCGGAGCATGTGTTGGGAGGAACTCATGCCATTGCTGAAAGGAAAAGTTGCCGCGTTTGGCCCCCCCTGACATCCTTATTCTTCAACTGGGGGAGAATGACCTCGTCAGCAGAAGGAGTGTGGACTTGTTGTGGAGCATGAAAAAAGACTTGGACGAGCTTGCTGCTCTGTGTCCCGGAACAACCGTGTTCTCGTCCTCGCTCCTAAAGAGAATAGTTTGGCACGGTGCGCAGAACATTATGGCCATTGGAAAATCCAGGAAACTCTTAAATCGTGTGATTACCCACAAAGTGCGCTTTATGAATGGCCTAGTTATCTCTCATGATGGTATCCGGATAGGTGATCAGGCCTTGTTCTGGGATGATGGGGTTCATCTTTCAGATCAGGGGAATGACATTTGGTTAGGTAGCATCAGCAGTATTAGGGATTGGTTACAGCTGTGAGGGTATTGGCAGTGAGCCTCTTGGGCTCGGGTGGTGGTTAGGCATTGGAATGTGTTGTTGGTGTGTGGAAGGGCTAGGTGTGGCCATCGCCTACCCCTTCAAATTTTGGGTATTCCGTTAAAGGAATCCGGCGGTCGTGGATCCTGTCTGATGCCTGTGTGGCGGGGGGCCATGGCACGACCCTCGGTGACATCAGGGGGAGAGCTTATAGTTGTATTAGCATCAACAGGCTCCACCTTCTGGTGAATAAACCCCCTTTGGGCTCACCCCTCTCTGAGTGGGTGGAATCAATCTGTCGTGGTCCAATGCCTAAGCCAATACCTTCTCACTTGCTGTAATCAATAAAGTTGTGGCCTTTTCTTGCCCATTAACCTTATATTCTGTGTCTGTGTGTCTTCATTCCACAAAGTGGGGATCGGGTTTTCGAACCACAACAAGTCATTAGTCTTATTTGCATTTTGAGGAATGACTTCTTTTTTCACTGTGATTGCTAAATAGTTTTGCTAGTGATATGGGCACTTCCCTGATTTCTACTACATTTTTTTTGGTAGTGAATTCTGAACTCCACTCAATTCTGCACACACACAATATAATTCTACGGCACCTCAGTTCTAGAAATGTAATAGAGCTGTCTAGAGTCTCTTATTCTTTTAGCTTGCTACTGGCAGTATAACCAAAACAGGGTGACATCACATGGATTAGTGATGCTTTAAGTTAGAAATCTATGTTTAAAGAATGTACTTTATCTCCATTTTATGATCTCTGCTTTCTAAATGCTTCACACACTTCAATGCATTTCCCCCCCTTTATCTTTCATTACTTTCATTTTACAGATAGCAAACTTAGATTCTAGGAGAATTATAATTTGATATGGAAAAAAATGATATCCATAAGAATTTGCACTCAAATATTTAGAAGCAAGAAATGATAAACCTCCTGTTTTAACGTTAACAAATGCAGAAAAAGCCTTTGATAACATCTCTTGGTCCTTCATGAAAAGACTAATTAACTAATTAACTTAATGGGGTTTGGAGAAACATTTTGCAAAGGAATTCAGGCAATATATTCAGAACAGCGAGCCAAACTTATTATAAACAGAAGTCTCAAAGAAAGTTGTAGTATAAAGAAGGGGACACGGCAGGGATGCCCTCTGTCCCCGCTAATATTTATTTTAATATTGGAAATACTAACTAGGAAAATAAGAAGTGATAAAATATAGGACGAATTGTAGTAGGAGAGAAATCATTTAAACTTAAAGACTTCACTGACGATCTGTTAATTACGACCAAAAATCCAAAAGAATGTCTACCAAAAGTGCTGGAAACGATTAAAGAATTTGGACAGGTGGCGGGTTTTAAACTTGATAGTAAAAAAATGAAAACTCCCAGTTAAAAACATGGAAACTGAAGAAAAAGAAGAATTAGAAACGATTTCCAGATTGACAATAAGTAAGAAAGTAAAATACTTAGGAATGTGGCTCACACCAAAAAACCTTAATTTATTTCAAGACAATAATACCAAGACTTGGAAAGAGATAAAAAAGAATCTGGAGATCTGGAATAGACTTAACCTGTCTTTTGGGGGGAGAATATCCACTATAAAGGTGACTGTCCTTCCAAAGATGCTTTATTATTATTATTATTTCAATCAATTCCCATGATCGGGAGAATGGGCTATTTCAAGGAATGGCAGAGAGATATCTCTAGATTCATCTGGCCAGGAAAAAAACCCAGGATTAAACATAAATTATTTATAGATATAAAGGGGGGGGGTGTTCCCTGCCAGACCTGAAACTATACCATGAGGCCGCCTGTCTCTCCTGGAACTGGAAATGCATGTTGTTACAAAATACCAATCTGCTTGACTTAGAAGGATTCAATAATCATTATGGATAGCACACCTACCTAGGGTATGACAAAGTGAAGGTCCATAAAGGTTTCTTGAATCATATCATTAGGAAATCTTTATATCTGGTGTGTTCTAAATATAAGGACCTATTAGAGCCTAAAAAACCATGGTGGTTATTACTGATAGAGGCATTCTCTGTCAAAAAAAAAAAGAAGGAGGAGGAGGAGGAGGAGGAGGAGGAGGAGAAGAAGAAGAACATGAAAGGAAATTGGGTAACTTACAGAGTGCTACTGGAAGAGGAAGAAAACAGACTAAAAAAAAATGAGGAAATTCGAATTCACTTATCTGACTGGTTACAATATCACCAGTTTAATGATACATTTAATTCAGATAAAAGGAAAGGTTTCTCCACAGAACAATCTAGACTCGAAAAATAACTAATTCAAAACCAAGTGAAACCACTTTCTAAAATTATACATTTTAGAAAGTGGTTTCACTTGGTTTTGAATTAGTTATTTTTCGAGTCTAGATTGTTCTGTGGACTGGGAAGTCAAGGAGGAGGAAGTTAAATCGGTAATGGTCCAATGGTCCAGAGACTTCGGTTATAATATTCCAATGGATACATGGGAAAGATTATGGAAGGAAGACCTGAAGTTTACGGCATGTTACACCCTGAAAGAGAACCTCATGAAAATGCTTTACTGTTGGTATCTAACGCCATCAAAGTTGGCAAAAATGTACAGAATCAGGTCAAGCATTTGTTGGAGATGTAGAGAGGCAGAGGGTACAATGATACACATGTGGTGGAATTGTAGGAAAATAAGAGAATTTTGGGACTGAATATATAAAGAGCTCAAAAAGATGTTTAAAATCTCAATTGGAAAACACCCCGAAGCCTTTCTACTGGGTATAACAGGTATGGATATTCCCCAAAATATGAGGAAGATCTTCCTACATGCAACAGTGGCAGCAAAAATCTTAGCAGCCAAAAATTGGAAAGCAGATTCCATCCCAGCATGGTGTAGTGGTTAAGAGCTGTGGACTCGCAATCTGGTGAACTGGGTTCGTGTCTCTGCTCTTCCACATGCAGCTGCTGGGTGACCTTGGGCTAGCCACACTTCTCTGAAGTCTCTCAGCCTCACACACCTCACAAAGTGTTTGTTGTGGGGTTGGAAGGGAAAAGGAGATTGTTACCCGCTTTGAGACTCCTTCGGGTAGTGATAAAGCGGGATATCAAGTCCAAACTCTTCATCCCAACCAAAGTGGATTGGCAGACAAAATTATTAGAATTTACTGAATTAGCAAAGATGACAGGAATAATTAGAGATAATACAGACCAAACATTTATTAGAGAGTGAGATATTTATGAAAATGTCTTAAAGGGCATTGTAAAAATGTGAATTCTTTGGCAGGCTTAGAATGACCCCTGTAGAAACATAGATAATCTTATAAAAGTAAAGATATGGGATAAGATTGGAGTGATAACGAAAAGTGTGTTACATATAAGAAACCCAGGACCCTCAATGGTGTGACTGGAAGTCATAATAGAAGTTGTGTTGTAAGAAATCTATTTACTTTTTGCAATCTGTATTATACTTTGCTTTTTTGGTTTTTTTTTTTTAAACTCATAAAGCAATTATTATTTTTAAAAAAAGAATTTGCACTGAATTTAAACAAACAATGAAACCTGCTCAATTCAGTATTCAAATAATGCTCAGATTACTTGGATGCACGCACACACAGCCGCTTTGCAGGGGGCAGTAATTTATATCTGGAAAGGTTCAGAAAAGTGTTAAGGATATTTTCCCCAATCCTGGTACTCTGATCAAATGTAATGCAGTTGCCTTCAAAAAACAAACAAAAAAACAACAACAGGAAATCCAACTGAAGCAAATTTTCAACGTCATGTGTAGCTTCAACCCGATTGCCACGAATCAAGTACAGTATTTGGGATATTTAAAGATTCAGTCTAAATGTCACCTTATCTTCATAAACCTAAGCCTTGCCTTAAGCATTTTGCCAACTATTAACAAGCATGGTAGGAAGCAGAGTAGAGCACAAATCTATGTTTTTAAAAACCCATTCAGCATGTTTCCTACTGGAATTGTGCACTCTTTTCACCAAACACTGATGTGCCTTGGGAAACATTTAATTCTCATCTAAGCCTAAACAATTAGTCTGCACCTACCTAAAATTCCTAGTGCAATGGAATATTTTTTCAGATGAGTTAAAGGTTATAAGGTGATCAGTTCTAGAGCTGAGCTGACAGAGGGGTGTATTTTTATATATCTATATATAAAGATCAGTGTCAGAAATACCCAGTTTTAAGCGATAATTTGGTAATTGCTTTGAGAGTGCTCGGGAAGCATTAAGTGCACTACGAATTAGCTTCCTTTGCCCTCCATAAAATAAGCAACATGGCCAAATCTGATTGCCTATAAAGTCTCATTATATGAATCTGTTGACACTATGACCCTTGAATGCCTATGGGGCTACAGAGGAGGAAGGTACAGCAACTAGAAGTCTTGTCACAGCAGCTTCCAAAAGGGAAAAACGGGATTTTTGAAAGGTGAATAATTTCACCATTTTCATGATCTGAAGAGATCTCCCCCCCTTAAAGCATTACTTTTTAATTGACCCCAAAATTAAAACTGGGAGAACATTTAGTGCACCCCTGATCATGTATCACTGACATTCAGAGGAATTAAGCATATATTATTCTGTAACTCCTTTGATAATTTCTCCATAAATGGATATTAGCATAAGACACTGTAGACAACATGAAAAATGTATAATATACCACACTGCAAAAAAAAAGTTATTTAAAAGTCTCCATCTGGGATTTATACTTGCACAATATGCTTCAGTATAAACCTCCCAAGAATAGAAACTGGAAGAGCACCACATACTTACAGGGCTTTGTAAAAAATAACTAATTTGAACCTTTTTTTTTTTGCTGATTTCTCATAACGTGGGCGAGAGGCACCATTGCTGGTAGTTAATGGAGTGTCACAGATTATTATTATTTTGCCTCAAGCAGGAAACTTAAATCCAGTAAAAACAGAGAAATCAGCACATCAAAGAGTATTTTACATACATTTCAGACTAAGGAGGAAAGAATCTGATCAATTCCAAAGGGACTGTGGGAGTCGAACAAGGAATGGCAGCTGAAGAGCAATGGCGCTTCTTTAGAACTACTTCTCTTAATGCCAACAAGGGAAACTAAGGCTTTGAGTCTGCCTTACTTTCAATTTGTGAGATAGCATCTGATTATCTACTCAATGTAAATCAAGAGTTACTCCGCTAAAGAGAATGAGATAATACCAGTACCCTTTCAGCTGATGGAGAGAGAAAATGTAGGTCAGTAACGAGAAAGTAAAGAAACAGCAAAATATGAATACTGCACTTGGTCACACATCTTCGTATTCATTTAATGGAAACTTTGTGGCACGAGCCATCTAGGCAAATTGGGCCTGGAAGATATAGAAGAGCTCACTACAATTCAGATCATAAAACATGTCTAGCTTGGTAGATAGATTTTAAAGCATCAAGGAGTTCTGGGCCCCATGACACCCCTTTCATGTGGTACTCAAGGGTACTCAGTACCGGCACGTCTTTTGTTGTTGTTATAAACTGAGGCACTTACTGCAACAACTTCATGGTGAATCTATTTTTCCGGCATCTATTTTTCCAGAAAAAAAGTGTTGTCCATAGGTCATGGAGTGAGAGTGGGAAGAAGACCCTGAATGGAGACAGTTCAAGCAGAGACAGGAAGCAGGGTCCTGCCCCGGGACAGCCAGGCATTCCAGAAAGAGAGTCAGCTCCCACGGCAGTTGAAGAACTGGCCAGCCAATCAGGTCAGAGGCAGAGTGAAAGTTGGATTCAAGCGCCATCATCAAGGATGTGCCATTGTCAGCACAGGCACAAAGAGACCCAACCTCCCCCCCTCCCATGCAGGACTGCACACTTGCAAGCTCACTCTTCTTGCTTGTGATGGGAACTGGATGAATGACTGCCCCTGCCCCATTCCTTTAAAATTGGAGTGGGTTGGGGCAATGTCTTTACCTATGCCTAGACATGGTTCCTGGTCTCCAAGGATTATCTTTAGAGCTTTGTGACTTGCATGCTGAGCTGACATGGAGGATCAAATGCTGACTTGCTTAATAAATTTTTCAGGATTTCCTGGGCCAAAATTCCAAGTCTTTTGTTCAAGGCTGGGAGCTAGGAGAGGCTGTGATTATCTAAACGGAAGAGTTTGGCAATGAGTTATTCTACTTTTTGCTCAAGATAGTTGATTTATGTTCTCAAAACATGTCTGCAAATCAGTTATTTTATCCATGTACTAAAGATGGCATCCTAGGAATTTGCATTCAATGATGTAAACTGCATTACATGATTTGCAGGTGATGTTTGGCTTGATAAAGTTCTGCCAGTCACAGTGCTCTTGAAGAAAACTGCCGCCCTGAGATAAACACAGGTGATACAATGTTTGAATTCACAAGGATATGATCTAGGGATGCTGATTGGTGCTTCAAGTACAGCTCTCACAAACAATCTGCATAGATTGGGAGACTGGTGAAGTGCTATAACTGGAGGCATGCTGATTGCTTCCACGGGATGTTCAGAGTTTGCTAACAATGGGTAGCTTTCTCTGATGGCCACGTGGTACTTAGGAGATGCTGTGGAGAAGCCTTCTGTCAATGGGATATATTGTTCTTCATTGGCCAGAACTTCACGTTCATTCAGAAGGGCTTATCTAGAAAATATGGATATCTGGTGGATTTGGAATCAATGACATGCGGGATATATACTTGGGGTGGGGTTCATTAAGTTTGTTGGTTCTTCTCCAGTATTTTTTTAATTGTTGCAGATGTGTTTGATTCTGAGACCTAAGCTGTGAAGGATGTTTCTGTTGATATGTTTGGAATGGCAGGTTTTCTAGTTTGGTTAGGTTTCAGCTTGTAAAGATCAGTGACATGCATATATATTAGGGTGAACTTGCAGGACTGCCTGAAAGAGTAAGAGGACTGTTAGGAAACTCTTCTCTCTCTTTTAGCTGCAGATTTGCTACAGTCAGATATCATTTGTAGTTGGTACAGAGTGAAGAAGTGTTTTCTAACCTCACCTCTCCCTTCCAGTCCACAACATGCTACCAATGATAGCACTCTATAGAAAATAGAGGGCAGGTTATTTTTTAAAAAAAATTCTCTTGCAGCCTGAAAGATTCTGGAAATACAATGGTATGGAAAAAAGAAAGATCCATACTCCCATAATTAATAGCCAGAAAAACATTTAAGGGAATATGGAACCTCAAAAACAGAGGTGGAATCTCATAGGTGGTTGCTGTAATCATCCTTACTCAAATGCTTGCATCCCACAGGAATCCCACAGGCAATCACAAGGAATCACAAGGCAGGAATCCTCCTTTCTTGCATCTATTTACAGTCCCAACACTAAGGGCTGGTGAACATGCTACACGTGTCACAGGCATGCTGCTCCAAACATCTTTTCTGTGGCGAATGACCATATGGTCCATAACTTTTCAAAAGGATGTTATAGCACTTAATGGACTGTCTTATCTGACCTCATTAAGGCATGACATGGGGAAGTTGTGCTGTTTTTGTCAGCATCTAAATACATAGCTGGTACTTAAAATATTAATGCCAATGATAGCTTACTAATTGTCAATAATTAAAGAAGCAGAAAAAATAATGCACAAATAATTTTATATGGTGTGTGAAATACATTTCACAATTTCTTGGAAGAGAGTCAGGAAAAGACTGTCCATACAAGTAAATCCAAGCCAGAATATAGAGATAGTGGGTGGTATTCAATGTTAGTCATACTCAGAACAGACCCACTGACATCAAAAGGTTTATTCCAAGTGTGATGACCCTTAGATATCACCCAAACTTTAGATGCTAATCTTCCGTGAACACCTGTCACACTGGAAAAAATAATAAAAATAATAATCCCAATTTATTTAGTGTCCAATGGCTGATTGACATGCTAGAGGCAACAAAGAGTGAAATAACACAACTGAACTCAGGTTCTGAGATGCTATCAATCCTTCCTCCAAGCCACCACGATCTCGTCTGCAACCTGTAATCTTTCAGGGATGGCATTTTATAATGATTCACCACATGCTTATCTTTTCCTGTGATTCTTACTCCCACCCCTGCAGTTCGTTGCACTTTAAAATGACTCGGTACTGCATGAAATTTTTGAATTTGCTTCTCAATGCCTTATGTACAGCGTCATTTTCTGCCACATGCTGACTTCGTCTTAAGATTCTTTTAGATTTCCCCCAAAATACAAGGTAGGAAAAGCCGCTTATCTGTGATTGTTTATACTTAAGATAAAGTGCATTCACAGTCACAAACACTGGCATTCACTGTAGCTGGCCACTTGGTGGGGAAACTCTTCAACAGCAGTGTTTTACTGCTGAGAAGAGATTTCTACCTCATTTTGCTACAGCTTAAGGCAGTCAAGCTTATATGTGTGTGGAAAAAACCCCCTCACTTCAGAATTTAACTGCTATGACTCAGCAGTGGTCAGCTTCTGAACAATTAAAAGCATCAAGGCAACAGGAAAGTTCATCAATACCTTCGTATCCCAGCCAATGTCATCCCAACTTAATACTGAAAGGGGGCTTTCTACAGTATGGACTTTTTAATCTGCAGAGCATCTAGTGATTAGCCAAAAGCAACACAATTTATGCATTTGTTTCACAGCCCATAATGATAGTTATCCACGTCATAAGCTACACAAAACATGTTCTGCATAGGGTCTGCTAACATGACATATGAAGGTGTTTGGGGTCTGATATGATCAGAAAGTAACTTAGTGCACAACCTTAACATTGCTTGCTGGAAAGCAGCATCGATGGGACTATGCAAAAATGGGTAGCTTAAATGTTGCACTGCAGGGTGCCACTCAAATCTGGTTTTGCTTTACAAGGAATGTGTCCTTATTCTTAAAAGAAGAAGACAACAAGTCCTTCTCTCATTGACTGCTACTTTCATGGACCTTTAAATGTCTTAAGGAATGTGTGATTGACAGATTAAAAAATACTTTGCATACTATGGGGAAACGTCATTACTAGAGATGGGGAAGGGAAGTAAAATAAATAAAGAACTATGGATCCAATTCAAACAGGATCTATTCTCTCTCCCCAACACACACAAATGCACACACTCAAAGCAACAACCAATGCAGGCCTCCTTATGTCTTCCCTTTTCCCCTATTTGCCATAGTGACAAATAGCATTCATGCTGAGTGCTGTGTGATGCCTCCGAAAAACTATGGATACTACCAGATATTTTTGCAATAGGTGCTATAGGTGCCGGAAGGCCTAAAATTGTGCCAAAGATGCACTCTTCTTGCTGGGGGAAATGACATGGAGAACTAGGATGAGGTCCAAGTTTGCCAAGTCTCTGGAATGTGTTCTGCAAAATAATTATAGTTCCCCAAATTATTTCCATAAAAGTCTGCAGAGAGGGTGGATCCAAACTTAATTCAAAAAAATTAAAAGCAAAGCTAGTTTAGAATATACAACTTTATATTTCTAATCTGAATAACACATGCCAAATTAAAAATGCCAAATTAAAAAAAAAAAATCCACAACAAAAGTGTTTTAATGACTACTGTACAGTGCAAGAAACAACAATCCATAAGGAATTATCCAGCTGCACTTTTAAATCCTATTGATTTCAATGGCATAGTTAAGCCAAAGCTTTCATCTCTCCAAATGATAATCAGTGGGTTTAAAAATGCTCTACGTTGACAAGATTGTGCACTAGAAGAAGAACTGCACCATGATGTCATGGAAATTTTAAAAAGTCAAAAGCTTTTTCTTCCAGCAATAGTGCACTTATATAGCTGACACTAATTGTCTTTTTTTGAGGCCACATAACAGTTTGTAACTAAATAGCAAAACTAAGAAAGACTCCTTGCCACATGTTCGGAGAGTTAGATATTTCAGCACTCTGGACAGTTCCAAGACAGCTAGAGTTTCAGATTTCCTTCTACATATTTCACTTTGCTAACAGTTCAGCACAGAGATGCATAATGCTAGAGCTTTCATTGCCATAGTAACCGAGCCCTTGTTCACACATTATGGTTTTCTATTTTCCCAGGATGGATGAAAAGCAAGGGATTCTCCACATTCATTACCTTCTCCTAAACTTATGGGCCATACTTTTGCTTTGAAAAAAGCTACAAGTAAACCAAGCATGCATTCCAAGCAAGGCAGTGGTGTACAAAGTTCTAGCAGTACTTTATTGCAATTTTCTCCATTATCTAAAAATAATGAAAGAAATTAAGGGAAATAATTATAACTTAAATTAGAATTTAAAAAGACTGAAGAAGAGTTGAAAAGATATCTATAATCCCTGAGTGATTGACACAGAAAAGAGAGAAAGGAAAAGAAAGAAGCTTCTGATAATTCAATTATGCCCCTTTTGTTGCAGCCTTGGTCCCGCAGGAATTACTGGAAATCCAGGATTCTGTTTTCGATCAGATAACTGAGAAGGCAGATGATAAAAGTGAAACAAGGGTGAAAGGGAAGGGGAGGGGAGTAAAGTTTAATTGTGTCAACAGGCTTAAAAAGTCAGATAAGAGTACCAGGTCACAACAATTGCTGTTTTGTGGCAATACTGCTGTAATCAAACCACTCTGGAAAAGTCCATATCCTATTAAAATTGAGAACATCTGTTGGATCAGGCTAATAGTCCACCTGCTCCAGCATCCTGTTCTCACAGTGGCCAACCAGATCCACAAGCAGGATTTGAACACAAGTGCAACCTCCTCTCCTGTGGTTTCCAGCTATAGTACAGGTATTCAAAAGCATTCAGAGGTATGTAATCCACTTGTTCTCGATATGTTAATTCTAGGAGTTACACTCTTTAATCATCAATATCCCTTGGCAAGCAAATTTCAAAGTCCATTTAAAAATCATTTAACTACCAAGGCAACAGATATAATCCAAGCTGCATGTTTCTTATTTAGGGCCCATTCATCCAGAATGTGACCAACAGGGGCGCTTACAAAAGCAGGAATAAACAAACATCTGCAAGAGCTATGTCCTACCAAACATACCTACAGGTGTGCAGGGAGCTTCTGCTTGCATTTGCTCAAACACAAGAACAATGTCTAATGTGATCAGTGAACAGCTTTATATACAAAGTCTTGAACAACAAAGTGCATCTGCCTCTAACTGGTATATGACTTTTTCTTTCCAAAGCGGAAACTCAAAATAAAATCTTTATTACTACCCACTGATTCAGAAGCAAAGCTGTTTGTACCCTAGTCAAGTGAGTAGGATGAACATAAAAACATCCACACTGAATTGGATTATCTATCAGAGCACCAGTCTCTGTAAGAAGTACATCGGATGATTCAGAGGCAATCTAAAACAGCACAGAGTATTGTCATAGTGACTAATTTTCATTTGATTATTAATAGATTCAACAACTAACATTCTGGGGTCCAGAGGCTAGGACCCGGATCAATGGATTCAAGTTACAAGAAAGGAGATTCCAACTAATCATCAGGAAGCAGAGGTTACATGACCATCTGTCATGTACGATTGAGTTTAGATTCCTGCATTGCAGGGGGCTGGACTAGATGATCCACAGGTCCCTGCCAACTCTACAATACTATGCCTCCATGAGCTATAATATGTCATGATTGTCCATTTGGGTCAGTTCCTGCTTTAATATTAAACAATGAACGGTGCCAGAAAATACATTGTTGCCAAGATCTGCAAAGCAATTTGCTTTTCTAAATTTCAAAAGCCAACCTTTTCTTCAAAGCACCAAAACATACCCAGAGGAAGGATCTGCATCCAACCCTGGCTTTGTCCCATTATATTCCCACACAGGGAGGAGAACCCAGTACATCAGATTAAACCCTAAAGGAAGACAAAATTTCAGGCGCAGCCTTGGAGAGACAGCTCTGAGTCCCATGGCCTTTGATTCAAAGAATATGTGACAAAAATGCAGCCGGAAGATGGAAAATCTCTTTTGATAGCTGTGTGATACAGTCATTGGGGGTTTTTATAGACATACCATGTTTGAGAGCTCTTAAGCCTCTAGGTTAGCTGTCTCTGTGAGCTCCCACTGCATGTCAATAGACTTTTTTTTTCTTTTTTCTCAAGGAAAGAAATGAAACAGCAACAGCAACAGCAACTTTCTTCCTCATGGCTGATTTGTGCTAAATGACTGCTTTAAAAATAAATCAAAACATTTCATACAACTGTGCCTGAAATGTGTCTATTTTGGTGTTATGAAAACTGCACAGAGACAACAGTTGCGCCAGCAGAGAGCCAAATGCAACCCCAAATCTATACTCTTTTTCTGGAAGCATGACAAAGGAAAGACACTGGCCCCCAAACTATATTTTAAGAGAACTCCACAGAAAAAAAGAGTATCCACCTTGGTAGGCACTTTGTCTCAAGATGAAGTTCACTCTGTATAGCTACCATTACAGTATTATGAAAATAGGGCAGTTGCCACTACCCAGGAAACCAACTGATTCACGTTTCCCACCCACCCACCATCTTTCTCCTCCCTGGTGGGTTCAAGAAGGCACAATGCCAAGCATAAGGAGGAGGAAGCTGACAGGCAGAGCCACCTTCTGGACTGGTGGCTAAGAAAGAAGACAGGGAGGCAGGGGCTGGCTGAGGGAAGACTGGGGTGGTTGGTGAAAGATACTCGGAGTCGAGTGTGAATTTCATGCTCTTCATTCAGCTAGTAGTAGCAATGAATGAAACTTTCCCCAAAACATCTAGCTATATATACATTATTTACACAATGGGCCCTGTCTGATTGGCTAATTCCGGGCTGCTCCTGCAGGCCAATCAGGTTGTGGATTCACATCCTCCAGAAGCCTGAATGGCTGCTCCTGCAGGCCAATCAGGTCACTGATTCACTTCCACCTGGAGCTGGATTGGGTGGCTCCTGCAGACCAATCAGACTGCTGCATTCTGGATCCTATTGTTCTAGGATTCAGCTCAGTACATAACACCTGGTGGGGAAGTTCCTCCCCATTCATTGAAAAGAACCACCTTCTGCTGGCCAGAATGAGAAGTCTCTCAGTCTCTCTCTCTGTCTCTCTCTCTGTCTCTGTCTCTCTCTCTCTCTCTCTCTCTCTCTCTCTCTCTCTCTCTCACACACACACACACACACACACACACACACGAAGGGAGGGAGGGAGGGAGGGATCATAAACCCTGAACATGATCATTAATGGGTGTAACCCCAAGTTGCCAACAGGAGTATAGATGTATTTTCTGGAACTTGTAGTTGCAAGGACAGTTTTGCAGTCAAACA
This sequence comes from Podarcis muralis, assembly GCF_964188315.1. Classification (NCBI taxonomy): domain Eukaryota; kingdom Metazoa; phylum Chordata; class Lepidosauria; order Squamata; family Lacertidae; genus Podarcis; species Podarcis muralis. The sequence continues at coordinate 76,054,031 of NC_135659.1, forward strand.
AGAAAGGGAAGTTACAGCTGCGTTTCCTTGAAAGCTTTGCAAAAAGCCTACATTTAAAAAATAAAAAAAAGAGGTGAGGAAATCAATCCCCAGACAGAAGAAAGGTGGGGCGTGTTAGCCAGCACTAAATGGTAAGACAGAATGCTATTGTATTTTAGTCCTTTCTCATATATCAAAATGATTTCCAGGTCATTTAGGTGACAAAGTCCTCTTGCTTTCTTGCTTGAATTGTCACTCTGAAGCCACTCTCCAACTTAAGGTAACAGCACCAATCTAACCAGTTCTCCACACACAAAGCTGCTGTAAATCTGAAGAAACCCTAGTATGTGTGTTCACATACAGAAGTATTTCTATTTTGAATATCTGTTCTATTTTCACTGACAAGAAACTCGTTTCTAGATATTAAAGAGCTTAATGACCTCATTTCATATAACCTTTTTAATATACAAAACAAAACCCTGTAAGAAAAGAAATCTTAACATTTTTGTTTTGTCTGTTCATAAAAGATGGCTAAGAGTTGCTGTTCTGATGATAGTACTAGAAAAAGTGACATGCGGAATAGCAACAGTTATTTAAAAGAAGGTGGCTTCCCTCACCTTCTTCTGACACAGATAAATCAGGACTGGCATTTCCCTTGGAAGAAGGAATTGCCCTGTTTTGAGAATTGCTTGGAATCAAACCGGCAGAGTTCCCTTAACAAAAAGCAGCCACCTGTCTGTTCCTGTTTTATGTGCCAATCAAGTCAATGCAAGCTATGCATTCACAATTGTCTCCCCTTTCCTGCCTCTTACCGGCAAGTAGATTAAGGATGTTGCATTGACTGACAGGTGAAATATAAACAGATTATAGATTCGCTTAACTTTCATACAGCACAACTTCAAATAAAAATGCATTATGGGTTACTGCTATCCAACAGCCAGACGTGGGAGCTATATGTGTGTGCACACATGAAATTTCTGATCAAGTCAGAATTACAGAGTTGAAAGGGACCCCAAGGATCATCTAGTCCAATCCCCTGCAATGTAGGAATCTCAACACATGCTCCCCCATGCAGAAATTAATCTTATGCTTAAGGGAAACCACATAGGATTTTCAACATCTACATGCAGCCACTGGGAGAGATCATCAGGGGGTTTGGGCTGGGTGTTCATCAATATGCGGATGATACCCAGCTCTACCTCTCTTTCAAATCAGAACCAGTGAAGGCAGCGAAGGTCCTACCAGACTTTTAGAAGGCATCTGAAGGCATGTGTGTGTGTCTGGAGGTGGTTGGAAGATGGATGGCGGCTAACAGATTGAGGTTGAATCCTGACAAGACAGAAGTACTGTTTTGGGGGGACAGGAGGCGGGCAGGTGTGGAGGACTCCCTGGTCCTGAATGGGGCAACTGTGCCCCTGAAGGCGTCATTTTGGACTCACAGCTGCCCATGGAGGCGCAGTTCAAATCTGTGTCCAGGGCAGCTGTTTACCAGCTCCATCTGGTACACAAGCTGAGACCCTATCTGCCTGTGAACTGCCTCGCCAGAGTGGTGCATGCTCTGGTTATCTCCTGCTTGGACTACTGCAATGCGCTCTACGTGGGGCTACCTTTGAAGGTGATGCGGAAACTACAACTAATCCAGAATGCGGCAGCTAGACTGGTGACTCGGAGCAGCTGCCGAGACCACATAACACTAGTCTTGAAAGACCTACATTGGCTCCCAGTACGTTTCCGAGCACAATTCAAAGTGTTGGTGCTGACCTTTAAAGCCCTAAATGGCCTCGGTCCAGTATATCTGAAGGAGCGTTTCCACCCCCATCGTTGTACCCAGACACCGAGGTCCAGCACTGAGGGCCTTCTGGCGGTTCCCTCACTGCGAGAAGCTAAGTTACAAGGAACAAGGCAGAGGGCCTTCTCGGTAGTGGCGTCCTCCCTGTGGAACACCCTCCCACCAGATGTCAAAGAGAACAACAACTACCAGACTTTTAGAAGACATCTGAAGGCAGCCCTGTTTAGGGAAGCTTTTAATGTTTGATGTATTACAGCATTTTAATATTTTTTTGGAAGCCGCCCAGAGTGGCTGGGGAAACTCAGCCAGATGGGCGGGGTATAAATAATAAATTATTATTATTATTATTATTATTATTATTATTATTATTATTATTATTAAGCAGGCATGTCCGACTTCCGAAAGGCTGCAATCTACTCCCAGTATAAAAAAAACTGGCAGTGATCTACCATTGGATGGATGAGAAGCATGCGCAAGGTGCTGTGTGGAAGGAGGTGGCAAACTGGATGCAGGAGGGGGGAGTTTAAGGGGGGGGAGGAAAGGAAGGCAAAAGTTCTTTCTCTGAGGAGCCAGTCGCCATCTCTCCCCCCCCCAAGCCAGCCCTTTCTCTCTCTCCCCTCCCTGTCAAAGGGAGCCACACAGCTGACACGCATCCCAATCGTGTCTGCCCCCCGCCTCCCCCCTCATTGTCAAAGGGACCCAGCGCTGGGGCCGCCATTGCAGCCGTGAAGGCTGGGCTGGGCGACATTCCTCGCGCTTGCCACATGGCCCGGCCTTCCCTGCTGCAATGGCGGAGGGACCCAGCGCTGGGGGTGGGGGGGTGGCAGCGACATTCCTTGCCCACTTTATTTAATCCTGTGATCAATCAAGATCTCTCCCGCGATCTACTGGTTGATTGCGATCAGCTGGTTGGACATGTCTGCAATAAAGGAAAGATAATCGTCTCTCTTTTTAGGTCAATAACTGAGTAGAGCACCAAAGTTTGGCCTCATGTGTATGCCAATATCTGCATAATTACATGAACATCAGCTAAAGCAGGGATGGGTGGTGGACTATGGTTCCCATCATAAAATATAGAGCTCCATGGACCAATGATCTGACTCAATATAAGGCAGATCCCTGTGTTCCCATGTCACTCTTCTATGAGAAAGAAGCATTAGTAACTCGTTTAATTTCCCTAAGGTTGATTCTACTTTCTCCTGTAAAGGAAATTATCAGTTCAAATAATGGTTTCAGTAACTATTTCACACATTTCTTTTTTTAAAAATCAGGCCTCTAACAAAGTTCTCCTCAGGCCTATATACGGTAGTTTTAGTCATTGTTTTTTTAAAAAAATAAGTTTAGGGGTACTCTCATTTTGACTCAAGAAAACCACCATTTTATTGTTCAAATCAGGAAAAATGAATACAGTAAATGGAGAAAAGTGCAAAGATTCACAAAATGTTTAGAGGCGTGCGTACCCCTGAGTACCCCCATAAAAAAGCATTGGTTTTAGTCATTCAGAGTTCAGAACATACACAAAAAAGCAAAATCATAAATTTATCTATACCAAATGGTCATAGTAGTGAAAAATGGGCATAGTAAGATGGCAGCAGGATGTGAGGGTGGAAACAGACCATTTTAATGGCTGGCATTAATAAAGTATCAGTGGTCAACTCATCACTATGCAGTTCTTGGAGGTTAGCACAAAAATGGGGCATCCATTATGTGCATGTGGTCTCATTGTGGGCTTGTAGCATTTTGGCAACCCAGAGCGGTCCACAGATGTCAAGTGCTATTAGAGCACTTCGGGGAAAACTCATGAAACACTGTTATGTCAAGTTCACAGCTGCCGCTCCCTGGAATTCAGTGACGCATTTGGCACAAAACTCACTTTTCTACTGCTGAGTTTTGAATGAATTTTAATATATATGAGTATCTGTGGACATCAGTGAGCCTGGCGTAAATCCCCTTGTTAAGCCTAACTGTGGGTTATCTAGCAAAGCTGCTGTGTAAAAAAATTAATATAGCCAGCATCTTTCTGAGAAATCTTAGAGAAATGGTGCAGATTATGGATCTTGCTAATTTGGGTGGAATGGCTTCCAAAAGGAAACGTATTGGTATCAAAAATGGGAATTTTGATGCTGTATTTTGGTAGGGTGTTTTAAAACATAATAAGAAAAACCTGACTTTGCTTTAGACCTACACTCATGGCTGTATAATATCCCAAGGTAAAGGTGACTTAGCAAATGTATACAGTGCTAATCTATTGGAATAACTAAATTTGCAATTTGAACCGCAAACTGTCAAAAGGCACCAGGGATGACATTTTCCGGCTCTTTGCACAAAATCTTTAGCAAACAAGTCCCAAGCTCTTCTGAACTTTTAGGTTAGTGGGTAGTTGAAATAGATTATCTATTTTTTTAAAAAAAAATAGTTTCTAAATCAAAAGCTTATTTGCAACACCTAGAGGGATTGCAGAATATGACTAATTTAGCAGCAATTGGCTTTATTGAACTAGAATTTTTATCTCTGATGAATTCAGCTTCTGAAAATGTGTTCAAAAATATCTTTTATTCTGCTTCCTCCACCAAACACACAAAGACACCTCATTCTTTAATTTTTTTTTAAAAAAAAAGTATTTAGAAGATTGAAAGGAAAGCGGGGGAACTAAGAATTATTGAAGCTATCTTAGAAATTCCCCAAGGAAGGACATTTGTAAACCAAATGGGAGCATATAAACACATTTCATAGCATTTTTGGAACATTCTTTGTTTCTAAGCGTATAATGATGCAACTCTTTTTTGAAATATTATAATATATTATAAGAGATTGGGACATAGCAAAGTAATGCAGCATTTGCGGTACAATGAATTTGTATCAAAATGCAATGTGGGGGAAGGACAAAAAGGTCCTACTAGGTTGAACCCCTAAAATGTCCAGGGATCAGGATCAAATATAGATAGTAGGTGATGGGGGAAACCCTACCCAAGAGAGCTGCTACCCCTCCAAGTAAACAAAACTGAACTAGATGTGAAATAGTCTGGCCTGGAATAATAATCATCACCATCTGAATTATTATATAAATCTATATTCTGCACCCTCCTCCAAAGGAGCCCTGGGCAGCAAGTGTGTCAGTACTAAAATAATACAATTAAAGCTTCTTTTATAAAGTTTAAAACGCCTTAAATCAAACACCTGCTCTTGACAGGGGCAGAACTTTCGGCCATCAAATGATTGAGTAAACAGTGTCAGGTCTAGAAGTTATTGAATATTCAAGAGTAGCCAATCAGCTCACAATCATCAACCCTTTAAACCTGTAGATGGGAAGTTCAGCATGTTGGTGCAAAGGAAAAAAATAGGTATGAAAATGAGAATTTCCTAGATGCCAAGTTCCAAGTTTGGGGCAAGTACTCTTTGGTGAGAGAACCTCAGCAGAGATTTAAAATCACAAAACATGCAGTAAAGTGTGGCTGTGAAACCTTAAAATGTAACTTTTTCAAGTTCCCCTCTTCTCCTTGCATAACAAAAGAGACCACATATTTAGTAAGTTGAAGATGGTTTACTTGCAAACTCTTCAAAGCTCTGGTTCCTGTGTTTTTCCCTACATCTGCGAAGGCAGTAAAATTTGGCTTAGTTACAAAGTGGAAAAAGTTCCTAAATTATTGGTATAGGAACTCACGAATGGTTCATGAGAGCCATGCAGTTTGAACTGGAGCAACCAGCTCAAACCTCTTCGCACCTTGAGTTTCACATGTAGATTAAGGTTACAATAACAGGCTTGATTACCCATTTCCTCCCAAGGAAAGGGAAGGACATAGCTAAACCTGGCAGCACAGCTTGTTGTCGTTTAGTCTTGTCCGACTCTTCGTGACCCCATGGACCAGAGCACGCCAGGCACTCCTGTCTTCCACTGCCTCCCACAGTTTGGTCAAACTCATGCTGGTAGCTTCGAGAATACTGTCCAACCATCTCGTCCTCTATCGTCCCCTTCTCCTTGTGCTCTCCATCTTTCCCAACATCAGAGAGTCTTCTCTTCTCAGGAGGTGGCCAAAGTATTGGAGTCTCAGCTTCAGGATCTGTCCTTCCAGTGAGCACTCAGGGCTGATTTCCTTAAGAATGGATAGGTTTGGTCTTCTTGCATGGGACTCTCAAGAGTCTCCTCCAGCACCATAATTCCAAAGCATCAATTCTTCGGCGATCAGCCTTCTTTATGGTCCAGCTCTCACTTCCATACATTACTACTGGGAAAACCATAGCTTTAACTATACGGACCTTTGTTGGCAAGGTGATGTCTCTGCTTTTTAAGATGCTGTCTAGGTTTGTCATTGCTTTTCTCCCAAGAAACAGGCGTCTTTTGATTTCATGGCTGCTGTCACCATCTGCAGTGATCATGGAGGTAAAATTTCTCACTGCCTCCATAGACAGCTTAGTCTATGGTATTAATCCCTTCATACATTTATTAGACTTAAGCATGTTGGTTATATGAGGCTGGTTATCCACACGCAGCACACATCAAATGGACTAGACACACAGCCAACAAGCAGACAGATAAATGTAGATTAAGGCAGTTTATTATTTAGCAAGCAAGCAAGCAAGAAAGAAACACCTTCTCACATCAAACCAGAGCTGAAACACTTACAACAATGAAGCAGAATGAAGTGGAAAACACTTGACACCTCTGGAGGTGGGACTTCTCATCAGGATTCTGAACAAATGACAGCCGCCTGAACTCTAACATCTGTTTTTACACTTTTCATTTATGATACCAAGCTTTTAGGAATCACAACTGGGCAGTTCATTTCAAGATCTCATTCAGAAACTGGTCCAGGAGTTTATTTCAGGTTACTTCCCCCTGATTCTGCAGAAGGGTATAAAACTGGTCTGCTTTCTGATTTTCATATCTAAAATAGACACCTTCTCAAAACCCACAATCTTAGGCCACGTCTAAGTAACTCTACATAGAAGTAAAAATCCTACTGACCATTGCAAGTAGCAATGTTGGAATAATAACTATGGTGTCCTCACTGGACACCATATGTCCAGCTTATGATTTTTGCCCCTTCCTGGAATCAGAAACTGGTGTGTATGGTGCACTTCATATGCTATTTCCACCACATAATATAGCAATGGCACTGCTTCATACAAATGTTGTTTTTTAAAATGAATGGATCCCATTTCTGTCAGGGGCTGGAGAATTGGGGGGTACAAAATGTGCTCATTTTCACTTGAACCCTGAAAAAAGCCAAGAAAAGACGACTAGGTGTTTTGTGCTTGAATTTGTCAGTTCTACACCAACATATAACTGAAAGGCTCAGACCTAGAATGGTTCATGAAAAATGAACTTTCCATATTTCACACTTCTTGATTTCACCTTCTTCCAAGGATATTCTAATCACAAATCCAGATGCCCTTGATAGAGCCCCACCACAATCTGGGTCAGGTTGTCCTGAAGCCATGATACACTCCTACATATTTGGGTCAATCTGCAAGTCAAGTGCTACTATCCACAATGTTGAATTGATATTAAGGCTACAGTCCTATACACAGTTACCTGGGAATAAGCTCTGCTGAAGTCAATGAGACTTATTTCTGAGGAACTATGAATAGGCTTATACAGTAACAGGGCATAAAGGAACAGAGTTTAAAGCAGCCTTTCCAAACCTGTTCATCATCAGACATTTTGGACAATTCGTTTCAGCCCCAGCCAGTACTAAGTCAGGGTAATCATAGCAACTGGGGGGAAACAAGCTGGGGAAGGCTTCTTAAACTAAACGTTCTTGAGGCACAACATACCAGGCGCAGAAGGGAATTAACTAGAAGGGAAAACATGCTGGACCCAATAATAAGAAAGCAAGAAATCAGAGGTTTGACCAGCAAAGCTGGTCTGCTCAAAAGTCATACTTTCTGTATGGTAACTCTGCATCCTATGTGGAATCTACATACAATGTAAAAATGTGTTGTTATTTATTTATTTTTTGAAAAATACATTGAATTTTGCATAGCTCACTTTCACCATCTAGTGTCACATTTGTATATTTCACTTTGCAACATATTTAAAACGTTTTATATGCAGCTGTGGAGCTGAGTCCTTAATCTGAGTTGAGTGACAGCAGCCCATGGTTTTCCAGTGGCGATGGTACTCTCTTTTAGCATTATCTTGCATGTTCCAAGACTAAGCCAAGGCAATCAAAGCAGACTTGAGGGATGGCCACAACGAGTCATACTTCAAATTAAACTCTGCTATTAATATGACACATTCATAAACAGTTATTATTTTAGAAAATAAGTAGAAAAGGGGGCTAGGGATTAACGTTCTGCTTTGCTTACCTTCATCTGCACCCAGCCACTGGCTAAGACTGCAGATGTTTCACTGCAAGACGACGTCCAACAGTGGAACGTAATTAGAAAAAGCTGCTGCACTTTCCAGCTCATTTGGCCAGGGTTATTGAGGTTTGGAACAAATGCCTACAACTGTTACAGTTTAATGGAAGATTCAACAACAGGGGTATTTTTCTCCGAGACTGGCTATGCTTTCCAAACTGTGAAGGCTTCATTTTCCTAGCATTAATGCTACCCTATCCCTGCCAAACATGCCTATCTCACAGAGCAAAAACTTGTTTCCAGCCTTTGGGATTCCAAGTCACCCCAAATATCTCTGCGGCTCAGCTTCTAATACTGAATTAAGCATTCCAGCAACAACACTGCAAGGAGACAAAATAAGAATGTCATACTTTTCAGGGAGCAGGGTAGGCAGACTTGAAAGATCACATTTATTTTTGTATGAAAATAATAAGGATTTACACAATAGCCAGAAATCTGGCATGCAAAATCCAAACATCCCTGTAATCCCTGTTTACAATACACACAGAGAAATTAAAGCAGGCTTAGCTAAGCAGTGTTTGTGAATATTAATAAACCTATATTTCAAATCTGGGCTTTGCAAAAAGGCGGAAAGAGGATTGTTTTCAAACAAACCTATATTTTACACAGACCACTTGGAATGTGGAAATTGTTGAAACACTACACCATGTGCTAGAAATGGGTTAAAGCTGTGTATAACAGCAAAATATTGTTCTGTAATTGCATTACCTGGCAATATTCAGCTCCCAGATAATAATGTGATGAACACATGAAGCTGCCTTATGCTCAGCACCTCCCATGATTTAGAATTATGACTAATTCGTACATACAATCAACCTGATACATTGGTAGGGAAATAGGTGGATGGGATCTGTACCGCACAGTGTAAATTGGTGGTATAATTCCCTACTCTCCATGTGCACAGATTGCAAACTAGCCCATCAGGAGGCTTATTTGTTTAGCCAAGAACCATAGAAAATCCAAAGCCCAATAAGCTGAAACAAAAGTTCAAAATATAAATATTAAACACATCAAACCTGGCTATGACAGGAGACTTATGCCAATAGGTCGCCAGTGCGATCCATGACGTTTGACTAAACAAAATTTCACTTAAACCTGTGTGTGGCTACAGCAAAATGAGCCACCATGATAAAGCATTTCCTCTGATTATTTTGGAGAGGATATTTTCTCCCTGTTGGATCCTTCTGCAAATCTAGTAATAAAAGGCAATAAATAATACTTCACATTGGGAGAAATGGAAATCAAGCACTATAACAGATAAGGGCGGCCATCCTCGATTTCCTGGTGTTGAATTACAGTGGTGCCTCGCAAGACGAATGCCTCGCAAGACGGAAAACTCGCAAGACGAAAGGGTTTTTGGTTTTTTGAGTTGCTTCGCAAGACAATTTTCCCTATGGGTCTTGCAAGTTTGTTTCCTTTTTCTTAAAACCGTTAATACAGTTGCGACTTGACTTCGAGGAGCAACTCATAGCACGCGGTGTGGTAGCCTTTTTTGAGGTTTTTGAAGACTTTGGTGATTTTTGAAGCTTTTCCAAAACTTTTCTGACACCGTGCTTCGCAAGACGAAAAAAATCACAAGACGACAAAACTCGCAGAATGAATTAATTTTGTCTTGCGAGGCACCACTGTAATACAAAACTGCTGGTTGTTGATTGAGCAGTGACATGCTAAATGTGGGTTTGGAGGCACCTATTCATTGGAAATTTATTCTATTAAATCTTAAGAAGGCTGTTCTCCATTTGGCGCCTACCTTCCTCTTCCAACACGTAGAGCTCTTTCCCAGTCTGCATTGGAATTAGGCATTAATTGTTTATCTATTTGCTTGTTTGCTTCCCTGGGATCCTTTTGGAGGAAAGGTAGGATAATAATAGTAGTAACAACAACAACAAGAAGATTCCATCCATGACAACCATCTTTCCACATGTCAAATAGCCTTGATCTGCTCCACATACTCAATACAATTCAGGAATCTATGTTCACAGCATGGTTTAGTAGACTGATTTGGGCCCTCCCGGGAGCACTTTGGATTGTTAATATATAAAATTTACAGCACTTGTAATGCTGACTGGCTGCTGCAGCTCTTGTTTCTTTTCAGCTCCCTAAGCCTGTGATGGACTGAGAATGAAACATCACAAAAATCACACCAAAATATACTACAATTCACTTAGCTACCTGTGCTGTACTTTTTGTCATCTGAAACCCCCTCCCCAGAGAGGGAAGCCCTTTTGCTGACAGGAGATAATGCTGAGGTCACAACAGTCTGCTGTAATGTGGTGCCGTGGGCATCTGGGGACACCAAGGTGGGCTCTCCTCTTGACATGTCAGTCCAGGGATCCAGATTAGTGCCCCACAACTGATTGCAACCCTCCCCATGATTCCATTACTCCAATTCTCCATTTTCATCTCATTCTTTCTCCTGCTCTGACAATTCCTACTAAGATGTCTCCACTGACGTTTCCTGATACCCTAAACTGGAGCATTTAGACCTCACATTATGCCTCATTGCCCCATTTAAGCTACAGCCATGGACAGAAAGTCTCTACAGAGGGTGGTGAATACAGCACATGATACTTTGAGTCCACTAGATGACATCGCAAGGGATCATTGCCTTAGGAGAGCGAGAAAAATTCTCAGGGATGACTCACACCCCAGCCATCACCTCTTTAATCTTCTATCTTTGAGCAGGAGATATAGAAGTATAATCAGCAGTGCCAACAGGCTAAAAAATAGCTTCTATCCGTGGGCTGTTAGGCTGTTGAACGAAAAATAACATAGCAAAATTGACTTGTGAGGTGGTGTGTTGTTTGATAAGAGACTGAGTGTTTGGGAGGGGTAGGCTTGTTTAATTTCATTGTACACAGGTTGTACAATGACAGTAAATGTATTATTATTATTATTATTATTATTATTATTATTATTATTATCAAATGCAATGCCCACTTGATAGCAAGCCATACCGAACTAAATGGGACTTACTTCTGCAGAAACATGTGCAGGATTGTGCTGCCAGGCATACTTATGTAAAAAAATATAATAATTTAAAGAAGTGTTACATTCATTCAATATGTGGCTGGAAAATAATGAATCATAGAACTGTATAATTGTAGAGTTGGAAGAGATTCTGAGGGTCATCTAGTTCAACCCCCTGCAATGCAGGAATCTCAACTAAATCATACATGACAGATGGCAATGAATTATGCCAATTCCAAAAGCATGATGTACAGCAAGAATGGGAAACGTGGTCCTGCACATCCCATCATCCCTGACCGCTGGCCATGTTGGCTGGGGCTTATGGGATTTGAACAACATCTGCAGGGTAACTATAGTATAGAATAAATGTGATCGATCTCTGTTATCCAGTCTTCACTGATCTGAAACTCCTGGTTTTCCTTCTGCATCCGACACATAGTTCTAAGCCAATGATGCATCCTATGTCGACAGCACTCCCATTTATCCAAACAGTTAATTCTCCCAACATTTTAGATGGCTCCTAAGCCATTCAGTATCAGATGCATTACACTGCACAGAGCTAATTGCAAGAATGTATTTCTGACAGATCAGCAGAGCAGATTTCATTCTGCTTCCTATCTCATTCTTCTTCTCCTTCTAGCATCCGGTGTCTTCACGGTTGTCACAAGAAGCAGCTTTGAGTAAAGAGATACTTTAGTAGCCCAAAGCATGAGCACCATCAGTCACACTCCTGTATATAAACCGATCAGTCTTAAGAACCTCCTTGTGACAAGCCTGCCTGGCTTCTTTCTATAAAATTAGACTTCTCCTCCCCTATTTTCTCATCTCCATCAGTGCTGACGGCAGGAACACAGACAGCTGCAGCCACATTATTCAGCTTAAGTGGAGATCGTCACTTATTGGAGCTCAAATTGTTCATTAACTTGTCATGCCTGAATTCAGAGGATGGAAACCCATAGCATGAAGCAGAATCTTTTTAAACACAGATGTTAACAGGCCATACAGTAAACCACTGAGCCTCTTGGCCTTGCTGATCAGAAGGTTGGCGGTTTGAATCCGTGTGACGGGTGAGTTCCCATTGCTCTGTCCCAGCTTCTACCAACCTAGCAGTTCAAAAGCATTCCTGTGCAAGTAAATAAATAGGTACCACTGTGGCAGGAAGGTAAATGGCATTTGCATGCGCTCTGGCACTTGTCACAGTTCTCTGTGTGCCAGTAGTGGTTTAGTTATGCTGGCCACGTGATCCGGAAAGCTGTCTGTGGACAAACGCCGGCTCTCTCGGCCTGAAGCAAGATGAGCGCCACAACCCCAAAGTTGGCCACAACTGGACCTAATGGTCAGGGGTCCTTTACTTTTTTTACAGTAAGCAAAGTAGATATTCACTAAAGGACTACATAACAGAAGGGAAGAGCCTTCTGTTATCTTCCTGATGTATAGATTCTTTTTTTAAAATACTAAGGAGATGTTTAGGCTCTTCCCTTGATGCCACTTGTTCCCGCTATCAAACAGATGAAGAACTTGTGCCCCCCCCCCCAGATGCTATTGGACTCAAACTCCCATTGGCCTCAGACAGTATGGCCAATTGTCAAGGACAACAGGAGCTGAAGTCCCCCATTATCTGGGAGGCCACAAATTTCCCACCACTGCACAACTCAATGAGTACTGATATTTGAATTCATTCAGATCACATTCCAATATGCTAAATGAAAGCAGAAACACTGGTTTAGGTGAACTGTGCAAATTATAATCAAAGTATCTGTAGCTTTGGTTGATAAAGTTACTAGCATCTTCCAAATATGTTTTAAAAAACAAAGATCAAGAAGGTCAGGTTTAAATGAATTCTATGGATTATAATAGATTTTTGCTGACTCCCCTTGCTGTTCCTTGCACACCCTGAAACTCTGTTGGGACAATCTTTATTGGGAGACCCTATGGAGCAATTAAGGTTTGCTACAGTTATAGTATAGCCTCCCAGCCAGTAGGATCCTTTGCTTGATAGAAGCAGGATCCTCGCCAATTCTAACACATTTGCAAAAGGAGCACATTTACTCCTAACAGTTCAGGCTTCGCAACACTTCTCTTAACTGATAAGTGATGAGAAGGCAAAACCCACAAATGCAAAGAAGGTTAATTAAGCCGGTTTGCAAATTTCACAGTATATATTTTAAACATAAAATATTCTTCCTCTGAGAGAACTGAAAAATGAATATAGTGCAGAATAATTAGACATGAAATCCATTCACATAGGAATTAAAACACAATGGTTGCACCTTCCCTGTAAACACATGGGAAGATTTCAAAGCCAGCTTACTACCACATCTCACATCTGTTGGTTTTGCCACATCATTTTGCTGTGTGAAGCCACCTTCCTTTTACAAACCGTTGTAATAAAACCACATCAACCTCAACAAATAGTCAAACACTGAAACAAAGGGAACTTTGAAAAATAAATTTTACATTGTTAAAGGTAATATTATAATAGTTTAACCTTCACCCAACAGATGCTTGGGGCGATAATAATAATAATAATAATAATAATAATAATAATAATAATAATAATAATAATAATTTATTATTTGTACCCCGCCCATCTGGCTGGGTCTCCCCAGCCACTCTGGGCGGCTTCCATAGAAACCAAAAATACACTAAAATATCACACGTTAAAAACTTCCCTGAACAGGGCTGCCTTAAGATGTCTTCTGAATGTCAGGTAGTTGTTTATCGCTTTGACATCTGATGGGAGGGCGTTCCACAGGGCGGGCGCCACTACCGAGAAGGCCCTCTGCCTGGTTCCCTGTAGCTTTGCTTCTCGCAATGAGGGAACCACCAGAAGGCCCTCGGCGCTGGACCTCCTATCAGCCTTGCCAGCCTGGAGGTTGAAGCACCTGGTTGGCAAACAATAGAATAGTCTAAACAGGATATTTGGCAAATCTTCAGGAGTCAGAAATGGCCTCAGTGTTTGCATGTTGGCTGGAATGAGACGAGACAACAAACATGGGATGACCACCACAAACAGCAACTCATGTTGTTGTTTTCCTCCCTTGTCCTATAACATGAAATTATTTTAAGTGTGTGGTGTGACGTCCAATAACATGGAGCCAGCGCGATTGTAATGTGATTGATGTCACACCACATTTTTCCATAAATGCATGTAGCTGGGGCTGAAGAGAGGAACTCAGCGGGGGATTGTTGTTTTGTTGATCGCATCCCATCTTGGTCCACCCTAGGGCATTGCCATCCTGCCTCTGACCGTCCATTTACAAACTGGCAACCCTGTTGCATCACATGATAAGAATAAAGCAGCTTAAAAAGAACGACTGAATCCACAGCTGGCATCTTCTCAAGTTAAAAGGGCATCTTCTGGCTTCAAACAAAGATAGGCTATTAGTGCCTGTCTGAGTCAGAATCACAGATGTGACCCCTAAGAGACAACCCACAATCTCTGGGTATTTCTATATAACATGACACGGCAAAGTGGCACAAATAGATTTCTTGGCTACGAAGCCTTCTGAGTGCCTCTCTGGTTCACTGCAACGAAGGCAGGTTAAATGCCCTAATTCTTATTTAAACAAACCCTTTACTCCCATAGATTCTTGCTATTGAACTTCCCAGCTGACCCTCTAATAATGTACATTCTGGAGCCTATCAGAAAAAGCCCAGGCGTTGCTTGTTCCTTCCCAGCCCTACCAAATTACAGAGAAAGTGCTCATTTATTTCAGAGCTGCCAAATGCAGCAACATTTGCCAAAGTTTCAATTTAATTCATCTTGTTCTGCAAAGCCCCATTTCCCAGAGGTAAATACTGCTGTCTAATGAGGGAGAGTCATGCACAATTACACTGTGAAGCGGCAAATGGCCAAACTAGCTTGCAAAAGCTGATTCTTCTTTCCCCCCTGCACCCACCCCAGCAAACTATTTTGTGGTGATAAGGGTATGAGCAGCGGTGACTAGAATGTTTAATTTGCAGGCTCCAAAAGGTCATCATAAAAAAAGGCTACTACCTCCTACATATGATGGAAATCTCTAAGGTAGGATCATATTGAAATTGAAAAATTGAAATGTTGCACACCCCAGTACCTGGAATTATAAAACTATTGTGGGCTGCCATAGCACAACAAAGAAAAGCTGTGTGGGCGAAGGGTGTTGCAGGTTATTGTTATATCCTGCCTCTCGTTTGCTGCTGCTTCTTCACATGGCAATTCATATGAAACTGAATGGCAGCAGATTTCAGAGGGACAAAGGAAAGCACTTAATTACATTTATCTGTATATGTATTTTGGGTGCACTAATATGGTGGTTGCCAGCTGTGGTTGGAAACCAAACTTGGCTCCCACTCAAAAGTCTAACTGCTGCCCACCCACCACAAATGTGGCCATCTTGGGACCCTGCAAGGAGGGTTGACAGGTGGGCAGAGAAAAACCACATTTGTGGGAGAGAAAAGGATCTGGCTAGCAATATTGATTTAAATAATTTATGGTGGCAAATGAACATAGAGGTAGAAGTATGAGGTGAGTATTGAGACTTGCAAAAGTTTCATTGGCATGATCATCTGTTCTCTGTGGTGTCTGTAATTAAAGTCTTAACCCCAGAAGTGTTAGAAAAATAGGACGGGAAGGAAGTAGCTGTTTTAGGTTTCACATTATGAAAATTATCCATCAGCGACAATTGCTTCATAAGTTCTATAGAATATTTTTCTTTGAAGATTTTTGAAGGGCACAGGGAATTTCATGGCCCCAGCTGTGCTATACAGTGGTACCTCGTGTTATATGCCCTTTAGGTTACAGATGCTTCAGGTTACAGACTCCGCTAACCCAGAAATAGTACCTCAGGTTAAGAACTTTGCTTCAGGATAAGAACAGAAATCGTGCTCTGGTGGCGCGGCAGCATCGGGAAGCCCCATTAGCTAAAGTGGTGCTTCAGGTTAAGAACAGTTTCAGGTTAAGAATGGACCTCCGGAACGAATTAAGTACTTAACCCGAGGTACCACTGTACATTGAAGGCATTATCATGCCACTTTAAGCAGTCATGGTTTTTCCCCAAAACATCCTGGGAACTGTAGTTTGTTAAGGGTCCTGAGAATGGTGTTAGGCAATCTGTATGCACCTCACAGTGCTACCATCTGCAGAGTTGCCTGGGAAGAGGTATTGATTGGGAACTGTAGTTCTGTTAGGGAAATAGAGGCTTGCTAACAACTCCCCTCTCCCTTCAGTTCCCAAGATGCTTTGAGGGAAGCCAAGAACTTTTAAAGTGGAATGTTAATATTCTAAATATATAGTGCAGATGTGGCCTTATGTTAGGGAAAAAGACACAGGCTGGATTGCTGGTTGTGATTCTTCTAAAAGGGATACTATACACATTCTACTACAACTATTAAAAAATCCTTTACAATGTTAAATATTGTTTTCACCAAGAGCACAGTCTGCCTGACCTCACTATAAGACTTTCTTTGTGAAATTTCTTTTGACAATCATCAGAGACAAATCCCAACAAATGCACACATTTATCATTACTGTTGAACTTATTCCAAATTCTTGGATGTGTAGAAGTACAGGTGTTTCAATTTCCCCATCAAAGATTATGAAATGATGAAAGAAATATTACACCGCATATGGTGTGGAGATTTCAATGATTTCTCCTGATGCACAAAATATCCCACCCCATGAGCCACAATGACTGGGAGAATAGCCAACACCTCCGCTTGAGTATTATTGCAATGCATTTTAAAGACAGAAAACTGAAGCAACTTGACAGGGAACTATCTTGAAAACTGACCTTCATCAAAAAACATTCTCCAATTTTCCTGGTCACATGCTTACCATTCTTGTTCTCCACAAGCAACACACAAAAACTTGTAGGGCAGACAATTATAAGCCTAGTATGGTGCTGAAATCTAGCCTCCATTTTCTCAAAGCCCTTCTTTCTCAGAGAAAGGGGCTTTTTGCCTCATTGTGTGACCAGGCCACAACAGCCCCAACCCCCCAGGGATCATAGGAAAGGAATAAAGACTCTGACAACATTATATAGAACTAAATTAGGCCACAATTTCCAAATGTAGGAAGACCTTGGCTTAGGCCTTGGGTGTGTATCCCTCCCAGCCCCCCAGCTGGGGGGAACTGGGGCTCATCAGGATAAATGGGATATGGGGGTGCACTGTGAGACGTAAGTGTATACAGGCAGCCCAGCCCATATCCCCACATGCAGGGTAGTTCACTGACAACCTTTCAGTGTATGGCCAGTGATACCCAGTCAGAAAACCCTGTTAAATGGCTACTTCTTCCTTGTAATAAGAGGGCCTCAGGCTGCTCTGATCCAAACACAACTTATGGCTTTTTTTCCACACCACCTCCCAAACTTGAACCAAACCAATGTCAAAAACCTAAAGAGATTCAGGGAGAGTATGTCAAAACCCACAATAAGGAACACAATTCAGAAAGCAGAAAGAAACAGGGTTGTCCTGTGTATTTTAATTTATATTACACAAAATCTTCACTGATACCAATGCACATCTTAAAACACCTGTGCCTTCAGAAGTATATGTCAGGAACTACCCTTATCCCACCCTCCACTAGGGTTACATCAGGGTTATTCCAGTATTTCCCAAGTGTGTGCTGCAACCATAGGACAGATCTGTTGATTTCAGAATGGGAACTTAGTGAATAACATGCAAGGATCTAGGCTTTCTCAATGATGCTGTATTGTTTTCAATATTTGGTTAGAAGCTGCCCAGAGTGGCTGGGGAAACCCAGCCAGATGGGCAGGGTATTATTATTATTGATAATAATAATAATTTATTGGCTGCAGAATGATAAGGAGAGGGGATTTTCAGCACAGCATTACTCTGGAAGCCAGAGAAAGGAAAGGGAATCAAATACACCTGCAAACATGCCCCCAATATGCAAACTATTGCTACTTCTTGGCCAGCAAATCCATGTAATCCTAGCTAAGAGAGATATTCTCATGCCTCCATTTAGGAAAGTAGGGAGATTTGCTTAGTGACTGAGGCTAGAATCCTAACCATATCTGCACAAAGCAAAATCCATTGAATTCAACGGACTTTACTTCTAGGTAAATAAGGGTAGCATTGCAGTCTCATAGACTCATAACTAAGAGTAAATCCCACTGAATTAAATGGAACTTAATTCTGAGGTGACATTTATTCATTACCTAATTGATGTATTTCCCCCACAAAATCTCATGGCAGCTTACAAAACAAACGCAACAATTAAAAATACAATTAAAATATAAAATAAAAACATTAATAAGTTAATAGTTTATGTTAGAAATGGAAAACACAATTAAAACACAGGTGTAAAGGCATGCACCATGATTTTGTCTTTAATGGTCAACCTGGGCTGTAATCTGAATATTAAGAGTGTTTGAGTAGGAGCAGTGTGCTGAACCTTCAGAGCTTGTCCATCAGCAGCTGATGTCCCATTTTTAGCAAATTTCTTAACAATAATGAAAAAAGGAACAAGCCCCCACCACTGTTGATCCCTTTGGCAGATGAGCCTTTAATTAATCCAGAAGGGAAAGTGTGATTTTTTCCCCAGTACCTGTTTATGTTCACTTTACAAACAGGCAAAAGCTAATTACTTTGCAGTGCCAGTAAAATCCACCTAGGGAATATGGTGCTTTTATCTAATGCCACTGGCAGTGGGACTAGACTGCTTTGAATTATACCCAAGATCAAAGCGCGTCTGTGTGCCGCATTATCATATTTCCTCCTCCTCCCACCCACCTTCTCTCTACATCCTCCTCATTCCACAAGGCTGGCTTGCATTTCATAACATTCCATTTGCTAAGTGTGTTGCATTTAATTAGTAGCCGACATCCAAACTACTCACCCTTCCTCCCCACAAATCACAGAACAACACAAACTCTGCTGTCGTTGCGGGCGGCTGAGAACAGATGTGGTGAATGCAAGCGTCTTACGCACTTCCATGACAAGTTAAGCTCCTTCTCCCCCCCCCCCCGCCTGCCTGCCTATTTTTCTTCTTCTTCACCTTTGTGGAATGGAGGCAGCTAGGTAACTCATCTGCCAATGCTCACGTCAGCAACAGCCATTCATACGCACAGTGATTCCCCTGTTTGCAGCTGCTAATAAGGGGTAGGTTAGGTACAGAGCAGCATTAATTAGCCATAAATTGAAAGCCATTACCATAATAGTGAAAAGATGTATGAATATGAAATTTGCTTTTTTTTCCCTGTGGTATTTACAAAAGGAGGATTAATAAGGTAATTTGGATTAAATTCTTACTAACAAACCTACTAGGAATTCAGCATATGTAAGACATTAGATGGGAAAAGACAAAAAAAAAAGGCATTAGCTGCTGGACAGAAAATATAGGACACAGTGTCCCCTAATATTCAAAGGCATGAAATGTGGATAGGAGGGAGCACAGATATTTCACAAGCAGTGCTGGATTAAATGTTACAGAACCCCTAAACTCTATTATAAAATTCAACTTCATAATACTAAGTCATATGTTTTCACCTTCTGGCATTCAAGAATAAGTCAGTCTGCTAATGACTGTCCCAACATGTGGCATCTCTTTTGTGCATGAAAGTGCATGCCATAAGCACATGGACAGAGCCTATGCAGTGTCCCCAGTTACACAGGTTCTCAAACTTTCAACTCCCACTTGGCTGGAAATTACTGAGGCCTACCAGATGCACAATGGCAGTGCAAGGACAGAGCCCATCAAAACATGGTGGGAGATGCAGGCAGAGTTGGGCATAATCCACTGGCAAGGGCTAACATCACTTTCCACTGATGGGCTAGAATCCATCTTTGGAAATTCTTAGCCATAGCATACTTGCTTGTGGCAAGGAATTGCCTAGCTCAGCTTTCCTCAGGCTAAGTATAGACACTTGCCCTGGATGTATTGTGACTCAACCTCCCCATTTTAGGCAGAATTTGCAGATCAATGGGCTCTATAGTGGTACCTCGGGTTACATACACTTCAGGTTACAGACTCCGCTAACCCAGAAATAGTACCTCGGGTTAAGAACTTTGCTTCAGGATGAGAACAGACATTGTGCTCCGGTGGCATGGTGGCAGCAGGAGGTCCCATTAGCTAAGGTGGTGCTTCAGGTTAAGAACAGTTTCAGGTTAAGAATGGACCTCCGGAACGAATTAAGTACCTAACTCGAGGTACCACTGTAAATGGAAAAGGGTGGGGTGTTGTTGTTTACATTTTCTCTTCCCAGCCCCTCTCTCAAATTATTTTTACTTATCGCCTGCTATTTCTTCTCCTGTTCGCCTTTCACATTCAATTTGAATTCTGCCAGATTCATCCATTCCTGCTCCATGGTCTTTTACATCCACTTCTTCTTTGTATAACAATCATTTTCCCTGTTCTATTTATTAACAATGAGGAAAACAATCATAAGAAATATTAACCTTTAATCTTTTTTCTTATTTTGGTCAGCATCTTCTGCCCCTGCCCAAATTTCTCTGTCTCCAGCTACCTTTACTCAACATGTAAGGAGTTGCTGGTGCAGGTACTGTTCCAAGCTATAGACTATGCCTTGGAGGTGAGGAGTCATTGTGAAGGTTGTGCCACTGAGGTCCAGCTGAAAGTGGCTCCACATAATGATTTACACTAGTGGATCCCAGTGCAGAGTTTGAAAACCAACCAATATGTGGAGATCAGGAACAGGGCACAGAATATATAATGCAGCCTGATATCAGGTCAGACTCTTTGTCCATATTGGCCAGTATTGGCTACTCTGACTTGCAGTAGCTTTCCGGGGTCTCAAGCAGAGGCCTTTCACCTGAAACATTATCCTTTTAACTGGAGATATCAATGTATGTCCACCAGCATTAAACTATGGTGCCTCCCAAGCTTGACCTCAAAAAGCTTGACTTCAAAAAAAATGAAGATCATGGCCACTGGTCCCATCACCTCCTGGCAAATAGAAAGGGAAGAAATGGAGGCAGTGAGAGATTTGACTTTCTTGGGCTCCACGATCACTGCAGATGGTGACAGCAGTCACGAAATTAAAAGACACCTGCTTCTTGGGAGAAAAGCAATGACAAACCTAGACAGTATCTTACAAAGCAGAGACATCACCTTTCCAACAAAGGTCCGTATAGTTAAAGCCATGGTTTTCCCAGTAGTGGTGTATGAAAGTAAGAGCTGGGCCATAAAGAAGGCTGATCGCCAAATAATTGATGCTTTTGAATTCTGGTGCTGGAGGAGACTCTTGAGAGTCCCATGGACTGCAAGAAGACCAAACCTCTCCATTCTTAAGGAAATCAGCCCTGAGTGCTCACTGGAAGGACAGATCGTGAAGCTAAGGCTCCAATACTTTGGCCACCTCATGAGAAGAGAAGACTCCCTGGAAAAAGACCCTGATGTTGGGAAAGATGGAGGGCACAAGGAGAAGGGGACGACAGAGGACAAGATGGTTGGACAGTGTTCTCGAAGCTACCAGCATGAGTTTGACTAAACTACGGGAGGCAGTGGAAGACAGGAGTGCCTGGCGTGCTCTGGTCCATGGGGTCATGAAGAGTTGGACAAGACTAAATGACTAAACAACAAACAACAACAACCCTTCTTCTTCGATATCTTTTATTGTAGATTAGGGGTGGGGAACCTGTGGCCCTCTAGATTCTGCCCATTATCCCTGGCCATTAGCCAGGCTGGCTGGGGATGGTGCGAGTTGCAGGCCAACAACATTTCTAGAACCACAGATTGACCATGCCAATGGTAGAGGCTTTGATGATGTCTGAGGTGGGCTGTATCTTCTTAGTGAAGGTGAAGAGCACACAGTATGTTTCTTTTACTATGTGCCTCAAATCTAACCCAGGCAGGTTGAAAAATTTCCACATTGCAATAGAAGCAATTTCGTGTTTTCCCAAAGCAATAATGTTGCAAAGCAAGAAGGATGTCACAATTACTTTTGGAAGCTACAGGATTTTTTGATTATTATTTTTTAAGCAGCCCAGAACACAAATGCAGGATAAACACATTTACTAACGTAAGCATTGTGAGACAACGGCAGGAACCACCTTGCTCTAATTTACACAACTGAATGATAACTCAGCCATAACAACAAGCCTCTTAAGGCTTCCTTTAAAATGCTAAGGGCAAACAGTGAGTTCACATTGAGTGTAATTCTTCTTCGCCTCTCTCTCTCTCTCTCTCTCTCTCTCTCTCTCTCACACACACACACACACACACACACACACACACACACACACACACTACTGCAGGTGTAGCCAATGCAACACCATCCAGATATTGTTGGGACTACAATAGCCATCATCACTAACCACTGGCCATGCGGACTGTGGATGATCGGCGTTGCAGTCCAACAACAGCTGGATGACACCAGTTGGCTACCCCGTTCTAGAAGTTTATAAGAACACCAAATATCTTCTTGAGTGAGTGGGAAGTGTATTGGTTCCAATGCGTGTAAGAGATTTTATATATACTCACATTTCCTGGTTTTTTAATTCAGTTTTCTGGATTGCACTACCTGCCTTTCACAGTAAATGATACAGCATGCTTTAAATCCAAGCCTAATTGATACAGTCACCAGCAGCACATGACTCCAAAGTTATTCACCTGTTTTTGCTCATTCGCATTTAAATGCCATTGTAGCTTTATGTGGTCACTGTTGCACCAAAGATTGATAATTTGGCATTCAAATTCAAGGCCTTCTGCAGCTAAGGACAAGACATTTAAATTCCATAGCAAGAAGCTAACAGAGCCACAAATCCTCCACATGCTGTGGAAGAAGAAAATGCTCATTAACTCTTACATGGGTGACTGCATGACCTAATGCTGGTCATTACAGCTGATACACAAAGGTAGCCCAAGAAGTAACCCTAGCTGCTAACAGAAGCCAAAGCCTCTTTATTGATATGGATTGGGACACAAACTAATTATGAGCCACAGTGGAAAAGGAAAAAGGGAACTTTAAGACATTCCATTGCCTCTTATAGGACATTGCCTAGCAATTCCAAAGAGCAGACAAGGGTTGTGATATAACAAAAGCGGCTCATGGGGTTGTTGTAAGGATAAAGTAGAGTAACTCAAATCTAGATATACGAAACTGAGCTTAATGAATACAAAGAATTTGTTTGAAGAGCCTTAGTTTTGGATAAGTAACAAGACATGACTGTTATGACACTGATGTAGCAAAAATGCCATAGCGTAGCTGTGCTGTTATTATGTGTTTTTAGCATTATTTGATTAAAACATTCGAAGTCCACACACACACTTTTAATCTGGCTTCAAGGCCTGTGCGGTCAATGCCTTTGGAGCACAGGCTCTTCTATGCCAGTTTACAAAAGACTATGAGAGTAGCACATTAGAACAGCTTATTGTTATGCAGCTGGAATGCTTAGGCTTTATTTACAAAGGACTCTGCAAAGGAGAAAATGACTTTAAACCTTTCAATGTAAACTTTTTAAATTCCATTAATAGATTTTTCTCTATTCTGCCTCAGAGTTTATTTTCTCTGACTCTATAGAGCAGAGATTTCTGTAGAATCCACTTTAAGTCTGCTATTCATGCTCTTGGTATTGGTGCATTGTCTGAGATGTATACTCCAGCAGTTAGTGGAGGACATGATTTTCTGCAAATTGGTGAGGAATACTGAGTTCTCTAATGTTGCAGAAATATGTCAAGAAAGCAGCTAGCTGCACTCACCTAAATGTTTGTCTGCATTAAAAGCACCCCTTTCCAATAACAAAGAACACTTCAAAAACAATACCAGTCATGTAGGAAAATACAGCTATGAAGAGGTAGTGTGGATACGAATTGGTAGACAATGGTCACATTGCAAGGAGAAAGAAAATATTAATCAATATTGATTGAACATTACACATTCTTCCCAGGGTTTGCATCTGAATCTTCCTGGAAGCTCAATAGTGATGTCTGTGGCTACCACTATCAATATATTCCATGGTTATGGCCGAACCCCATAACAGAGTGGAATCACTGTCCTTAGGAACATATCATTATATGGAAGAAGTGGGGTGTAATTAGCTACACGTCTTCTCTTCAAAGATGTCATAATCAAGGTTTAGAACTCAGCCCATAATTCTCGTCAGGCTCGTTACTATCGACTCATTGATCCTAAAACAGAACACAACAAGAATGTCGAGGTCAGCTTTGTGCTATCTTAATGTGTGACTTTGCTGTCAGTTCAATGAATATTAAGTGAGGCTCCAATCTGCCCAGACAGCACTTTCATAAACCAGGTTGTCCTCCTTACCCCGATCTCTCTTGCTGATGTTGAAGCCAACTCAATAGTGTTTTGTTTATTTGTTTGCTCTGAAAAATGCCAATTGCTCCAAATTTCCCCCTCTGTTAAATAGGCTTAGAAATAAATATCACTTCCCACTGCTTCAGCATTAGCCTTTTTCCCCACTATTTTGAAAATATGGTCTAATTTCCTGTCTCAGAATAGACATAAAAAGATGTTTTTCCCTCCCGGGAATTTCACTGGAAGAACATATAAACCGTGAAAGATGCTTCCACAAATACTAACCTGAGTTTAGAGAAAGGAAGTAACATGGAAGCCATGGAGTGGTCAAGCAGAGCCGGCTCACCCATAAGGCATCAGGGTCAACAGGGGCAGCAGATCCTGATGTACATCTTTATGCCCCCTTTGTTCCTGATTTAGATCTTCACTCACCCCTTCTTCTCTGGAAGGGAGGGAGGAACCATGCTGAGCTTTCCCTCAGGTGCCAAAATGTCTTAGGTTGGTGCTGTGGTCAAAACAGCTTTCTCCTTCAAAAAGCATGCTGTCAGAAATTCTCAAAAGTTACAGGGGAATTGAGTGCCGCGCTCTTCCAATCATTCCATCTGCACAAGCACCACAGCTTGCCAGATGGAACAATCCCTCCTCTCCTCCCCACACATGCTGTGCTGGGGTTTCTCCCTAACCCCACAAAGCCAGGTTTTTTGGGGAGGGGAGAGGTGTGCGGGGGAGAGGGTAGGAGAGGGGAAAGCCCTGTTGCAAAAGAGCAATCCTTCTGTAGGGCTTCTACTGACAGCGCTGGTTAGGTGAATCTGAAACTGACATTGAATGGCCTTAGGCTGGGACACCCATTTCTATACCAAATTTTGCGCAGAGTATTGAGCATGCAACACACATTACTCAATGATTCAATGATAAACAATAATAAATAAGCAACACTAAAACCAATAGGAGGACTTAATGTCTAGGAAGCAGGATTAACAATACAACCTAAGATATTTATCTGACAACACTTCTATCCTTTGTACATTTTAAGCTTCTTTTAAAACAAAAAAGAGGAAGGCAGTAAGATCCAACATTGCACTTAACCTGTGCTTTAGGAAACCAGTGCCCCTTCTGCTGAAATACTGTCCTCTGTTCTTTTCTCCATCCTCAATTATCCTTCCTGCCCTTCACCTAAAATCAGCTACCATTGACATCTGATGAATCCATAAATACCAATAAGTGATTCTTAAAGCTACGAAACATGTTTGAATATTCAACAAAAACTGTCTCTCTCAAGGGTATTCAGCTATATTCTCCTGTTATCTATTATTAAATCTATTCAATGCATTAAGATTATTTGATCCAAAAACTATCCACTCTGTGAGGTCAGGGTGAAGGTAAAAAGGGACAGTGGTGTTTGTGCTAAGCAACATTATCTTATCACCAAAAGAATAATCAATATATTATATACACTATGTCTGCCTCTTGAAAAGATGAAATACAGTAACATTTAACATATTAAAATTATCACCATCATCACCACCACCACCACCACCATCATCATCATCTTCAACCAGCCCACAATTCTCATCTATGTGGTTTATTGATCAAACAACAATGCTAAATCTCCAAAATTATTATTGTACCACATTTAAAGAGTGAATGTGGATTGAAATATGAAGTGGCCTATTCTGCCTCCCAAGCCCATTCCAAGAAGAGTTTGGATTTGATATCCCGCTTTATCACTACCCTAAGGAGTCTCAAAGTGGCTCACAATCTCCTTTCCCTTCCTCCCCCACAACAAACACTCTGTGAGGTGAGTGGGGCTGAGAGACTTCAGAGAAGTGTGACTAGCCCGAGGTCACCCAGCAGCTGCATGTGGAAGAGCAGAGACGCGAACCCGGTTCCCCAGATTACGAGACTACCACTCTTAACCACCACACCACACTGGCTCTTTCCCTAACTTCAGACCCATTTTGGAATAGGTTCATCTCATGTAGCAAAACATGAGAATTGTTGCTTATTTGAGAGGATACGGAAGACTTCAACCACACTGTATTCAGCTACTGGATAGCACCCATTCCGGGACAGTTCCAATTCATTTAAAATGAAAAATTCATTCCATTCTTGCCTAGACAGTAACTCTTTCATTTTTTTGGCTGTCCCATTTACATTCCCATCCCAGAGTCCATGTGCAAAATATATCCCATGATGTTACTTCTGAGACATGTAGAAACAACATCTTCTATAGAACCTTCACACCCAGGAGAATGCTGCATGCTTCCATGATGAGCCATGAAAAACATAGCTCCCATGAATGCTGACATCCCAGATATAAGAGAACTTCAGTGTGTATGTGTGCATGTAATTGCATCCTTCATGCTGCCAGACTTGCACTTTGGGGAAAGGGAAGACGTATGCATATGTGAACACTAGGGAAATTTACAGAAATTGAGGAAACCTTTAAGTTTCATCAGGCCTCTTATGACATCACTGGAACATGCCAAGCTGAACGTCAGCACGGGCTTAAAGTTAAGAAAATTAACCATTTTACCTGAGCCCCTTCCAGATCAAGCTGGTGGGCCAACCTATCACTACTGATATAGTCAAAACTGTACAAATTTGCACAGTAATATGCACTACTGTACATGTCTCCAGACAGATGTTGAAGCAGGTTCCACAAGGCCACCATATCATGTGCATGGGCTCTGTTCCCATGGTGATGTAAGGCCCTCAACGGCATTTCCAATATGGAACTATCAGGACTCAGGACCCATGATAAAAACAACTGAGGAATGTGGCAAAGTAGAGAATAAATACCGTCCAAAGTTGTGAGCCAGGCCTTGATTTATTTGTAACTGTATGTGACTGAATACTCACGAGACCCTCCCTACTTCTCCCTTAATTACTACAAGCAATTTTATTAGTGTACTTTGCAGCATCATTAACTATTACTTTAGGCTTAACATTAAAAATAATGAGCTAATACAATATTAATGATATTAATTAATACCATCAAAGCTTCAGAGTCCCACACTAGCCTGCCTTGACAGACCCTGAGAAGGCATTCCCTTCATCTACCCACGGCTTTAACAGAGAGGGAAAAAGTTGGGTTGGGGCTGGGGAGAGGATAGCACGAAGGGTTTTTTCAGGCCTTATCAGGAAAGATGACAGGATCAAAAAATACAAACTACCGAGACAACAGAAACAAGAGGGTCGTCTCTCTCCACATCCATTGACCCTAGAACACTGGCAGTATAAGCAGCCGCCTCATGCTAGCCGTCTTGTGCTTGTCACTTTGACAGACAGATGCATCATGGCCATCTCCTGAACAGTAAGGCCCGAGTACCGATATACAGGAACCGGTGGCTGCCTGCAGCACTGAACAGAGCTAGGAGCCTGGTAAGGGGGCGAGAGATGAGAAACGTACAGAATTTAATCCAGAAAGCACACTGGCCTGTCAGAGAGGCAAGACTCAAGAGTCCTCAGAATAAATGATTTAACAGAATGGCTGGATTTACGGCTCTTGTGGCCAACAGTAAACAACAACAACAACGAACTGCAGGGAATTCACTGAGGATGATAATGTGTTTGCTCACTAGCCAAGCAGCTGTTTGAAAGAAGATCAGTTTGCTGAAAAATTCTATTTTTTATTTAATGTGACAGATTGCAAGGGTGACGACATTTTGAACTGCTGCATATTTTGCAAACATTGTACAGGTATGAGGGAGTTTAAAGCAAACTCATTATACATGGAATTCACAGGATCTGGACCCATTACAAGTGTTCCTCACCTGTGCCACAGACTTTACAAAGCAAGCACTGGCTACGCAGTCTGACATAGATTGTGCAATGCAGGCTTACCCTTTGTAATATTACTTTATTTACTTTTTATATACCACTATATAATTGAACCGGGAGTAGGAAATACCACTGTGCTATGCAGGAATGACACAGAAAACCAATTGAAAATTGGATTGGCCCATGTTATCAGTCATTAACTGAAAGGATCTGCTAACTCAGTAGCCATTCTTAATTACACACTGCGCAAAGGATTGGTATATTTGCTCTGAAATTATATTATATGAAAGTACTCGATATGGTAAACACTATCTGGAAACAATGAATCCTGTGAGTGAATACAGCACATGAATCACTGAAAACTGAAATTCTCTCACTGTATGCATAGGGATTTAGAGAGCTGCTTTATACTGAGTTATACCATTGGGCAATCGAGTTCAGTTTTGTCTACACTGATTGGCTGTAACTCTCCAGGGTATCAACCAGTTCAGGAGCAGAGGGTGAATACAATGACCTTTCCTTACAGTATAGTGTTTATTTTCTAAAAGAAGGTTAAAACAGAGCTTCCCAGAATGCATCATTCCTGTGTGACTGCTTTTTTTTTTAAAGCTAGTATCTGTTCTGTAATCCTTACTGCAAAGTGTTCCTGTGGGAACTGACGGGGCAGATGTTTCCTAACTCAGATGGAATAATTTTAGAGTTATCAAGGCCACAGAGTCTCTAATTGGATACTATAAGGAAGCCAAGCTTAAAAAGCTTCACCTGTCTAGCTACAAACCATTGCAATAGAAGCCTATAAAAATCAACAACTTGAAGTCACATTAAAAATGTTAAAATACAGAGATGTCATACCCTATTTTATATGTTGGTGTGTTATAAATGACCACGAAGGCCACTGATGGTTGTTGCAGGAAGTTTAACAAATACTTTATGAGAAACAGTGTGTGGGATTAAGGTCCTTATTTGTTTTTTTATAGACGTCCAGTTTTTTTAAAAAAAACTAACTTTCCCCTACAGGGAGTTATGCTATCATTAAATCAATGGGGCTCGTGAAATACTGTGAAACATTTCCTAGAACTCAATGGGAGATGATAGTCTTGCAGGTTTTGCTTGAAACACTAATCCTAATTCAGTATAACATTTCAAATGTGCCAAAACAGTTGGTGGCAAGGGAGCCTATTCAAATTAGGCAGAACACTTCTAGACACAGAGAAAAAGGAAAATATCTTCAAAATTAGATGCTGCCTTTTCTCCCTCAAAGCTTTGTTCCCGTTCCTGGATTTTTATCCTTGCTGTCTAATTTTTCTCCCATCACCACGGCTTATAATTAATTCATCTGTAGTTTAGGCGGCTGGAGGTGAATCAGCAATGAAGGCCTTTCAAGCATTCCAATGGTTCACTCATTTCCTAGAGTTACAATGCAAATTGAAGACTAAGCAATAATGAATGAGTTGTGAACTTGAACTAATGCGCAGCAGGGTGATATCTGAGGGCCAAGGCAGGCCGAGTGCCCAAAAAAGGAGTCTTCTTTCTGTTTTCAGAATACAAAATGTATCTTTTTCTAAATGCAGACATTTCTGAGCCAGCGCTACAAGAACTTGTAATAACAAGACATTGTTCAATTTATGGGGCAGAAAAAGAGGGTTTAGCTCCATTACATTTTGCTATGTACTTCATAGCTTCTCTTCTTAGGCTACATAGGGAGGAAAGCCTTGATATAAGTAAAGCGAGGGCTGGAGGTTAGGGTTTTGGATCTCACTAGGTAGCCTCCTACAAATTCCCTCTGAAAGGTGGTCCTGGGGCAAATGCAATGATAACCTAGTGGAATATGGTCCCAGGGATTAGAGAGCTGGGTTCTCCAAACTGATCATTAATCATTATCTACAATGGAGAACTCATCCCCTACTAAGATCTGCTGCCTTCTCAGCAGTCCACCTGCAATGCCACCTCTACAGTGGCCTCTTGGCAAATAGAGGGCACTGTTGGTCCCCTCCCACACTTTAGGAAGGATACATTGGGGGCTGCTTTCTAGGGTGTCCTGGGCTCTACACCCACCTGGCATGATCAGAGCTGGCCCGTTCTCCTCACCTGCAACAACTTTTGATTCTCACTTCAACCATCAAGTAAGCTTGATTTGATTCTCTGTCTTGCTCCTGAGGTAGATCTTCACTCTTTCTTCCCTGGCCAAAATGTATTGGGCCAGCCCTGACCTTTTTCTTTGAGAGAACTGAAGAGCTGGTTACTTCAATGCAGTGGCTGGGGGCTTTAAGATAGAAGATCTAAACAGATAGGACAAAATAAATGCAACTTTTTTTCTAGCTTCTTGTGGCCTAATTGGAAATGTAGCATAAATTAGGACACAAAAGGGCCCAGGGATAGTTAAAGCAAAAATAGTCTTTTAGCAGCATTGCATATTTAAGCAGGAGGCAGGAAGAAATCAACTGATAATCTTCAGGGTAAAGTGAATGTCATTTGTCATATGCAAGCCAGTTCAGGAAGGGTGTTTCAAAGTTGGTTTCCCCCCTTTTTTTATAAACATTGGGAGCTTCCTGCAACAAAATGGTCATTGCACTCAAACAAATTACTTTGACTTATGGATAAAGAATGACTAATATAACTGTGGTTCATTTGTTCTGGGAAAGTATGACACAGAAGAGTCATTACCAGTGGATGAATATTCTGGCAGAACAAGGATGTTGGCATGGCATGAAGGACTTGCAGTTCCCAAAGTCATAGAAGCGTAGAATTGGAGAGGACCCTGAGTATTATCTAGTCCAACCTCCTGCACTTCTGTGGTACTGAAAGGATGTTGTTGTAATATCATTGGCCCCAGGACCCATCTTCTCATTATTTCAATAAAAGAATATTGCATTTCAAAATGTGGTATCAGGTCTTTTTCATGTTGGATTTGATTCTCAGTGGGACACTTAACCAGCCAATCCATGGAACCCAAACTACAAGAAGCAGCAAGATGCCAGCTTCCAATATAATACATCATTTGAAGGGTTTGTTCTCATACAGGGTTCGTCTGGCCAGCTATCTGGAGTCGGTATAAAATGAGAGCCCAAGTTAGCTAACAGCCATGGATGACTAGTGTACTGTTTCAGAGGCTACTTCTAGAGCATATTGGGCTCCTGTGCTTTAAATACACTGGAGCTGTTGCCTTGTAATTTTGGTCTAGAAAGAGGTACATGGTTTCTCATGCTGTTGAGCAATGAAGCAGACTAGCCAACATTTGATTTCTTCCATCTGATACTAGGCTCTAAAGTAGTCACAGATTGATATTTACTATTCCAACGTTTCTGCATAAGTTACATTTTAGTAACAATGAAAAACATATATCTGGCTTGGCTCAAGGGCGGTCCTCTTAATTGCTTGTAAAGGCAGGGTCTTGCTGTTTCCTAGCATGAGACTGTAATGTGGAAGATGTTGAGCCATGATCTGAACAAGGTGTATTGATGCCTTCTAAGTTTTTTTGCCAGTACACTCATCAAGAAGATTCTTAAAGTATAAAATAGGGTGAACGCAGGTTATATTTATCAAAATATAACTCAGGGGATGTGCAATTAAACCAATTAGCCCAATCAAAGTAGTCCAGGCAGGAGAGTTATTGACTAAGCGGGGAGGGAAAATACGGTAATTCCCATCTACTCAGCATGTTTATAACCACAGAGCAAAGGACTGAAAGGAACTCCTCCATCCTTGCTGTGCACCTTGGGTACATGAACCTGACATGTGCACTGTGGCCCTGCAGGCCAGTGTTCACCCTGCTGCACATGCCAAACTGAAAAGACCTCCCCAACCAAAGGCAATGGAAAGTGACCAGAGTGTGTCAATAATGCCTTGGGTGTTTAGTGACACTTGCAAATTCTCAGCTGTTCGAAGCAGACAATAAGTAAAGAGTTCCAAGGGCAACCAGGGGCTTCCTTCCCCAAAAAAGAAATCATATTCAACACCCCACCCCCAAACTGGGCAACTAGCATAGCCACTTTGTAAAAGGAGGGAGGGTGCAGTGAAAAGAAGAGTGCAGAGTTCAGAGCCTGATCTTCACTTCTTCCCAATTAGGGTAAAGAGTGCACATGTGTTTAACTCCATACCTGTCCTGGGAGAAACCATGAGAAGCTTGTTTACAGGGGGAGGTGGGTACAGCAAATCCCCCCCCTTCTAAGTGGAGGCAGCATCCTTCTCAGTTAAGATCGACTTCTACTTGCCGTGGGCTTCATATTGCTGTCATATTTCCTCTAAGATGCTTTCATAATATTCTCTGTCACACCTGAGTTTTCTTGAGTTGCACTTGCAGCCTGGTTTCATTTAAAGGCACTGACTATCATTTCCTCTCTCATTTGTGTGTATGTGTGTACACAAACACACAAGCTCAAACACAAACAGACACATACACACACACATGGAGAGATATTTCTTTCATTGAAGGTTCACATTAAACCAAGCCACAGATGACTGAGAACTCTTCTAGTTATAATCACAGACATTAAACAAGAGATTACTTGGCTGAAGTAGTCTTGGTTCCTTAGTTTTATTTTATTTTATCATGTGCAGAACCCCTATATTCCAAGTAACTAAGCAGTGCCAACTAGAATGCTTGAGATTTCACAGTTCTGAACAGACAACTTGAACAGTGCTTTGTTTCTGAATATGCATTAACAAGTTAAGCCTTCCTTTTCCAAAGAGGAAACTGGTTAACTCTTCTATAGTATAAGTTCAAGGGGTAAAATTACATCACACAGCACCTAAAAGAAAAGCGGGGGGGGGGGGGGGTTAAAGATCAAGCTGATTTTCCTCGAAATGTGGACCCAACAAATTTCCCTGATTTTAAAATGCATATATGGCTGTTGCCATAAGCCAATGCCAAAGTTAAAAATAGTGATGACAGTTGCATCTTAAAATGGGACTGATTGGTTAAGTTGCATTATAGCCCACTCCGCTTTCCCAAAAAAAGCTCAGTTAAAAAAACATCCCTTAAGTGCTTCATATTGAATCAGTCACTGAACTTGCATTTGACGCAAATTATGCAGCATTCACTTCAACAAATCAGGTGTCTCTTACAGACTAGCAGGCTTCACGCCCAGCAAAGACATGACGGTGAAGTGGCATTTGCAGAAGATCACTCTGTTCACAGAAATTACAGTACTTTATAAATCATATTATTGGTCAAGCATTCCAGGATATGCAAGAGGTCATCCATGAAGAGGTGGAAGCAGTGAAGTTCCTCGCCCCTTCCATGCTGATGCCTTGATGCAGCAGATGAGTGGCTGAATGTTAACATTGTTCACTTCCAGTACATTTTTTTGCAAACCCTGAAGTCGCATATATGCCACTGAGTTGGGTGAATGCCTGAAACCTCTTTTACACATGCACAAGGTTGACTGACAGGTATGCCACATCTACTGCTGATGCTTTGCTCCAGCAGGTATTTAAACTGCTCCTGAGGAAAAGAGCAGGAAAAGCTGTGCAAAAGCTAGAACAGAGCCAGTGTATTGTACAGTGATACCTTGGTTTACAACCATAATCCATTCCGGAGGTCCATTTGTAAAGCAAAACAGGTTGTAACCCAAGGCGCGCTTTCGCCAATGGGGCCTCCAAAAATTTTTTTATTTGTAATCCCAAAAAATGGGTTGTAATCCCCCAAAAGGTTGCAAACACACACACTTCTGGGTTTGACGTGTTTGTAATCCAAGACATATGCAAACCAAGGTACCACTGTACTGAGAATACTAGTGGGGTGTAGAGCAAAACGAGGACAGTATTCCAGATCTCCCTTCATCCACTGCCATGCTCACCAGCTGTATTTCAGTGAGCAATGTCAAGCCCCCAGGTATATGTGATTTTTCAATACTCTTTCCCAAGCCCACATGATTCTTCTTTGATTCAAGAGAAAACTGAAATGCTTTGTAACATAAAACACATAGAAATCTAGCATAAGCATGTCCAATAGGCTGGAATGTTTGAGACTTGCACTGCAGGCATCATCTACAGGATAAGGCCAGAGTGCCACAAGCCACTAATTGCCAGTGGACACTTGCCGTTAAAGAATGGCGTACTATTGGCAGAGGACTCTCACAGAATCATAAGAAACTAGAAATTTATCATTTGTCCATAAAAACCCTGCCCAGAAGCAAAGATTGCTCTAAGTATTGAGAGCAATGGATTTTATTAACTGCATTAGCAACTGCATTTGCAGTACGGAAAAGCAATATATTCCTATTTTAGGTGCATATTACTTAATATACTCAAGGCAGTCTCCCATAAAACACCACTTGGGATGTGCGACAGGGAAACTTTCCTTCTTTTATATATCAGATTCATTCAGATAACTGAAGAATTATTGTTGGCTATGATGCAAAACCGTTTTCCTCTAGACTTGGGCTTGGAAATCCAAATTCCCACTTCACCCCGGGAAACATTTGGTTTATTCCAATCCCAACAGGAAATCCATTTCATTTCTGAATATTTCAATGGGAGTGGGACAGAATCGGAGCACATCTATAGCCTCCCTGTAAGCCCTCAAATCTGCCACCCACAACCAGTTCATGTTGCTTGCTATCTCAACTATTTGACAAACAAGCAGCATCTCAGGCCCCAGGAGCCCTCGGATATTTAGGTTCCATAATGTCGAATTGCTCACTGGAAGGACTGATCGTGAAGCTTAGGCTCCAATACTTTGACCACCTCATGAGAAGAGAAGACTCCCTGGAAAAGACCCTGATGTTGGGAAAGATGGAGGGCACAAGGAGAAGGGGATGACAGAGGACAAGATGGTTGGATAGTGTTTTCGAAGCTACCAGCATGAGTTTGACCAAACTGCGGGAGGCAGTGGAAGACAGAAGTGCCTGGCGTGCTCTGGTCCATGGGGTCACGAAGAGTCGGACACGACTAAACGACTAAACAACAACAACAATGTCCAATATGATGTGGTTGCCCTGGGGAAAATGCACTCCCCAGAGCCCCTGTGCCCTTAGTGGTGTTCCAGGTGCCTGGGAGAATGGAGAAAAGAGAAAGATCTCCCAGCCACAGCAACAGAAGTCACAAAAACAACCAGGTCAATTAATGGTGGAAATGGGAGGTAGGAGTGAATTAAAACCAAACCAGATGGAAACTAGTAGCATAATGGTGTCTGATTTGCAACACATGCATGCATTGGCACCATGCAAGATTCATTTTTGAAACAATGAATATTCCATTATGAATTTCACTAATTCACATTCCTCCCCTGGGTGTCTGCAATACTTAAGATCTATGGGGAGAGGCATAATTATATGGATGATAAAGGGCCATCTTTACATGGATACGAATGTCATTTGCATGTATCTTAAGTGTTTCTCAAATAATGGTATGGGACTTCCAATTAAATTCGGGGGATCAAATTGTCAGAAGACCAACACTTTGATACCCAAATTTTAATTGGAAGTCCCATACCATTAACTTTAATGGAACTGATTTGAAACTAAGAGAGCATAAAAATGAAGCCAAGTTTGCTTAGTTTGCAATTGGAATCCTTCATTTTGTCAATAAATTATTCACAGTTGAAGCTTTACAGTTCTTCTCTATTAGATGGAGGGTACTTGTTGCCAGTTCAAAATCCTTCCCAGCAAGCTATAAATGTGTATGTTATTAGTAATAATAATAATAATAATAATTTATTATTTATACCCCGCCCATCTGGCTGAGTTTCCCCAGCCACTCTGGGCGGCTCCCAATCAGTGTTAAAAACAGTACAGCATTACATATTAAAAACTTCCCTGAACAGGGCTGCCTTAAGATGTCTTCTGAATATCAGGTAATTATTTATCTCTTTGACATCTAATGGGAGGGCGTTCCACAGGGCGGGCGCCACTACCGAGAAGGCCCTCTGTCTGGTTCCCTGTAGCCTCACTTCTCGCAATGAGGGAACCGCCAGAAGGCCCTCGGCGCTGGATCTCAGTGTCCGGGCTGAATGATGGGGGTGGAGACGCTCCTTCAGGTATACAGGACCGAGGCCGTTTAGGGCTTTAAAGGTCAGCACCAACACTTTGAATCGTGCTCGGAAACGTACTGGGAGCCAATGCAGGTCTCTCAGAACCGGTGTTATATGGTCCCGGCGGCCACTCCCAGTCACCAGTCTAGCTGCCGCATTCTGGATTAATTGCAGTTTCCGGGTCACCTTCAAAGGTAGCCCCACGTAGAGCGCGTTGCAGTAGTCCAAGCGTGAGATAACTAGAGCATGCACCACTCTGGCGAGACAGTTCGCGGGCAGGTAGGGTCTTAGCCTGCGTACCAGGTGGAGCTGGTAGACAGCTGCCCTGGACACAGAGTTAACCTGCGCCTCCATGGACAGCTGTGAGTCCAAAATGACTCCCAGGCTACGCACCTGGTCCTTTAGGGGCACAGTTACCCCATTCAAGACCAGGGAATCCCCCACACCAACCCGCTCCCTGTCCCCCAAAAACAGTACTTCTGTCTTGTCAGGATTCAACCTCAGTCTGTTAGCCGCCATCCATCCTCCAACCGCCTCCAGGCACTCACACAGGACCTTCACCGCCCTCACTGGTTCTGATTTAAAGGAGAGGTAGAGCTGGGTGTCATCTGCGTACTGATGAACACCCAGTCCAAACCCCCTGATGATCTCTCCCAGCGGCTTCATATAGATATTAAAAAGCATGGGGGAGAGGACAGAACCCTGAGGCACCCCACAAGTGAGAGCCCAGGGGTCTGAGCACTCATCCCCCACCACCACTTTCTGGACACGACCCAGGAGGAAGGAGCGGAACCACTGTATGACAGTGCCCCCAGCTCCCAGCCCCTCTAGACGGTCCAGAAGGATGTTATGGTCGATGGTGTCAAAGGCCGCTGAGAGATCCAGCAGAACTAGGAAACAGCTCTCACCTTTGTCCCTAGCCCGCCGGAGATCATCAACCAGCGCGACCAAGGCAGTTTCAGTCCCATGGTGAGACCTGAATCCCGATTGGAAGGGATCCAAATGGTCCGTTTCCTCCAGGCGTGCTTGGAGTTGTTCAGCAACCACCCGCTCAATCACCTTGCCCAAGAATGGTAGATTTGAGACTGGGCGATAGTTGGCCAAATTGGCCGGGTCTAAAGATGTTTTTTTAAGAAGCGGTTTAATGACCGCCTCTTTCAGCGGGTCTGGGAAGGCTCCCTCACAGAGGGAAGCATTCACCACCCCGCAGAGCCCATCGCCCAGCCCTTCCCGGCTCGCTTTTATCAGCCAGGATGGGCAAGGATCAAGGAGACAGGTGGTCGGTTTCACTTTTCCAAGCAGCCTGTCCACATCCTCGGAGGTAACAGACTGGAATTGATCCCATGTAACAGGACCAGACAGAACTCTAGCACTCTCCCGCCCTGGCCCTGCTCCCACGGTGGAGTCTACCTCCTTCTGAATCTGAGCGATTTTATCTGCAAAAAACTTTGCAAAAGCATTGCAGGAGATCTTGGGGTCCCTACCAGGCCCCGGTGGTACAGGTGGTTCCGATAGATTGCGAACCACCTGAAAAAGTCTCCTGCTGCTGTTTTCTGCAGATGCTATGGAGGCAGCGAAGAAGGCCCTCTTCGCCGTCGCCATTGCCACTTGGTAGGCTCGACGTTGAGCTCTAGCCCGTGTCCGGTCTGATTCAGAATGAGTTTTCCGCCACCGGCGCTCTAGCCGTCTCAACGATTGTTTCATCACCCTCAGCTCCGGGGAAAACCACGGGGCTGTCCGGGCTCCATGCAATCGGAGAGGGCGCTTCGGAGCCAGACAGTCAATAGCCCTGGTTAACTCCGCATTCCAGCGTGCCACCAGGGAATCAGCTGAAAGGCCATCAACTTGGGATAAAGCATCCCCTACCACTCTCTGGAAGCCAATTGGATCCATTAAGTGGCGGGGGCGGACCATCTGAATTGGTCCCACCTCCCTGCAGAGGGGAAGGGTTGCGGAGAAGTCCAGTTGCACCAGGAAGTGATCTGACCATGGCACTTCTTTTGTTTCGCTTTTAGTTAGTGTCAGATCACCAGCATCCATAGAGGTGAACACCAAGTCTAAGGCATGTCCATGGCTATGAGTTGGGCCAAACTTATTCAGGGACAGCCCCATGGAGGCCATGCTTTCCACGAAGTCCCGAGCGGCCCCTTGTAAGGTCGTGTCGGCATGGATGTTAAAATCCCCCAGGACAACCAAGCTAGGTGTCTCCAGGAGCATATCCGCCACGACCTGAAGCAGCTCGGGCAGGGAATCCTTGGTGCAGCGGGGAGGTCGGTACACCAGTAGGAA